>NW_027040641.1:0-1200000 GCF_037179485.1 Ochlerotatus camptorhynchus
TGCGAGGGCAATTAACTTCTGAATTCTTTGTTTACAAAAGCACTTAAGTTGACTTGAAAATGTTTGAGTTGAAAAATCAGCTATAATCAGAAACATCTCATGAATAGGGTTAGTAATACCGGGCTTGTTTTCCCAAAACCGGTTTTTCTGTACTCAGAAATGTAATACCGGTAAAACCGATACTGGGCAACATTTATAAAAAAAAATGTAAATTGTTGCTCATGAAGTCATTCTTCCTGTTAGCGCGATTAATTGATACCTCACTTGTGTAACCGCTCTGATTAACTCTACGTTGCATATGGGATTAGAGCTAAATAATTCCGGGATCAGGAGGTGTCTTTTAAAAGAAAAACGATTTCTTTCCATTTATTTTAAATGCAAAATTCTTATTATACGGCCATTGATACCTTCTCAAAAGTGAACAGGATTCCACTAATTTTTTTTTAAATTGTAGTTACTCAAATATGCGCAGAAACATTGCTCAAAACTGAAGAAACGTTACTAAAAATTTAGTTAACTTGACTCAAAAACGGGTACTCAAAAGATGCGAATAAAATTGGGCAAAGCCTATTTTGATTTCGTTTGCAGGTTTGCTAGAAAATATTTTGACGTAGGTTTCCAAGGTCAAATGTTCTGAGTTTGCTATCCTACAAACATTTTGCTGACTTGAAGCAGAATAAGCTTTTTTTTAGCTTAATAAGATTATTGTATCTGAATAAGATACTTTGTAGCAAACATTTTTGCTAACCATTCAATTGTTGAAACAGTGTTCAATTGATAGTACAAGTTATTGTCTGTATAATTCCGGCATGATGCATAGTTTTAGTTTATAATAAATGATCCCATCGGAATTGAATACTATTTCAACTCTAATCTGTGGTACTTTATGGACTTCAAGATAGAAGCTGTTATTTGGATAAATATCGTGTCATTTTCTTGTAGAAACCTGAATAACTCTTAAAAAATCTCAAAACGTGGATGGCTTGATTGGGGTGCTTTTGATTTGAAAGATTTTGTGTGTTCGTCAGACGTGTTGAGGTAAGTCCACCTTGCCGGCTCTCTATCCAACTTGATTGGTTTAATACGATATGTGATCGTTATATTCAAGACTTTTTTTTTACTAAACATTCTGAAGATAATCCAAGTTAAACATAAAAAATGTATTACAATAATACCGAAAATACCGGTTTTTAGTTGACAGGACAAACGAATGTTTCGTACCATTTGTGAAAGATGTGTTTTATATACGATATTCAGTTATACAAAACGGGTTTAAAAGAAATAACTAATATTATTTTCGATGTATGTTCTATTTACAAGGACAAATAACTTCCGGATATTCAATCCGAAGTAATGTGCTTTCTTAAAGAAGTACATAATTTTTTATTTGTTCGAATACATCTGTGTCACACTGTTTATATGCTTACAATAAATAACAACCCCTGAAAATTTCGTTAAGAATGTGCAAAAAAAATAATATCGATTTTTACACTGGAAAGGGTAAATGACACATTCTAAGTGACGTTTCAACGGTTGTGATCTATCTTTGTATAAGTTTTTGTACGGTAACTTAATGAAAATTAAAGTAGGGGGTTACATTTCCTCCGAAACTCCGGAGTGATTTGAGTTTTGAGCGTATCTATTTGGTGAACAAAAAATTAAACCGTCGATTACTCGCGCATTAAAGTACAATCTTGCAATTCGACTCAACCAGATGATAGAGGAATCATTCCTCTATCCTTTTAGTTAAGTTGGATTGCAAGATTGAGCTTTAATCCGCGAGAAATCGGTGATTTAAATGTTTGTTTACAAAACAGATGCCCCCAAAACTCGAATCACAATCCTATTTTCTAACGCTTGGAAGAGCACATTCGCGCTAAAATAGTGGCGTCTGTTTCTGGGCTGAACATGTTCAATTCCATCGCAATGAATATATTCGATATTGATATAAATTGATTACTGGATACCCCTAATTTAATTGTTGAGTATGGCACAGCACAAAAGTGCAGAGTCACTAATCATGAAGTTTCGAGTTCGATTCTTGTTTCGGGTTAGGGAAAAGATTTTATTTTTTTTCACTCATCCTGAAAAACAGTTTCGTTACATAAACATTCATTGTTTCCTTAGATGAAAGGTGGCATCGAAATAATTAAGGGAAATGCAAGTTCTCTAACATCGGATACGAACAGCGTACATCTCAATCTCAATCCTAATTTTTTTGTCTTCACTAGTTGTCTATTTGGGCCCATGGAAAATGAGTGACGAGAGGTACGATACAATCTACACGCAGAAGGCTTCATTCAGAACGGGAGGGCAACATAAATGCTAAAAATAAACCTGCTTCCATACAGCGCAGCAACCGAAAAAGGGCAGAACGATTGCTTCATTTTACTATAGTGTGTATATACACTGTGCAGAATTTGCGATGGTATGAGAGAGTCAGTTTGAGTATTTGTCTTTTTCATACCAATTTTTGCACCCGTTATTTGCTATGAAACTAACCTCCTCCCAAAATGCTCCAATGCGGTGCTATTTTCACAGCAGAAATTTTCTGAAAACTAGACATCCATGGACCATTTCAGTGCGATTGTTCCACGAGAAATATTTATTTATAATATTTTTATTCCTCGCCGTTCATCAGCATGAGGCAAATTTCCAGTCAGAAATCTTCGATAAAGCTTGTCTCAATAGGCCATTTGTTAATATGTTAATAATGCCATAAATGTTAATATTGCCCCTCCATTCATCAGAACGTTGCAAATTTAACACTACACAGCAAAATATAAATTTTAATATAACATCCAAGAGGATGCACTTCAATCATGTCAAAAACCCCATGAAATTTGTATGGTCACAAAAATAAACAATTGCAGTAAAAGCAGCGTAATGTCAGTTCATGCACTGTATTAATGATAATTTTGTCCTTTTTGGCAAGTAATTTAACACCATATTATCCGAGGGGGGCGACTCTATCTTCGATGCAAAAACGATTTTGTTTTGCTGTGCTTAGCTGCACGTACGATGAGTAGATTTTAAGAAGATTGATGAAGATTTTGAAGATTTCCTGCAAAAAGATGGAAGTCGATGCGAGTAGATGGATTTAGATGCTTGAAATGTCAAGAAGATTTTTCGTAGATTTATTCGCTGGCGTGAGATTTTTCGAGCATCTATGATTGAGATTTAGATGTGTCGCCCCCCTCGATATTATCGACAGATTGAAGTGCATCCACTTTGATGTGATACTGAAGTGATTGATTGATTTATTTTGTTTATTTAAGAGACTTTCAACCGCAGGCTGATATTATAATATTTTTTTTGCTGTGTATAAATTTTCAATACACCTTGCAGTTTTATTCAGCAGTACTATTAAATTTAACATCAGGAATTTTCAGTTAAACCCCGTCCATTCACTATAACGGTGCAAATTTCACACCACAATTTATCAAAACAAAAAGCTTGCCCCTCCATTGACCAGAACGCTGTAAATTTTCTACCATAAATTTTCAGAAAAACTTGTCCCTCCATCACCAGAAGGGTGTAAATTTTCCACCACTAATTTTCATTGAAGGCTTCCCTCCTCCTATACACCAACTCGGAGCTAAATTTGTACTACAAATTTTCAATAAAGCTTGCACAATTCTCCATTTACAAAAACGGTGCAAATTTTCCTCCAATATTTTCAATACTTGCCCTTCGATTCACCAGCACTTAGTAATTTACACCAATTTTCTGCAATTAAGCTTGCCCCTCCATCACCAGAAGGGTGTAAATTTTCCACCACTAATTTTCATTGAAGGTTTCCCTCCTCCTATACACCAGTTCGGAGCTAAATTTGTACTATAAATTTTCAATAATTTTATTTTAAATCAAATTCAATTAAAGACCCCTAGCGCCCTCTGTTACAGCAGAGATATTTGAAATCACACATCCAATTTCCCCATTTTTCAAACGCCCTCGACGAGCATGCTCATCATCAAAATAAATACAAAAAATTAAATTCAATTAAAGACCCCTACCGCCCCCTGATACAAACCAACAATTCCAATTTCAGGAAACAAAAATTAAAAAATAAAATCAAACTCAACTAAAGACCCCTAGCGCCCCTTTTGCTTCAAGGAAATTAAAAGCAAAAATTCAAATTTTCTCAAACATCACAAACGTCTTTAATTTGCATTAGTATCATTAAAAAGAAATAAAAATAAATACTCTTAGCGTCCCATAATGCAAACCATTTATATTTAATGAAAAAATCAAAACGCCTTCCAGAAAAAAAATATGGAAGAAAATAATATTTAAAATCAAATTCAATTAAAGACCCCTAGCGCCCTCTGTTACAGCAGAGATATTTGAAATCACACATCCAATTTCCCCATTTTTCAAACGCCCTCGACGAGCATGCTCATCATCAAAATAAATACAAAAAATTAAATTCAATTAAAGACCCCTACCGCCCCCTGATACAAACCAACAATTCCAATTTCAGGAAACAAAAATTAAAAAATAAAATCAAACTCAACTAAAGACCCCTAGCGCCCCTTTTGCTTCAAGGAAATTAAAAGCAAAAATTCAAATTTTCTCAAACATCACAAACGTCTTCAATTTGCATTAGTATCATTAAAAAGAAATAAAAATAAATACTCTTAGCGTCCCATAATGCAAACCATTTATATTTAATGAAAAAATCAAAACGCCTTCCAGAAAAAAAAAATATGGAAAAAAATAATATTTAAAATCAAATTCAATTAAAGACCCCTAGCGCCCTCTGTTACAGCAGAGATATTTGAAATCACACATCCAATTTCCCCATTTTTCAAACGCCCTCGACGAGCATGCTCATCATCAAAATAAATACAAAAAATTAAATTCAATTAAAGACCCCTACCGCCCCCTGATACAAACCAACAATTCCAATTTTAGGAAACAAAAATTAAAAAATAAAATCAAACTCAACTAAAGACCCCTAGCGCCCCTTTTGCTTCAAGGAAATTAAAAGCAAAAATTAAAATTTTCTCAAACATCACAAACGTCTTCAATTTGCATTAGTATCATTAAAAAGAAATAAAAATAAATACTCTTAGCGTCCCATAATGCAAACCATTTATATTTAATGAAAAAATCAAAACGCCTTCCAGAAAAAAAAAATATGGAAGAAAATAATATTTAAAATCAAATTCAATTAAAGACCCCTAGCGCCCTCTGTTACAGCAGAGATATTTGAAATCACACATCCAATTTCCCCATTTTTCAAACGCCCTCGACGAGCATGCTCATCATCAAAATAAATACAAAAAATTAAATTCAATTAAAGACCCCTACCGCCCCCTGATACAAACCAACAATTCCAATTTCAGGAAACAAAAATTAAAAAATAAAATCAAACTCAACTAAAGACCCCTAGCGCCCAAGGAAATTAAAAGCAAAAATTCAAATTTTCTCAAACATCACAAACGTCTTTAATTTGCATTAGTATCATTAAAAAGAAATAAAAATAAATACTCTTAGCGTCCCATAATGCAAACCATTTATATTTAATGAAAAAATCAAAACACCTTCCAGAAAAAAAATATGGAAGAAAATAATATTTAAAATCAAATTCAATTAAAGACCCCTAGCGCCCTCTGTTACAGCAGAGATATTTGAAATCACACATCCAATTTCCCCATTTTTCAAACGCCCTCGACGAGCATGCTCATCATCAAAATAAATACAAAAAATTAAATTCAATTAAAGACCCCTACCGCCCCCTGATACAAACCAACAATTCCAATTTTAGGAAACAAAAATTAAAAAATAAAATCAAACTCAACTAAAGACCCCTAGCGCCCCTTTTGCTTCAAGGAAATTAAAAGCAAAAATTAAAATTTTCTCAAACATCACAAACGTCTTCAATTTGCATTAGTATCATTAAAAAGAAATAAAAATAAATACTCTTAGCGTCCCATAATGCAAACCATTTATATTTAATGAAAAAATCAAAACGCCTTCCAGAAAAAAAAAATATGGAAGAAAATAATATTTAAAATCAAATTCAATTAAAGACCCCTAGCGCCCTCTGTTACAGCAGAGATATTTGAAATCACACATCCAATTTCCCCATTTTTCAAACGCCCTCGACGAGCATGCTCATCATCAAAATAAATACAAAAAATTAAATTCAATTAAAGACCCCTACCGCCCCCTGATACAAACCAACAATTCCAATTTCAGGAAACAAAAATTAAAAAATAAAATCAAACTCAACTAAAGACCCCTAGCGCCCAAGGAAATTAAAAGCAAAAATTCAAATTTTCTCAAACATCACAAACGTCTTTAATTTGCATTAGTATCATTAAAAAGAAATAAAAATAAATACTCTTAGCGTCCCATAATGCAAACCATTTATATTTAATGAAAAAATCAAAACGCCTTCCAGAAAAAAAATATGGAAGAAAATAATATTTAAAATCAAATTCAATTAAAGACCCCTAGCGCCCTCTGTTACAGCAGAGATATTTGAAATCACACATCCAATTTCCCCATTTTTCAAACGCCCTCGACGAGCATGCTCATCATCAAAATAAATACAAAAAATTAAATTCAATTAAAGACCCCTACCGCCCCCTGATACAAACCAACAATTCCAATTTCAGGAAACAAAAATTAAAAAATAAAATCAAACTCAACTAAAGACCCCTAGCGCCCCTTTTGCTTCAAGGAAATTAAAAGCAAAAATTAAAATTTTCTCAAACATCACAAACGTCTTCAATTTGCATTAGTATCATTAAAAAGAAATAAAAATAAATACTCTTAGCGTCCCATAATGCAAACCATTTATATATAATGAAAAAATCAAAACGCCTTCCAGAAAAAAAAAAAATATGGAAGAAAATAATATTTAAAATCAAATTCAATTAAAGACCCCTAGCGCCCTCTGTTACAGCAGAGATATTTGAAATCACACATCCAATTTCCCCATTTTTCAAACGCCCTCGACGAGCATGCTCATCATCAAAATAAATACAAAAAATTAAATTCAATTAAAGACCCCTACCGCCCCCTGATACAAACCAACAATTCCAATTTCAGGAAACAAAAATTAAAAAATAAAATCAAACTCAACTAAAGACCCCTAGCGCCCAAGGAAATTAAAAGCAAAAATTCAAATTTTCTCAAACATCACAAACGTCTTTAATTTGCATTAGTATCATTAAAAAGAAATAAAAATAAATACTCTTAGCGTCCCATAATGCAAACCATTTATATTTAATGAAAAAATCAAAACGCCTTCCAGAAAAAAAATATGGAAGAAAATAATATTTAAAATCAAATTCAATTAAAGACCCCTAGCGCCCTCTGTTACAGCAGAGATATTTGAAATCACACATCCAATTTCCCCATTTTTCAAACGCCCTCGACGAGCATGCTCATCATCAAAATAAATACAAAAAATTAAATTCAATTAAAGACCCCTACCGCCCCCTGATACAAACCAACAATTCCAATTTTAGGAAACAAAAATTAAAAAATAAAATCAAACTCAACTAAAGACCCCTAGCGCCCCTTTTGCTTCAAGGAAATTAAAAGCAAAAATTAAAATTTTCTCAAACATCACAAACGTCTTCAATTTGCATTAGTATCATTAAAAAGAAATAAAAATAAATACTCTTAGCGTCCCATAATGCAAACCATTTATATTTAATGAAAAAATCAAAACGCCTTCCAGAAAAAAAATATGGAAGAAAATAATATTTAAAATCAAATTCAATTAAAGACCCCTAGCGCCCTCTGTTACAGCAGAGATATTTGAAATCACACATCCAATTTCCCCATTTTTCAAACGCCCTCGACGAGCATGCTCATCATCAAAATAAATACAAAAAATTAAATTCAATTAAAGACCCCTACCGCCCCCTGATACAAACCAACAATTCCAATTTCAGGAAACAAAAATTAAAAAATAAAATCAAACTCAACTAAAGACCCCTAGCGCCCCTTTTGCTTCAAGGAAATTAAAAGCAAAAATTCAAATTTTCTCAAACATCACAAACGTCTTCAATTTGCATTAGTATCATTAAAAAGAAATAAAAATAAATACTCTTAGCGTCCCATAATGCAAACCATTTATATTTAATGAAAAAATCAAAACGCCTTCCAGAAAAAAAATATGGAAGAAAATAATATTTAAAATCAAATTCAATTAAAGACCCCTAGCGCCCTCTGTTACAGCAGAGATATTTGAAATCACACATCCAATTTCCCCATTTTTCAAACGCCCTCGACGAGCATGCTCATCATCAAAATAAATACAAAAAATTAAATTCAATTAAAGACCCCTACCGCCCCCTGATACAAACCAACAATTCCAATTTTAGGAAACAAAAATTAAAAAATAAAATCAAACTCAACTAAAGACCCCTAGCGCCCCTTTTGCTTCAAGGAAATTAAAAGCAAAAATTAAAATTTTCTCAAACATCACAAACGTCTTCAATTTGCATTAGTATCATTAAAAAGAAATAAAAATAAATACTCTTAGCGTCCCATAATGCAAACCATTTATATTTAATGAAAAAATCAAAACGCCTTCCAGAAAAAAAAAATATGGAAGAAAATAATATTTAAAATCAAATTCAATTAAAGACCCCTAGCGCCCTCTGTTACAGCAGAGATATTTGAAATCACACATCCAATTTCCCCATTTTTCAAACGCCCTCGACGAGCATGCTCATCATCAAAATAAATACAAAAAATTAAATTCAATTAAAGACCCCTACCGCCCCCTGATACAAACCAACAATTCCAATTTCAGGAAACAAAAATTAAAAAATAAAATCAAACTCAACTAAAGACCCCTAGCGCCCCTTTTGCTTCAAGGAAATTAAAAGCAAAAATTCAAATTTTCTCAAACATCACAAACGTCTTCAATTTGCATTAGTATCATTAAAAAGAAATAAAAATAAATACTCTTAGCGTCCCATAATGCAAACCATTTATATTTAATGAAAAAATCAAAACGCCTTCCAGAAAAAAAAAAATATGGAAGAAAATAATATTTAAAATCAAATTCAATTAAAGACCCCTAGCGCCCTCTGTTACAGCAGAGATATTTGAAATCACACATCCAATTTCCCCATTTTTCAAACGCCCTCGACGAGCATGCTCATCATCAAAATAAATACAAAAAATTAAATTCAATTAAAGACCCCTACCGCCCCCTGATACAAACCAACAATTCCAATTTCAGGAAACAAAAATTAAAAAATAAAATCAAACTCAACTAAAGACCCCTAGCGCCCAAGGAAATTAAAAGCAAAAATTCAAATTTTCTCAAACATCACAAACGTCTTTAATTTGCATTAGTATCATTAAAAAGAAATAAAAATAAATACTCTTAGCGTCCCATAATGCAAACCATTTATATTTAATGAAAAAATCAAAACGCCTTCCAGAAAAAAAATATGGAAGAAAATAATATTTAAAATCAAATTCAATTAAAGACCCCTAGCGCCCTCTGTTACAGCAGAGATATTTGAAATCACACATCCAATTTCCCCATTTTTCAAACGCCCTCGACGAGCATGCTCATCATCAAAATAAATACAAAAAATTAAATTCAATTAAAGACCCCTACCGCCCCCTGATACAAACCAACAATTCCAATTTTAGGAAACAAAAATTAAAAAATAAAATCAAACTCAACTAAAGACCCCTAGCGCCCCTTTTGCTTCAAGGAAATTAAAAGCAAAAATTAAAATTTTCTCAAACATCACAAACGTCTTCAATTTGCATTAGTATCATTAAAAAGAAATAAAAATAAATACTCTTAGCGTCCCATAATGCAAACCATTTATATTTAATGAAAAAATCAAAACGCCTTCCAGAAAAAAAATATGGAAGAAAATAATATTTAAAATCAAATTCAATTAAAGACCCCTAGCGCCCTCTGTTACAGCAGAGATATTTGAAATCACACATCCAATTTCCCCATTTTTCAAACGCCCTCGACGAGCATGCTCATCATCAAAATAAATACAAAAAATTAAATTCAATTAAAGACCCCTACCGCCCCCTGATACAAACCAACAATTCCAATTTCAGGAAACAAAAATTAAAAAATAAAATCAAACTCAACTAAAGACCCCTAGCGCCCCTTTTGCTTCAAGGAAATTAAAAGCAAAAATTCAAATTTTCTCAAACATCACAAACGTCTTCAATTTGCATTAGTATCATTAAAAAGAAATAAAAATAAATACTCTTAGCGTCCCATAATGCAAACCATTTATATTTAATGAAAAAATCAAAACGCCTTCCAGAAAAAAAAAATATGGAAGAAAATAATATTTAAAATCAAATTCAATTAAAGACCCCTAGCGCCCTCTGTTACAGCAGAGATATTTGAAATCACACATCCAATTTCCCCATTTTTCAAACGCCCTCGACGAGCATGCTCATCATCAAAATAAATACAAAAAATTAAATTCAATTAAAGACCCCTACCGCCCCCTGATACAAACCAACAATTCCAATTTCAGGAAACAAAAATTAAAAAATAAAATCAAACTCAACTAAAGACCCCTAGCGCCCAAGGAAATTAAAAGCAAAAATTCAAATTTTCTCAAACATCACAAACGTCTTTAATTTGCATTAGTATCATTAAAAAGAAATAAAAATAAATACTCTTAGCGTCCCATAATGCAAACCATTTATATTTAATGAAAAAATCAAAACGCCTTCCAGAAAAAAAATATGGAAGAAAATAATATTTAAAATCAAATTCAATTAAAGACCCCTAGCGCCCTCTGTTACAGCAGAGATATTTGAAATCACACATCCAATTTCCCCATTTTTCAAACGCCCTCGACGAGCATGCTCATCATCAAAATAAATACAAAAAATTAAATTCAATTAAAGACCCCTACCGCCCCCTGATACAAACCAACAATTCCAATTTTAGGAAACAAAAATTAAAAAATAAAATCAAACTCAACTAAAGACCCCTAGCGCCCCTTTTGCTTCAAGGAAATTAAAAGCAAAAATTCAAATTTTCTCAAACATCACAAACGTCTTCAATTTGCATTAGTATCATTAAAAAGAAATAAAAATAAATACTCTTAGCGTCCCATAATGCAAACCATTTATATTTAATGAAAAAATCAAAACGCCTTCCAGAAAAAAAAAAATATGGAAGAAAATAATATTTAAAATCAAATTCAATTAAAGACCCCTAGCGCCCTCTGTTACAGCAGAGATATTTGAAATCACACATCCAATTTCCCCATTTTTCAAACGCCCTCGACGAGCATGCTCATCATCAAAATAAATACAAAAAATTAAATTCAATTAAAGACCCCTACCGCCCCCTGATACAAACCAACAATTCCAATTTCAGGAAACAAAAATTAAAAAATAAAATCAAACTCAACTAAAGACCCCTAGCGCCCAAGGAAATTAAAAGCAAAAATTCAAATTTTCTCAAACATCACAAACGTCTTTAATTTGCATTAGTATCATTAAAAAGAAATAAAAATAAATACTCTTAGCGTCCCATAATGCAAACCATTTATATTTAATGAAAAAATCAAAACGCCTTCCAGAAAAAAAATATGGAAGAAAATAATATTTAAAATCAAATTCAATTAAAGACCCCTAGCGCCCTCTGTTACAGCAGAGATATTTGAAATCACACATCCAATTTCCCTATTTTTCAAACGCCCTCGACGAGCATGCTCATCATCAAAATAAATACAAAAAATTAAATTCAATTAAAGACCCCTACCGCCCCCTGATACAAACCAACAATTCCAATTTCAGGAAACAAAAATTAAAAAATAAAATCAAACTCAACTAAAGACCCCTAGCGCCCAAGGAAATTAAAAGCAAAAATTCAAATTTTCTCAAACATCACAAACGTCTTTAATTTGCATTAGTATCATTAAAAAGAAATAAAAATAAATACTCTTAGCGTCCCATAATGCAAACCATTTATATTTAATGAAAAAATCAAAACGCCTTCCAGAAAAAAAATATGGAAGAAAATAATATTTAAAATCAAATTCAATTAAAGACCCCTAGCGCCCTCTGTTACAGCAGAGATATTTGAAATCACACATCCAATTTCCCCATTTTTCAAACGCCCTCGACGAGCATGCTCATCATCAAAATAAATACAAAAAATTAAATTCAATTAAAGACCCCTACCGCCCCCTGATACAAACCAACAATTCCAATTTTAGGAAACAAAAATTAAAAAATAAAATCAAACTCAACTAAAGACCCCTAGCGCCCCTTTTGCTTCAAGGAAATTAAAAGCAAAAATTAAAATTTTCTCAAACATCACAAACGTCTTCAATTTGCATTAGTATCATTAAAAAGAAATAAAAATAAATACTCTTAGCGTCCCATAATGCAAACCATTTATATTTAATGAAAAAATCAAAACGCCTTCCAGAAAAAAAAATATGGAAGAAAATAATATTTAAAATCAAATTCAATTAAAGACCCCTAGCGCCCTCTGTTACAGCAGAGATATTTGAAATCACACATCCAATTTCCCCATTTTTCAAACGCCCTCGACGAGCATGCTCATCATCAAAATAAATACAAAAAATTAAATTCAATTAAAGACCCCTACCGCCCCTGATACAAACCAACAATTCCAATTTCAGGAAACAAAAATTAAAAAATAAAATCAAACTCAACTAAAGACCCCTAGCGCCCAAGGAAATTAAAAGCAAAAATTCAAATTTTCTCAAACATCACAAACGTCTTTAATTTGCATTAGTATCATTAAAAAGAAATAAAAATAAATACTCTTAGCGTCCCATAATGCAAACCATTTATATTTAATGAAAAAATCAAAACGCCTTCCAGAAAAAAAATATGGAAGAAAATAATATTTAAAATCAAATTCAATTAAAGACCCCTAGCGCCCTCTGTTACAGCAGAGATATTTGAAATCACACATCCAATTTCCCCATTTTTCAAACGCCCTCGACGAGCATGCTCATCATCAAAATAAATACAAAAAATTAAATTCAATTAAAGACCCCTACCGCCCCCTGATACAAACCAACAATTCCAATTTCAGGAAACAAAAATTAAAAAATAAAATCAAACTCAACTAAAGACCCCTAGCGCCCAAGGAAATTAAAAGCAAAAATTCAAATTTTCTCAAACATCACAAACGTCTTTAATTTGCATTAGTATCATTAAAAAGAAATAAAAATAAATACTCTTAGCGTCCCATAATGCAAACCATTTATATTTAATGAAAAAATCAAAACGCCTTCCAGAAAAAAAATATGGAAGAAAATAATATTTAAAATCAAATTCAATTAAAGACCCCTAGCGCCCTCTGTTACAGCAGAGATATTTGAAATCACACATCCAATTTCCCCATTTTTCAAGCGCCCTCGACGAGCATGCTCATCATCAAAATAAATACAAAAAATTAAATTCAATTAAAGACCCCTACCGCCCCCTGATACAAACCAACAATTCCAATTTTAGGAAACAAAAATTAAAAAATAAAATCAAACTCAACTAAAGACCCCTAGCGCCCCTTTTGCTTCAAGGAAATTAAAAGCAAAAATTAAAATTTTCTCAAACATCACAAACGTCTTCAATTTGCATTAGTATCATTAAAAAGAAATAAAAATAAATACTCTTAGCGTCCCATAATGCAAACCATTTATATTTAATGAAAAAATCAAAACGCCTTCCAGAAAAAAAAATATGGAAGAAAATAATATTTAAAATCAAATTCAATTAAAGACCCCTAGCGCCCTCTGTTACAGCAGAGATATTTGAAATCACACATCCAATTTCCCCATTTTTCAAACGCCCTCGACGAGCATGCTCATCATCAAAATAAATACAAAAAATTAAATTCAATTAAAGACCCCTACCGCCCCCTGATACAAACCAACAATTCCAATTTCAGGAAACAAAAATTAAAAAATAAAATCAAACTCAACTAAAGACCCCTAGCGCCCCTTTTGCTTCAAGGAAATTAAAAGCAAAAATTCAAATTTTCTCAAACATCACAAACGTCTTCAATTTGCATTAGTATCATTAAAAAGAAATAAAAATAAATACTCTTAGCGTCCCATAATGCAAACCATTTATATTTAATGAAAAAATCAAAACGCCTTCCAGAAAAAAAATATGGAAGAAAATAATATTTAAAATCAAATTCAATTAAAGACCCCTAGCGCCCTCTGTTACAGCAGAGATATTTGAAATCACACATCCAATTTCCCCATTTTTCAAACGCCCTCGACGAGCATGCTCATCATCAAAATAAATACAAAAAATTAAATTCAATTAAAGACCCCTACCGCCCCCTGATACAAACCAACAATTCCAATTTCAGGAAACAAAAATTAAAAAATAAAATCAAACTCAACTAAAGACCCCTAGCGCCCAAGGAAATTAAAAGCAAAAATTCAAATTTTCTCAAACATCACAAACGTCTTTAATTTGCATTAGTATCATTAAAAAGAAATAAAAATAAATACTCTTAGCGTCCCATAATGCAAACCATTTATATTTAATGAAAAAATCAAAACGCCTTCCAGAAAAAAAATATGGAAGAAAATAATATTTAAAATCAAATTCAATTAAAGACCCCTAGCGCCCTCTGTTACAGCAGAGATATTTGAAATCACACATCCAATTTCCCCATTTTTCAAACGCCCTCGACGAGCATGCTCATCATCAAAATAAATACAAAAAATTAAATTCAATTAAAGACCCCTACCGCCCCCTGATACAAACCAACAATTCCAATTTCAGGAAACAAAAATTAAAAAATAAAATCAAACTCAACTAAAGACCCCTAGCGCCCAAGGAAATTAAAAGCAAAAATTCAAATTTTCTCAAACATCACAAACGTCTTTAATTTGCATTAGTATCATTAAAAAGAAATAAAAATAAATACTCTTAGCGTCCCATAATGCAAACCATTTATATTTAATGAAAAAATCAAAACGCCTTCCAGAAAAAAAATATGGAAGAAAATAATATTTAAAATCAAATTCAATTAAAGACCCCTAGCGCCCTCTGTTACAGCAGAGATATTTGAAATCACACATCCAATTTCCCCATTTTTCAAACGCCCTCGACGAGCATGCTCATCATCAAAATAAATACAAAAAATTAAATTCAATTAAAGACCCCTACCGCCCCCTGATACAAACCAACAATTCCAATTTCAGGAAACAAAAATTAAAAAATAAAATCAAACTCAACTAAAGACCCCTAGCGCCCAAGGAAATTAAAAGCAAAAATTCAAATTTTCTCAAACATCACAAACGTCTTTAATTTGCATTAGTATCATTAAAAAGAAATAAAAATAAATACTCTTAGCGTCCCATAATGCAAACCATTTATATTTAATGAAAAAATCAAAACGCCTTCCAGAAAAAAAATATGGAAGAAAATAATATTTAAAATCAAATTCAATTAAAGACCCCTAGCGCCCTCTGTTACAGCAGAGATATTTGAAATCACACATCCAATTTCCCCATTTTTCAAACGCCCTCGACGAGCATGCTCATCATCAAAATAAATACAAAAAATTAAATTCAATTAAAGACCTCTACCGCCCCCTGATACAAACCAACAATTCCAATTTTAGGAAACAAAAATTAAAAAATAAAATCAAACTCAACTAAAGACCCCTAGCGCCCCTTTTGCTTCAAGGAAATTAAAAGCAAAAATTAAAATTTTCTCAAACATCACAAACGTCTTCAATTTGCATTAGTATCATTAAAAAGAAATAAAAATAAATACTCTTAGCGTCCCATAATGCAAACCATTTATATTTAATGAAAAAATCAAAACGCCTTCCAGAAAAAAAAAATATGGAAGAAAATAATATTTAAAATCAAATTCAATTAAAGACCCCTAGCGCCCTCTGTTACAGCAGAGATATTTGAAATCACACATCCAATTTCCCCATTTTTCAAACGCCCTCGACGAGCATGCTCATCATCAAAATAAATACAAAAAATTAAATTCAATTAAAGACCCCTACCGCCCCCTGATACAAACCAACAATTCCAATTTCAGGAAACAAAAATTAAAAAATAAAATCAAACTCAACTAAAGACCCCTAGCGCCCAAGGAAATTAAAAGCAAAAATTCAAATTTTCTCAAACATCACAAACGTCTTTAATTTGCATTAGTATCATTAAAAAGAAATAAAAATAAATACTCTTAGCGTCCCATAATGCAAACCATTTATATTTAATGAAAAAATCAAAACGCCTTCCAGAAAAAAAATATGGAAGAAAATAATATTTAAAATCAAATTCAATTAAAGACCCCTAGCGCCCTCTGTTACAGCAGAGATATTTGAAATCACACATCCAATTTCCCCATTTTTCAAACGCCCTCGACGAGCATGCTCATCATCAAAATAAATACAAAAAATTAAATTCAATTAAAGACCCCTACCGCCCCCTGATACAAACCAACAATTCCAATTTCAGGAAACAAAAATTAAAAAATAAAATCAAACTCAACTAAAGACCCCTAGCGCCCAAGGAAATTAAAAGCAAAAATTCAAATTTTCTCAAACATCACAAACGTCTTTAATTTGCATTAGTATCATTAAAAAGAAATAAAAATAAATACTCTTAGCGTCCCATAATGCAAACCATTTATATTTAATGAAAAAATCAAAACGCCTTCCAGAAAAAAAAATATGGAAGAAAATAATATTTAAAATCAAATTCAATTAAAGACCCCTAGCGCCCTCTGTTACAGCAGAGATATTTGAAATCACACATCCAATTTCCCCATTTTTCAAGCGCCCTCGACGAGCATGCTCATCATCAAAATAAATACAAAAAATTAAATTCAATTAAAGACCCCTACCGCCCCCTGATACAAACCAACAATTCCAATTTTAGGAAACAAAAATTAAAAAATAAAATCAAACTCAACTAAAGACCCCTAGCGCCCCTTTTGCTTCAAGGAAATTAAAAGCAAAAATTCAAATTTTCTCAAACATCACAAACGTCTTCAATTTGCATTAGTATCATTAAAAAGAAATAAAAATAAATACTCTTAGCGTCCCATAATGCAAACCATTTATATTTAATGAAAAAATCAAAACGCCTTCCAGAAAAAAAAAATATGGAAGAAAATAATATTTAAAATCAAATTCAATTAAAGACCCCTAGCGCCCTCTGTTACAGCAGAGATATTTGAAATCACACATCCAATTTCCCCATTTTTCAAACGCCCTCGACGAGCATGCTCATCATCAAAATAAATACAAAAAATTAAATTCAATTAAAGACCCCTACCGCCCCCTGATACAAACCAACAATTCCAATTTCAGGAAACAAAAATTAAAAAATAAAATCAAACTCAACTAAAGACCCCTAGCGCCCCTTTTGCTTCAAGGAAATTAAAAGCAAAAATTCAAATTTTCTCAAACATCACAAACGTCTTCAATTTGCATTAGTATCATTAAAAAGAAATAAAAATAAATACTCTTAGCGTCCCATAATGCAAACCATTTATATTTAATGAAAAAATCAAAACGCCTTCCAGAAAAAAAAAATATGGAAGAAAATAATATTTAAAATCAAATTCAATTAAAGACCCCTAGCGCCCTCTGTTACAGCAGAGATATTTGAAATCACACATCCAATTTCCCCATTTTTCAAACGCCCTCGACGAGCATGCTCATCATCAAAATAAATACAAAAAATTAAATTCAATTAAAGACCCCTACCGCCCCCTGATACAAACCAACAATTCCAATTTCAGGAAACAAAAATTAAAAAATAAAATCAAACTCAACTAAAGACCCCTAGCGCCCAAGGAAATTAAAAGCAAAAATTCAAATTTTCTCAAACATCACAAACGTCTTTAATTTGCATTAGTATCATTAAAAAGAAATAAAAATAAATACTCTTAGCGTCCCATAATGCAAACCATTTATATTTAATGAAAAAATCAAAACGCCTTCCAGAAAAAAAAAATATGGAAGAAAATAATATTTAAAATCAAATTCAATTAAAGACCCCTAGCGCCCTCTGTTACAGCAGAGATATTTGAAATCACACATCCAATTTCCCCATTTTTCAAACGCCCTCGACGAGCATGCTCATCATCAAAATAAATACAAAAAATTAAATTCAATTAAAGACCCCTACCGCCCCCTGATACAAACCAACAATTCCAATTTCAGGAAACAAAAATTAAAAAATAAAATCAAACTCAACTAAAGACCCCTAGCGCCCCTTTTGCTTCAAGGAAATTAAAAGCAAAAATTCAAATTTTCTCAAACATCACAAACGTCTTCAATTTGCATTAGTATCATTAAAAAGAAATAAAAATAAATACTCTTAGCGTCCCATAATGCAAACCATTTATATTTAATGAAAAAATCAAAACGCCTTCCAGAAAAAAAAAAATATGGAAGAAAATAATATTTAAAATCAAATTCAATTAAAGACCCCTAGCGCCCTCTGTTACAGCAGAGATATTTGAAATCACACATCCAATTTCCCCATTTTTCAAACGCCCTCGACGAGCATGCTCATCATCAAAATAAATACAAAAAATTAAATTCAATTAAAGACCCCTACCGCCTCCTGATACAAACCAACAATTCCAATTTTAGGAAACAAAAATTAAAAAATAAAATCAAACTCAACTAAAGACCCCTAGCGCCCCTTTTGCTTCAAGGAAATTAAAAGCAAAAATTAAAATTTTCTCAAACATCACAAACGTCTTCAATTTGCATTAGTATCATTAAAAAGAAATAAAAATAAATACTCTTAGCGTCCCATAATGCAAACCATTTATATTTAATGAAAAAATCAAAACGCCTTCCAGAAAAAAAAAATATGGAAGAAAATAATATTTAAAATCAAATTCAATTAAAGACCCCTAGCGCCCTCTGTTACAGCAGAGATATTTGAAATCACACATCCAATTTCCCCATTTTTCAAACGCCCTCGACGAGCATGCTCATCATCAAAATAAATACAAAAAATTAAATTCAATTAAAGACCCCTACCGCCCCCTGATACAAACCAACAATTCCAATTTCAGGAAACAAAAATTAAAAAATAAAATCAAACTCAACTAAAGACCCCTAGCGCCCCTTTTGCTTCAAGGGAATTAAAAGCAAAAATTCAAATTTTCTCAAACATCACAAACGTCTTCAATTTGCATTAGTATCATTAAAAAGAAATAAAAATAAATACTCTTAGCGTCCCATAATGCAAACCATTTATATTTAATGAAAAAATCAAAACGCCTTCCAGAAAAAAAATATGGAAGAAAATAATATTTAAAATCAAATTCAATTAAAGACCCCTAGCGCCCTCTGTTACAGCAGAGATATTTGAAATCACACATCCAATTTCCCCATTTTTCAAACGCCCTCGACGAGCATGCTCATCATCAAAATAAATACAAAAAATTAAATTCAATTAAAGACCCCTACCGCCTCCTGATACAAACCAACAATTCCAATTTTAGGAAACAAAAATTAAAAAATAAAATCAAACTCAACTAAAGACCCCTAGCGCCCCTTTTGCTTCAAGGAAATTAAAAGCAAAAATTAAAATTTTCTCAAACATCACAAACGTCTTCAATTTGCATTAGTATCATTAAAAAGAAATAAAAATAAATACTCTTAGCGTCCCATAATGCAAACCATTTATATTTAATGAAAAAATCAAAACGCCTTCCAGAAAAAAAAAATATGGAAGAAAATAATATTTAAAATCAAATTCAATTAAAGACCCCTAGCGCCCTCTGTTACAGCAGAGATATTTGAAATCACACATCCAATTTCCCCATTTTTCAAACGCCCTCGACGAGCATGCTCATCATCAAAATAAATACAAAAAATTAAATTCAATTAAAGACCCCTACCGCCCCCTGATACAAACCAACAATTCCAATTTCAGGAAACAAAAATTAAAAAATAAAATCAAACTCAACTAAAGACCCCTAGCGCCCAAGGAAATTAAAAGCAAAAATTCAAATTTTCTCAAACATCACAAACGTCTTTAATTTGCATTAGTATCATTAAAAAGAAATAAAAATAAATACTCTTAGCGTCCCATAATGCAAACCATTTATATTTAATGAAAAAATCAAAACGCCTTCCAGAAAAAAAATATGGAAGAAAATAATATTTAAAATCAAATTCAATTAAAGACCCCTAGCGCCCTCTGTTACAGCAGAGATATTTGAAATCACACATCCAATTTCCCCATTTTTCAAACGCCCTCGACGAGCATGCTCATCATCAAAATAAATACAAAAAATTAAATTCAATTAAAGACCCCTACCGCCCCCTGATACAAACCAACAATTCCAATTTTAGGAAACAAAAATTAAAAAATTAAATCAAACTCAACTAAAGACCCCTAGCGCCCCTTTTGCTTCAAGGAAATTAAAAGCAAAAATTAAAATTTTCTCAAACATCACAAACGTCTTCAATTTGCATTAGTATCATTAAAAAGAAATAAAAATAAATACTCTTAGCGTCCCATAATGCAAACCATTTATATTTAATGAAAAAATCAAAACGCCTTCCAGAAAAAAAAAATATGGAAGAAAATAATATTTAAAATCAAATTCAATTAAAGACCCCTAGCGCCCTCTGTTACAGCAGAGATATTTGAAATCACACATCCAATTTCCCCATTTTTCAAACGCCCTCGACGAGCATGCTCATCATCAAAATAAATACAAAAAATTAAATTCAATTAAAGACCCCTACCGCCCCCTGATACAAACCAACAATTCCAATTTCAGGAAACAAAAATTAAAAAATAAAATCAAACTCAACTAAAGACCCCTAGCGCCCCTTTTGCTTCAAGGAAATTAAAAGCAAAAATTCAAATTTTCTCAAACATCACAAACGTCTTCAATTTGCATTAGTATCATTAAAAAGAAATAAAAATAAATACTCTTAGCGTCCCATAATGCAAACCATTTATATTTAATGAAAAAATCAAAACGCCTTCCAGAAAAAAAAAATATGGAAGAAAATAATATTTAAAATCAAATTCAATTAAAGACCCCTAGCGCCCTCTGTTACAGCAGAGATATTTGAAATCACACATCCAATTTCCCCATTTTTCAAACGCCCTCGACGAGCATGCTCATCATCAAAATAAATACAAAAAATTAAATTCAATTAAAGACCCCTACCGCCCCCTGATACAAACCAACAATTCCAATTTCAGGAAACAAAAATTAAAAAATAAAATCAAACTCAACTAAAGACCCCTAGCGCCCCTTTTGCTTCAAGGGAATTAAAAGCAAAAATTCAAATTTTCTCAAACATCACAAACGTCTTCAATTTGCATTAGTATCATTAAAAAGAAATAAAAATAAATACTCTTAGCGTCCCATAATGCAAACCATTTATATTTAATGAAAAAATCAAAACGCCTTCCAGAAAAAAAATATGGAAGAAAATAATATTTAAAATCAAATTCAATTAAAGACCCCTAGCGCCCTCTGTTACAGCAGAGATATTTGAAATCACACATCCAATTTCCCCATTTTTCAAACGCCCTCGACGAGCATGCTCATCATCAAAATAAATACAAAAAATTAAATTCAATTAAAGACCCCTACCGCCTCCTGATACAAACCAACAATTCCAATGTTAGGAAACAAAAATTAAAAAATAAAATCAAACTCAACTAAAGACCCCTAGCGCCCCTTTTGCTTCAAGGAAATTAAAAGCAAAAATTAAAATTTTCTCAAACATCACAAACGTCTTCAATTTGCATTAGTATCATTAAAAAGAAATAAAAATAAATACTCTTAGCGTCCCATAATGCAAACCATTTATATTTAATGAAAAAATCAAAACGCCTTCCAGAAAAAAAAAATATGGAAGAAAATAATATTTAAAATCAAATTCAATTAAAGACCCCTAGCGCCCTCTGTTACAGCAGAGATATTTGAAATCACACATCCAATTTCCCCATTTTTCAAACGCCCTCGACGAGCATGCTCATCATCAAAATAAATACAAAAAATTAAATTCAATTAAAGACCCCTACCGCCCCCTGATACAAACCAACAATTCCAATTTCAGGAAACAAAAATTAAAAAATAAAATCAAACTCAACTAAAGACCCCTAGCGCCCCTTTTGCTTCAAGGGAATTAAAAGCAAAAATTCAAATTTTCTCAAACATCACAAACGTCTTCAATTTGCATTAGTATCATTAAAAAGAAATAAAAATAAATACTCTTAGCGTCCCATAATGCAAACCATTTATATTTAATGAAAAAATCAAAACGCCTTCCAGAAAAAAAAATATGGAAGAAAATAATATTTAAAATCAAATTCAATTAAAGACCCCTAGCGCCCTCTGTTACAGCAGAGATATTTGAAATCACACATCCAATTTCCCCATTTTTCAAACGCCCTCGACGAGCATGCTCATCATCAAAATAAATACAAAAAATTAAATTCAATTAAAGACCCCTACCGCCCCCTGATACAAACCAACAATTCCAATTTCAGGAAACAAAAATTAAAAAATAAAATCAAACTCAACTAAAGACCCCTAGCGCCCAAGGAAATTAAAAGCAAAAATTCAAATTTTCTCAAACATCACAAACGTCTTTAATTTGCATTAGTATCATTAAAAAGAAATAAAAATAAATACTCTTAGCGTCCCATAATGCAAACCATTTATATTTAATGAAAAAATCAAAACGCCTTCCAGAAAAAAAAAATATGGAAGAAAATAATATTTAAAATCAAATTCAATTAAAGACCCCTAGCGCCCTCTGTTACAGCAGAGATATTTGAAATCACACATCCAATTTCCCCATTTTTCAAACGCCCTCGACGAGCATGCTCATCATCAAAATAAATACAAAAAATTAAATTCAATTAAAGACCCCTACCGCCCCCTGATACAAACCAACAATTCCAATTTCAGGAAACAAAAATTAAAAAATAAAATCAAACTCAACTAAAGACCCCTAGCGCCCCTTTTGCTTCAAGGGAATTAAAAGCAAAAATTCAAATTTTCTCAAACATCACAAACGTCTTCAATTTGCATTAGTATCATTAAAAAGAAATAAAAATAAATACTCTTAGCGTCCCATAATGCAAACCATTTATATTTAATGAAAAAATCAAAACGCCTTCCAGAAAAAAAATATGGAAGAAAATAATATTTAAAATCAAATTCAATTAAAGACCCCTAGCGCCCTCTGTTACAGCAGAGATATTTGAAATCACACATCCAATTTCCCCATTTTTCAAACGCCCTCGACGAGCATGCTCATCATCAAAATAAATACAAAAAATTAAATTCAATTAAAGACCCCTACCGCCCCCTGATACAAACCAACAATTCCAATTTCAGGAAACAAAAATTAAAAAATAAAATCAAACTCAACTAAAGACCCCTAGCGCCCAAGGAAATTAAAAGCAAAAATTCAAATTTTCTCAAACATCACAAACGTCTTTAATTTGCATTAGTATCATTAAAAAGAAATAAAAATAAATACTCTTAGCGTCCCATAATGCAAACCATTTATATTTAATGAAAAAATCAAAACGCCTTCCAGAAAAAAAATATGGAAGAAAATAATATTTAAAATCAAATTCAATTAAAGACCCCTAGCGCCCTCTGTTACAGCAGAGATATTTGAAATCACACATCCAATTTCCCCATTTTTCAAACGCCCTCGACGAGCATGCTCATCATCAAAATAAATACAAAAAATTAAATTCAATTAAAGACCCCTACCGCCCCCTGATACAAACCAACAATTCCAATTTCAGGAAACAAAAATTAAAAAATAAAATCAAACTCAACTAAAGACCCCTAGCGCCCCTTTTGCTTCAAGGAAATTAAAAGCAAAAATTCAAATTTTCTCAAACATCACAAACGTCTTCAATTTGCATTAGTATCATTAAAAAGAAATAAAAATAAATACTCTTAGCGTCCCATAATGCAAACCATTTATATTTAATGAAAAAATCAAAACGCCTTCCAGAAAAAAAAAATATGGAAGAAAATAATATTTAAAATCAAATTCAATTAAAGACCCCTAGCGCCCTCTGTTACAGCAGAGATATTTGAAATCACACATCCAATTTCCCCATTTTTCAAACGCCCTCGACGAGCATGCTCATCATCAAAATAAATACAAAAAATTAAATTCAATTAAAGACCCCTACCGCCTCCTGATACAAACCAACAATTCCAATTTTAGGAAACAAAAATTAAAAAATAAAATCAAACTCAACTAAAGACCCCTAGCGCCCCTTTTGCTTCAAGGAAATTAAAAGCAAAAATTAAAATTTTCTCAAACATCACAAACGTCTTCAATTTGCATTAGTATCATTAAAAAGAAATAAAAATAAATACTCTTAGCGTCCCATAATGCAAACCATTTATATTTAATGAAAAAATCAAAACGCCTTCCAGAAAAAAAAAATATGGAAGAAAATAATATTTAAAATCAAATTCAATTAAAGACCCCTAGCGCCCTCTGTTACAGCAGAGATATTTGAAATCACACATCCAATTTCCCCATTTTTCAAACGCCCTCGACGAGCATGCTCATCATCAAAATAAATACAAAAAATTAAATTCAATTAAAGACCCCTACCGCCCCCTGATACAAACCAACAATTCCAATTTTAGGAAACAAAAATTAAAAAATAAAATCAAACTCAACTAAAGACCCCTAGCGCCCAAGGAAATTAAAAGCAAAAATTCAAATTTTCTCAAACATCACAAACGTCTTTAATTTGCATTAGTATCATTAAAAAGAAATAAAAATAAATACTCTTAGCGTCCCATAATGCAAACCATTTATATTTAATGAAAAAATCAAAACGCCTTCCAGAAAAAAATATGGAAGAAAATAATATTTAAAATCAAATTCAATTAAAGACCCCTAGCGCCCTCTGTTACAGCAGAGATATTTGAAATCACACATCCAATTTCCCCATTTTTCAAGCGCCCTCGACGAGCATGCTCATCATCAAAATAAATACAAAAAATTAAATTCAATTAAAGACCCCTACCGCCCCCTGATACAAACCAACAATTCCAATTTTAGGAAACAAAAATTAAAAAATAAAATCAAACTCAACTAAAGACCCCTAGCGCCCCTTTTGCTTCAAGGAAATTAAAAGCAAAAATTAAAATTTTCTCAAACATCACAAACGTCTTCAATTTGCATTAGTATCATTAAAAAGAAATAAAAATAAATACTCTTAGCGTCCCATAATGCAAACCATTTATATTTAATGAAAAAATCAAAACGCCTTCCAGAAAAAAAAAATATGGAAGAAAATAATATTTAAAATCAAATTCAATTAAAGACCCCTAGCGCCCTCTGTTACAGCAGAGATATTTGAAATCACACATCCAATTTCCCCATTTTTCAAACGCCCTCGACGAGCATGCTCATCATCAAAATAAATACAAAAAATTAAATTCAATTAAAGACCCCTACCGCCCCCTGATACAAACCAACAATTCCAATTTCAGGAAACAAAAATTAAAAAATAAAATCAAACTCAACTAAAGACCCCTAGCGCCCCTTTTGCTTCAAGGAAATTAAAAGCAAAAATTCAAATTTTCTCAAACATCACAAACGTCTTCAATTTGCATTAGTATCATTAAAAAGAAATAAAAATAAATACTCTTAGCGTCCCATAATGCAAACCATTTATATTTAATGAAAAAATCAAAACGCCTTCCAGAAAAAAAAAATATGGAAGAAAATAATATTTAAAATCAAATTCAATTAAAGACCCCTAGCGCCCTCTGTTACAGCAGAGATATTTGAAATCACACATCCAATTTCCCCATTTTTCAAACGCCCTCGACGAGCATGCTCATCATCAAAATAAATACAAAAAATTAAATTCAATTAAAGACCCCTACCGCCCCCTGATACAAACCAACAATTCCAATTTCAGGAAACAAAAATTAAAAAATAAAATCAAACTCAACTAAAGACCCCTAGCGCCGCTTTTGCTTCAAGGGAATTAAAAGCAAAAATTCAAATTTTCTCAAACATCACAAACGTCTTCAATTTGCATTAGTATCATTAAAAAGAAATAAAAATAAATACTCTTAGCGTCCCATAATGCAAACCATTTATATTTAATGAAAAAATCAAAACGCCTTCCAGAAAAAAAATATGGAAGAAAATAATATTTAAAATCAAATTCAATTAAAGACCCCTAGCGCCCTCTGTTACAGCAGAGATATTTGAAATCACACATCCAATTTCCCCATTTTTCAAACGCCCTCGACGAGCATGCTCATCATCAAAATAAATACAAAAAATTAAATTCAATTAAAGACCCCTACCGCCCCCTGATACAAACCAACAATTCCAATTTCAGGAAACAAAAATTAAAAAATAAAATCAAACTCAACTAAAGACCCCTAGCGCCCAAGGAAATTAAAAGCAAAAATTCAAATTTTCTCAAACATCACAAACGTCTTTAATTTGCATTAGTATCATTAAAAAGAAATAAAAATAAATACTCTTAGCGTCCCATAATGCAAACCATTTATATTTAATGAAAAAATCAAAACGCCTTCCAGAAAAAAATATGGAAGAAAATAATATTTAAAATCAAATTCAATTAAAGACCCCTAGCGCCCTCTGTTACAGCAGAGATATTTGAAATCACACATCCAATTTCCCCATTTTTCAAGCGCCCTCGACGAGCATGCTCATCATCAAAATAAATACAAAAAATTAAATTCAATTAAAGACCCCTACCGCCCCCTGATACAAACCAACAATTCCAATTTTAGGAAACAAAAATTAAAAAATAAAATCAAACTCAACTAAAGACCCCTAGCGCCCCTTTTGCTTCAAGGAAATTAAAAGCAAAAATTAAAATTTTCTCAAACATCACAAACGTCTTCAATTTGCATTAGTATCATTAAAAAGAAATAAAAATAAATACTCTTAGCGTCCCATAATGCAAACCATTTATATTTAATGAAAAAATCAAAACGCCTTCCAGAAAAAAAAAATATGGAAGAAAATAATATTTAAAATCAAATTCAATTAAAGACCCCTAGCGCCCTCTGTTACAGCAGAGATATTTGAAATCACACATCCAATTTCCCCATTTTTCAAACGCCCTCGACGAGCATGCTCATCATCAAAATAAATACAAAAAATTAAATTCAATTAAAGACCCCTACCGCCCCCTGATACAAACCAACAATTCCAATTTCAGGAAACAAAAATTAAAAAATAAAATCAAACTCAACTAAAGACCCCTAGCGCCCCTTTTGCTTCAAGGAAATTAAAAGCAAAAATTCAAATTTTCTCAAACATCACAAACGTCTTCAATTTGCATTAGTATCATTAAAAAGAAATAAAAATAAATACTCTTAGCGTCCCATAATGCAAACCATTTATATTTAATGAAAAAATCAAAACGCCTTCCAGAAAAAAAAAATATGGAAGAAAATAATATTTAAAATCAAATTCAATTAAAGACCCCTAGCGCCCTCTGTTACAGCAGAGATATTTGAAATCACACATCCAATTTCCCCATTTTTCAAACGCCCTCGACGAGCATGCTCATCATCAAAATAAATACAAAAAATTAAATTCAATTAAAGACCCCTACCGCCCCCTGATACAAACCAACAATTCCAATTTCAGGAAACAAAAATTAAAAAATAAAATCAAACTCAACTAAAGACCCCTAGCGCCGCTTTTGCTTCAAGGGAATTAAAAGCAAAAATTCAAATTTTCTCAAACATCACAAACGTCTTCAATTTGCATTAGTATCATTAAAAAGAAATAAAAATAAATACTCTTAGCGTCCCATAATGCAAACCATTTATATTTAATGAAAAAATCAAAACGCCTTCCAGAAAAAAAATATGGAAGAAAATAATATTTAAAATCAAATTCAATTAAAGACCCCTAGCGCCCTCTGTTACAGCAGAGATATTTGAAATCACACATCCAATTTCCCCATTTTTCAAACGCCCTCGACGAGCATGCTCATCATCAAAATAAATACAAAAAATTAAATTCAATTAAAGACCCCTACCGCCTCCTGATACAAACCAACAATTCCAATTTTAGGAAACAAAAATTAAAAAATAAAATCAAACTCAACTAAAGACCCCTAGCGCCCCTTTTGCTTCAAGGAAATTAAAAGCAAAAATTAAAATTTTCTCAAACATCACAAACGTCTTCAATTTGCATTAGTATCATTAAAAAGAAATAAAAATAAATACTCTTAGCGTCCCATAATGCAAACCATTTATATTTAATGAAAAAATCAAAACGCCTTCCAGAAAAAAAAAAATATGGAAGAAAATAATATTTAAAATCAAATTCAATTAAAGACCCCTAGCGCCCTCTGTTACAGCAGAGATATTTGAAATCACACATCCAATTTCCCCATTTTTCAAACGCCCTCGACGAGCATGCTCATCATCAAAATAAATACAAAAAATTAAATTCAATTAAAGACCCCTACCGCCCCCTGATACAAACCAACAATTCCAATTTCAGGAAACAAAAATTAAAAAATAAAATCAAACTCAACTAAAGACCCCTAGCGCCCAAGGAAATTAAAAGCAAAAATTCAAATTTTCTCAAACATCACAAACGTCTTTAATTTGCATTAGTATCATTAAAAAGAAATAAAAATAAATACTCTTAGCGTCCCATAATGCAAACCATTTATATTTAATGAAAAAATCAAAACGCCTTCCAGAAAAAAAATATGGAAGAAAATAATATTTAAAATCAAATTCAATTAAAGACCCCTAGCGCCCTCTGTTACAGCAGAGATATTTGAAATCACACATCCAATTTCCCCATTTTTCAAACGCCCTCGACGAGCATGCTCATCATCAAAATAAATACAAAAAATTAAATTCAATTAAAGACCCCTACCGCCCCCTGATACAAACCAACAATTCCAATTTCAGGAAACAAAAATTAAAAAATAAAATCAAACTCAACTAAAGACCCCTAGCGCCCCTTTTGCTTCAAGGGAATTAAAAGCAAAAATTCAAATTTTCTCAAACATCACAAACGTCTTCAATTTGCATTAGTATCATTAAAAAGAAATAAAAATAAATACTCTTAGCGTCCCATAATGCAAACCATTTATATTTAATGAAAAAATCAAAACGCCTTCCAGAAAAAAAAAATATGGAAGAAAATAATATTTAAAATCAAATTCAATTAAAGACCCCTAGCGCCCTCTGTTACAGCAGAGATATTTGAAATCACACATCCAATTTCCCCATTTTTCAAACGCCCTCGACGAGCATGCTCATCATCAAAATAAATACAAAAAATTAAATTCAATTAAAGACCCCTACCGCCCCCTGATACAAACCAACAATTCCAATTTCAGGAAACAAAAATTAAAAAATAAAATCAAACTCAACTAAAGACCCCTAGCGCCCAAGGAAATTAAAAGCAAAAATTCAAATTTTCTCAAACATCACAAACGTCTTTAATTTGCATTAGTATCATTAAAAAGAAATAAAAATAAATACTCTTAGCGTCCCATAATGCAAACCATTTATATTTAATGAAAAAATCAAAACGCCTTCCAGAAAAAAAAATATGGAAGAAAATAATATTTAAAATCAAATTCAATTAAAGACCCCTAGCGCCCTCTGTTACAGCAGAGATATTTGAAATCATACATCCAATTTCCCCATTTTTCAAACGCCCTCGACGAGCATGCTCATCATCAAAATAAATACAAAAAATTAAATTCAATTAAAGACCCCTACCGCCCCCTGATACAAACCAACAATTCCAATTTCAGGAAACAAAAATTAAAAAATAAAATCAAACTCAACTAAAGACCCCTAGCGCCCCTTTTGCTTCAAGGGAATTAAAAGCAAAAATTCAAATTTTCTCAAACATCACAAACGTCTTCAATTTGCATTAGTATCATTAAAAAGAAATAAAAATAAATACTCTTAGCGTCCCATAATGCAAACCATTTATATTTAATGAAAAAATCAAAACGCCTTCCAGAAAAAAAAATATGGAAGAAAATAATATTTAAAATCAAATTCAATTAAAGACCCCTAGCGCCCTCTGTTACAGCAGAGATATTTGAAATCACACATCCAATTTCCCCATTTTTCAAACGCCCTCGACGAGCATGCTCATCATCAAAATAAATACAAAAAATTAAATTCAATTAAAGACCCCTACCGCCTCCTGATACAAACCAACAATTCCAATTTTAGGAAACAAAAATTAAAAAATAAAATCAAACTCAACTAAAGACCCCTAGCGCCCCTTTTGCTTCAAGGAAATTAAAAGCAAAAATTAAAATTTTCTCAAACATCACAAACGTCTTCAATTTGCATTAGTATCATTAAAAAGAAATAAAAATAAATACTCTTAGCGTCCCATAATGCAAACCATTTATATTTAATGAAAAAATCAAAACGCCTTCCAGAAAAAAAAAATATGGAAGAAAATAATATTTAAAATCAAATTCAATTAAAGACCCCTAGCGCCCTCTGTTACAGCAGAGATATTTGAAATCACACATCCAATTTCCCCATTTTTCAAACGCCCTCGACGAGCATGCTCATCATCAAAATAAATACAAAAAATTAAATTCAATTAAAGACCCCTACCGCCCCCTGATACAAACCAACAATTCCAATTTCAGGAAACAAAAATTAAAAAATAAAATCAAACTCAACTAAAGACCCCTAGCGCCCAAGGAAATTAAAAGCAAAAATTCAAATTTTCTCAAACATCACAAACGTCTTTAATTTGCATTAGTATCATTAAAAAGAAATAAAAATAAATACTCTTAGCGTCCCATAATGCAAACCATTTATATTTAATGAAAAAATCAAAACGCCTTCCAGAAAAAAAAATATGGAAGAAAATAATATTTAAAATCAAATTCAATTAAAGACCCCTAGCGCCCTCTGTTACAGCAGAGATATTTGAAATCACACATCCAATTTCCCCATTTTTCAAACGCCCTCGACGAGCATGCTCATCATCAAAATAAATACAAAAAATTAAATTCAATTAAAGACCCCTACCGCCCCCTGATACAAACCAACAATTCCAATTTCAGGAAACAAAAATTAAAAAATAAAATCAAACTCAACTAAAGACCCCTAGCGCCCCTTTTGCTTCAAGGAAATTAAAAGCAAAAATTCAAATTTTCTCAAACATCACAAACGTCTTCAATTTGCATTAGTATCATTAAAAAGAAATAAAAATAAATACTCTTAGCGTCCCATAATGCAAACCATTTATATTTAATGAAAAAATCAAAACGCCTTCCAGAAAAAAAAAAATATGGAAGAAAATAATATTTAAAATCAAATTCAATTAAAGACCCCTAGCGCCCTCTGTTACAGCAGAGATATTTGAAATCACACATCCAATTTCCCCATTTTTCAAACGCCCTCGACGAGCATGCTCATCATCAAAATAAATACAAAAAATTAAATTCAATTAAAGACCCCTACCGCCCCCTGATACAAACCAACAATTCCAATTTCAGGAAACAAAAATTAAAAAATAAAATCAAACTCAACTAAAGACCCCTAGCGCCCAAGGAAATTAAAAGCAAAAATTCAAATTTTCTCAAACATCACAAACGTCTTTAATTTGCATTAGTATCATTAAAAAGAAATAAAAATAAATACTCTTAGCGTCCCATAATGCAAACCATTTATATTTAATGAAAAAATCAAAACGCCTTCCAGAAAAAAAATATGGAAGAAAATAATATTTAAAATCAAATTCAATTAAAGACCCCTAGCGCCCTCTGTTACAGCAGAGATATTTGAAATCACACATCCAATTTCCCCATTTTTCAAACGCCCTCGACGAGCATGCTCATCATCAAAATAAATACAAAAAATTAAATTCAATTAAAGACCCCTACCGCCCCCTGATACAAACCAACAATTCCAATTTTAGGAAACAAAAATTAAAAAATAAAATCAAACTCAACTAAAGACCCCTAGCGCCCCTTTTGCTTCAAGGAAATTAAAAGCAAAAATTCAAATTTTCTCAAACATCACAAACGTCTTCAATTTGCATTAGTATCATTAAAAAGAAATAAAAATAAATACTCTTAGCGTCCCATAATGCAAACCATTTATATTTAATGAAAAAATCAAAACGCCTTCCAGAAAAAAAAATATATGGAAGAAAATAATATTTAAAATCAAATTCAATTAAAGACCCCTAGCGCCCTCTGTTACAGCAGAGATATTTGAAATCACACATCCAATTTCCCCATTTTTCAAACGCCCTCGACGAGCATGCTCATCATCAAAATAAATACAAAAAATTAAATTCAATTAAAGACCCCTACCGCCCCCTGATACAAACCAACAATTCCAATTTCAGGAAACAAAAATTAAAAAATAAAATCAAACTCAACTAAAGACCCCTAGCGCCCAAGGAAATTAAAAGCAAAAATTCAAATTTTCTCAAACATCACAAACGTCTTTAATTTGCATTAGTATCATTAAAAAGAAATAAAAATAAATACTCTTAGCGTCCCATAATGCAAACCATTTATATTTAATGAAAAAATCAAAACGCCTTCCAGAAAAAAAATATGGAAGAAAATAATATTTAAAATCAAATTCAATTAAAGACCCCTAGCGCCCTCTGTTACAGCAGAGATATTTGAAATCACACATCCAATTTCCCCATTTTTCAAACGCCCTCGACGAGCATGCTCATCATCAAAATAAATACAAAAAATTAAATTCAATTAAAGACCCCTACCGCCCCCTGATACAAACCAACAATTCCAATTTTAGGAAACAAAAATTAAAAAAATTAAATCAAACTCAACTAAAGACCCCTAGCGCCCCTTTTGCTTCAAGGAAATTAAAAGCAAAAATTAAAATTTTCTCAAACATCACAAACGTCTTCAATTTGCATTAGTATCATTAAAAAGAAATAAAAATAAATACTCTTAGCGTCCCATAATGCAAACCATTTATATTTAATGAAAAAATCAAAACGCCTTCCAGAAAAAAAAAATATGGAAGAAAATAATATTTAAAATCAAATTCAATTAAAGACCCCTAGCGCCCTCTGTTACAGCAGAGATATTTGAAATCACACATCCAATTTCCCCATTTTTCAAACGCCCTCGACGAGCATGCTCATCATCAAAATAAATACAAAAAATTAAATTCAATTAAAGACCCCTACCGCCCCCTGATACAAACCAACAATTCCAATTTCAGGAAACAAAAATTAAAAAATAAAATCAAACTCAACTAAAGACCCCTAGCGCCCCTTTTGCTTCAAGGAAATTAAAAGCAAAAATTCAAATTTTCTCAAACATCACAAACGTCTTCAATTTGCATTAGTATCATTAAAAAGAAATAAAAATAAATACTCTTAGCGTCCCATAATGCAAACCATTTATATTTAATGAAAAAATCAAAACGCCTTCCAGAAAAAAAAATATGGAAGAAAATAATATTTAAAATCAAATTCAATTAAAGACCCCTAGCGCCCTCTGTTACAGCAGAGATATTTGAAATCACACATCCAATTTCCCCATTTTTCAAACGCCCTCGACGAGCATGCTCATCATCAAAATAAATACAAAAAATTAAATTCAATTAAAGACCCCTACCGCCCCCTGATACAAACCAACAATTCCAATTTCAGGAAACAAAAATTAAAAAATAAAATCAAACTCAACTAAAGACCCCTAGCGCCCAAGGAAATTAAAAGCAAAAATTCAAATTTTCTCAAACATCACAAACGTCTTTAATTTGCATTAGTATCATTAAAAAGAAATAAAAATAAATACTCTTAGCGTCCCATAATGCAAACCATTTATATTTAATGAAAAAATCAAAACGCCTTCCAGAAAAAAAATATGGAAGAAAATAATATTTAAAATCAAATTCAATTAAAGACCCCTAGCGCCCTCTGTTACAGCAGAGATATTTGAAATCACACATCCAATTTCCCCATTTTTCAAACGCCCTCGACGAGCATGCTCATCATCAAAATAAATACAAAAAATTAAATTCAATTAAAGACCCCTACCGCCCCCTGATACAAACCAACAATTCCAATTTTAGGAAACAAAAATTAAAAAATAAAATCAAACTCAACTAAAGACCCCTAGCGCCCCTTTTGCTTCAAGGAAATTAAAAGCAAAAATTAAAATTTTCTCAAACATCACAAACGTCTTCAATTTGCATTAGTATCATTAAAAAGAAATAAAAATAAATACTCTTAGCGTCCCATAATGCAAACCATTTATATTTAATGAAAAAATCAAAACGCCTTCCAGAAAAAAAATATGGAAGAAAATAATATTTAAAATCAAATTCAATTAAAGACCCCTAGCGCCCTCTGTTACAGCAGAGATATTTGAAATCACACATCCAATTTCCCCATTTTTCAAACGCCCTCGACGAGCATGCTCATCATCAAAATAAATACAAAAAATTAAATTCAATTAAAGACCCCTACCGCCCCCTGATACAAACCAACAATTCCAATTTTAGGAAACAAAAATTAAAAAATAAAATCAAACTCAACTAAAGACCCCTAGCGCCTCTTTTGCTTCAAGGAAATTAAAAGCAAAAATTCAAATTTTCTCAAACATCACAAACGTCTTCAATTTGCATTAGTATCATTAAAAAGAAATAAAAATAAATACTCTTAGCGTCCCATAATGCAAACCATTTATATTTAATGAAAAAATCAAAACGCCTTCCAGAAAAAAAAAATATGGAAGAAAATAATATTTAAAATCAAATTCAATTAAAGACCCCTAGCGCCCTCTGTTACAGCAGAGATATTTGAAATCACACATCCAATTTCCCCATTTTTCAAACGCCCTCGACGAGCATGCTCATCATCAAAATAAATACAAAAAATTAAATTCAATTAAAGACCCCTACCGCCCCCTGATACAAACCAACAATTCCAATTTCAGGAAACAAAAATTAAAAAATAAAATCAAACTCAACTAAAGACCCCTAGCGCCCAAGGAAATTAAAAGCAAAAATTCAAATTTTCTCAAACATCACAAACGTCTTTAATTTGCATTAGTATCATTAAAAAGAAATAAAAATAAATACTCTTAGCGTCCCATAATGCAAACCATTTATATTTAATGAAAAAATCAAAACGCCTTCCAGAAAAAAAATATGGAAGAAAATAATATTTAAAATCAAATTCAATTAAAGACCCCTAGCGCCCTCTGTTACAGCAGAGATATTTGAAATCACACATCCAATTTCCCCATTTTTCAAACGCCCTCGACGAGCATGCTCATCATCAAAATAAATACAAAAAATTAAATTCAATTAAAGACCCCTACCGCCCCCTGATACAAACCAACAATTCCAATTTCAGGAAACAAAAATTAAAAAATAAAATCAAACTCAACTAAAGACCCCTAGCGCCCCTTTTGCTTCAAGGGAATTAAAAGCAAAAATTCAAATTTTCTCAAACATCACAAACGTCTTCAATTTGCATTAGTATCATTAAAAAGAAATAAAAATAAATACTCTTAGCGTCCCATAATGCAAACCATTTATATTTAATGAAAAAATCAAAACGCCTTCCAGAAAAAAAATATGGAAGAAAATAATATTTAAAATCAAATTCAATTAAAGACCCCTAGCGCCCTCTGTTACAGCAGAGATATTTGAAATCACACATCCAATTTCCCCATTTTTCAAACGCCCTCGACGAGCATGCTCATCATCAAAATAAATACAAAAAATTAAATTCAATTAAAGACCCCTACCGCCCCCTGATACAAACCAACAATTCCAATTTCAGGAAACAAAAATTAAAAAATAAAATCAAACTCAACTAAAGACCCCTAGCGCCCCTTTTGCTTCAAGGAAATTAAAAGCAAAAATTAAAATTTTCTCAAACATCACAAACGTCTTCAATTTGCATTAGTATCATTAAAAAGAAATAAAAATAAATACTCTTAGCGTCCCATAATGCAAACCATTTATATTTAATGAAAAAATCAAAACGCCTTCCAGAAAAAAAATATGGAAGAAAATAATATTTAAAATCAAATTCAATTAAAGACCCCTAGCGCCCTCTGTTACAGCAGAGATATTTGAAATCACACATCCAATTTCCCCATTTTTCAAACGCCCTCGACGAGCATGCTCATCATCAAAATAAATACAAAAAATTAAATTCAATTAAAGACCCCTACCGCCCCCTGATACAAACCAACAATTCCAATTTTAGGAAACAAAAATTAAAAAATAAAATCAAACTCAACTAAAGACCCCTAGCGCCCCTTTTGCTTCAAGGAAATTAAAAGCAAAAATTAAAATTTTCTCAAACATCACAAACGTCTTCAATTTGCATTAGTATCATTAAAAAGAAATAAAAATAAATACTCTTAGCGTCCCATAATGCAAACCATTTATATTTAATGAAAAAATCAAAACGCCTTCCAGAAAAAAAATATGGAAGAAAATAATATTTAAAATCAAATTCAATTAAAGACCCCTAGCGCCCTCTGTTACAGCAGAGATATTTGAAATCACACATCCAATTTCCCCATTTTTCAAACGCCCTCGACGAGCATGCTCATCATCAAAATAAATACAAAAAATTAAATTCAATTAAAGACCCCTACCGCCCCCTGATACAAACCAACAATTCCAATTTCAGGAAACAAAAATTAAAAAATAAAATCAAACTCAACTAAAGACCCCTAGCGCCCCTTTTGCTTCAAGGAAATTAAAAGCAAAAATTCAAATTTTCTCAAACATCACAAACGTCTTCAATTTGCATTAGTATCATTAAAAAGAAATAAAAATAAATACTCTTAGCGCCCCATAATGCAAGCCATTTATATTTAATGAAAAAATCAAAACGCCTTCCAGAAAAAAAAAATATGGAAGAAAATAATATTTAAAATCAAATTCAATTAAAGACCCCTAGCGCCCTCTGTTACAGCAGAGATATTTGAAATCACACATCCAATTTCCCCATTTTTCAAACGCCCTCGACGAGCATGCTCATCATCAAAATAAATACAAAAAATTAAATTCAATTAAAGACCCCTACCGCCCCCTGATACAAACCAACAATTCCAATTTCAGGAAACAAAAATTAAAAAATAAAATCAAACTCAACTAAAGACCCCTAGCGCCCCTTTTGCTTCAAGGAAATTAAAAGCAAAAATTCAAATTTTCTCAAACATCACAAACGTCTTCAATTTGCATTAGTATCATTAAAAAGAAATAAAAATAAATACTCTTAGCGCCCCATAATGCAAGCCATTTATATTTAATGAAAAAATCAAAACGCCTTCCAGAAAAAAAAAATATGGAAGAAAATAATATTTAAAATCAAATTCAATTAAAGACCCCTAGCGCCCTCTGTTACAGCAGAGATATTTGAAATCACACATCCAATTTCCCCATTTTTCAAACGCCCTCGACGAGCATGCTCATCATCAAAATAAACACAAAAAAATAAATTCAATTAAAGACCCCTACCGCCCCCTGATACAAACCAACAATTCCAATTTCAGGAAACAAAAATTAAAAAAATTAAATCAAACTCAACTAAAGACCCCTAGCGCAAACAAACTATTCTAATTTTACTAAACATTCTAACAGCATCCAGAAGCATGAATGTCATCAAAGTAAAAAAATATATAAAATTTAATCAAATACCCCTGGTGCCCTCCTGTTGAATCACACTTTCAAATTCCTTATTTTCCAAACGCCTTGCTGTTTTATGACATGAGTATCATCGAAGTAAAAACAAATTAAATTTAAATTAGATACTCCTAGCGCGCCTGTTGCTTGTTGTAATTTAAAAATAAAATCATCTTTTTTAATTCCTCCGTCGAATTTGCTTTTGCTTAACAATTAGAAAATTAATCAAGTTTTTAAAGATCGTTTTGTGTGGAGGCATTTAAACTAATCTTACAATTTTGTTAAACACTTCATGATTGCCTACGGCGGCTGTCTCAGAGAACTTAGATTTTTTTTGTTCACCTTGCTGATACATCACAAGAAAGGTGTGTGTTATGTTTATGGACTTTTGATTTTTTTATAATGTGTATGAAAACAATAAGAGGGCGTTAACAGTAAAGGTCTAGCATGAGGAGCATCAGGAGGGCGCATAAGGTATGAAACACAAATCATTTGGGGGGGGCCATGGCCCCCCTGGCCCCCCCTTGCGCACGCCTGTGGTAATACCAAGTACTTCAAACCATTCCCATCAGCACAAAATGGCCGCTTTTCACCACATGATTCACATGATGCAAACTCTTCCTCTTAGCGATACAGGCAAATCAAAGGAAATAGCTAACATTTTTTAAATCGCTAGACTTAATGGGTATCAAGAAAAAACAATTCAAGCAGTAATCGATAAAAGAACAAGGGATCATTTTAGGCGTATTTCGACAACTCTTATATCAGTAACGTAACTGAGGGTTTAAAACGGGTAGCAGTGAATTTCGACAAAAAAAATACCAAACCATTGATTTCGAAGTTTAGAAGTTTTGGCCTAGATTTAGTATTCGGCATCAGGACAAATCAGCTGAAGTCACTGTTAGGATCAACAAAAGATCCAATAATTGTCTTAGGGAAAGCCGGAGTCTACAAAATCTCTTGTCCAGATTGCAATAAAATCTACATTGGTCAAACGAAAAGGACTTTGGAAACAAGGTTTAAGGAACACATCGCAGAGATTAAAAAGGCTAACAAAGAGATGGATAAAGGATTTCATTATGAATTTAAGTCCAAGGTTGCAGAACATATCGTTACAAAGGGGCACAATTTGACAAAGGATAACATTGATATCCTGCGGAGTGTATCTTCGCCTTGGAAACTAGACGTAGCTGAGATCAAGGAAACGGATACTCGAGCTCTTTAGTATGCTACCCAAAACCACACATCGAGCATGCCTCTACCTATTGGAGACTGAATGTAGGTACTTAGAGACTCATAAAATTCAGCATTTTGATGGAATTGAATTGATATTAATGTTTTCAAACACTGGTTTATAGGGGACAGAATGAGGTATTTAGCTTTCCACACTCGGTAACGGTAACCTTCGTGTGCATGAAAAGGACCCTTCATCATGGGTTTTTGACAGCTACTGAATGTAATACGCTCAGAGATGCCAGATTTTTTTTTCAGAAGTCTGCGAAAAATGTCTGTGAATTTCAGAAATGTTTGTGAACTTCAGAAATGTATAAAATTAGCAGCAGTTTTGCGTGTGGATACAAAAATCTTTTATTGTTAGAGGAAACTTCCTCCCCCACGAAATAGACAATCTTCGGTTCCTACGCTTTACATCATCGTTTTGGAGGATTTGCGTTATGGGGCTGAATCAGTACAATATGCATTTCAATTCGGGATGACAATCATTCTACGGAGAGCATTAGGTATTTCAACTGAGGTCCATTCGCTTCTCGTATCAATGTTCATCCTATTTTCGAGAGGAGCATCATCTGATTACAAAACAATCGTCGTCCGGTTGCAGCTATCAGTCGAGAAATCAATTTCGATGTTTCGATTCGAATGGTCTGAGGTTTCATTCGAACAGAGCATGATGTTTTGGTACAGTGTAAGAGAAGAAGATACAATGCGGAGGCGAAAACGAACCACTTTTCTGTCAAACGCAAACCAGCTCGTGATTGGTCGATTTGAAGTGCGTAAGATAGAGATAGAGATAGAGCTAGATATAGATAGAGATAGAGATAGAAATAAAAGAGTAAGAAGGCAATTGTCTTCTATTCCTCTTAGTTATTGTTATAGAACCAGTGGCTTAGCCACATTCATTTAAAGTTTAAATCAGATCTAAACAAATTCACAAAAAATGGCTCCGAAAATTCCCAAAGAATTAACTTGTAAGAAAACAAGGAAACGCAGAACAAGGGATGTCCATAAAATCAATAATGCATCAATACAACATAAAATCGCGAGCGACAGTTAGTGGCATCATTCGTGCGAAGGATAACTTCGATATAAGATACAATTCGATATAACGTACATTCGTGAAATCAAAATGTATATTATATCGAAGTTTACCTGTAAACATTAGCACATTACATAACATTAGTACGGGTTGATTTGGTTTTCAGTTTAATGGTCATTTGGTTCGATATGGCAGCTGGCGGTTCGACCTGACTACCTGTCTATCCCGTTCTACTTAAACTTTCATGTCGGTGATGTCGATTTTTGCGACATTTTGACGTAGGACTACGTCTTTGATTTCTATATGGGGGTACACTTTGTGAAAACCGAAAATGGAACATGTAACAAATTAAGAAAGATTTTGAACGTTAATAACTCAGCTGCCCCTGGTCCAATTTCAATAATTTTATCCCCAATCGATCAGAAATATAGCTACGCATCGATAACAATGCTTTCGAATGTTGATTTTCAACAAGAAACTATTGAAAAACTGGTAAATGTCCAGCATTGTCCAAAAGCGTCGAATTAACTAACAAATCCACCAATTACCTACATGCATATACTGCTTTCCCAGCACAGTCGTCAGAGAGTAGTAAGTAGACGAAACAAGTCGAAGTGGCATTCGCCTCCGATCCTCGGGCGCGTGCGAATAGGGAGGATGGAATTGCGTAATATTTTGCACACTCATCGCCATATTCAGAACCAAACGCCGTCTGGCTCGCCGTGGTGGTGTCTGACGTATATCCGGTCTGATTTACGAGGTGTGCTGAAGGTGTTCCTGAAAAATGAGATCCGTGATGCTGTCACCTACACTAAACACGCCAAGCGTAAGCGGCCATGAATGTCATCTACGTTTTAAAGTGACAGAGACGCACTCTGTTTGGTTTCGGAGGTTAAATCATCACCAACTTTGGCAACAAAACGGCTCTTTTCAGGGCCACCAAGCTTATTACAGTAAAGAGTAGGAATAGAATTCATCTGCCTGTTTGACCAGATTCAGAACCAACGACCACACAAAATGCTCATGTAATCAAACTGGAAGCAGGGGTACAAATTATTTTGATCATCCTTGGCGTGGCTAGAAAATTTATCATCATGATTATCATCATGATCATCAACTTTGAATCACCACGGCCGGATATTTTCGACGGAAGAAGCAACAATCTAGCATCTAATTCGACGAAGACGACAGGAAACATTTGTGAAGCCGAGTTATTTACGAAAGAGAGTGTCGATGAAGAGAATCGATCAATGTAGATAGGACCTATTGAGTGTTTTCCGTACTGAGCTCCAATGCTACCGACGCCAGGGAGGCAGCTCCCACACCTGGACCCTACACATCGACCCATCAACTCATGAACAGGGGACCAACGGCTTTACTTCCCGAAGGAAGGTGGGATCAGATATGTTATGCCTCAGAACATGCCGGTGCGACTGAGATTGAACCCAGCCCTGCTGGGATTAGAGGTAATCACGCTAACCACCGGCGCCGATATCTTTCAAGGTGATATCACGGCGAATGAGAACGACCCAAATTTGAGTTTAGTTATCTCAGAAATAAGAAATAAAGTGCAGGAACTCAGCGATGAGTAAATTTGCCTCGTGTTTTTTTCCAGGTTTTTCCAGGGAAAAATTTCCGAATTTGAGAAAATTACGGATTGGATTCACTCAGTCTATGGGTACTACTCCGAGACTGAATAAAATTTTCGTCAATTTCCTAATTTTCTGGCAGATTTTTTAGGTTTTCCACAGGAAACCATGAGACAAATTTACTCATCGCTGAGTTCCTGCACTTTTGGCGATTATGAGTGAACTAATCTCAAATTTGGGTCGTTCTTATTCGCCGTGTACGCAAAAGGAAAAGAGCCAGTGTCGCTACTTGATAGCAAACTACTCATAATGGGAGGAGTCTTTGTAGCTTTTATACCACTTGGTTGCACATCATTCTGCTTTAACCTGAAAAGATATAAAAGAACGCTGCTGTATGGAATTAGCTCATTTTCGATTATTACAGTAAAAAGTTAGAATAGAATTTATCTGCCTGTTGGTCCATATTCAGAATCACATGCCCCCAACGACCACACAAAATGCTCTCCAGAGTTGTAATCTTGTAACCAAACTTGGAAGCAGCGGTGCCAGTGATTTTGATTGATTTTCTTAATCAACTTTCTCTTTGAAAAAAAATTACTACAAATTTGGTACGCCTACAATTCAAGAACGGAAAAAGTTGAGGTAATAGATAATATATCAATTAAAAGAACTAAATGCTCTTCACATTTATTCCGTCCACTAGCGGTCCTACGTCAAGCTTCCGTTCGTGCCCCTAGGCACAGACCCTTCTACTTTTTTTTCTTTCAATTCAGAATAGGATAATTGAGCATGAGTATGATTGACCGCCCACGATTGCTACTCTGTTATTGCCAGACCAGCTGTAATTACACAGAGAACCAATAGACGATGATTGGGACTAGCAATCATCCTCAATGTGTAAAAACTGGTGATCTCGAATTAGGCAACACCAGCGCCAGCCGCGCCTGAACGCAGGTCAAGAAAGGAATGGGTAGGAATGTGTTGACGTGACACTCGCTTTGATGGAAGCCGAGGAGTCCTCTGCACTTCCACGAGGAATCACAGGGATGTTGGGTAAGAGGGTTGGGTTAGCAGCAGGGTTCGTTTTGGTAAACGATAAGCTGAATTGATGTCCTAACAATCGTATAACGCGAAGGAGCTTGGGATTGAACCCACGGTCTTCTGCTCAGTAAGCAAAAACGTTTGCCACTAGGCAGACGAGCTCCTTTTTAATCAATGACGAATCTTGAATGTGGATGGGCTTGAGATTAGACTCATGATGTTCTGCTCAGTAAGCAAAAACGGTTGCTCTAAGGCCACCGAGCCTCTCATATCACATTATAGAGTTACTCAAGTTTTTATAACTATTCAAACCCGGCACCGACGACAACGAAAAGTTTTACAAAATACACGATAAACAAGCGATATTTTGATATTTTTAATATGAAAGGATCTGGGACCGCGTTTTTCTCCTCAGTAAGCAAGCCACTGCAACCGACGATCTTTGAAATCCTAAAACTAAAAGCTACGAAAGAATACTTAGGCCTTCAATAAGATCCACTTTCACGCGACGTTCAATGTTTCGATTTTCTCTTTACGCATGGTTCAGACAATCATAACAAGCTATGACCGACGTGACGATTGTTTAAGACCTGGTTAAACAAGCTATTCAAATGAAATTACGGTCTCGAATTTCACTTGGAATGTAATGAACAACAGAAATACGCGATAATTCATATTTTCAGCGGTTGATGTTTAATTTTAAATATACTAACGATACTGCCTACGACTACGACGGCGATTACGACAGCGACTACGACGGCGCCTACGACAACGACAACAGAGGATTTGTAACTTACCATTTGTCTAGGATAAACACCTTTGCCCGGCACCTCCACTGGTTCTTCATGTCCGCTATCTGTCACTGTTTGCAAAATATCTAATAGCAATTACCTTTGTTGTGATACTTCCTGTATTGCCATGGTGATCTGGGAGAAGGTTCGCATCTAGTGCTTTCCCCAGGAACCGTTCACGGCCACCAGCTACCGCCCGTCCATACTTGGGCATATCCAGCGAGACATCCTTCATCTAACTCACAACCTCCGACACTCAATGCAAATCGCAGGAACAGCTAGTAACAAAAAAAAAAAAAAAAAAAAAAAAAAAAAAAAAAAAAAAACGTGCAAGAAACGGATCCAACAAACGTCACTGTTGCGAAAGCACACCCGTCGTCGTCGAACGGCAAAAAAAAGGAATCGGTGAACAATTTTGTGATACGGATTTCCAATATCAAACGGGAATGCACGAATTTCACCACACCCAACTGCGAAACACGTTCAGAAGCACTTATGGTACACTTTCGTTCGAAAACACTTAAATTTTTCAAAAATAGTTGCGAGTGAACCAACCTCAGCACCGCGTAAATAAACTAAAATTTAAATTATCACTCACGATGCCACAAATTTCTGAACCGGGAGAAAAAATCAAACAACGCAGATAGCGTTAAATCTTCTGTTCGTGGACTATACTGGGATGCAAATAAAAAAAAAGTGTGGCGGAATAGTGTTAGGTTTTGAACGCTTGTAACTTTGCCATTTATAGATGAAATTAAAATCCAAATACATCAATCGATAGGAAATAACTCTACGAATCTGTTGAAATCAGTACTTTTTCTTTTTTGATTTGTTTCATGAAATAAAGGGCTGCTATTGTGTCTCTGCTCACCTTGCAGCGGTCTTCAATAAGTGTTTGGTGCTTGGCTACTTCCCTGCATGCTGGAAGTTAGCCAAAGTCATTCCAATCCACAAGCCTGGCAAAGATCCTACCAGTGCCAAAAGCTATCGCCCCATCAGCCTCTTGTCCTCCATCTCGAAACTATTCGAAAAGTTGATACTCAGCCGTCTGCTGGTGTTTTCAAATGATAATAACATCTTTCTCAAAGACCAATTCGGGTTTAGGAAAGGCCAGTCTACCATCTACCCGGGTTACTAACATCATCAAGCGGACCAAGTCCGTTTCCAATACATCTGCCATGACATTGTTGGCCTAGTGTACAAGCTGCATCGATACAACTTCTCGATCTTTCTTGTCAAGATCATTAAAAACTACTTGTCGGGCAGATCATTCCAGGTTTTCTGAAACAATTCACCTTCTGCTACGTTCAACGTTGATGCTGGGGTTCCCCATGGTAGCCTCCTTGGTCCTATCCTCTTCAACATTTTCACGTCAGATGTTCCTCCCCTTCCGGATGGTGGTATTTAGTCAATGTTTGCGGATGACACTGCCATCATCTATAATGGTCGAGTGATCCTTGCTCTGACAAAAAATCAGGCCTGGATTCTTTCAATTCAGAATAGGATAATTGGAATCTAAAGAGTCAAAATGACAAAACTCAGCTCCAGCCAGAAACTAATGATTCATTACGTGCAAAAAAACAAATCTGATCCACTCACTCACTTTATTCTTTCCTGTCGCATAACGCGTATCCCACAATCTTAATAGTGAACAATTTCACTCCATCCATCACACACAATCATCATTGTTGCAGCAGCACATGATTTTTTAATCGTTCCCAGTGCATGCCACCTCCTGGTACACCCTCCCACAGGAAACTCACCACCACCACCCATTTCGTTCAAAAAAAAAATGTCCATGTATGCATTTGAGTTTGAGCTGCCATGTGCTGGCATTGCGTTGTTTTGCATTTGTATGTCCGTGCCAATGGTGCCACTTTAATTTAATTTTCGCCCCATCTCAATTCCCTTCGGGTTTTGTTCCTACCGATCCGATCCGATCTTCGTGTGTGCTTGTTTGGTTATTTTATGTTCAGTTTGAATAACCCGTTCTTGCATTGTATGTATACGGTGTATTTTTTTTTTTTTGTTTTTTGCTTCTACTGTTGCCTGCACCACATGACGACCACGACCACGACGACGTCGTCGACGACGACGATCATTGATGATGACGATTTCCGCCTCTCCCGGTGTTTATGTGCGATTTTTTTTTTGCTTCCTTCATTTTACTGTTTTCTTGTTTGTTTTGTTTTTTTGGTTTTCTTTTCATGGGCAATCATTTTTGCTAACTCCCTTTTTTGCGCCAAGGTACGAATACACTGATACGGAATGCAATCATTGAATGAGGGCTCGTGTACGGCAGAGGCGTGTGTAGATGTACCTTAGATTTTTTTTATAATTGCAATACCGATGGCTAAAATGTTGAACTGAAGATTTGGCCCATCGATAAAAATCTCCTGTTCGTCAATTTATCTTAGAACAGTCAGATCTAATCATAGCATTTTTTTAGAAATTACCGAAGACATCATATCAAGAAGACTGACAACTTTGCAATAACTTAAGCGACAGATACAGTAGCGCTGCACTTGAGCGAAGGTGGAAGCAACGGATATAAAAATCAGTAAATACACAAACCTTTCTTCTGAGGATGTAATCTTTGCTATCATATTCGTTCGAAGCATATACCTTTGAGCGGCAGATGACGCGATTGTACCAACAATCAATACGAAACTAACGATTTTAAATTGGCTCACTACTTGACTAGCCTATTGGTCCCAAGCAAACGATTAACGTACCCCATTCTAGTCGAAATTCTAGTACTACACAATGTTTGTTTTGATTCGCTATGAAAGTTTGACAGATAAAATGAGGGGTTAGTGGATTTTCCTTTGTTTCGAGGGATGAATCGATTAGGTTGGGACCGAAGAGAGTACCAGAGCTGAGCCAAAAAGTTGAGCACGTTTCTTCGGGACCTGCTAGTCTTAGAGTTACCTCTATGATTGTACCTGTCTCATAGCGGTCGTGCGAGAAAATTGAAGAGTTGCTATCATTCTTGGAAGCCTCAGTTGAAGACAGATCGATCCCTCTTGATGCAATCGACCCGATCCGCTGGATTATCAATTGTATCAATTAGGCTACAACTGAACCACATGAAACCCTAGAATCTACTAAATAATTGTGGAGACGGGTGTCCTCATGAAATGAAGTAGTGTAGTACACACAAAAAAAAAGTTGAAGGGTCTGTGCCTAGGGGCACGAACGGAAGCTTGACGTAGGACCGCTAGTGGACGGAACATAAATATGTGAACATTTAGTTCTTTTAATTGATTAATCATCAATTATCTTAACTCTTTTCGTTTTTTATTTGTAAGCTAAGCGTATCAAATTTGTAGTATTTATTTCAAAGAGAAAGTTGATGAAGAGAATCCAAGGGACTGTCAACTTGAGTATTTTCGATTCATCTACTCGACTTTACAAGGTGTATTTTGATTTTTTTTGTTATTTATGAATTTTTAAGTTTTGTGCATTTTGCTATCAAAGAGTATTCACCCCTAACAGGATTTCCTTGCGAATTATATGAATGGGGCGGGGTGGAAAGTATCGTTTGTGCAGAATATGTAAAAAAGGAGGGACTTCGAGAGATTGAACTCCTGAGAGCTAACTTTCTCACAAATTTGATTTTATTGGCTTTCTGGGGACTGAATATATTCCCAAAGCGAATTATTCCCACTTCTCTCAAATTCTATATCGATTTTTAACACTTCCTACCAGCGTGTTCTGGAAAATGGTCGGACGATGATTAATCTCACCAATACATTCGGGCCTACAATTCCATACCTTCTATAGAGACCAGGTTGAGCCTGCTTGCTGCTTGCGAGAACTGATGACCTTGACAAATGTCCAAATAATACTCTTAACAAATTTATGGTGGTCCTGAAAAGGACCGTTTTGTAGTAATGGTTGAGTAATGCTGAGCTGAGCATGACGAGCTACTGATTCCGATCCTAGCCTAGCGGTGGGACTTCTTCCTCCTTCTCTATGGTTGCTCATATGCGCTCTGCAGCTCGCTACTTGCAGGCAGCCTTTCGTTGTTGTTATTGTTGAAAGCAGTCCTGCTGCTGCTGCTGCTGCTGGACTGGACACCACCACTTACGGTGATTGAATGAGCACCGTTCAGTGGGACCGCATCGAATTCGATTTTTAAGTCTGCGTTAGGGAATGCGCTCTTTTCAGACATTCGGTGATAATTTTGATCACCATTGCAACAGTTGGACATTTGGTATTTTTCAATAGTGACCTATTGAAAATTAACTAAGTGTTCATTTAAGCAGATTGGTAGATAAATTTCCAATCGTTTGGCTTATTTAGAATTAAAATCGATCTGCTATTGGTCGAAACGTGACCTCTTTTCGTAATGCTGTGCATTTTGGTTTTTCTTTTTTAAATTGCGTGGATTCTATAGATCCTGTGGAGATCTGTCTAGCCCTGATGTATGTGTTGGTAGAGGGAAAAATGGAAACTTTGCAGGAGACGATGTATTAACACTCGAAAGCAATTTTGTGACATATGAAGTAAAACAAATCCTACCTAGTTCTGCATGATGATTGATTTTATTTATTTATAAAGTCGCCGGGAAATATCAGCTGGCGATTTGTTTTTTATGATAACTCCTTACTTGCAAACAGGCAAAAACTCACAAACAGGCTGCTTTTTCATGGTATACAGTGTGATAATTCAATAATCAATAAATTATCTCAACATTTAGTGGCAAACCATTCGTAAATTTTGGTAACATACAAAAAAATCTATAATCCACATTAAATTTCATATGTAAGCGCCGATTGAAACAATCTTTTCGACGTCACTACAAGGGTGATTGATTAAACGAAAGAAACGAATCGTGCGGAATGAAAGCCGAGGAAAAACTAAATGCATCAATATATTCAGGCCTACAATTCCACACCTTCTATAGACAGGTTGAGCCTTGATAGCTAGCTGCTTGCGGGAACTGATGACCTTAACCAATGTCCAAATAATACTTTTTAACAAATTTTTGGTGGCCCTGAAAAGGACCGTTTTGTAGTGATGGTTGAGTAATTCTGAGCTGGGTGTTCAACACGGATGCGGCTGTCGAGCTGTATGTCTTTTGGAGCGAGGGTGACACGCATGGCATAGATGACTGACCGACCCGCAGTGACTCACGAAGAGCTACTGATTCAGGTCCATAGCATAGCGGTGCAGCTTCTCCTTTGATGGTTGCTTATGTGGGCTCTGCAGCAATTTTCAACGCCACACGCCGAAAGCACTGCTACTGCTGCTACTAATTTCGACGACCGAACACAACCACACAGTAGTGTGATCGTTGAGAGCGTGTGGTTCTGAGTATGGCGATGACTGTGCAAAATATTACGCAATTCCATCCTCCCTATTCGCACGCGCCCGAGGATCGGAGGCGAATACCACTTCGACTTGTTTAGTCTACTTACTACTCGCTGACGACTGTGCTGGGGAAGCAGCATATGCGTGTAGGTAATTGGTGGATTTGTTAGTTAATTCGACGCTTTTGGACAATGCTGGACATTTACCAGTTTTTCAATAGTTTCTTGTTGAAAATCAACATTCGGATCATTGTTATCGATGCGTAGCCATATTTCTGATCGATTGGTGATAAAACTATTGAAATTGGACCAAAGGCAGCAGAGTTATTAACGTTCAAAATCTTTCTTAATTTGTTACATGTTCCATTTTCGGTTTTCACAAAGTGTACCCCCATATAGAAATCAAAGACGTAGTCCTGCGTCAAAAATCCATTCCGGTATTCGTGAACAACATGTCACGAAAGCATGAACTGCTAGTTCGTTTGAATTCATGACTTAGTTCCCGTAAACGTGATCGAGTAAATAACATTTTCATGAAATAAATCCCAAATCCATGAACTTAAGTCACGCCTGTTCAGCGCGACCATCGATTTCATAACACTACAGAAAACACAAAATAAAATCATGATTTCGTGGTCCATGAACCCATAAGTGTGATTTTCGTTCCTGAAATCGTGAACTTGGATCACATGCAATGCTGCAGCTGTCATTTTCAGTTGTTGTAGATTTTATTCTTATAGAGTGCTAGGATCCCTCGAGAATAGTGTCTCGATTATTATTGAGTGAGCTGAGCCGTATCATCAGAATGGTGGTCCGGCACAATGGCAGGGCCTGGTACATGTCATCATACTGGCCGTCTTCGAAGAAAAGTAATCCCCGAACGCATCCGGTTTTCTTGCTCCAGCCGCTCCGATGGAAGTCGAAAAAGGTGTTGATTTGTTGAGCTGAAAACTCGACTGAAAGTTTGTTCATTCCATCTGCTGGACAGATACCTGCTGTCAGTTTGGGATGCGGGTAAAACCTGCATCATGGCTTCCGTTGTTTTCATTCTACTTCCTCACTCCATTTAAAATATTGGTAATTATAATGTTTAAAAGTAAAAGTTTACCAATCTCTTAAATAATTAATACCTGTTTCCTGTCTCGTTTTACATAGAAACAATCTTCAGCAAAGTTGTAGCTGAGAAAATTTTCTATAAGAATGGCTATCGAACTGTTTCGCAGCTCAATGTGGGAAAAGACTAGAAGGCAATGAACAAAAAGTTGAGATTTCCCATAGTAATTTACATGTAAACTTCAAATGGCTTGTGCGAAGCATTGAGCAAGCCACCACATTTCGAACTTATCAGTGATGCCAGTTCTTTTTCACGTCTAGTTAGTAGATGTCAACTCTTGAAAATGATAAGTGGTCAAGGCATCCCACTGGAGACACATACCGCATCTGACGAATACAGAAAAAAAATTGTGGAATATTGCATTAAAACTGCTACGCATTAGTCTTTCCGTTCCTAATATTACGTTGTACGATGTACACAGAATTCGAGAACAAATCATGTTGATGATTGTAATATTCTATCAACTTTAACCAGTTATTGATGTTGTTGTATATCATTGATTGATACATATATTTTTTTTCTTCTGTGTACACATTGAAGTGATGAGCGGTGGAAGAAAGGGCACTAATTACCTCTTTTCAAAAACTTGTTTCCAGCAAAAGAAAAAGTCTTAGCTTCTGAGAATTTTTCCTACCGATCCGTATTTCTGCAGATTTCAATCGGTTCTATAGATCTTCGGAAAATTTAATAGAACCGACATCACTGACTTCCATCTGTTTTGTTTTTATTCAACACAACTGACGCGTTGACAGAACGAGGGAAAATCAACTAGTGAAAAAATTTCATGCACGAGGGATGCTCCGGTTGCAAAACATTGCTTGGGAATGTGGATGATAGATGGTGCTTGTGCGCATGCAAAATACGCTTAACGATATTTTTTGAAGAATTTTCTTCTAAGAACTATGTCTGTTCGTCTGTGCTTATATTATACAACTGCATTATGTACAGTAGGGTGCCAATAAACATATGAAGAAAATATTACCATCAAATTTCAAAAAGATGGTTACCCTCTACAATTTGTTTATTGCTTCAAATAACAATGCAAAATTTGAGCTCAATCGGACTTGATTTAGTGATGGCGCAAAGCGGTCAAAGCTTGACCATATTCACTCTCGAAGATTTCACAAGCGAAGGAGGCCATGGAATTGTGGAAATCGAAAAAAAAATGTCGATGCCAAATGGCTTGAAAATCTGGTGTTATCTCAGAAAAAAATGTGTTTGTCAAAAACCGACTTTCTGGGGCTGGGATTTTTTTTATGAGTTGTATACGAGATTTTCCATATTGATGAATTGGCTTCTTAAACTGTTCACAATCGGCTCCAAACTACTTGTATATCGATTTAAACCACAATTTGGCATCTAATACGTGATGCTTCAATTGGGTGGCCTAAAAAATCAAAATACATGAAAAGTCATAACTTTTGACCAAATTCATCTAAAAGTAATTTTGAAAACAGCATCAGTGTGTATTCTGGAGTTGTTAAAAATCATCTTGTCAAACTTCTTTCAAGATATTTCATTTACATTAGCTATCATTATTCGAGGCTACAGACTACAGGGTGGTTATTTTCATTCACCAGTACCATCAAGGACCAGTACTAAAAGACAAAATAAATGCAGAAAATAACATAAATCGTAGAGTAATACCAACAATTGTACAGTCAGATCTGAGGGTCAACAGTCCCAGAGTGCAACAGAAAACACATACTGGCAACTTTTTACCAGACCATAGCACAGTATATTAGGTACATCTTCTTTGTTTTCCTTTATAGGCAGGATTAAAAAACACAGTGTTTTTTCTCTCACGTATTGATTCCTATCTAGGTTTTAATATAAATATGTTGTGATTTCAATAGTTGCGCTGTGCGATTCAGCGTTCTTCCAGACGATTCTCTCCCGATGGCTTGGAAGCAGTTACTCAGAAAGTGTTCACAACATTTCGCACAGCTGTAATCTCGATCATTCCCGAAAAGATCCCCTTCTTCCGGATGGTTCTAAAAGTGCACCATCAAACGATGCAAGAATGTACGCTTGAATGAATTTTTTCCAAGTGATGAACCTTTCATCGAATAAAATCGCAGCTATGGATCGGAAACCAACTAGTGTCCGCTAACTGACAGTTTCAGTGATTTGCTGTCGGTACTGACGCAAGTTATTCCGATCTTGATCTATCCGCAAGGTCTGGAGAAGGCTGGTCTGTTTTCAGACTGTTTTGACAATGTTTTATGAATTTAAGGACCACGATCACTTCACTCTTCTCCACCAGATGCTCAGTCGTTGATGGTACCTGTTCCGCCGCACGTGCTGGTTCTTCTAAAGAACTAAATTTTACTGAAATCGACTTCCCTTCGGTCGATAGCATCGCTTGAATTTTTCCTCCAACTTCGTTTATCCTTCGAGATATCCTTGTCATAAATTTGGTTTTTATTCACTATGAGGATCCATCCTTAAAGTTCAATTTGTAAACAGAGGAGATTTTATGATACACTTTTAAAAGCCTAAAAGGCAACAATATATGCATTTTACTCTCATTTATAACCGAATGGTTTTATGATTGCTTTTATAATGATAGAACAGGTTTACAGAGTATTTTGTCAAGACATTAAAAAAAAATTGCTAATGAAGTTTATGATTGATTTTTGAACAGTTTTATCATAGAGGTAACTCTAAGACAAGAAGGTCCTGAAAAAACGAACTCAAATTTTTGGCTCAGCTCTGGTACTATCTTCGGTCTCAAGCTAATCGATGCACCCCTCGAAACATTGGAAAATCCACGAACCCCTCATTTCATCTGTCAAACTTTCATAGCGAATCAAAACAAATATAGTGTAGTACTGGAATTTATACTAGAATGGGATACGTTAATCGATTTGCTTGGGACCAACAGGCTAGTCAAGTAGTGAGCCAATTTAAAATCGTTAGTTTCGAATTGATTGTTGGTTTTATGGTGGGATTGAGAACTACTTTAATTTTAATTTTCAAACAAGACAGTTTTTGACTTCTCCCCAGATTGTAAAAGGTTTTTACAGCGGAAAGGTGAACTACTAAGCAGGAACGTTTTACACTCTGAAATGCTGTATTTAAACTAAATGGATTATTCATTTCCATTATAAAACCATCATAAATCAGAGTGGATGCCAAATGATTGCAGAATTGTTACTTGGGGAACCAGCCTCAGGCTGAAAGCCTCCTAAATAAAGATAAATCAATCAATGAGTATACAGAAGATATTGGTGCGATATTTAAATAACAGGAAAGCTTTATTAAAATGTAAGCTTCGAACGTCTAAGAAAAACGTCGATAAAAGAAGAATATTCCATGAATCGTTACGAAGCTTATTTGGCATCGGAAAGCATTATATGGAAGAAAATCAAAGCAATATTTACTTAAAAAAGAAACTGAGACTAACCCTACAAGCATTGAAACTATTTCGTGTAGTGGCTTTTAGGAAGAAGGATTGAGCCATAGACCGGATCACATTTACAGTGCAACTGACATAACTGATTCATCGTCACAGAATTATTGCCAGAGTCACCCCTAAATCAAGTCCAATTGAGCTCAAATTTTGCATAGGTTTGTTTTTCGAGGGAATAAACATTTTGTAGGAGGTATCTTTTTGAAATGTGAGATGACCATTTTCATTGTCACCTCAATTTTCATGGGTGGGGAAAAATTATCCACCTATTTTTTCACCGTGTACAAACGCATTTGGCAGATGTTAAATTCAGCACAAATGTGCCAATTTTGGGCCTTGGTTCATTGTGAGCAAACGTGTAATGTTTCTTTCTTTCTTTATTAAAGAGACTTTCAGCCATCGGCTGGTTCAATTCATGCAAAGTTCCGTTCGAATTCGTTGGCGTATAGTGCCCCAATAAAGCGAAGACCATTACGTAATGCAGTAATCAAACTTTATAAGCAAGAAAACCGTCCAGTATGTATCGCTAGGATATTGAAAATGACGAAATGTTCGAGATATTAATGATATCCTTTGTTAAATTGTGCCCCTTCGGAATTAAAAGGAAATTAAGCAACACACTCAAAGCTCTCCATAAAGGGATTCCGTGAAGAGGTTCGACAAAATTAACAGATTGATCATGGCTTGCAAGCTTTCAGAACCTTATAGGTACATATCACTAAAGAAATCCATCGTAGGTTTAAGGAAAGACATAGCGTTTCTTAAGAAATGCCGAAAATTAAATCTAACACCTGTAAGCCAACGGCTGAAAGTCTCCTTAATAAAGAAATAAAAAAAAAAAAAAAAAAATCTTACACCTATCATAAGATTAGGGTTAAGACATCCACTCCCTTAAAAGAAGTTCGTAAGATGGAGTCAGAATTTATAAAAGCGAGCATCCAGAGTCTCTACTCAAAGTTGGACACAAAGTCGTTGGAATGTTATTCCCTGGATTTAAAATTGGACAAAGAATTCACAATTGAATTTCCACTGATTTTGACTAAAGTTAAAGTATTGGAGGACTGCGAGGAAAAAAAGGAAAAGAAAGTTACATAACAACAAACTGAGGTCACTACAAAACTATTTGAATTACACAACGCAGCAGAGAGACCGGAAATTACACAGTTCAGCTAACACAGCTGTGGTTCAATCCGTCGAAGGTTTTGTGGTAAATCGCTCGACGCAGCAGTTCTCAAAAGAACAATTGACACTTCTCAACAAGGGATTAGGATATGCGATCCCCTCAAAACCTGACTTGGAAGAGGCCATTGTTGACATGGAGACTGCAATCACTCACACACTTCCTTTTCGATTACACGAGACTTCCAGGAATATTATTTCAGAGACAATACAAAACGGAAAGGAACATTCACTTAATAAAACCGAAAAAGAGGAAATTCGAATTCTTAAAGAACTAAAAACAAAGCTGGTATTCTATAAAAAAAAAGCGGACAAAGGTAATGCAGTAGTGATTCTGGACAAAGAGGACTATGACAATCGGATGAAGGAAAAAATACTAATGGCCCATACAGACAGTTGAGGATTGACCCCCTCCCATCTATGGCTAAACATGTGGATAAAACGTTGAAAGAGTGCAAGGCGTTTATTGGCAACACTACGAATCAATTGAAAGTTTCAAACCCTATTCTACCTAGGATCAAAAGTTTAGCAAAGATTCACAATCCAGGAAACGAAATGAGGGAGATAATCTCGGCTGAAGGATCCCCCACTCATAAGCTTGCCAAATGGCTAGTAAAAGAATTTCAAAATATGCCTAAGCCGGTTACCACTCGATCAGTTAACAGCACACAGGAATTCGCAAATCAATTTTCAGGAATCAGGAGAGATTCGGGAAGATGAAGTCATGGTTTCATTTGATGTCACAGCACTTTTTCCGAGTGTACCAGTAAAGGAATCCATCAGCCTTTTAGAGGACTGGCTTCTGAAGCAACGTGAGGATTCTACTTGGAAAAAACAAAGTTCTGTCATATCTCAAGCTTACTCGTCTTTGTATGGAGGAAAATTATTTCATTTTCAGATGAAATTTTTATAAACAAACTAAAAGGATTACTTTTTCTATTTTTATGTGAATTGTTCATGGCTAACCTAGAAAATACTCTGAAGGATAGGAATTTGTTGCCCAAGTGTTGGTATAGGTACGTGGATGACATTTTTTAGCATTGTCAAAATGAAAGATTTATCAAAAAATTTGGAGACCATACGCAACGTTCACAAGGACATCAAATTTACTCACGAAGAAGAGAGAGACGGCAAACTCCCCTTCTTAGATCTTCTCATCATCAGGGAAACGTCTTCGTTCAATTTAGAAATTTATAGGAAACCAACAAATACAAAGAGAGTAATAGCAACCGGTGGAAACTAACGATTTTAAATTGGCTCACTACTTGATTCACTATTGCATTGGTCCCAAGCAAATCATACATAACATTAACATACTCCATTCTAGTCGAAATTCTAGTACTACACTATGTTTGTTTTGATTCGCTATGAAAGTTTGACAGATAGAATAAGGGGTTCGTGGATTTTCCAATGTTTCGAGGGGTGCATTGATTAGCTTGGGACCGAAGATAGTACCAGAGCTGAGCCAAAAAGTTGAGCATGTTTCATCGGGACCAGCTGGTCTTAGAGTTACCTCTATGGTAATACCAACAATCAATACGAAACTAACGATTTTAAATTGGCTCACCACTTTAGTAGCCTATTGGTCCCAAGCAAACGATTAACGTACCCTATTCTAGTTGAAATTCTATTACTACACTATGTTTGTTTTGATTCGCTATGAAAGTTTGACAGATAATATCAGGGGTGTGTGGATTCATGCAGAACATGCAGGGGTGAGTGAAATAGCTTGGGACTGCTTGGGACCGTTGTTCTGGTACTGAGTGAGCCAAAAATAATAATGATTTTCTTCGGGACCCAGTGGTCTTAGAGTTACCTCTATGGTAATACCAAGCACTTCTAACCATTCCCATCAACACAAAATGGCCGCTTTTCTCCACATGGTTCACAGGATGCATGCAACTCTTCCTCTTAGCGATACAGGCAAATCAAAGGAATAGCTCACATTTTTCAAATCGCTAGACTTAATGGGTATCAAGAAAAAAAAAATAATTCAAGCAGTAATCGATAAAAGAACAAGGGAATACGGCGCATTTCGACAACTCTTACACCAGTAACTGAGGGTTTAAAACGGATAGCGGTAAATTTCGACAAACACATTACCAAACCATTGATTTCGAAGCCTATAAGATTTGACCTAGATTTAGTATTCAGCATCAGGACAAATCAGCTGAAGTCACTGTTAGGATCAGGCATGGAAAATCATTTGCATTCATTTCGTGCATTCATTTACATTCATTTGCCCCTAACTTTTTTCATCAACAGAATTTCGCAAAATGATGTATGGAGTTTTTGTAGGTTTTGTTATTAGCTATAATTTTTTCCCAAAACTCAAATCCGTATCTGTTATATCCATAACCAAGGCCAACAGGTAAAACAAGCTGTTGTAAAGAGCTACTATTTATTACGTCTATCTTGGGTGGTGGTCGGATAAAGAATCAATCTCTAACTTATGACAGTCAGGCAAAGCCTACTACATCTCCCCCTTTTAGAAAATGTCATAGGAAGAGAGCCATCTTGGAATTCTTGATTCTCGTACAGAACGTCGAATAAAGTCTCCAACTGCTTCAGATGGCACGGGCTTTTGTACGGACTGAAGTTCTCCATCTTGAGCAGCAGGTTCATGATCGATTGTCGAAAAAGGTTTTTCGCCAGACGTACTTGCCACTTGACCATCAGCTTCGAGTGATACGGAACCAACAGGAATAGGTCGTGATTGAATGGCACTTCTGGATCCAACGGTACAGCTTCATCTTGAATTTCATCAAGCAGGATTTCCCATGGTAGTTGCTGCGTCGCTTGCTCTGGATCATCAGAAGTGTGACGAGGGCGCATTTGGTTTACATGCGACCTCACCAGCTTCGGTCTCCCGTTCATGTCCAGTGCAACGATATAGTTGACGGAACCTTTCCGTTCGATGACTCGACAAGGAATCCAGGACTTGGCGTTTCTGCGATGCTGTTCAACGTAGACCAGCTCATCTTCTTCAAACTCGCGCTTGACTGCTCCATGCCGCCAATTGAACTGTTCGTTTTGTTTGTGGTTCTTGACAGCTTCAGTTACAGGAACAGGTTTCTTCAGTAGGTCCAAAGTGGGTCGCACTGGTCTTCCGAGGAATGCTTCTGCTGGAGACGTCGACTGCGGTGTGTTTCGGTTTGGGATTGAACGATACACCGAAAGGAATGTCTGCAGGTGCTCCAGTGTGGGTGATCCTTCCCCCTTGGCTAGCTTCTTGAGGCCACGCTTGAGTGAATCAACGAATCGCTCCGCTTGGCCGTTGGACTGCGGATGGTAGGGAGCAGTGCGGAGATGGGTGATACCATTTGCACGGCAATACTGTTGAAACTGCTCGCTGGTGAATTGCGTTCCGTTGTCTGAGACCAATGTGTCTGGGTTGCCGTAACGAGAAAACGTTTCACGCAGCATATTCAGGGTTGCAGTTGTGGTAATGTATTGAGTGCGAAAATTTTCGGGCCACTTAGAGAAAGCATCGACACTTTGATGGGACGACGATTCGCAGTTGTCGACAACTTGAAGTCCATCTCGTCTGGCGAAGAACTTCTTGACATCAGGATCAGCAACTTGCTTCGCATTTGCTGGCCAACCTTCGTTAAGAAAATTCCATACCATATCCAATACCATAGTAGTTGACAGCACCGAGGTAGAAACGGAGTTGCTGGACATCCTTCGGAGACTGCATCTTGGAAATAGCTTCTGTTTTTGAAGGGTCAGGCCGAATACCGTCCTTATCCACGATGTGTCTGAGAAACTTGATCTGGGAGAGTGCGAAACGACATTTTTCGAGGCGTAGGTGAAAGCCATACTCACGGATCTGCTCGAGAACAGCGTAGAGACTGCGATCGTGTTCCTGCTTGGTGCGACCAGCGATGAGGATGTCGTCCAAATACGGCTTGACTCCAGGGATGCCGGGCACCATGCTGTCGATGATGCACTGGAAAGCGCCGGGTGCCGACTTGACTCCGGGGGGTAGTCGGTTATACTGGAACAGTCCACGATGCGTGTTGACCGTGAGTAGCTTTCGCGATTCCTCCTCGACCTCGACCTGTAGATAAGCGTCAGACAAATCGAGATGAGTGAAGTAACGTGCTCCAGCTAGTTCCACAAAGAGGTCGTCAGGATGAGGCAGTGGATGATGGTCACATTCTAGCGCGTTGTTCAGCCCCGTCTAATAATCGCCACATACACGGACTGATACATTGTCCGACTTGCGTACGACGACTATTGGTGCTGCCCAGTCCAAGAATTGAACTGGAGAAATTATACCGTTTTGCTGGAGCCTCTCAAGTTCTGCGTCCAGTGCAGCGTACGCTACTGGTCGTTTCGGGCAATATGCAGGACGTGCGTCAAGCTTGAGGTACAACTTCACTTGCGCTTTTGTGCATCTACCCAGCGTGCTTCGAAAAACTTCCGGAAACTGTTGCTTGAGTTGATTGGTGAACTGATCAGAACGTTGGTGTACGACGTTGACCAAGCTGCTTATCGGCACAGACCACAAATCGAACAGATCCATAGTCTCGATTCCTAGAACGTTGAGTTCAGCGCTGCTTGAGATGAAAATGCGACCATTCTTGGTAACATTCTTGATGGTGGTCTCGGTCTGGAACTCAGTGAGAAGGTTGAGATTGCCACCAGAAGCTGTAACTGCAGATTCTTCCGTCGGTTGAGTGGGTGGCTGTCCGATGCTGATCCATGTTTCTTCTGAGATTATGGTGATGTCGGACGCGGAGTCGTGTTGAAGTTTGACTGCTACACCATTGAGCTCGACCGGGATGAACTTCCGCTTGCTTCCGATGTTGCGAACCGTGTAGAAGCTTTTTGTCTTCACGTTCTCTTTGGATTTGGCCTGTTTGAACGGTTTCGACGGCGCATTCTTGTTGCTGTTGCAATAACCTTCCTTGTGTCCTTGTTGCTTGCATCTGGAACAGGTGTGCGAAGCGAACGGACACTCACGAACATAGTGCTGGTCGCCACACTTCCAACATGGCGTTTTCGGCACTTTTTGGTTCTTTTTGAGGCAGGATTATTCTGGTTGCGAGAAACAATGTTGACGTGGCGTGCTTCTTTGTTCTCCACCATCAATGTGTCCTGCTTGAGATTGGCCACGCGATGGCATTCTTCCACGAGGTTCTCCAGGGTTACCTTGCTGGTGGCTTCTCCCAATTCGTTGACTGCGGTTTCGTCGGCTTCCAATTTCGAGATCAACCTAGCTCGTATGTCCGCATCCCGTGGCGATTGGAGTCCACAGACGAAATGGAGAGCTTTGAATTGGTCCGGTGTGAGCTTGGACAGCTGAAACGCTTCACAGTGTTTGTTCACCATGGCAGCATACGATGTGAAGTCATCCGCGTCACTTTTTGCATTCTGGAGGCACTGGTAACGGGAATGAAAAACCGACTTCTGTCGACCGAACAGTTTCTTCAGTTTCGTGACGGTTTCGTCCAGGGTGAAGTCCCGGGGATACTTGGGAAGAATGGTGTTGACGTACTTCTCGTGCAGAGGCGTGCTTAACTTGCGAAGAAGCAATCTCACACGAGCGGCGTCATCCAGGGATTGGCCGTCCTTTGTAAAGACATCCTCATACCTCGCATACCAGCCATCGAAGAGAACTCCTCCGTCCGGATCGTACTGGAAATCCTGGATCCCGCTTGCCAAGGACTCAATAATCTTCTCACTGCCAGCAGTCGGATTTCCCCGATTTTCCAGGTTTTCAATCTGCTGCTGCTGCCTCGTGATGAGATTCGTTAGCTGCAGGATGGCGTTCCGAAGATACTCGTCAGACATTTTCTTGCTTCGAGGTTCGAGGTGCTTCCAAAATTTTCCTCGTCGCCAATTGTTATATCCGTAACCAAGGCCAACAAGTAAAACAAGCTGTTGTTAAGAGCTAGACGAAATACGCGTATCTGTCAAAAGATTAGAAGTTATAACGGAATTAAAAGGAAATAAACCAACCCACTCAAAGCTCTTCATAAAGGGAGTTTGTTAAGAGGTTCGACAAATTTAAAAGATGAATCGTTTGAAACCCAGTCTGAACAAGGTCTTTGATACTATATCTGTAGAGGAACGAACGTCCATCGTTGATCAACCTACCAAAACTGGATGAAGCAAAAAGAGGACATTTCGAGACATCCATGTAAATTTACAAAGCACATTAGTGTATCCACTTTTCCCAAAATATGTTGGGATTTCATATATTAGTAATTAAACAGTAACAGTTCAGCTTCGAACCTGTTCGGATACGGTTGTGTATAAGTTTATTTCTGTTTTGTGCGTGCGTTCGCTGATTTTGCCAGATTAGCGCTGGCACTCTGCCTCCCGGACGGTTATACGTGTGTGATTGGTGGTTTTCTCGCTTTCCGAGAAGTTTTGGAATCGAAAAAGAAAACGTGATGCATCATGTTTGCAGGCATCAGAAGAAGTGTCGCTATCTGCGTTGTTTGTTTTTTTCTTCGCTTGTGCTCCCGGTACTGAAATTTGTGGCGTCGCGTGTGATAGTTTTTGATTTCAGTTTGTTTACGCGTTGTATGATTTTGTGAGCGGTCGCTTCGTGTTCGCGTCATGGAGCAATCGATTACATTCGACCAGAGGATTGATCCCCGTAGGGCGGGTCTATGATCGGAGCTACTAAACCAAGCGTGACATAGCTGCTTGCAAGGGATTCAGTTGGACTGATTTGGTGAGATTGTTCCATTTTTCTACTTTTGTCTATTTAAACTTAATTTCTATGAATGCGTATCGTTTGGAATCATTTGATTTGAGACTCTTAACTTTTATTTGTTTACATTGTGTTTCAATTGGTATTCTTAAGAACTTCATAAAATAAGGTTTCAATATTTAAATTGAGCAGATCGACTAGCCTGGTGGCTGCCGCTTTTGCTTACTGAGTAGAAGACCGTCGGGGATCCACATTGTAAAGATTCCCTATTTTCAGCTTTTTTACAGGCTGGAGTTGTTGTTTGAACCATTTAGTTTATCAATTTAATTTATCTGTATAACAATTATTCACAAGCATTCTTCCAGGTCAATTCAAGAATAGTTTGATGATGATAAATCTTCCTAATATTCACATTACAGTTATGACCCGATCCTGTCAATCTCTCCGCGCATCAGACTGTTATTTTTCAATAATTCCACATAATTGTAATTTCATACCTTCCTCCTTCAAGATGAATGTTTAAGATACACATACTTTGCTAGCTGACAAAATGGGGTCATTGCTGTATAATTATTCTCTTTTTGCAGCCTTCATTCAGACTGGATCTATTGATTTAAATTATTTGAGTTTTCTTCCAGCTCTTTGATGCCGGAACATCACTAGATTTATACTGTAATGATTCACTCTCGATCAATTTTGCTCATGCTCATGCTCTAAGTTCATTTTCAGCATTTCGATGATGGAACGTCTTCAGATTTATATTATAATGGGGCTTATTACGGATGTCACATCACCGTGAAAAGTTGTCACTTGTCGTCACGGTGAAGTGATTCCCATTTGATTTGTACGGTAATCACGGCTCTTATTCTGAGTATCACTTTCTTATCACCGTGTAGTGACACCCGTAATAAGGCCCAATGATACACCATTTGGTTTTGGCTTCGGGCAAATCCAAGTATAATGCATGATAACACTGATTCATTTAAAACCATGGTCGCATCACTTATCAAGGTGAATCCTGATCCAACGAACCCAACTTACTAACAAAATCTCCTTTTCTGTGTCTTTTGTTGGAAATTTCAGGGTTACATCTTCCTTATTGGGAGCTGAGGAGACATAGAGCTGCATCATATTGTATGTAAAATAATTATTATTTTCATTGCGGAATACCAGTTTTTTTATCCATATAAATGTATTTTCATTAAATATTACGTATTTTAATGTTCTGATATATTTCATTTCTCCATTACATATGTTTACTATATATATAAATAAATACTGGGTTGGGAGGGAGCATCAGGGTATCATTTGACCTGAAACTGGACGATTGGAGTGGTATGACAACCGGAGTCTAGGAGGGAATAAACACTATCATTTTCTTTATCCTACCGATTCGATTGTGATGGTGTGAATTCTACTCCAACAGTTTCAGTGAGATTGACGCGCCCTTCTTAACAAACCATCCTGTAGGAAGCTTAATAAGTATTGCGAATTGCGTTATTCGATTTGTTGGATCGTATCGTTGGAAGGAGATTCTTAAATTCCCGTGGATTTCGCGTAAGTGTCTCTGCTTACGGGTCCACCCCACCGTTTTTGGCCCTTCATACAGCGATATTGTGAATTCAGATCGGTAGCTCAAATTGATCTTGCTATTAAGTGGAGCTGCATACAAGACAAGATCTTCGAAGGGATGGTGGCTACCTTACATACATACATACATACATTTCATATATTAGTAATTAAACTAATAAAATTACGAACAGAAACATTGATGGTGGATAATTTTCTGTATGATTTAAACCATTTACCATTGTACCATTTAAAAACCATTTAATTGTCAGTGAACTTAAAATTTACTTGTGATTTTACATGTCAATGAAAAATTCCGTGCAATAATTGCAATAGTCTATTTTTTACAGTAAATATTAAAAAAAACATGTTATCCCAGTTATGTGTTAACCAATCTTAACGAATTTTTTAGGACTTATGAAATAATCAAAATATCATCATTCTTCAAAACCATATGTAATTTTAATATAAAACTCCTGAGATGTTGGCGAATGTGTAATAATGGATGACCCTCACTGAACAATATTGTTGTCTACTGATGAATATAATAACTAAATTACATAGTTGAAGATGCTAATTTCAAATAACAGACTGTAGTGGTAATTTTTATACGATAGATGGAGTAGATGAAAGCATAGAGTTGATAGTTCCGTTAGAGTACGGCAGTGTGAAGATTGTATATAGATATTAGAATAGCGAACTAGGACAACTTTTAAGGAAGGTACAAATCGGTTTTTCATCTCTCTTTACCAAACTCCCCCTTTGGAGAGGGATGGTGAGGGGTGTCCCCCCCCTCCCCCCCGCCACCACTGGCAAAAAGAGATGAAAACCGACCCGTTCAAGTACCAACTGTGTGTTTGAAACAGTTCTACCGATTTTTACCGCACTTCCATTGGGTTCTTTAAAGGTATTGAGGTAAATGCATATTCGTAATCTGCATTAAAAATGGAACCCAAACCCAAAATTTCATCAATTTTGGTACACTGGAACTATTTTAAATAAGAACGATTACATTTGCAAAAATCACCTTATTAGCACCCCTCAGCGTCACTTTGAATGGGAGCGAGCTGTCAGTTTGTCAGTTTAGTGTCGAACAGTGAAATTATTATTTTGCTTTAAATCTTGATTTAAAAATCGAGATGAAAGTGTGTGGGTTCGAAAAAAATATTGCTGTGCTCAGAAAACGAAGCTCTTTCAGATGATATATAAAAACCGATATATTTTTCAAAATTAAACAACCCAATTGTTATTTGAAGGAAGGCATCCAGTCTTAGGTTTGGAAATTGCAACTAAATTACACAAGAATTGCTTAACACAAGAATTGCTTAGCAAAAGTTTAAATTTAAAAAATTACAGTAATTAAATCTTTTCAAATATTTCTATAACAATAAAAAATACCGAGGGGGGCGACACATCTAAATTTCAAGTTTAGATGCTCAACAAATCTCACACTAGCGAATCAATCTTCGAAAAATCTTCTTTCATTTGTCGCATCTACTTGCATCGCTCATCATCTTTTTGCAGGAAATCTTCAGAATCGTCATCAATCTTCTTTCTATCTACTCAGCGTGCGCGCAGCTAGCCACAGCAAAACACAATCTTTTTTGCATCGTAGATAGAGTCGTCCCCCTCGAAAAATACTGACAATTGTTTGGCATTCAGGCATTTATGGTTGTTCAATATTACCTAATCTTAATGATTTTAGCTGGTTATTTTGACACGCACTGTATTAACATAGATGTAACTTTAAGTGAACGAGCGAATTTCAGTTTATATTTATATTTTAATTCGTTTATTTTAAAACCTGCACATATTTGGACTCAAGTCAGGATGCCCCTAATCACTTCTGTACGCATTATTGAAAGCATCAAAACAGTTTACAACGAAAATCAAAATAGGATCTGAAGATAACAAAACCATTCTCGGAAAAATGAACGGATTTCCACTAGTAAATTTTAGACAAAAACTCTGCATCTAAATATATGTCAACAAATCCATACGAAGCTGAACGAACTTATTCCAGTATCGAAACCAAAAACACTCCCATTGTCGAACACGATCATCACCCATCATCATCGATCATCGTGCACTAGCGTCATAACCGCCTCATCAAACTCGACATCGTCATTATTTGCAACCAGCAGCAGCAGCAGCAGCAGCAGTGTTAGGTATGTGTGGCGTCACCGTTGAAAGAGGAGAAAGACTCGTGACCGTGAACTAACGAGCAAATTGCAGTGTGCAAAAAAGAGACGATTGTTCTGTTTTGTATGTGCGGCGTGTGGTACAACGTGGATGCATGGACGATCACATGCATGTTATGTTGTGTAGTACCTACGTCATATAAAACTACAAGCAGCTTGGAATGAGCCGAAATTGTCATTCATTTTCGGCTATCACACCAAACGACTAACTTTTGACTCGGTTCTGTGTCAGACCCTGGGAGTCGTTTGTTCCGATGTCATCCCCAGACGATGCAACACGACTAAGAATGCACATCACATAGCCTGCAACCACGCACACGTACCTACAGACGCAGCAGAGTCGTTTGCATTAAACGGTCATCAAACCGTCTGGTCTCGTTCGCTGCTGATGATGATCATCATAATCATCATCGCTGACGATGACTCTGTGCCAAAGCAGCAGCAGGACTACCGCTGGTGGTGCTGCCTACCGACTTTCAAGCACGAGGATGCTCCAAACGGACGAACGGGTGGTGGGCTGCACAGAGCGTGTGTGTGCAAAAGGGACGTGTGGTAGCAAAGGACCATGCGTTTAAGCGAGTTGCGCGCCTTTCGATGATGATGGTCCATCGAGAGGCGGAAGTGGGGAGGTGTGCGCACGAGGAGAACCTTTAACAACGAAGGGCTTCGAGTAGCAGCAGCGGAGCTTGGCTTGGCTTGGCTTGGTTCGTTGGTTGACAGGGAGTGAGCTGGACATGGGAAGACATGGGGAAAGTACTGTAGGTATATACTGCGGAACGGGTGTAGAACAAAGACATGCGACGACCATGGTAAGCGGTGCATTGCCAATCGGAACGCGGTGGAGGAAGCGAGATGGAGAGAGCTAGTTGCAAGCCCAGAACTTTCAACCCAAACCTCGTCGCTCGTTCGGTCGTTCCCCGGGAGCGAGGGAAAGAACTCATACAAACGTTGGACCATGCAGGGCCATCGCAGGGAAGAAAAATCCATTGCATAAGAGATTTTTCAATTTTTACGATCAGTCGATAGTGGGATCTTCTAGGATGAGGTTTGAAAAATTGTGCCTCCTCCGGAATGGAACGCAGTGCGACGTGATCTCCACCCAGGAAAGCACCTGCTACTGCTGGCGGTGCTGGTGTCGTGATGGTGATGGAGTTGATACTCCTCAGGCTGAGGAAATGTGAAGCGCTGGAAGAGCAGGATTGATGGACGGAAGCGAGTCTCCCGATAAGAAAAGCCTTCGGACGGTGTCTTTGATGGTGCAGTCTGGTGCAGTGACAGTTGGTGATAAGACATACTAGTGACAATGATTTGTAGATCGGTGTGGTGGATTGAAATGTGAGTTGAAGGTGCAAGTGCCGGAGATTGTGATTGGAGTGACCGTTTGAGTACGAGTTGTTCAACGGATACAAATTTTGCAGCAAAGGTAAAGAGCATTTCATCCATAAATATTTACAATTAAAACCAAATCATCAGTTATTCTGAAATATGGGAGTTATTCAAGTTAATATCTACTAAGATTTTTTTTTAAATCTTTATTAACAGGATTAGGCTAGGCTTCTAAGCTTCAATAACAACGTTAAACCTATAATTTATAACAATTTTCAATGAACATGTAGAAAAAGAACTTAACTATTGCATAAACATACAAGTTGTCCACAATACAACAATAAATTGGAATTAATAAAATTGCATTCCAGTATTTTACTATTTTAACCATTTGAAAATACAAGCAGACCAAAAAGTCACCATCAATGTTTTTATTTTGTCAAAGATTCCAAAAATAAAACATAATCAGGAATACATATAAGAGTTTTACGAGTGAAGGTATTCCTATTACTGACAGTAAAACTATTTGTGGTGCATTCAATGAACATTTATCTCCAGTTGGTTCAACTTTAGCGGCCAATAATATGAAACATGGGGAAATCCTTTACTTTACATAAATCCTATTCCTGATTCAATTTGTCTGCAACCATCGAGGTTATATACTACTGATTAATGATCTGAATTCCAACACAAGTTCAGATCCTGACAACATTTCTGGTCAAATCTTAAAAAATAAAGCTGCTTCGTTTTCGCGGATTCTGTCCGACTCTTTTAACTTGATGATCCAAATAGGTTCGTATCCAGATTGTCTCAAAGCTAATACCAATATTTAAGTCATCAGATTCAAGCCAAGCCGAAAATTATCGACCCATATCAACCCTGTCATTTTTCAACTAATGATTTCGAATACTTTTTTTCAAATGGAAGCCTCCCAAGTAACATTTTAAGTTTTATGAAATACTACAAAGCAACTATAAAACAACATTCATAAAACCCTGGTCAAAGCTATTTTGTCATTAATGCAATCTCCAAAACTGCATTAAGACTAGAATATGTCTAGTTGGCCCACCCTGGAGAAGTTTCTGAAAGGTGTATTCTCGAAGCTCTTCAAGATTGATTGACTGCAAAAGGTTGTATGACGAACGCATTGAGAACCATTTGAAAGCTACAATAAAAGCTATTTAGCAACAATAAAAACCCTCTCCGAGCCATTTCCCCTAGCCGCATGCTGAATCCACTAGGAAAGCATCAATCAAGATAGAAAAGGATTTATGAATCCGATCTTATCAAAATAATCAAAATAGAAACTGATGGTATAAAAATCTTGTTGAATATCCAAATTTATTACAATAGTTAAGTGGCCTTTTTTTAAGTGCCATATTAAATTTTATGTGAAATGTACGTGAAAACATCGAAAAAAATAAGTCCACCCTCGTAAAACGTCGATTTGACTAATTATTAAACATTGAAAAATAAAATATATTCTTCAGATCGAGCTAGACCGAGATTTTTTTATGATTTTCACATTTAAATGTTTGCTCATTGCTAATTTTACCAAAATATAGTTATATCCAAGGAACTATAGATTGAAAATCGAAGATTGTAAAAAACAAGCAAACTAATTGTAACATGGCGGTGGCATAAAAGTTGATTTTCATGGGTCATTTGTGAAAAAGTAGTTTTGCTTTCAAGAATTCCTTAACAAATTAATAAGGTTTTAAAATGGCTTTTATGAAGAAAACTTGCAGGCTGAATTGTTTTTATCTAAAGCCATTTTGCTTGATTCTAACCCGTTCAGATTTATGGCAGCATTTATGCAGGCAAAGTTGTCTGCACAAAGTTAAACGTCAAAGTTTGTTTATCTTTCGATAGTTGCGCTGTGGAATCCAGAGTTCTTCCAGGTGGTTTTCTCCCGATACATTGAGAGCAGTTACTCAGACCGTTTGCGATACTGTTTTACAACATTTTGCATTTCGAACAGCTGAAAGCGCAATCGTTCCCGAAAAAGATCCCCTTCTTCCGGATGGTTACAGAAGTGCACCATCCAACGATGCAGGGATGTACGCTTGAATGAAATTTTCTAAGAGTTGATGCTTTCGCCGAATAAAATCGCTGATATGGATCGGAAACCAGCTAATCTCCGCTAACTAACAGTTTCAGTGGTCCGCTGTCGGTTGTCATCTTTTCAAAATAATCTGGAGAAGGCTGGTATGTTTTTTTAAACTTTCGAAAATGTTTTATGAATCCGAGGAAGGCCCTCTTCTCCGCCAGATAGTCAGTCGTTGATGGTGTGCTGGTTCTTCGAAAGAAGTAAATTTGCTGAAATCGACTTGAGTTTTTCATCCTACTTCGTCTATCCTTTGAGATTTCCTTGTCATAAATTTGGCATTTATTAACTATGAGGACGCATCTGATGAGTTAATGATGCACTTTAAAAAGGCTGAACAGCAACAATAAATGCTTTTTGCTCTAATGCAAAACCTAATGGTTTTATGGTTGCTTTTATAATGATAGAACACGTTTATAAAGCATTTTATCAAGACATTAATAAACAATTGCAAATGACGTTTATGCTTGAATTACATAAAAGTTTTATGGAGGGATTGATAACTGTTTTAAATTTATTTTTAAAACAAGACAGTTTATGACTTTCTTGCTAGACTATAAAAGGTTTTTAAAACAGTAAAAATCTGAATTACTAAGCAGTAATGTTTTACACTTTGAAATGCTATATTTAAACTAAATGGATTGTTCATTGCCGTCATAAAACCATCATTAATCAGAGTAGATGCTAAATGGTTACTGAATTGTTACTTGGGCTTAATGGGACAGCAATCCGGGTACTTTAAATATGGAACTGATATGCGGGTACTCTCAATATGAGACACACATGATCTGATTTTTTTCCGCATTTCCTCTATACAAAATAGTCTTTTAAGTGAGATTTTTTAAAGCACGATATAAATAAACACCATTCATAAGGTAAATTAAAAAGCAATGAAAACCCATATGGGAGTGATATGCGAGTATCGGCAGTGAACGCTTGTATGAAAAACTCCTTTCGTCAGCGACCCCTGATCTAATCATCTAGGATAAATATCCCTACTATTGAGCCCACATAAAGTAAATTTCTAAGGAAACCAAATTTTGCATAGGTTTTCACAGCAACCAAAAATATCCAATTGTCCAGATGACGCTTTGTTCTGAAAAAGAATTGAAGAACCGGGGATTTTTAACGATGAGACAAATCTGTAGATCCATAGGTCAACATTAGAGCCATTTTCCTTACTCACACAATTACAGTGTATACGTTGGCATCTTCAGCAGAAAACCAACGAACGGCAAGAGGGACTCACCAACTCCAATAACTTGCCCAAGTAGCACACTGACTGAAATAAGTAGCACAGAAGTGTCCACAACTGTTTTCCGACCAATGTCCTACTATGTTGAGCACCTAAGCGATATTTTCTATCCAGGACGATTGTTTGCTTTCGTAGCATTCGTAGGTCAAATTTCTGTCAACGTTTCGTTTCGCTGCTATGAATCCCTATGTCCTGTTGGATGTCCAGCAGCAGAGTAAATCCCGTTTAATAAAATAAATACAGTATCGAAAAATAAAATTCAAATAAAAAAAAAAATACAATACTGGCAAAAACTTTGTAAACATTCAGGATTTGCCTTGATTTTAGGTTATGGGTGCACGACATTAGGCATAAATACGTTAGGCATATGGACGTTAGGCATATGGACGTTAGGCATAATTCATATTTAAATGAAAAATCTCAAAATTTTCCATTCTTTCTTTCATGAGCTATTCACTGTAAGCAACCTTAACCTTCTTTGTACATTCATGATTTCTATTATCTACAGATAAGAGCCAAAGGTTCAGTTGGTTTTTGATATGAGCATTTTTTTATGCTGGGTCATTTGACCGAATCACAAAGCTTTCCACTCTTTTTGTCATGAGCTGTTCTTTGAGAACAATCATAAACTTCTTTTTACATTCCGGTATTTTCAGATGACAGCCAAAGGCTAGCTGGGCTTAGGAATAGGCAGTTTCTTATGATGAGCCATTTGCCCGAATCACACATTGTTGGATTCTTTTCTCATGAGGTGTTCTTTGAGAACAATCTTAATCTATTTTATACATTTTCAGATGAGAGCTAAAGGCTTAAATGGTTTTTGTTAAGCGATTTTTTTATGAAGTGTCATTTGTCCAAATCACAAAATTTACCATTCTTGTACTCATGAGGTGTTCTTTGAGAATAATCTTCGACTACCTCAAAGTGTTTTACAGTTATTTACTTAGGATCGAGCAACAGCAAGCGAATTCAATATCCCTTTAATCTGCCAAATGTTTAAATAAATTTGAAATCTGGCTTGATTAGAAGAATTTGAGAAAATGATCAAACATTAAAATTTAATCAAGAATCATGGGTTTGAAGAAAAAAATACCAAATAAAAATTATCGTAACCTCGCTCTTAAAAAAAAAATCAAATTTTACGGAAATGTGCTTGTCACTTCATCGGTTAAATATTTAGCCAGAAGCAGGTTGATTTTTTTTGTATTTTTAGGCTTTTATAAAAGATACAAATCACTTAGAAAATCAAAGTTCTAGGATTTCGAGATCCTTTAAATAGATTAATTATTTAGAAAGCAAACTTCCCAACTAATAATTTTAAACGCAGACTTGCATATACAGCCATAAATTGTCTTATGCAGCTAATTTGTACCTGTATAAGCTGATCTGCAGCTAAAACTCTCTGTTCGGTTTGACTTTCAACTCTTTCTGAACTTTGAATTAACTCAAGGAATATTCACGCAGCTCCGCGCTAAGACCATAATAAAGAAATAATACAGATTTTTTTACAGATGTTTGTTAGCCAGATACAAATAAAAACTATGTTTTGTATTGAAACTATGGATTGCAATATAAATGTCTGTCCGGTTTGACTTTCAACTCTTTCTGAACTTTGAATTAACTCAAGGAATATTCACGCAGATCCGCGCTAAGACCATAATAAAGAAATAATACAGATTTTTTTACAGATGTTTGTTAGCCAGATACAAATAAAAACTATGTTTTGTATTGAAACTATGGATTGCAATATAATTTAAAAAATGTGGCAACACTGAGTCAGACTGACTAGGCCTCAACTGAGCTATTAAATGACTCGCACCAGAGTTAAGAAGAAGAATAATTTTCTAGAATCTCGTGGCAAGTGTTTAAAACAGATGAAAGCTCCTTCAGTTGACGTTTCTGACGTTTATAACACGCCCACTTATAATTTCATTTTCAAGTGCGACATTTTGCTATCCTCACTTTCCAAAAATGTTGGCTTGTTATTGGCAAATCAAAGTTGGCACTCGTAGAGAATAGAAGAACTCAAGACAAACAATTGAAATGGCCTTAACTTCATTTTGTAAACAAACCTTGTAAGGCCATTTTCTCGCGAACCAAAACCTTCCATGGCACTCGTATACCTCAACGTGTGAAATTTTGAAACCATCATCACACTCCACCATTTCCACCATTTTGAGAAAGTCGAAGTTGAAGTTCCACAGATTATTATTTTAACTGTTTAAAAACAATACATTTTGCAATACTATTTTTAATGTAGTCAGTGTATAATAACGTTGAAAATTCAGAAGAAACGGTAAAATCACAATTTTACTTTGAATTTCATGCTACAACATAGAAAAAACCACATAGGACGTTTTGACAAGTCGAGTTGAACATCGGACATAATCAATGAGTGTTACATTGGACGTTTTGTCTACATGATACTAGATTCCCTTTCACAGATTTCAGAGTATAGTACCTAACTTTAGATTGGCCCCGCCTTTGGAAAATGAGCACCAATCATGTTAGGCAGTCCGAGTGACCGAAGTAACATTGGTCTATTTGAAAAGTGACGCGAGAATTGTAATCCTTTTTCGGACCATCAATACTCGCGCATACACCTAAAAAAGTCCACACGTTCGAAGTGTTTAAACACTTGATTCTTCATATGCACAATCACATTTATTTTAAGTGTATTTCACCTTGGTTCAATGTGTTGTACACGTTGATTTCTAGTGATTGAAACTTTGAAATGTTGATAATCTTTCTCTATCAATTTAAGTGTATTGCACATTGAATCACACTTCTGTTCAAAACAGATGAAGTGTTTTGCATTTCAATGCGATGTGATTTGCTTGTTCTGCAAGGTAAACATCGAAAACATGAGTTGTTACTTTGTCCTTATCAACCAGCCTCATATATGAGAACAACCGTGGCCCAGTGAGATCGAACGAAGACAACGAAGTCGGTAAAGTAGAAGTCGATAAAGTAGGATACTGTACAACATTGAACTATGATGTGCAAAGCTATTGATATCACCATGTGAGGCACATAGACTCCAAGTGTGTCACAATTTGAACCAATAGTGTTGAGGTATGGTTCGCAACACAAGATTCACACATGAAATAAATGTGTTTCACAATAAGGGCTAAATTAAGTGTGAGACACGTGATGATGACGTGTGGGATTTTTTTAGTGTAGATCTGTTAAGAGGCGCAAAGTAGCGAATGTTTCATCTTCCGGCTCCGGTTTAGCATATGTTTCCTCATCATCAGGCATTTTCCAGCATTGGGAAGGCAGCTCCAACTTCTCCATAAAGTGCACCCCACACGACAGAAGTTTCGTTCATCAATATATCAATACAGGGGTCGCTCCTCACTAACACTATTGTATCCAATGGAATATTGTCAGTCAAACCACCAAATAACCACCTTGACACAAGTTGCCAAGGAATAGGCCCCATCTGCTGTTGTACACACTTAGAAATACTTAAACTTACACGTGACGGAATCCATCTTTGACATAAAGGATGAGACGTAAACAAACATGTCATGTAAAATTAAGTGCTCCGAGACTGAAAAGTTCGAAAGTACGTTTGATTGAGCTGAATTTTGCGTCTATTATAACTCAATTTTATGTCAAAATTAACGCTCGTATATGTCAGTCTCAGAGCACCTAAATTTACATCAATTTTTCTGAGTGTGTAGTCAAACAGAAGGGGAAATATTGAAACATTAAATACGCCTTTAGAAATATCGATACAGGCTCTTTTCATGCACCATCAATGTAGAGTGCGCTAACCGATTTTCAAAACTCAAAATAATGTTCATTTCATTGCAGAACTTGCAAATTTCCATCTGGAGTGGTCTTATTTTTCGATTATCTACAGATCTGAACTGATTAACAGCTGAAATAACCACACATTAAAAATCCGGAAGATCATAACCGCTGGGACAATTTTATAAATCTTAATTTTTCTCATTGAAAATATATGGAAGCACCAGCCGCCGGATCACTGCAAACCCGATACAGAAAACAAAATATTCCACGTGGATGATGATTTCAAGCACCTGCGGTGGATAAATTAATCAGGAAAGGTGAAAATATTTTCCACTTCCTATGCTTCACGGTGAAAATTTCCACCCTCATCACTCTTTTGAGGGTTCCCCTATTCACCGCCAGAGGTTGAAACAATCGCTTAATTTCTATTGGATTCGCCTATACGCCTTTTTAATAGAAACTAAACGATCGATTCAACCTCTGGTGATGCATAGGAAAACGTCAAAAAGAGTGTTGTGAGCAGAAATTTCTACCGTGAGACAGGAAACGGAACATTTTTTTACTTTTCCTGATAAATTGATTTATCAGAGATGCTCCAAAACTTTATCTACAGTTGAACAAATTAATTCTGTAACGTTTTTGCAAAGATCCTGCTGGTGTTCAGGAATATTTTTGTTGAGAAAATGGAAAATTAGAAAAGTGCCTTAGTGGTTATGATTTTCCGGATTTCTTGTGTGTGAATAGTTAAGGTACAAAACAGTTCAGATCTGTGGAAAATCGTACAATAAGACAATTACCGATGGAAATTGGCAAGATATTGAATTAAAATTGCTTTAATTTGCGTTGTGAAAAATAGTTATTCTGATGTAAACAAACGGTTTGGTTAAAGTTTCTTCTCGAACTCGCATGGCGCACTCTACGTTGGTGGTGCATTAAAAAGGCCTATAGCCTATGGTGCGCCAGGCGAGTTAGAGAGGAAACGTCAACCGAACCGTTTGTTTACATCAGAATATGAATTTTTCGCAACGGAAATTAAAGCATTTTTCATTGAACATCTTGCCAATTTCCATCAATAATTGTCTTATTTTACTGTTTTCCACTGATTTGCACCTAAACTATTCACACCCAAGAAATCCGGAAGATTATAACCACTAAGGTACTATTCAAATTTTCCAGTTTTTTTCAACAAAAATATTCCTGAACACCAGCAACTGTAGATCAAGTTTTGGAGCAACTCAAATGAATCCATTTATTAAGAAAAGTAGAACAGTGTTCCGCTTCCTATGTCTGCAAAAAGTTCTGCTCACAACACTCTTTTTGGCGTTCTCCTATTCATCACCAGAGGTTGAATCGATCGCTTGTCTTAATTAAAAACGCGTAAATGTTCATCAATATTTTCGTCGTCAATATTTGCATACATATGATTGTCAATACTTTTGAGCAGGGTTCCAACTTCTCACTCATTTTCGTGAGCATTAAATCCTCACTCATTATATTTTTCTCTGAAAATAAGCTTTTCAACTTTTCACTCACTAAATCCTCACTGAAAAAAATATTTTCTTTCACTCTCGTATACTGAGAAAAATCGTAAACATTGAAAATTAATGAAGTTTATTTCTCACTCATAGCATCGATTCTCATCACGCAAAAAGTTTCATTCTCTTTCTCACTAACTGAGCGGAAGGCTCTATCATAAATTTCTTCCTGTGGAAAGTTCATGGTGCTTTTTCATCGTTTGATATTTTTGTGCATTTTTGGTTTTTACTGATAGAAATTGATGACTAAAATAAAAGAACACGTCGGACCTTTCAGGAGGTTGTCGATACCGTAACTAAAAAATTAGCTTGCGGTGTATACCGTTGTACCAACAATCAATACGAAACTAACGATTTTAAATTGGCTCACCACTTTAGTAGCCTATTGGTCCCAAGCAAACGATTAACGTACCCTATTCTAGTTGAAATTCTATTACTACACTATGTTTGTTTTGATTCGCTATGAAAGTTTGACAGATAACATCAGGGGTGTGTGGATTCATGCAGAACATGCAGGGGTGAGTGAAATAGCTTGGGACTGCTTGGGACCGTTGTTCTGGTACTGAGTGAGCCAAAAATAATAATAATTTTCTTCGGGACCCAGTGGTCTTAGAGTTACCTCTATGGTTGTACAGTTGTTGATGGTTGTTGTTACACACAGACAACGTACAATGTTGGAAACTTTAAACGCCATATTCAAAAACGAGAGAATTTCAGATATTGGAACTAGGAACCGGCCAAGCTAATCCTCACCCGGAACGTCAGGATCCAAAGACTCCTGTGCGAATGACCAGGCAACGCTTATTTAGTGGTGTAATCAAGTGTGTTTCTGAACATGGGCTCCCATTTTTGTTTATTCATCTCGAAGGAATAATAGATCTTATTCGACCCTACTGTGATGCCTTGAACGTGTCCATTAACGATAAAAATCTCATTGAGTATTTGCAAAAAGTCGCCTCTGCGGTTGATAGGCTAATCATGAGCAATGTGAGTGGAACAATGCTATCACTAAAAATTGATGCTGCTGCAGGGAGATATGTTTGGGTGCATAAAGCACCCCATGCTCCTCTGTGCAGTGTGCTGAACATTCAGCACTATCGCAGGGACTCGTAGTGAGCCATGATGAGCGTTGTGAGGACAACGAACTGAACACTGCACTTTCGTCTCTCAATAATCAACCACCGTGGAGGTAAGACGTTCGGCGATATCGGGCAGATTCAACGACGTCACGTTCCTTGTTCCATTTGAACATCTGCAGAGTGAAAGAGACCGAAAATTGTGTCTGCTGGACCAAGTCTGTATGATATTGCTCGTAGCCCACTGAAAAGCTCTGTGCTCTCACAAGCAGTTGTAATAGTGAGAATGAATGCCCTCTCCAGAATGAATAAAAGTGAGAAACGAGAACGAAAACTATTGTGAGAAAAGGTTGGTATGAAATTCACCACTCGTGCTTCTTAGCGATTCTCATTTCTCATGACGAGTGAAAAAAGCTTATTTTCTTTTCGCGAAAATGAAAAGTTGGATCCCTGCTTTTGAGTATTGACAATATTTTTGGCATTTGAAGCTTGCTTGGGGTAGTGGTGGGGTAGTAGACTCTCTGGAGCAGCCTCCGTGACACCGGCGACACTGGAGAACTTGTTTCTTGACTGGAGCTACTTGCGGAACGTTCCGGCTGAAGCACTATCTTATACAGAAGCTGGCTCATGTTAACAATGTTGATGACCAGAAATGCCAGATTTACAGACATGTCTATGAATTTATAGACTTTTAATTTTTTCACAGACATTTTTTTCGTTACAGACATTTACAGACTTTTTATTTTTTTTCACAGATATTAACAGACTGTAATCAAGGGAAAATTTTAAAATTTATTATTTTACACTGTTTACCATCTCTAATCAAATTACACGTGCGATGCATTTTGCAACACGTATTAGAAATTCCCGCGTTTTCAAATCCACCACACGAACGAGCTGTCACTGTTATAGACGCTTAAAGTTATAAACCTGTCAATGTGCTGCCATTTTGTATCCAAAACGAACATTTTCCATATGGTTTGACGGTTTGTTTGGATACGTCGACTCACGTTGGTCGGTCTATAACTTGACGGTCTATAGACACTGTCACTGAAAAAGTGACTGAAATCGAGGGGGACGAAAGTCCAAGATTTATTCAAAATTTGCCAAAAATTGCTGTGAAGTTTGATTTATTGATTTATAGTCGGAGAAATCCATTTGATCGGAGATTTTTTTTAATTCTTTCCATTTTTTTAAAATTCTTTCCTATTTTATGGTGGAATTGATATGCGTAGGCGTGCTTCAGTTTGCAAGATAAGGTCAATACATGTTTGCTGATCCACCCTTTAACCCTTTGGTTGATAAATCTGATCGAAAATCGTATGATCAAAAATCATTAAAGGTGATTCCTTAAAGAGTTTACAAATTGCCAGATGACGGCTAAAATGCCCTATCACTAGAGAACAAATGTTGGACACAGATGTGACATCACTCATGAAATTGGAACTCCCTGTCTGCTGCATCAAATGTGAAGTTCCAGTTTCATTGTTGTATGTTTTGTGGCAGCTGTGCTCTTGAAATTACACACATTATAGGAAGTACGGAAACGCATATGTCACGAATGGGAATTCTCCGATATCTCTAAGGTCATTAGTAATTTCCACCGCTACATCAACAAACTTCCCCAATCTCAGGCATCCGGTGAAGATCAGCATCGATGGCACCTATCGTTTGGTCTTGGGTTTGGGTTGCAAAATGTATTGAATATGTAACGTTTCAGCAACCCACGGATCAATCAACACTTTTTGAGCACAAAGTGTTTAGAATAGTATTAATAAGTTTATAAATTGCTCTTTTGATTGTCGATTTCTCTATATTTAGGTGGTGAAAAGTTGAATATCTCACTAAGCTGTGCTCGTTCCCCCGCTGCTAGCGTGCAAAAGAACCAGTATTGAGTAACTAACGGATTTCCACACTACATGGCATATAAGATCGACTCAAATTTAAGATTAAATTACTCAAATTCTAGGAAATGTAGTTTACTTGTAAAATGAGTAAAATTTTCCGTGTCTCAAAAATCTTTTCGAATATGACAAAAATCGACGAAAAATTTACTCATTTTAGAAGTACACACTCCAAGAATAAATCACATATCCAATGGAAAAAATTAATTAGAACATAACTTTCATGTGATATCATAATAGGGAATTGTTCCACAAAATCACATGAACCTTATGTGTCACTTCTGGAAAGATCCCAGAAGTGGCTAGAAATTACCCTAAGAAAGTAAGAGGTTGTATTCAAGATACGACCGTAGGACTACGTGCTCGGTATCAATAGTCGACGACTGTGTTAGGGAAACCACTTTTTACCATCACTGAAATGCCTAGTTGTTCGTGCACAAACGTTTGGCGAGACCGAATGGAATTCGATTTTGAAAACTATGTTAGGGAAAGCACTTTTTGCAGGCAACCGGCGAAAAATTTGATTACCATTGCAACAGTTGGGTATTTGTGTAATTTTAAAAAGAGAACTGTTGAAAATTGATAAAGTGTTCATTTGAGATGATTTGTGGAAAAATTTCCTATCGATTAGTTTGTTTAGAATTAAAATCCAACCGCTATTGACAAAGTTTTAAGTGGTCAAAACATGACCACTTATCGTAACACGGTCAATTTAGATTTATTTTTTTTTTTAATTTGACCCCCAATATGTTGCCGAAAGACGTAATCCTACGTCAAAAGAATATGGAATATATATATATGGTTTCGAATCAATAGGGTTTTATTTTATTTGAATTGAATGCGCCCTTTCTAATATAAGATTGATATAAGGCTCCCGAGCATTAAATTAATCTTATATCAGTTTTATACTATAAAAAAGGAAATTGGCTTGATGGTAAGCTATGATGTTCTAGGTATAACTTATCATCCAAGAAACCAACAAGCCCACTAATTCGCAATTTGTCGAAATAAAGCTGATAGTGCTTCCGAGGTCTATATTAGCCGCATATCAGCCTCATATTGCAAAAAGGTGAATAAGCGTGCTTGTTTGTACTTGAGTATGTAGAATTTAATTTTATGTAAGGACTTTACACGTTAATTATAGCCTCAGACCAAATTTATATTCTGACCAAGAGAACCCATTCCTACATTACCACTCGCTCAGCAACAGCATCAACAAAAATCATGCTCAACAAGCATACAAGTAAATTAAACCACACTGCAGCCAATTGATAACACAGTTCAACATCGAATTAACAGGACTCCATAACACATGTTCCACTAGAATCAGTCCCGATTCAATGAGTTTTTTTTTTTCATTAGCAGCAGTCTCAAGCGACCACAATGCACTACACTCTGTATGTGTGCAGTCAAATCCAGATCGTTAACGGTTCTACCACGATGTGAAGAGAATGCAACAACAACAACAACAAAAATTAACGATTCCAACTCGCTCCCAGTGCTTATTAACTGGATATATGAACACAGCTTTTGCTCATTACAACCCAGTACTACTCGTTACCATCGTTCGATGAGGCAGGGTGAAAGCTTGCCATTAAATCAAATTATCAAAATCCAAATTGGTAATGCAGTTCTTTTCCGTGTTCATTATTTCCTCAACGCTTTCAATTGGTGAAGCGAAAGTCACTTTAATAAAGGAAAAAAAATGGCTAACATTTCCAAATTTACCAAGACAATTCACTGAACTTTTCAACCGCGTTGGCAAATGATGGATTCGACTGCAGATTCTCAGTCCGGTTTTCCAAGAAATCATAAAATTAGTAGTAATTATTTCTGTTTTGCTCTCGTATCTGGGGGCCTGCTGCATTCTGTTGTTATTCTTATTTGTTGCTGTGAATGCTCCACATTTAGGCATCCTTGACGGCGGCGGAGAATTTCTGTCTGGTCGTTTTCTACTAAGCTCGTTTTGGGACGAGTTACCAGGCGCTGCGAACGGGAATGGAAAAGAATTTTCTACGAAAATATTTGGGACGCTTCATTCGGCTGGGGTTTTTAACCAGTTCGGGAAATTCGTTCGGGGGATTGAGGAAACGGTTCTGGTGGGAGATGTTTGCGAGATAATTTGGTAGGTTGTAGCTGAAATGAGGGTTTCGGAATGATTTCGTTCCACATTGACAACATAATCGTTCGAAATGTTCTAAACAGAACGGGTTTGTGAAGCTTGTTTGTAGGTTGTGTTCGCTGGATCAGGAATCAGCTTGATAAGTGAAGCGATAGTATTGTTGATATAATGAATTATTTTTCTAAATTCACACCAATAATATTTGCGATCTTATCATGAGCGAATGATGCGATCCTATCAACTCAGTAATGTAAAGGCGCCTGGGATAAAACCCACGATCTTCAGCTCAGCAAGCAAAACCGGTTGGACTAGACAATCGAGCACCATAAACTTTTCAAATGGAGTGCTGTTCCATGTCAAGTATGCGTCATATTTTATCAAGAAATTCATTTCTTTTTCGAGCATTACATTCACAAATATTGCACATCTTGAGCGATGTCGACCGAACTCTATTACGTTTTAAAACGTTTTGTGTTTCTCCTTCATAATTCATCAGACTCTCGCCGTTATGTCTACCAAAACTCTTAAGAGAGCTGCTGGCCGAAAACGAACTCCACGTGACCCAGCGTTACAGCCGTGCGTTTTCCGCAACGGGAGGACGCGTACGCATACGACAACAAAATCTAATCGGTCAAGTGCCAAGCCTGGATGTAATTGCAATCGTGACATTGATTTTCTACCTCAAAACGAATCACGTCTCAAGGCCTGCCGTGGTGGTTACTCATGGTTACTCCATGAGTAACCAACTCAAATCTCGCGTAACATTTGAAAAGGGCCTATGTCCAAAATGTAAACAATCCAGAAAATGAATCGTAAATTTTTCCGCCAGTATTTAATTCCTATATAAATAAATTAAAGTATTTTAGGCATTTATATTGTTCACAATAACAATAGTAACTATATCTCAGTACACAACATCCAAAACATGCGAAACGTTTTCAAAAATACATGAAAATCGATAAAAATTTAATATCACAGTAATAAGCCTTTTTGTGAATCTTTAAATGGTTAGGCCCTTTTTGTTAAGCCGTTGTGCTTGTCATCATAAATTGTAGGCCCTTTTCTAAGCCTTTTCTTAACGTCAAATAAATCATCGGCCCTGCCTCAAGCAGTAGGGCCTAGCTTTGATTTGAAATGTTTCAATCATCGGCCCTTCTACGTCGCTAGGCTTATGAATGGAACCTCATCGAACGAAAAAAAATATATGTTAAGCCCGAGGTTAAGCCGTTTTTGCATGAATGATTGGAAAAATTTCGTGGATCGGCCGTTTTAAAAATCAAGTTATTTTTAATGATTTTTATCGATAATGCGGAACATTCCTATACGACTGGTAGCTAATTACCAGTGCTACAGAATGGTATCAAAAATCGGTTTGTTTACATTTTGATCATAGGCCCTTTTCAAATGTTACGCGAGAAATCCCCGATTTGTTTTTTTTTTGTAGTCAATAAGTAGTTGGGCGCAGAAATATCAATCCAGATGCGTTTCTGCTATAGAGGTTTGCACTAAAATGCATAAGGGAAGTTTTAGACATTACTGTGCGCTCATATCAGCAAAATTGCACAGCAAACATACGTAACATAACGTAGGTTCAATCAGCAGTGATCTTAAATATGGATTAATATCCTGATGAATGTGAACGTCTTAGTGGAATACCTGTATGAGAGAGAGAAGGATTAGTAATTTCCATTTAATTCCACTGCCTTATTTGCTTATGCTTGACAGATGCACGTATTTCATCTTCAATGTGCAGACTTCTTCAGTGTCTTGTACTAATACTAAGTCGAGTATTAGTACAAGACACTGAAGAAGTCTGCACATTGTAGACGAAATACGCAAATACGCATATCTGTCAAGGATAAGCAAATAAAGACTGGAACACGCGAAAATTGGTCGGCAAAAAAATCGTTTCTTTCAGTCAATATTCATATCTAAAAAATCTTCTTATTTTTCTTTTGGTAGTTAAATCCATATATTTAAAGGAAAAAATGTTCGTTTATTCTTTTGGTTTGCCAAATCCGAGCTGCCGTGCCTTCCGCTTAACCCTCTTCCATTAAATTTTGCACAGTGGTCTCATGGACCTTATTCGTCGCCGAACGCCAGTTAGATTTAAACTGCTCCTCGTTTTCCATGGATTTATTAGTTTTTTTGAGATTCCGTTTGACCAAGGACCAATACCGTTCTATAGGACGGAGTTCTGGGCTGTTGGGAGGGTTGTGGTCTTTGGGTACTACCACCACGTTGTTCGCATCGTACCACTCGATTGCCTTTTTCCCATAGTGTGTAACTCTACTGTCTGTATCCCGGTAAAAACGCTCAGTAGCAAGAAACCTCTCGAGCTGTGTCTCAAGGTCGGCTTACTACTGGGTAATCTGGAGGGGCTTCGCGATCCTAACGTGCAGTACTGTCACCTGACTAAAAGCTATGGAAAGTTTAAGTGACACAGTAAAGGGTGTCCACGATGAAATTGCCACACTATGAAATTGCTCTAACTTTTTAACCGTTGGGTAGAATTTAATGAAAATTTGGGTGGATTTAGTTCATAGTGCATTATTTACATCCTGCAAGTTTTAAAGTCCTGTGATCAAAACTCGCAGAAATGGAGTCGAAAGAACAGCTCGTGCGTGATAAAATCTTGCGCATTCATCACGAGAACAAGGATCTCTCGCATCGTTCCATCGCTAAAACGTTGGGAATCGCGAATTCCACGGTGTCGCGAGTGATTAAGCGGTTCGAGGAACGGTGGACCACCGATCGGAAGCCCAGAAGTGAAGGAAAAAGTATTCCGTACAACACCAAAAATCACAACCGCGTAGTTGGGGCCTTCAACCGAAATCCGAACGCCTCCGTTGGGGATGTGGCTAAGAAGCTGCACTTAAGCCGAAGTTTTGTCCAGAAAACCAAAACTAAGGCTGGGCTTCGAACGTTCAAGGTACAAAAGCCCCTAATCGCGACGAGAAGCAGAACAAGTCCGCCAAAACCCGTGCCAGGAAGTTGTACCTCAACATGCTGACGAAAGTTGAATGCTGCATCATGGACGACGAAACATATGTGAAGGCCGACTTCAAACAGATCCCCGGCAACCTGTTTTTCACGGCCAAGGATAAGTTCACCGTTCCGGAGCATGTCCGCACTCAGAAGATGTCCAAATTTGCGAAGAAATTCCTGGTTTGGCAAGCCATCTGCACGTGCGGGAAGCGGAGTGCACCTTTCGTGACCCAGGACACGATGAACGGACAGGTGTACATAAAAGAGTGCCTCCAGAAGCGGCTGCTTCCTCTCCTGAAGGCCCACAACGTCCCAACAATCTTCTGGCCGGATTTGGCCTCATGCCACTACTCCAAGGACGTGCTGAAGTGGTATGCGGACAATAAGGTCAATTTCGTGCCGAAAATGTTCAACCCTCCCAACACTCCGGAGCTCCGCCCCATCGAGAAGTACTGGGCGATTATGAAGCAGCACCTTCTTAAACGACCTAAGGTAGTGAAGACAGTCGAGGAACTGAAGAAAGTATGGGTTTACATGCAATAAACGGTTGATTCACAGGTTGTGCAGAATCTTATGGCTGGGGTTAAGGCCAAGGTGCGGGCATTTGCGTATGGACTGTAAATAAAATACGAGTAAAATGGTAAAATGAAGTTTAATAGTTATTTCTCAATCCCTGAAAATTTGATGGCAATCGGATGAAAACTCGAATTTTGCGAATCAATTTTGTGTGTGGCAATTTCATCGTGGACACCCTTTAATCAAAGGGTGTATACTAATTATTTATTAATAAAAGCTATAGCAGGTGTGGATTGGATTTCTAATAGTTCTATTGAATTTTATGGATGTACAGTGGGTTTTTGGGGGTTTGACGTACCGGTACTGAACTGCTGCCGTTGATTCTGCTCTGCCGAAGACTACTCTGCCGATGTGCGAGCGCTCGCCGATGATCCTACGTACGACGAGCTTGACGTCGGGCGAATCAAGCCTGACAGGGTGGTGATGTTGGAACAACAGATCGACTTAACTCGATGGCGATCTGCGGTCTCCTGGCGTCTACCCTCGTTGACGAGAATCACCAGAGTCCAGGCAAGGCCGGAGTGACTCTGCTGAGAGGGGTCCTCTTTTGCGTTTAGAGCCGCCTTGGCCCGAGGAATGCGGCGATTTTGACCTTGCAATGCCAAATCGAAATGATGTCCTTTACTGTTAGGATTAATAGCCACTAAGGACCAATAATCCGACTCGTGTGCTTCCTGACCGACTTAGTCGGTTGGTTCACAAAATGGCGCTGTACCGAATGGTACCACAAAAAGGTCCTGATTGAACAGATAGGTATTCCCGCGATTCACCACTCACTTTTATTACTTTGAGGACACTTGGTTTTAACGGTCCGAAGCACACGAACGCCAGATACTGATTGAGGAATGGCGGTTTTCCTTCGCGCTTTTCCCATCCCATTGCTCTTCTCGTGAGACGTTATTTTCCACCCATTTTGAATTCATAGTTTCGCCCGAATGTTGTTGTACCCACTGGTAGAATACTCATACCCACTGTACTGTTGTACGGTTTTATATAATTTTCAAATTTAAAAACAATTAATCCTACTAACAAATTAACATTTTTTTACAACGACTACTAACCCTACTAATCCAACACCAAATAACTTTAAGAGACGTGACGGTACATTTAACAACTATGCACAAATTAAAAATCTAACATGTTTTGTAACAAACGGTTACAAGTGGCAGCTCGCCAAGTCCGGCCAGAACAGCACAGGTCTATTATGTTGCTTTAGGAATGGTAGAAGCCGCTTTTCCAGGCACTCCTGGACGTAGATCTCTTGATTGATGGCTCCCGTAGCAATGAAAATGCCGCTTTTTAGACCACACGTGCATATGGCCTGCCAGACGAGATATTTTTTCGGGAACTTCGATAGTTTGATGGTTTTGAAATGTTCAGCCACCTTCCCGTTTCCTGATGCGGAATAAAACTCCTGTCCCGGAAGTCGTCATCCATGAGCAGATTCGTATACAGCTTTCGGGACCGCAGCTTTGCCAATGTGTTTTGTTTGTAATCTCGGTTCGCCACCTTCACCTTCTTAAACGTCGACAACCCGGCTCGTTTCTTGGCCCGCTGCACAGTAGTATGGGAGACATTGAGCTTGCCAGCGACGTCCCGGATGGAGAGGTTAGGATTCCGCTTATATTTCACCACCACCTACTTCGTCGTCGCTGCCACGTCCGGATTACGATTGCCGCCGCTTCTAGGCCTCCTGGCGGTCGACAGACGCTCCCCGAACACTTTTAAAACGTTTGTCACGGTCGATTTGGCCCCATCCAGCAATTTTGTCAACTTGGCGTGTGAGAACGTCGGATTCTCTTGCTGCGCGAGCAAAATTTTGACACGCTGCTCCTCTTGCTTGGAAGTCATTTTGAAAACTGGAGGGCAAACGGTGAAAACTCATCATAGCAACCATTGTATATACACTCAACTTCCAAATGTAGCATTTCAGGTTTTTTCATGAATTTTCAACAGAAACACACCAATTTGTAGTTGACAAATTTTTACTCGTTCCAGACTTCAAGGTATGGGAATTAATATTTATAAATTCAAGAACAAACAATTGACACATATTCCGCTTACAAATGTGCTATGGAATATGTTCTGCACTCATCAGGTATAAAATTTGTTGTGCCCATTATTTTTGATTCTATTTGAGACCCGCTATGTCCATATGCACTCTTGAAGGTGAACAAATATTTCTCTGTCCATCGTGATAAAAAAAATCGTTTGAAAACAATGTCACCTACACTGCCTATACTATGATTTTTTAAATATTTAGGTGGAAATTGCACATCTTAATTGCATAGGTACTACCCCCAGATTTCCAAGCATAGTGCAATTTTGGGACACCCTATTAGGTAGTACAAATGCAACAAAAATATACAGCGCCCATGAGATACTAACAGTTTAATTTTATTTGGGCCGCCTTAGGCGCCTTATAAATGCTCCTGTGAAGACAGGTATCTACATTTCCAAAGCATTATGGAATTTTAGCATACCAATTTACACTTGAAGTGGACAAATACTGCTACGTCCCTGGTGATGAAAATAAACACTTGAAGCAAATCTCACCGAATTAAAAAAAAATCAAAGTGACCCTAGCATGCAATATTTACTGGAGAAATCATGATCTAAACATTTAAAAATATTTTAGCATGGGATGTTTAAATAGTCAGAGGTCTGTTGTTACACATTTTGTTTTGGAGGTACATATCAGAGTCGTCAGAGATCTGATAAATTCAGGGATCTCCAGAAACAAAATTGGAAAGTTCCGAGCTCTTTAGATTATTTTCGAGTACTTCAGTGATATTCCAAGAACTCTAGTGAATCCTAAGTGCATCCTAAGCGTTCACAGAAGTTTCAAAAACTTCATGAAAGCTCCAAGAACTACAGGAAAGTCCAGAACTTTGGGGAAGATTGAAGATCTTTAAGGGTTGATCCCGAGAAAATCAGTTCAGTTCTATAAACTTTTAACAAATTTTCGTGAACTTAAATGAAGATTAGAGAACTTCTTGGCAGTTACATCAACTTCAATAAAATTCCAGGAGCTTTTCAATACCTTCAAAAAACTTCAGAAAACTTCAGGTAAGTTCAAAGATCCTTAGAAAAATTCAGAGAACTTTGGTGAAGTTCTGAAAATTTTATGGCAGTTCCATAAACATCCGGAACATTGTGAAAACTTAAGGGACCCAAGTAACCAAAAGTTCTAATAAAATGCTTTTTTCGGCTTAAGCAGCTTGGTTGCAGGTGGTCTATATAATTCTAAGCAGCCTCATTTTTAAGTCTTTATAAGAACTTGAAAGTTCCGGTACCATAATTGAAGAGCATTCTAAGCAGCTTCTGGCAGAACTTGAATGGTACTTTTAAAAAATAAGTTAACAAAGATTTTTGTCCTCTACACCAATTTTATATTTAGTTCGCAGTTTTATGAAAGTTAATTCTTTAGCCAGGTCTTTATGAAAGTTATTTTTAAGGTTATTCACTGTGTCATCCTTATTCTCAAAACCACTTCTAAACTTCAAGTGAACAAATATCAGCTTCTACGACACGTACAACATTTAAATTGTTACTCCACGTTTGCTGCACTGCAGCATACATACATGAAAGTAGCAATTTCAAATTAAATGGAGCACTGATTTCGGAGATTTGTGTAATTGAAGTGGAAGTGCATGTATAGCCTACGTGGCAGCTATTTGTGGACTGACAACAAGGTATCACCTTAAAAGCAGGTATGAACGTGTATTGATTAATCAGTATCAGTAGTAGTGTTGGAGCTGTTGAAGAATTAAACCCAGTCCTTCTGCGCGAGAGCCCCAGCACGAACCGCTACGCCATCTTAGATATATTAAAGGGAGCTGTTGTCCCGCCTACTGTTGGAGTTTCCAGTGCCAGCTGACTGATTTGAATACGAAACTTAACACCTTGATGAGTTTTAAATTGGTGTTTGCCCACATGGTAGCGTTCGTTAGCGTTCGTAGATTACAAGCTGAATACACGGGTTCGAATCCAAGAATTTGCTCATTATTTTTTATGTTTGGATAGAATATTGATGCACTGCATACATATAAGAATTATGATTTATTTGAGCCACTGATCATTTACATTCAATTTTGTTAATATTAAAGACTTGCATGTGGGCTATAACGGACCTTTAAAGAAACTTTAAAGTTGCTTAGAAGTTCCGCTGGGAACTTGTTCGGAACTTTGTTGAAGCCATGTTTTCAGCCTTGCCTGAAGTTCCTGAGAAGTTAATGGAACTTTATGGAACTTGAAAGTGGGTATTTTGTTGAATGCGGAACTTTTGGTTGCTTGAGAAGAAAGTTCTGTCGGAACTTTTTTTGAAATTAATGGAACTTGAAAGTTCTGTCCGAACTTTATTTAAACTTTAAAGAGCTTGAAAGTTCTGGCGAAACTTTATTTGAACTTTATGGAACTTGAAAGTTCTGTCGGAGCTTTATTTGAACTTTATGGAACTTCAGGTGCGTTCGATAAACTTCATAATAATTGCTTTACAGATGGTTCCAAGAACAACGTCCAGTAAACGTCAAATCAGTTAAGAATCCCATGAACATCGGAAAATTTCGGAAACTTCAATGAAGTTCCATAAAAGTTTTATAAACTTTAAATAATTTATGTAAGTTCCATTAATATCAGAAAAATTTCAGGAACTTTCAGGAAGATCTGAGAATTTAATGGAAATTTCAAGAATTGGAAACGGATATTCCAAAAACATCAAGAACGTCCAGAATGTTCAAAACGACATGGAAGTTTAAGGACCTTTAGGAAAGGGTTAGCTATCGCTTCAGGGCAGTTCTGTAGATTTCCGGAAAGTTTCGCGAACTTCAGTGAGGATCCAAGAGTTTCAGAGCAGTTCTATTAAATTTTGGAAATTAGCAGGAACTTCAGGAGCATCCGTTTCATAAACAGTTTAAGTTCAATTGAGTTTAAAGATCTTAAGTTAAGTTACGTAGCTTCAGGTAGATCTGACAATCAGGACAGTTTCATGATTTTCAGAAAAGTTCCAGGGAAGTTCCCAAAACTTCGGGGAAGTTTCTAGCACTTCAGGTGAATTTCCAGTACTTTAGGGCAGTTCCATTTAATTCAGAAATATTGCGAAAATTAATGACAGTCTAGAGAACATTAAGAAGCTTATAGAGAACAAGAAAAATGTCGGAAACTTCACAGAAATAAAAACCAATCACAAGTACAGCATAAAACGTCGCGAGATGTAGAGTCCAGGCAGAGTGAAAGCTGGCGATCGAGCTGACCAGCTTAAGGAATAACAATTATTAGCAAAACCTTTTGTCCACTCGGTCGCCAGTTTTCATTCTGCTTGGGGCCTTAGAGCTCTTTAGGGCAGTTTTAATAATTTTAGGGCAATTCCTGGAACATTATCAAAAGAGTAATGAGAACTAAAGGAAAGACAAAAGAATGTCAGGGCAGTCAGCAAAAATTATGGGAACTTTGAAAAAGTTCTCAGGAGTGAAACGAGATACCGAGGATTTTGAAAGAAATTTCATGAACAGAATGCGGGATAGTAAGGAAACTTCTGAAAAATATCAGGATATTCAGTCAAGCTTAAAAAACTTTACAGTGGTTTTATCAGCATCAGGGAAGCTGCAGGAGATTTTAAGAAGCTACTGGTACTTTACAGATATTCAGAGAGCATCAGGAAATTTGAGAAAACTTCAGAGGAGTTCATAAAAATTGTGAAATCCTTAGAGAAGATAATCGTTGATGGAAGATAGGAAGATAAGTTTAGAGATTAGCAGGGTTTCTCAGAGATCTTAAGGCTGACTCAGGACTCGATGAACTCAGGACAGCACCACGCACGTGAGCGTAATTTTGAGAAACTTTAAGAACTTCAGGGAATTTCAGAAAAATCCAGAGAATTCCTGAAAATTTTAGACATATTTTAAGAATTTCAAAGATGGTCAGAGATTTTCAGTGAAGTTTAAAGAGTTTTAGGACACTTCTATTTATTCCAGGCCAGTACCAGCAACTTCAGGAGGATTTCAAGAATTTCAGGATGGTTTTGAGAACTTTTGGGCAGTTCAATTTCCTTTATGAAAATTACAGTAACTTTTCAGAAGTTCCAAGAAACTCAGGGAATTTTCAAAAACTTCAGCAAAGCTTCGACTTCTTCAAAGAAGATCAGAGAACGTCAGAATAGTTTAAAGATGTTTAAGCAGATTCATTATTTTCAGAGATGTTTCATATATTTCGAGGACGATCAGAGATCTTCAGAGCAGTTCCATTAATTAATTTCTGGAACTTTGAAGAAGTTCCGAAGATTTATGAAATATTCCGACAATTTAACGAATGTTTTGAAAATATCTGTAGGTATGTGGGGTCTTCGAAGAAGTTCTATGAATGAAGGAAAATGCATATCAGGATGTTCCGAGAACTACTTGAAAAATTAGGAAACGTAAGAGAAAATTCGAAAAACGTCTTGAAAATTTAGGAAACATCCAGTAAGTTTTAATTTTTTTGAGCTCCACGATTGAAGCTCGAAAACATCAGAAAAAATGTGGAAGCTTCAAGATAAATCAAACAACTTCAGGACAGTTCAACTATCTTTTGGAAAATTGCGTCCACTTTTAGAAACCTTTGGGAAGTTCAGGTCTAGAGAATATTATCCAAGTTCAGAGATCTTTAGGGAAGTTCCAATTACTTCAGGAAAGCTCTGATAATTTCAGAAACGTTTGGACTTTCGGGGAGTCTTAAAGATCACGAAGAATTAATGATTTTGTTTCGGCATTCAGTCTTAAAAAAAGTTTTACAGTTTTATCATCGTCAAAGTTTTGATCCATCGGATGAGATCTTCAGCAGGGCTAGTTTTAGTTTAACCCGTTAACGCCAAAGTCATTTTGACCTCCGGACAAAGCCCAAGGACCATTCTAACATTATTTGAAAACATGATTTTAAGGATATTCTAAGGAACATTATTGTGATATTGAAAACATAAACTACGTTCCCAATTTCCCAAACATGATTAAAGAAAAAAAAAATGCTGATCTATAAATAGATCACTGGACGTTTATGAGTTAAGATCGTAAATATTTTTGAGCTGAACGAAAATCGGTTCAATTTTATTTACATCCTACCGTTTTGATCCACCGTTAAACTGAAAAGCCAATATCCGAAAATTTTAGTATTTTTAAGTTTAATGGCGAGCTGATAGCAGAGTAGTTTGCCCGTACCCTAGTTTTAATTGGAGAGAACTAAAGTGTGAGTGCATTCCTAAATAAAAATTATGGGTGCTCCAAAAAGAAGATGCACATATGGATGGATGAACGGATATGATTAACATTTCTTCCATACCACTTTCATGTTCTCACGGCTGTTTTTTATTCGTTTTCGAACCCATCACACCAAAATGAACAAAAGCTAGCCTACATTCGAGTGACTCATCACACCAATCGAACAAAAGATTACGCACGATCGTGGTCATACCGGGCATCAAAGGGAAATACGAGAGCACCGCAAGCTCCAGTGGTCCAGAAAGGAAATTTTGCATTTAGAGCCTGAAATTAAAACATTGGGAAAAAACTGTCTTCTACAAAGTTGTTCCGTTCGCAAAAGTTTCACTGCAATTTACCAATAAAATCATCATAGCTTTTGCACCATTCTAGTGACTTTTTTTTGATTCCTACGGGCAGGCTTGCAATTGCTCATAACAGCTAAAATGCTATTTTTCGTTATTATGAAAAAAAGGGATACTATAATGATAGTTTTTATTTGTAAGATGTAAGAAGAGGTGGTAAAATTTGTATATGACACATAAAATTTGTCAATTTTGCTTTCAGAAGGTCACAACTAGCGATTTTATGATCGCTGATTGCTCGCTCATCGCGTTGCTCATCGTTACAGCTGATCACTATTGTGATCCTCTGAAAGCTAAATTGACATGTTTTATGTGTCATACACACACTTTACCTTCTGTTCTTGCATCTTGTAAATAAGAAATATCATTAAAATATTTCATAGCTTCATATATCCGAAAAATAGCATTTTAGCTGTAATGAGCATTTGCAAGCTTGCTTACGGGAAGTTTGATAGTGGTTTTTCCATATTCAGCGGCGTATTTAGGAGACTTGAATCCGAAATGCCTTTGATCATGTACATGTGCACGATTCCATGGCAGGTCCAAATGTATTTTTTGACAGATGCCTCGATTTGCTGTTTTTGGTAGATCTAGATAGAGCTAAAATTAGGGCGTAACAGCTTTTGTAAACAATGACTTATTTCGATGATTTATAGAAAGTTCAACGCAAATCAACATCACCATCGGATAGGGGAAGACTTCCCCTACCCGACGGTTACGTTGGTTTGCGTGAGCGTGCCTTAAGTTCCTAGAAATCATCGAGAGAAGTCATTGTTTACAAAGGCTGTTACGCCCTAATTCCAGCTCTATCTAGAGATGATCAATCAAAGCATTGGAATTCATCGAGGGCATGTTTATAGATTATATTCTTGTGAAATACTAGGTAAGTTTCAGTTCAACATGAATCGAAAGCAGATCGAGAGAATTTCTAAACACAGAGTTTGATCTTTAGTAATTTCTATGTTGTGGTTTTCATGGAAACTTAGCAAATATAGTCATCTGAACTTCTTGGGAACCCTTTGGACTGCCTATCAGAGAAAATGCCCCCCATATTCTACAAGTCAAGCTCTATCAATCAACATTATGATTTAAAAAAAAACAACAACAACAACAACAGAAAGCCCAACATTCAGTCAGAACTCCAGCTAGTAAAGCGCCTGCCCTTCAAAATGTCGTTCTTGTTCTTCTTTTTACATTACGACTGCGATTTTTTTTTCTGCTCAACCGATCCTCGCTTTCCATTTCATTCATTTAGTTTAGCATAACCCCTTCCCTCCCGTTGGGAGCTCCTGCCGTCCTCCATATGCTACCTACACATAATGTATGGCATTGTGCTGCAGATTGATGTGTGTGGTATGTACATAAAGCAATAATAATGCTGGCATAGTCAGACGGTGATTATGCTTTCCATTCTTTGCTGCTGCTACTGCAAAATATTCCTGTGTGAGTGAACCTGTGCAGAATGCAGCAGCATAATTTTCATGGTCAAAGTAATTTAAAATGATGAGCCGTCTATGTACCAACTTCCATCAGTTTGAATCCAAGGCATTTGAGTGATATAGTAACACATAACGCATGATGGATGTGTGATGCTCTCGAGAGCATTGCTTCGACGATAAAATTCGTAAGATTTTCATGACTTCAAATTCAGAAATAAGCCAAACAAAACCGCTGATTTTTCTCCTTAAAGCCATGTTGGACTATTTCACAAGAACCGATCGCCCTGCACTCCTCAAGTTCACGTTCTGGTTTGCCTTCAAGTACATAAGACCTGCATGTGCCAGACCAAGGAGGTCTTCGTAGTGTTGCTACAAACTTCTTCGCTTCCAAACGCCCTCTCTCCCCCGCCCATCATTATCCTCTTCCACTCGATCATTTTCCCTTTATTACCTTATGCACATGCATTTTTCTTATTGTTTCCATCGTTTCCCTATTCCGTCCGTTCCGTTCACCCGTTCTCCCACAACCCAAACCGAGCTCGAACTTGGATGCAGTTTTGCAATTTCTGCTTCTTCTGCTCTTCTTCTTTTTCTTCTTTTTCTTTTTCTTCTTCTTCTTCTTCTTCCCAATCAATTGACCGTCATTCGCTTGAGCGTGGTACTTTTCCTACGCCCAAGCCCGCTGTTCAGAGGAGCATTTCAGGGTTTGCCCTTTCCAACGAATGCAGTTTTCCTTCGTCTGCGCTTGGTCTCCGTCGTCATCGTTGAACCCAGTTTGACTGTTGGGTTTCAGGTTCTGGGGGTTCCATTGTTTTAAAAAACGAAGAAACGACAATTTAAAGCAACGACAGAGCCCTTTTTTCTAAACCTACGTCCATCCGGGCAGGGTAACGAAGGGGTACCACACATACGCCATGCTACCAGTATATCATGTGCAGCACAAAATGTATGACGGGAAGTGGATTCCTGCCCGGAGCACAGAGCGAGCGAGCACACGCTTTGGGAAGTGTTCAATTTTTATTGCCCCATTTTGGCACTCTTTAAATGCTGCTGTGCTCGTCCCGGAGGGAGTGCATTATTTTTTGGCGTGTCTGGTGAAGCGTGAACGGCCCTAAATGAATGGTTGCAGTAAGCGAAAATGTAGTGCTGGTGATTTAGTGGCCGATGAAATATTTCCTAAAGTAATATGACATCGAAGAAGAAATCTAATATAATATAATAAAATATAAATATAAGAAGCCAATATGAGAAAAAAAAGTCATTCAATAAAAAACGAGTTCAAAAGGGAATTTTCTAACAATAGTATCTGCTTTTATAAACAAAGATGCAACGGCTACGCTAACTAACACCACTATAATGTAGGGCAAACTTTACCCTATCGTTAGTTTACGTGGGCAAGCTTACGGTTTCGACAAAATGACGTTTGAATCTTTGATTTAAAAAATTGATACGGCTATTTGAAAATTAACTCTTGACTTCAACAAATCAACTGTACCATGTTCACTTCAAATCAAAATAAGATTATTGAAACCAGATTTACCACATTTACCAGATTGGCTAAATAATTGTCTATTTATTGCATATCAGACACTAAACATTGTTTAAAGCGAATATTGTTTCGTTCCGCAGAGAGCTTCCATGAAAATAAATGTTATAACCTTACTTGCTTACTTACTTTCTTAAGTATCCTGAGTAGTGGTGCAAAGGGTCGACGTGGAAGACTTCCATCATTTGGCGATGCTTGCTTTTGCTTTGGCCTGCACACTTAGAAATAACTAATATTACACGTGACGTGTAATGAGACGTAAACAAACATGTCATGTAATATTAAGTGCGCCGAGACTGAAAAGTTCGTTACCTGACGAAAAGTACGTTTGATTAAGCTATATTTCGTACCTGTTATGACTCAAATTTATGTCAAAATTGACACTCGTATATGTCACGCTCAGAGCACCGAAATGTACATGAATTTTTCTAAGTGTGTGTACCCTGGTAATATTCCTATATACTTGTTCTTCTTGTTGAGGTTCTGCTACCTGTAGCCCCCCGGGTCTGTCTATGCTGCGATGTCCTTCCGGCCAGTGGCAGAGATATTCGATTCCATTGGATAAATATTGTTGATATTCACATAACCTTAACATTCGTTGACGTTTCTCATTTGACATTTTCGCTCCACAGTGCTCAAGCGGTTCCAAATCGGGTCTAGATTAGCCTTCCAAGGTTTGAATTGATTTGGTAAGAAATTGACTGGGCACAAACCATTTGAAATTTATATGGGAATTACTATGGGGAAACCAAACTTTTTCTTCGTAGTCTTCTATTCTTCTTCCATATTGAACCGTTGAAAATTTCTATAGTTGTTCTTATGGACAACTCTTTTTCTCAGCTACAACTTTGCGCAATATTGTTTTTCAGCCAAACATCAAATTAAATAGTTATTAATTGTTTAGGAGATTGATAACCTTATGGCATGATCAAGCAACTGTTTTTTGGGCAACACAGTATTCTGCAGTGTGACATAGTAGCCATGATGTTTTAGCTCTTGTTGAGACAATTTCGGATTCCCTTTGTAGCACGCAAGGTTAGGTTCGTATAGCGAGCTCAAAGCTGTAAGTTTATTCACGTAAAGTTAATTAATCGAGTGACAATAAAGAATTCAATGTACCTACATTTGGTCTCCTAGTCCTTTAATTCAAGAAAAAACAGTCAGGATGACGGTATAAATTCAGCAATATACTATTTCGTACCTTATAAGCTACAAATTCTGAGTGTTCACTCGGCTGTCGTCAAAAGCAGGCCACTCTCGATGTGTGTCACGCGATCGTCTGTTTTCTCGACAGCAACCATTGTGTGGTCCTCCTCATTGTTCTTCATCAGCAGTTCTTTCGGTCGATGCGTCGTCGACTTTGGAAAGCAACCGTTTCGTGATGAGTGTGTGAGTGCTGACCACGTTTTGCGTCCATTGCTGCAATGGACGCGCTCTGACCCTCGTTGGCGTACAACAATTTGCCATACAATGAAACCACTGGAAGCGGCTCCAGTTCTGATGGAGGAGGCTTTTTGGATAGCGGAAGATAAAGTGTTTATTGTGTTGTACCTTTTGACTATAGTTTTAAGATGTATTGTATAGTGACCAAGAATCCTCGGCTCTGTAAAGTTAATTCGGTTGAGCCTTATCAAATAAATTAAAAGCTACAAATTCTAATCTCTGCCTTTTTTGTGATTAACAAAGGATGGTTTTGGATAAATAACTATAGGAAATGGTAATGACAGCTACCCATCAATGGTTGTCAAAAAACTCGCCAAGAAGTGATATTATTCCGATGCGCAGGGTTGGGTGAAGCCGGACGACAGTGGCGTAGTTCGCCCCCAACATTCCCCGACCTGTAATGCTGGTCCAGCGCTTCCGGGGATCAGCGTTACTCCTCAGCTCCGTTGTTGACTGGTATCTGAATATCTAGAACGGCGACCTTCGTCACTGGTCGGCGTAGGATTCCTCCTGATGTCTTCACCTGGACTTGCCTGGCCCGTCCATCGCGTCCCTTCACCACAGAGAGGATCCGTCCTCGCAGCCACCCATTCCGGATAGATTCGTCCACGATAATGACTGCATCGCCTTCCTTCGGTTCCTTCGCGTCCTCGAACCACTTGGTACGCTTGGAGATCGTCGGGAGGTATTCCCGTACCCAGCGACGCCAAAACTGGTTAACCAAGCTCTTCGTTAACTTCCAGTTGGTTCTTAGGCATTCTGGATGTTCTAGGTTAGATTGTGGAGGCTGGGTGACCCCCTTAGAGCTCAGAAGCAGAAAATGGTTTGGTCAAGGCTTCTTGGGCTTCTGACTCGAGCGGGACAAACGTCAAGGGACGTGAATTGACGATACCTTCGGCCTCGATCATCAGTGTGACAAGCGTTTCGTCGTCTGAGTTCCTGCTTGTGTTTAGTGCGGTGAAGGCGATCTTGGCCGATCTAACGAGTCGCTCCCACGATCCTCCCATGTGCGGAGCAGATGGTGGGTTGAAGATCCACTTAGTGACCGCGTTGGTGAAGATCGATGACAGCTGCTGGTTCATTTCCGCTATTTACTGCTGCAGCTCACGGCTAGCTCCGAGGCAGTTAGTACCATTATCGCTCCTTATCTCCAAAGGGGATCCACGCCGAACTAGGAATCGACGAATAGCCATCTTGCATGCCTCCGAGGACAGGGAGTGCACTACCTCCAGATGGACTGCTCGAATTGTAAGGCACGTAAACAATGCCACCCATCGTTTGACTAAGGATCGTCCGACTTTGACCATGATAGGGCCGAAATAGTCAAGACCCATGAGCGTAAATGGTCGGATGAAGGGACTGAGTCTCGCCTCCGGAAGCGGTGCTTCGCGTGGGCATGATGGCTTAGCTTTTGACACTCTGCACGACATACAAGAATTTGCTACATTCCGCACGAGTGCACGTAGACAAGGCACATAGAATCGTTGCCGGACTTCATTGGTGACTGTTTCACGGTTTCCATGAAGGTAGCGTCTGTGGTACCAGTCAACGATCAGGTTGGTTAGGCGGTGTCCTTTCGGAAGGATGATGGGAAATTTGGTATCGTATGGCACAAATATTGCCCCGGCAATTCGTGTGTCCATTCGGATGACTCCGTGTTCGTCGATGAATGGCGATAGTTTGTAGATTCGGCTGGTACGATCAAGCTTTGACCGGTGCCCTTGCTGCGTCTTCTTGAGTTGTACCATCTCTTCAGGAAACGCGGATTGTTGAGTCAGTCGCCAGATAGCATTCTCGGCCCTTGCAAGTTCTTCGCTGCTGAGATGGGAAGTCAATAACTGTTGTTTTGTTCGCTTTCGGTGACTGTTATCCACAAAGCGATAGATGTAAGCAACTGTCTGCCAGAGTCTTTCGTACTTCGAAAATCGGCCCACATCGATAATCTCTTCTTGCTTGTCGTTGATGTGGATATGGCAAGGCCTTATTTCCTCTTCGGTGAGTTCTGCATCTGCTTGTAGAGGCCATTGTTCCTCCGAACTTCTTGGGAACTCCGGTCCTCTGAACCAGCGACCGTCGGGCTTCAAATTTGGTCTGTTTCGCCACTTTGTACCGTCGTCTGCAACGTTGAGCCCCGATGGTACGTATCTCCACTCCTCGGGATTTGATTTCGACAGAATCTCGCCTATTCTACAGGCTACGAACTGTCTATAGCGTCGGTGGTTGGAATTGATCCAAGCGAGGACGGTCTTAGAGTCTGTCCAGAATACCTTTCGCCTAATCGGTAGACTGTGACTGCTGCATAATGTGCAAATTCGTGCTAGTTGGTTGAGCTGGTTGAGCTAGCGAACTAGCATAAGTGTAAACACCCCATTAGGAAGCATTGCATTCCACTCTGTAGGTCAGTGGTGCACATCCAACGGCCTAGTGAGTTTGTGTGGCCCGTATAATGTATGCTCACAGACTAACCAAATAGGGGAAATGTTGGCTTCGGCAATACCTTAACCTATTATCGTCAGGGGGTAACCAAAGTCCTAGAGCACTCAAATTTGACCAATAGTTGCTCTGAAACACAATGTATCCACATGCCAAAATTGAGCTCTCAAGGACGTTGTTTATCCCCCTGACGATAATAGGTTAAGGTATTGCCGAAGCCAACTTTTCCCCTATTTCGAAGATGCTCATGTCTTTTGTTATTTTATGATAGTCAATACGCCCAGAAGAAGCTTTGAATTTTCCTTAGAAATTTCCTGTTGATTGCACGCCGTGCAAACTAAAAATTGCTCAAACGTCCTTTAGCACATGAGGTAGAGTGAAGTAAAATGGAACTATACGAAACGGAACGCAGAATTAAAACAAAACTGCAAATAAGACTACCAGAAACACACTTTTCTGATGCTCATAGGGTTACTAGAAGTTCAAATTAAAAACTAACCCCGTTAATATGCACGAAGTGTCGTTCAAATTAACGGGGGTCCACGGTATTTCATTTCACGCAAAGGAGCAACTTGTAAGCAATGTTGCTTACAAAGATGGGCTTGTCTATACAATATTTTCAGCTTTTCATCATCACATGTAGCAGAACTTCACACGATTTATAATGTAAACTTTTTTTTACCCTCCACTAAACCCCATACCAAGAAGATCGCACAGAGAGCCCCCTGGTAAAGGACACTTACTAAAAAAACAAAGAAAACGCGGAGAAAAAACTAAAATTAAAAAACAATGTAAATCCCAGTGGTTCCTTTAAAAGGATTCACTTACACAACAGAAAATTCTACATCATATAAAGAGTGATAGTGTTTGTTGCACTGTCACTCAATTCGGATTCTTCTTGTTTTTGAAATATTCTGCAATCATCATCATTAGTATACACATACACACAAGCCATCCGAAAATTTAAAGCAAGTATTTCATGATTTTGCATCGTACATTTTCTGGGTAAAACACCATCACTGCATTTACTTACTTGTGTTCTTCTAAGCATACCACAACTTCACGTAATCGAATACACAAAATTAATAAAAACGGGAGGCCAAATCTCTTGGTGAACAAAATAAAACACCAAGAAAATCACTTCGACTCCACTTCTTTGCTAGCGAACGTAAAAGAATCATTGAACATGCGTTACCAGATGTACTACCTCTAGCAGCGAATATCAGTTTTTTTTTTTTAAACATGCAAATACGAAGTTTAAACCAATAACTTAGACGTGTGAATGTTTTTAATGGTGAATAAATATCAAAAACGAAAAGGTCCTTTTTTGGAACTTAAACGTTCCAATTACAGAGGTAAAAAAAAATTGGATTAAACACAAACAGGGGAGATGGCAGCATTGCATGTAGCCTGTTATTGGCTTCCTCGCTCAGGGGTGTATACAAAATGTCATACAGCGTGTGCTGGCAGTGTGAATGTTTTGTCTACGACATTCTATACACGTGCATGTGTAACGTCACGTTTGCTGTTGTATTGAAAAGTAAAAGAATAAAAGAGATAGTCGATTTTGCTCACCATACCAGTTGACATTTATGATGCATTGACTGTTTTGGCACGGCGACGCACGCTACTAACGAATTTTACCAATGTTTATAGAAAGTGATTATTAATGAATATAAGACATGCCTCTTAACATACAACATTGAACTTAATAAACTATACTATAATTAATAATGCAGGAAAAAACTAGCAGGAGTCAGAAAAATCTACATATGCAAATGGTTGACACTTGTAGAGAATATATTCATTTACGGTCTTTATTATATACTGCTTCAGCTTGCTTTTAAGGGGGTAGTACACTTTGAACGTCCAAAAAGTAAGGCCTTTCGTTAATTTTTTTAAGCAATAAAACACTCAGGGAGGGCAAATATGTTATAACCCATTTATTAGTCATCCTTCGAACTACAATTTGTATTTTTTTTTTAACTTGATTGGCGTCTCCCCGTGGACGGTGCACCAGGTCGCGCGGGCGTCCTCGCGCTGAAGTCGGAAAACGGCATGGGAAAATACTACTTTCCATGTGATCCTGGAACATAAATCGAACAAAAATCCTGATAAGTAATGAAATTTGGGTTAGAAATACGTATTCACGTAATACGTGAACAGAAATTAACACTACTTTTTCGAACTGTGTAGGAACACGCCTTACTATTTAATCATTTCAATGAACCTCTATTTAAAAGTATCCTTGGAATGTTTTCAGAATCGTGATTCGCAAGAAACTATCCCCTGAATGAGAATTCTCCATAGAATTCCTTCACTGAAAACGAATCTTGCTCAGAGAGTGAGTAATTTTTACTCATTCGTATGGATGAATTTCTAAAAGCGTAGGTTAGGCGCGGTACACAAATTAAGTACCGCAGAAAAAACCGTATTTTAGACCCCCTCCTCTCTTCCTATGTAACATTAAGTAACGCAAGCTAATCTCCACCTCCCCCCCCCCCCCTCCACTCCTCTTTTCATAAGTTACGGAAGTTGTGCACGAAGCCTTACTCATGCTCTGAATGACCTACGCTTTTAGAAATTTCTCCATACATGAGTAAAAGTTACACAAAACTGAGTAAAAGCGACTCACTCTCTGAGCTAGTTTCGTTTTCAGTGTTCGAAATTATTATCAGTGTTTGAAATTTTTATCAGAATTCTTCTGGAACTCTTTTCAGGATGCCGTTGGATTTGTTGTTTGGATTTCCTTGGAATTCTCATCAGAACTTTTCACTTTTCCAATTTCAGAATTATTTTCAGAATTCTAAATTTCTCATAACTTCTCTCGATTGTCTTTATAATGGTACAAATTTTCCAAAAATTCCATAATGCATAACACAGCAAAAATGGCTATCTTCCATTCAATTCCACTCAACTAATTTTGGTATCCATGACAGATACGTATTACGACTACAATGTTAATCCTTCATCAGTGTCGATCCCACTAAAGACTTATCAAAATCTTTTCCCCTTAAGTACTCATCACTTAGGTAAAAATGTCAAGATCACAGGTATAAAAAAAGAAGTAACTAAGTGTAGAATCGGAACCTACAAAAACCAAAGATTTAGGTAAATTAAAGGAGAAAATCTATACAACTCTCTAATAAGGGAAATCCCGAAAGGCTTGGTAGCCATCATAATAAAGTAATAAAGGGTGTCCACGATGAAATTGCCACACACAAAATTGATTCGCAAAATTCGAGTTTTCATCCGATTGCCAGCAAATTTTCAGGGATTGCGAAATAACTATTAAACTTCATTTTACCATTTTACTCGTATTTTATTTACAGTCCATACGCAAATGCCCGCACCTTGGCCTTAACCCCGGCCATAAGATTCTGCACAACCTGTGAATCAACCGTTTTTTGCATGTAAACCCATACTTTCTTCAGTTCCTCGACTGTCTTCACTACCTTAAGTCGTTTAAGAAGGTGCTGCTTCATAATCGCCCAGTACTTCTCGATGGGGCGGAGCTCCGGAGTGTTGGGAGGGTTGAACATTTTCGGCACGAAATTGACCTTATTGTCCGCATACCACTTCAGCACGTCCTTGGAGTAGTGGCATGACGCCAAATCCGGCCAGAAGATTGTTGGGACGTTGTGGGCCTTCAGGAGAGGAAGCAGCTGCTTCTGGAGGCACTCTTTTATGTACACCTGTCCGTTCATCGTGTCCTAGGTCACGAAAGGTGCACTCCGCTTCCCGCACGTGCAGATGGCTTGCCAAACCAGGAATTTCTTCGCAAATTTGGACATCTTCTGAGTGCGGACATGCTCCGGAACGCTGAACTTATCCTTGGCCGTGAAAAACAGGTTGCCGGGGATCTGTTTGAAGTCGGCCTTCATGTTTCGTCGTCCATGATGCAGCATTCAACTTTCGTCAGCATGTTGAGGTACAACTTCCTGGCACGGGTTTTGGCGGACTTGTTCTGCTTCTCGTCGAGATTAGGGGCCTTTTGTACCTTGAACGTTCGAAGCCCAGCCTTAGTTTTGGCCTTCTGGACAAAACTTCGGCTTAGGTGCAGCTTCTTAGCCACATCCCTAACGGAGGCGTTCGGATTTCGGTTGAAGGCCCCAACTACGCGGTTGTGATTTTTGGTGTTGTACGGAATACTTTTTCCTTCACTTCTGGGCTTCCGATCGGTGGTCAACCGTTCCTCGAACCGCTTAATCACTCGCGACACCGTGGAATTCGCGATTCCCAACGTTTTAGCGATGGAACGATGCGAGAGATCCTTGTTCTCGTGATGAATGCGCAAGATTTTATCACGCACGAGCTGTTCTTTCGACTCCATTTCCGCGAGTTTTGATCACAGGACTTTAAAACTTGCAGGATGTAAATAATGCACTATGAACTAAATCCACCCAATTTTTCATTAAATTCTACCCAACGGTTAAAAAGTTAGAGCAATTTCATAGTGTGGCAATTTCATCGTGGACACCCTTTAACATTGGGTTGTTAGCGGAATGCTTACATAAAACAGCAAAAAATTATATCTTCCATTTGATTCCACTTAATTAATTTAGGTATCCATGACAGATACGTATTTGGACTACAATGTGCAGTCTTAATCAGTAGCAATACATCACTTACCCAATTTCATTACTTTATCCATTATGCATATTCTTAAATTCAGTTGAATTCTCTTCATAACTCCCATGACACCACCCTCAGATGGCCGGGTAAAGCAGGTGAATAAGAACGCCTATCAATGGTTGTTGGGTTCTGCCCTGACCGGCGATTTGCGACCTCTGTGCACCTGAACTCCGATTCTTACCTCCACGCGGTGCCCGGTGGGGTTGCTGGCGGTGATATTTGCCGTCAGTAATGCGAACAAGAACGGGGGCTCATCGTTGTCACCAAAGCACTACTGTCAATACATCGGTAGTGCCCGTGATGACGATGACAGAGCAATAAGGTTATAGCCAACTCTAAGTAGCCTGTGATTATCGCTACCTGGGGTCTGGTTGCGACTTGGCCGTCCTGAATGAACTATCTCCACCTCCTCAAGGTGGTTTGTTTAAAAGGACGTTAATAAATGGAAGCACCCTCAGATGATGTGAGTCTTAACTTCCATGAAAATCAACTCAAAACAACAGCTAAATAGAAAATATTAAATTACTGGAATTCCTTTTGAATCTACTCAGCTTCAGATCTCGATTGCTTTTGAGTTCTTGTCACAATTCTTTTGATATTTATATCAGAATTCCTGAATCGTTTTTGTCAGCATTGCTTTGGAATTCTTGTCAGAATTTACGTGGAGTTGAAGAGTTTTTGATATTTTTTGGAATTATCTTTAAGTTCTTCTCAGAGATTCTGTGACATTATTCTGAACATTTCCTCACAATCCCCTTGCAATTCTCTTCAGAATAACCATGTATGTAATTCTACTTATAACCTCCATTGAATTATGCAAATAATTTTTCCTAAAGTCTCTAAAAGGTTTTCTATAGTACAATCTTTCCCTAAATACGACCATGTTACACATTCAGGTCAATAACGTGCAGCATAGCAGCGCTCGGATAGTTTTCATGATTCGGTAACTCGGAAAACTTAAACTAAAATATGTTTTCAAAATCCAAACAATTCTATTGTTATTGATGCAATGAATTTTGTGTTCTCAAATTGGGATGAATTGAACTGAATTTTGCGTAGAAAAAACATAACGAGTGAATTTTTTTTTGCCGTGGTTGAATGCAAACTAATCTAAACTGAACTATTTCCATTTTGCTTGAAATTTAATCAATTTGACATTAAACTCAGTTTAATCATATCGAATGATTAAAAATTAATCCTCTCTTTCTAAAAAATAAGCATCTGATATTAATCCCAGTTTAATCATGGTTGATTAGATTGTAGATTATCTTTTTTTGAATATTTTTTAATCATTTTTGATTCTATTTTAAGCATTTTTGATTGAATTTTAATCTTTTTTTTTATTATATATCAGCATTGAAAAAGAATAAAATTTAATAATGGAACGATTATTTCGATTTTAATCATGCATGACTACTGCCAAAGTAATCATGGCTCGGACTCAATAAGGTGAAGCAGGAAACGGCATACTTTTTAGCTTTTTTGATTTAATTTATCTTTGAGTGTATATCCAAATTTGGGTTATCGTACGGAAGATGGGATTTGAGTGAAATGCACTTAATTTTGGTTGTTTATTATTTCTGTTTTGTCAGATGGGGCAGCATCACAAAAAATCTGAAAGGATGCTGCCAGCTTCGAATACGATTTGGCGCGAAATGCGTCAATATGGGAGCTTTTATTAAACGCTTTATAATATTTACTTCTCGAGTAGTAGAATTTTTTTTTTCAAAACCATATATTCAAAACAGAAACTTTTGTTCTCTTCTGACGACCTTAATTAATTAAAGTTATTTGTTTTCTCAATCTTTTATTGCAGATAAGATGGATAAGTTACCTCCAGAACCTACAACATGCCCTCCGATGTGACGGCATAAAATCTCTGATCACGCCTTCCTTCGGAAGGGAAGTAAAGCCGTTGGACTCCGGTTAATGAATTGATTGGTAGGGTTCAGGTATGGGAGCGGTACTGAGTACGGAAAACAAGATCGACGAAAAACAAATCATGGAAAAAAAATAGTATCGCGCAAAGACAAATCAGCATGATTTGTGGATGATGTTTCATCAGTTTTAGCGGTAAGCTCATTTTTTTTTTCATTTTCATTAGGTCGTTATCCAACATTGTTACGATGTGCCCAGCCCACCGTAGCTACCCGATTTTCGCATTCGATCTAAATTTCTCAACTTACAAACCTTCTGCTTAATGATTAAATTCTTTTCTACATTGATTCAACAATTTTCGAGCTAAATCCAATCTTTTCAAAATTGGTTTAACATTTTTAGAAGCGAGACCAAATCAGAAACGATTCAGGGAATTCCTAATTGAGGTGACACTTTTCAAAGCAGATACAAAACTGAGTCTGAACTTTTTTGAAGTGAGTTCAAACTTTCGAATAAGTCATTAACATTTTTCTAACTGAGTCTAAACTTTTCTGTTATGTTATTTAATCCTTTTTAAAGGTGTCAAAGCTTTCCTGAAGTGAGCCAACATATCCCGAAAGCAAGTTTTAAAGAATTGGTTTCGAATTTTCCAGTGTGATGTCACAATTAGCTGATTTAATCCAATTCCTAAATGAATCTAAGGTTTCCTCCATTGATTCAACTTTTTCCGAACTGAATCCAAACTTGTCAGAACGGGATTGTCATTTTCCTAAATGAGTCCCAGATTTTTCTTTGGCATTTGAGAAGGACGCAATCTTGTTTAGGTCATCTAGCTTTCCTAAAAGTGTAGAAAGTTTTCTGAAGTGAACCGACACTTTTTTTAGCTTAAATTTTCCAAACGGAGTCCAACCTTTCTGAAGTGGTTCAATACCTTCCTTAGCTTTGGTGATTTAACTAACTTTTAACGTAAATTCCGCTCCTCTAGACCCCTTCCTCGTTCTTGTGAGATTCACATCCTTAAGCAAATTAGACTGAAATTTTAAAGAATAGCAAGCACCATTGTTGAGAAAACTGGGCTTACAAAAGTACGTATTTTTTGTTTAAAAAAATGAGTATCTTGATCAGCCAAGTTGGATTTTGGCTTCGTCCTATGAAAAACAGGCCTGGATTTTATAGAATAGACCTTTGTGAGTTCATAAGTGATGGTAGAGTTGGATTTCGGTTCTATCGTTTGACATTTGTGCTTGGATTTATTATAATAGAACATGCTGTATCCATACGTGAAGGGTGAATTTTTAAATTTTTGAGAAAACCGAGTTTAAAAAGTACAAAAGTCACAAAAGTACGTATTTTCATAGAAACTTTGATTTTCTGTTCTGCCCAGTTGAATTTCGGTTCGATTTGATAAATAGACTTGGATTTTATAGAATGGACCTTGCTAAATCCATTCGTTAGAGTTGAATTTTTGAATTTTTGTAAAAACCAAGATAAAATGCACAAAAATACGTATATTGATGGATTTTGGCTCCGTCCTTTGAAAAATAGGCTTCGATTGTATTACATTATTTAAGCATGCACATATCGGTATCGCCACATAAGCCTTTTTTCAAACATAGGATCAAGGAACTAAGGTAGGTCAATTCCAAGCAAATGAATGTTCAGGCAATTGCTCGGTATAAAGTCTGGTCCAGTTAGAATCCAAACACATAAAACCAGGCGTTTCTTGATATCGATTTCACGTAAGAAAAATGAAATTTAGTCAAAATGAAAGTATTTTATAGCAGGCACTTAAAAAAAAATTGCAAAATAACTCCGACTCCGTTTGGTTGAACTCGCGAACTTTCTTTGGAATTCCCGCCATCATCTGCCGCACACTGAACTGGTCAAATTCAGCGGTCATTCTTTCCAACTTCGAATCGTCTTTCCAGTTTTTTTTAACTTCCGCTTGATAATTGCTCAATACTTTTCGATTGTGCGGAACTGCGGGCAGTTGGGTGGATTTATATCCTTGTCAATGAAATTCACCTTGTTATCGCGGTACCACTGTAGAGCTTTCCAAATCTGACCAGAACTTCACTGGACCTCTGTGAGCCTTACTGAAAGGTAGTATACATTTCTCCAGGCACTCTTGCGTATACAGCTTCGAGTCTATCGTTTTATTGGTGATGAAAAGCTTGGGTCTGTGTCCGCAGTTGCAAATTCCTTGCCAGATTTCCTTGATTTCCGGATGAATTTATAGGCGAAAACAAATTTAAATTTGCTGAAGACTTCACCCTGTGCTGTGGCCAGATAAAGCTTTTGTCCGGGAACCTGCCTAAAATCTGCAATTTTCAACTTTGTCGTGATACTTCTAATTGACCACGTCGGGTTTTTGAAGGGGATGTGCAGGATCAATTTTCTCGTCTTCCATCTAGTACTACTTTTTAATACTGCACGTATCGAGACGAAACTTTCACCACTGAAACACGTGCACTTTCAAAACAAATCGCTATCAAAACATTCTAAATTCAACTACTAGAGGCGCGGAGGTCGCCTCACTGTGTACAGTTTCTCTATCCTCAATACATCAATAAGCCTCTTTTTTAAAACTTAGGGGCGAAGCCGCATTAAGGTTCGAGGAACTGAGGTGGCAGAATGCCACCGAAGTCTACAAAATACGCGGTGTAAGCATAGCGTCGATTTGGTTTCAAGCTAACGAATGATCCAAGTAATTACCCGGTATAATGCAAACAGAGGATGTTTTTTGTAGTTAAGGTCTGCCCGGGATAATAGAATCTGAAATTTCTGCAATTTTTACTCAAATATAAGTAAATGTCACTCATATATGAGAAAATGTCACTGAAATTTGAGTGAAATTTACTCAAATTTGAGTTAAACTTTACAAATTTGAGTTAGATTCAATGGCCGTTTATTAAATTATAGCACTGAGATAAATAAACTTAAGAGATCTGTAGATCCATATGATTCTTCGCCACAAAGATTTATAATAGAAAGTTTAAGTTTGATCTATGAAACATAATTCATAAGTCAAAACAATGAAATTCCTCAGTCAGCTTATCACAATGAAGTAATGAAATTGGGTTGTTAGCGGAATGCTTAAATAAAACAGCAAAAAAAAAGGTTATCTTCCATTTAATTCCACTTAATTAATTTTGGTATCCATGACAGATACGTATTTCGACTACAATGTGCAGTCTTCATCAGTGTCATTCCCACTAAAGAACTTATCAAAATCTAACCCCCTTAAGTACTTCGTTATGATGGCTACCAAGCCTTTGGGATTTTCCTTATTAGAGAGTTGAATAGATTTTTCTCCTTTAGCTTACTTAAATCTTTGGTTTTAATTAGTTAGGTAGGTTCCGATTCAACACATTGTAGTTTCATTTATATACCTGTGATCTTGACTTTTATACCTAGGGGATGAGTACTTAAGGGGGTTAGATTTTGATAAGTTCTTTAGTGGGAATGACACTGATGAAGACTGCACATTGTAGTCGAAATACGTATCTGTCATGGATACCAAAATTAATTAAGTGGAATTAAATGGAAGATAACCTTTTTTTTTGCTGTTTTATTTAAGCATTCCGCTAACAACCCAATTTCATTACTTCATTATGATGGCTACCAAGCCTTTGGGATTTTCCTTATTAGAGAGTTGAATAGATTTTTCTCCTTTAGCTTACTTAAATCTTTGGTTTTAATTAGTTAGGTAGGTTCCGATTCAACACATTGTAGTTTCATTTATATACCTGTGATCTTGACTTTTATACCTAGGGGATGAGTACTTAAGGGGGTTAGATTTTGATAAGTTCTTTAGTGGGAATGACACTGATGAAGACTGCACATTGTAGTCGAAATACGTATGGATACCAAAATTAATTAAGTGGAATTAAATGGAAGATAACCTTTTTTTTTTGCTGTTTTATTTAAGCATTCCGCTAACAACCCAATTTCATTACTTCATTATGATGGCTACCAAGCCTTTGGGATTTTCCTTATTAGAGAGTTGAATAGATTTTTCTCCTTTAGCTTACTTAAATCTTTGGTTTTAATTAGTTAGGTAGGTTCCGATTCAACACATTGTAGTTTCATTTATATACCTGTGATCTTGACTTTTATACCTAGGGGATGAGTACTTAAGGGGGTTAGATTTTGATAAGTTCTTTAGTGGGAATGACACTGATGAAGACTGCACATTGTAGTCGAAATACGTATCTGTCATGGATACCAAAATTAATTAAGTGGAATTAAATGGAAGATAACCTTTTTTTTGCAGCTTATCACACTTAAAAAAAAGTAGTATGTAGTATAAAATAAAGCAGACTGGATTCAAACCTTGAGCGTTGATTCTGTAGAGTCCGTGATTGGTGCTCACGTCTATCAACGCTTTGGAAATAGGATGGACTACAGACGTCTAACCATCAACTAATTTACTATGATAATCATTCATCATCATTCAGTCTTGTTTATGGAATTCACTCTTGAAATCAAAACTGTCCATGTTCATGGAATTCTTAAGTTTATTTACCTCAGTATACAGCAAACTAAGTCATAAAATCATATGCGAATCGCTTCTAAACAACATTTTTTGACAGGTTGCGGTTGTTTGTTTATATCAGAATTGAAGTTGAAGTGGTGTGTGGGGTGGGAAATGTTTCACCCCGTCTTATCTTCAACCTAACAACCACCCTCATATGTCAAAATTTGAGGTTATAAGTGGTTTGTGCAAGACCCTATACTGGGAACATGCCGAGTGGCAGCTAGTATTTTATCGAGAGGAAAACAAGTGCAATTTTGCGCATTTTGCACCACTTTAGACTCCTGCGCAAACAAATATGCATCGGCTCATGAACTCAACCTGGTATTGAATCCCGAGCAGTGTTGAGCAAAGTTGTTTCCTTGTGAATAAGCTACAAGCCTTGAATTTCTGAGCAAATTCGAATATAATGAACCAATTCTAGATCGAAAGTGATAAGCGATGTCATAACACCCCAAATAAACTTTGAATCATACACGGTAAAAAAAACATCATGTTCATGTAAAGTGATTGGTTGTTGAATTTGCACTACTTGCCAAACATTGCAATTCGATGTGCAAATCCCTTGGAAGAGATCATATTGAAGCACGATGAAATCAACAGCAAATCACTTCATTTTAGATTGTATTGCGCATCGTTGTTGATGTGCTGTGCTTTGAACTCGAAATGTCAACCTTACTGATATTAACAATCTATCACTTTAAGTTTAAATAATTTATCCTTGGATTTTGTTGAAAATGGGTTTGAATGAATATATTGCCTTGTTCATACTACAAGCCTTGTTAAATGTTATTCAAAATATGACCATATCATATTACTACCCACACACTTAGAAATACTTAATCTTACACGTGACGGAATCCCTCTTAGACATAAAGGATGACACGTAAACAAACATGTCATGTAAAATTAAGTGCTCCGAGACTGAAAAGTTCGAAAGTACGTTTGATTGAGCTGAATTTCACGTCTATTATGACTCAATTTTATGTCAAAAATGACGCTCGTATATGTCAGTCTCAGAGCACCTAAATTTACATCAATTTTTCTAAGTGTGCAGATCACATGTTTCCAAGTGATATTGAACAACATCACAAGGCTTTTAGTACATCTCACTGCGTCCTAGCAAGAAGTACGGTCGACTTGTTTCGCGCTCCGTTAATTTGGAAGTTTTCTCGCTATTATCTGACGTAAACAATCAGTTTTTTCTCGCTTAGTGATTCCTGGCATAATTCCCGATAAATTTATCAAAAAGTGAGTTTTTTTCTGAGAAGAAAGTGTGTTTTCGGCATCATCGGAAGGAAAATTGTTTTGGCGATTGCCAATTCGCCAACCATTTTGCGCACCATCGGTGCGTGGTCACGCATACCTGTGCACACGGATCATCGTCATCGAGTGTCAGTATCTGCCTCCACATTCAAACCGCTCATCCATCTCGTGTGTTCAGCTGAGTGCCGAGCTTCATACAAGCACACACCAACGAAGACCGCCCGCACACGCGGATCGAAGATCATCAAAGCTACGCGTCGCTCCGCTGCTGCTGTGTAAACGCTCGGTGATAGTAGTATAGGATTATCAGATAAGTTTTTGTTTCTTGTTTCTTTCTTTCTCCCATCAGTTAAATTTTAAGTTTGTGTTTCTGTGTTTGTATTTTTTTTTTCTCGTGTATTGTGTCCGAGTAATTTTGATTATCGTTGCAGTGGTAGAGCGTTTTTCGCTCCCACTAGTACGGCAAAATGGACATTTTGTCGGAAGACGAAATGGACGTTTTGTCGGAAGATGACACTTCTTTGCCACGCGATAGCAAGAAGGGTCGAAAACGTCTGTCATCCCAGAAATCAGATGATGCCATCCCTGGTTCGTCATCTCAGTCTGGTAATGGACAGGGACAGATAAGCCCCCGATCGCGAGCCTACCCAGAAGACTCGACTGGCCCATGGGTTGTTTACTTTCAGCCCAAAAAGAAACCTTTGAATGTAATGCAAATTACTAATGATCTGACGAAGCGGTTCTCGGCCGTGACCGAAATCTCGAAGGTGAGGTACAATAAACTTCGCGTTGTCGTCTCTAACCTGAAACAAGCTAACGAGATTGCTGCCTCCCAGCTCTTTACACTCGAGTATAGAGTGTACATCCCAGCTCGTAATGTGGAGATCGAAGGTGTGGTCACCGAAGCGAGTCTGACCCCCGAGATCTTGGCGAAGCAAGCGGTTGGCCGTTTCAAGAACCCCTTGCTTCCCACGGTTGAGATACTGGAAGTCCAGAAGCTGAACTCAGTATCTTTCAGCGAGGGTAAAAAGAGCTTTACCCCCACAGACTCGTTTCGGGTGACCTTTTCTGGTTCAGCCCTTCCTCACTACATCGAGTTGGGAAAACTTCGGCTACCTGTGCGTTTGTTTGTTCCTCGGGTCATGAACTGCCAAAACTGCAAACAGTTGGGACATACGGCCTCTCACTGTGGCAGCAAGGCACGCTGTTCCAAATGCGGGGAGAAGCACGAGGATGGCGCCTGCACAGTCACTGCACCAAAATGCGTGTACTGTAAGGGAACTCCTCATGGTCTCTCATCGTGCCCGGCGTACAAACAACGCGGGGAGAAACTAGAACGCTCTCTTAAGGAGCGTTCCAGGCAGTCTTTTGCAGCAATGCTAAAAACAGCCACACCATCAACCAACGACAAAAATCCCTTTGCTGTTTTGTCTGATGACGAGTCTGACTCTGGCTTGGCTGAGGAGGGAGTTTCTTTCAGTTTTCCGGAAGGTTCTGCACGGAAACGAAAACGCATCCGTTCGCGGAAAGTTGCAGATAAGGAACCCCAAATCAGCTTGCCCAAATCAAGGAGTGATGGAAAAAAGGAAGTTTCAACTCCTCCTGGTTTCCGCCAAACTGACTATAACCAGAACTTTCCATCTCTCCCGGGGACATCAAAAACCCCTGATGGCCCATTTTTAAGAACAGAAGCCCCTTCTTCATCCGGGTTGTTCTCATTTGATAAAATTGTGGACGATATTCTCAAGTACCTCAATATTTCTGATCCTCTCAAAAGCATTGTTCTGGCAATGCTTCCTTCTGTGAAGACCCTCTTGAAGCAATTGACATTGAAGTGGCCCCTCATTGCAGCAATCATTTCCTTCGATGGATAATTTTCCAAACGAGGTCGGGGATTTGATCACTGTTCTACAGTGGAATTGTCGAAGTCTCATTCCTAAATTAGATTCTTTTAAGTTTTTAATTCACAATAATGATTGTGATGCATTTGCTGTTTGTGAAACTTGGCTCTCTTCAGATATCGATCTTCCTTTTTATGATTTTAACATTATTCGACTGGATCGTGAGGATTCGCGTGGAGGAGGGGTACTTTTGGGGATCAAAAAGTGCCATTCCTTCTATAGAGTGAATCTTCCACAATTTCCAGGTATTGAAGTTGTTGCATGTCAGGCTATTATTAAAGGTAAGAGCCTTTGTATTGCTTCTGTTTATATTCCTCCTAGAGCCGTTGTTAATCGCAAACAACTTTCAGATATCTGTTCGGTACTTCCTGCTCCACGGTTGATTATGGGAGATTTGAATTCCCACGGTACAGGCTGGGGGGAACTGTATGATGACAACCGTTCTACTTTGATATATGACCTCTGCGACAGCTTTAATATGACAATTCTTAACAATGGAGAAGTAACACGTTTGGCTGGCCCATCCTCGAATGGAAGTAGATTAGACCTCACACTTTGCTCTAACTCATTATCGTTGGATTGCACGTGGAATGTGATCCAAGATCCCCACGGTAGTGATCACTTGCCGATCAAAGTTTCAGTTGCCAGTGGGTTCAATCCGTCGGAACCCGTTAACGTCGCGTACGATCTTACCCGTAATATCGATTGGACAAAGTTCAAGAATGTGATAGAAGATGCCCTAACGTCGGTAGAAGGGCTTCCACCGTTGGAGGAATATAACTTCCTCTCCAATCTGATCTTGGACAGCGCGCTTCAAGCTCAAACTCGGCCGGTTCCAGGAACGTCTTTCCGTAGGAAACCTCCTTCCCCTTGGTGGGACCAGCAATGCACTGAGGTTTATCGTAAAAAGTCCGACGCGTTTAAGCTTTTCCGGAAACGTGGAACACCCGTACATTTCGAAGCGTACTCGGCTCTTGAACGCGAACTCAAGAGCCTCATCAAAGCCAAGAAACGCGGATACTGGCGGCAATTCGTGGACGGATTATCGCGCGAAACGTCGATGAATACGCTTTGGAATGCGGCGCGAAGGATGCGTAACCGGTCTTCAAACAACGAGAGCGAGGAGTACTCCGATAGTTGGATCCTCAAGTTCGCGCGAAAAGTGTGTCCTGATTCTGTGCCGGCACAGATGATTCCTCGCGAAACGACGAATTCGGTAGACGAGATCAGCCAGCCTTTTTCAATGCTGGAGCTCTCACTCGCGCTCCTTTCGTGTGGCAATTCGGCTCCGGGGGCTGATAGAATCAAGTTCAACTTGTTGAAGAACCTCCCAGACGTCGCTAAGAGGCGCATGTTGAACTTGTTTGGTCAGTTCCTGGAGCTCAATATTGTTCCGGATGATTGGAGGCGGGTGAGAGTTATAGCCATTAAAAAGCCTGGAAAACCCGCGTCAGATCACAATTCGTATCGTCCCATAGCGATGTTATCGTGCATTCGAAAATTGATGGAGAAAATGATCCTTTTTCGTCTGGACAAATGGGTTGAGTTGAACCACCTACTCTCAGATACTCAATTTGGTTTCCGTAGGGGCAAGGGAACGAACGACTGTCTCGCGTTGCTTTCCACTGAAATTCAGTTGGCTTTTGCTAATAAAGAGCAAATGGCTTCTGTATTCTTGGATATTAAGGGGGCTTTTGATTCAGTATCGGTTGAAGTCCTTTCAGACAAACTCCACGCTTGTGGCCTTTCTCCATTAATTAATAACTTTTTGTACAATTTGCTGTCAGAGAAACATATGAGCTTTTCTCATGGAAACTCTACAGCTTCACGATTTAGCTACATGGGTCTCCCCCAGGGCTCATGTTTAAGCCCCCTTCTGTATAATTTCTACGTCAGAGAAATTGACAATTGTCTAAGGGACAACTGCACGTTGAGACAACTTGCAGATGACGGAGTAGTGTCTATGACAGGACCCAGAGAGGCCGACCTGCAAGGACCCTTACAGGATACCTTAGACAATTTGTCTACTTGGGCTATCCAGCTAGGTATCGAATTCTCCACGGAGAAAACTGAGTTGGTCGTTTTTTCTAGGAAGCATAGCCCAGCACAACCAAAGCTTCAACTTTTGGGTAAACCGATCACTCATTCTATGTCCTTCAAATATCTTGGGGTCTGGTTCGATTCAAAATGCACCTGGAGATCCCACATTGAGTATCTGAAGCGGAAATGCCAACAAAGGATCAATTTTCTCCGAACAATTACCGGAACGTGGTGGGGAGCCCATCCGCAAGATCTTCTAACGTTGTACCGGACAACGATTTTATCGGTTTTAGAGTACGGTAGTTTTTGCTTCCAGTCGGCGGCTAAAACGCACATCATCAAACTGGAACGGATCCAGTATCGCTGTCTTCGTATCGCGTTAGGATGCATGCACTCGACTCATACGATGAGTCTCGAAGTGTTAGCGGGCATGTTGCCACTCTCTGATCGGTTTTCGGAATTATCCCTCAGGCTCCTCACCCGTTGTGAAATTATGAACCCACTGGTGATTGCAAACTTTGAGAAGCTTCTTGAGCTAAACCCTCAAACTCGTTTTATGTCATTGTACTACGTGTACATAACACAGGATGTCAGCCCTTCGCAGCATAATCCCTATCGTGTTTGCTTCTCCGACTTCGACAGTTCTGTTCATTTTGATTTATCAATGACGCAAGAGATTCGCGGAATCCCAGAGCATCATCGTTCCATGATTGCTCCGTCAATTTTCGCTGCAAAGTTTGGCCAAGTTGATTCCGCAAGATCGTTCTTCACAGATGGATCACTAATAGAGGCGTCCGCTGGTTTTGGTATTTATAACGAATTTCATAGCGCCTCTCGAATGCTTCAAGCTCCTTGTTCCGTATATGTTGCTGAACTGGCGGCAATACATTATACGCTAGAAACGATCGCCTCACTTGCACCAGATCATTATTTTATTTTCACGGATAGTCTCAGTTCTGTCGAGGCTATTCGCTCCATGAGGCCGGTAAAGCACTCCTCGTATTTTCTCATGAAAATACGAGAGTTTCTAAGTGCTTTATCTTTAAGATCTTTTGTCATCACCTTTGCATGGGTCCCATCTCATTGCTCGATTCCGGGCAATGAGAAGGCGGACTCGCTTGCAAAGGTGGGCGCTATGGAAGGCGATATTTACGATCGACAAATCGCCTACGACGAATTTTTCTTCATTTATCGTCAACAGTCCCTCGCCAGCTGGCAAAATAAATGGAGTGAAGGGAGTTTGGGACGATGGTTATATTCAATCATCCCTAAGGTGTCGAAGTGTCCTTGGTTCAAGGGGTTGGATGTGGGTCGAGACTTCATTCGTATGATGTCTCGCCTCATGTCCAATCACTACTCGTTGAACGCTCACTTGTTCCGTGTTGAGCTGCGCGACAGTAATCTCTGTGAATGTGGGTAAGGTTACCAGGACGCAGATCACATTATTTGGTCATGTGCTGAGCACCGTGGAGTCAGATCCGAGTTGTATGATTCCCTTCGGGCTCGAGGTAGACAACCTAATGTTCCAGTTCGGGATATTTTGGCTAGACGCGATCTGGAGTTTATGCAACTCATATATGTTTTCTTGAAGAATATTAACCATAGATTGTAAGTTTGATTAACCTTGTGTTTAGTTTGTATTTTGTATGTGTGTGTGTATTTTTTTTTTGTAGATTTGTTTCTGTAATAATTGTATAATTACAGAGTTGATATAACGTCGATAGGATTAAGTATTTGTTTTAGAAATAGTGAAATTTTTGAATCATAAATCATATTCCAAATCTCCTTTTCCCTCTCCCGATCCAAACAATTGTCATCCACTAACCTCGAGAAGACTGCGAGTAATCGGTTCCAATCCTTTAATTTTAGATTTAAGACATTTATAATGTATAAAGAAAATGATAACTTGGCTCTGTAAAGTTTATTCGAATGAGCCTGTACAAATAAAGTAATTAACAAAAAAAAAAAAAAAAGGCTTTTAGTAGAAGCAAGACGAGACATTGAGCAATACATTTGATAAGTTTGACAATGTTTTGTAATCGAACTTATCTGAATTATACACTATTATTGAAAACAGCAACAATTTCGTATTACTCACGCTCTAGAACGCAAATTATTTCGGGTGGAGATGGAAAATTATCGCTTCTCTGGTGCCGAATCAAATGATAATCATTTTGATTTAAATGTGTTATACCGTACATATTTTTCGACGACAAATAACTTGAAAATCAATGATAAATCACTTCGATTCGTAGTGCCGCATAACAGACTGAGTCAAGTGCAAGAGCATTTGGATTAGATGTGAATTCAGAGCTGGTAAATATCACGGCCGTCATTTGACAATGAGAAAACAGGCCCTCTCACTATCACGAGACAAAACTACCTATCATTAGCTTTCTTGTCATTTTCCAATGATCAAGCACTCATGAGAATAATTCTTATGCGGTTTTGACATCAACATTCCTAACTGATTTAGATGAATTTAAGCAAGCAACCGTATGTAATCGGTAGAGTGAATATATTTTTAAGATTTCCTCGGTACAAGTAACTTTAATAACAATAAATGAAGTAGTAATTACGATGATCACAACACTGTCACGTTCTGTCATGACACAAAATTCGATGAGATTTTGAAAAAAAATCTCTATCATCGTTTTCTCATGCGATGATAGTGACTGAAGTATCTCTGTAAATATCGCGTGAAATCTTTCATTGAAAATGACATTTGCCAGCCCTGGATGTGATAACTTTTTACCGTGTAAGCACCAGCTCGCCTTCTTCTGCTGCTTCGCATTTCAAGCTTATTGCTTATCGCATATATTAGCTTATTGCGTGCTCTCAACCAGTGTTGGAAAAATCAAAAATCAATTGATATTTTGCCGCTGATGCTGAGAGTTGACTCGAAACAAAAATGATTCCGTTGCACATCGTTTTTTTAGAAAGAGAAAGCATAGTTTGCTATCTCTTTTTAATCTTCACCGATGGCAGACGCGAAGGGACTGCTGCAAGCCGTTATGGAAGTTTCGGTTGCATTCGGGTGTAAAGCAAAAATCATTAAACTCAATCTCACCACAGTTTGGTGAGATTTGCAGTTGGTGAGTTTTGTTAGCTTGATATTTCGAGCTGCGATATCACAGCTTGCAAAATCAACCGCAGTAGTTTGCTTGTTGATTGTTGTCTACGAAAATCAAGCGTGATCATGGGCGTTGGTGAGTTTTGATTTTTTGATATTTTCCCAACACTGCTCTCAACTTCGTGTTCTAGGGTAAACGCACCAATAGTGGAGGTACGTTAGTGCAATGTGTTCCAATAGTGGCTTATTGAGTCTTCATAAGCCACTTTAGGAACACATTGCACTAACGTACCTCCAACTATTGGTGCGTTTATCCTAGTTGCACTTCCACAGTTAATAATTGAAAGCTCGATGCATGTACCATTTTTGCATTTGTATAATTGTGTGGCAACTACAACCATACGTATACTCTATGCCCAGGGAAGTCGGAAAAATTTCCAACCCGAAAAATTCCTAGACCGGACCGGGATTCGAACGCAGCCACCTTCAGCATGGTCTTGCTTCGTAGCTGCGCCTTTACCGACTGAGCTAATGGAGGCCCCTCGTGTTACATATGAGCCATATGAGCTGAAACTTCCAGAGAGTGATTTTCTCATCCAAAGGCACAATTCTGGAGGATGGCAGTCCAATGTGTAATGATTCTTTCAATGAACAGAAAACTTCACAGTGAATTTATTAATTAAATGTTCTAGATCTAAAGTTCTAACTGATGGACGTAGTAATTTAACTCCCATTTGTCACCAAAACTGCCATTTTGCTCAATTCACAATGAATCACCCTATAATCACACAAACACGAAATCATGTTTCAGATTGAGGCTAGAAGGGTCAGGTACTAAACGATCCAGACATTACACATTGTAAGAGCCTCTCGTGTTGCAAGAACTGCGGTGAAGCACGCCTTCTCCTGATCTTCGCTAGCTCTCTGAAAAATAAATAAAAACCATCCTACGAACGACGTTCACGACCTTATATACCCGTTCGCTGGCTGTTTGCCGTTTGCTGTTGCAACTAAGAAAGAACCGAGATGCTGCTTTCAAGGGCTTTTGCCTGCTGCACTCGATCCTGTCTGGGGTTTATGTGTAAAGTTCATTACTATTGTTATTTATCTTTCTGTTTATCGCGTTGCGGCAAAGGAATCTAACCAAAGTCAATTTGTTTGACCGCAGGCAGACGGTTTGTTTGACAGCGTCATGAACTGACCACGTGGCTGAAAGACAGTACCTACATTGAATTGTTTCCCGATTTTCGTTCCCCAATTCCAGTGATTAAATCTGTTGGACAATTTCGTCCATCATGAAGTTCACAAGGTACTAGTGATTATAATTTCAACATGCGGATTAACACCACGTGGTGGGCGCCAAACACACCACGAGGGCTACCAAATTTACAACCGAACCAGCATGGTAACAAACCTCCAACTTCCTGTGCAGTCTTCGTATTCTTCTTCCACCTTTTCAATCCATTTTTGTGTGTATCCTACTGTTTCACACTTTTGCTTTCGTGGTTGATCATGTTCTTTTTATTTTCTTCTCCAGTCTTACTCGGTAAGCAACACACAAGAAGCGATTCAACCACATTCCCCAGTACTCCTCCTCCTCCTCCTCCTTCTAGGGTCCCAACATTGACCCTGACCCTTTTCCGCAAGCACACCACTTTTCGTATGTACCCCAACCGAACTACACGCTGCACTCTTACAAGATGCAAAAGAACCCGAAGGAGAACCCATTTTCACAGTTTCCTTTTTCCAGTCCTACTGCATTCTGCATTACATAGACACGCCATATAATCATAAGTCATTTAGGTGGAAATCGTTATGTATCCCGTGGTGGCGGCGACGACGGATGTATATTTTCTGCACTTTTGTCGTCGATTTTTGCCTTGCCTTGCCTCGCCAGCAGAGACAGAATTCTTCTTGTTAAATGGCATCCTTCGCGAGGCCCACAGCCGGCAGCAGTGGGCCTTGATGCAATTTTTTTTTTTCGCTTCATTTATGCTTTCATGCATTTTAACCCTTAACTGCCCGAACCCGCCTTCTCATCAAATATTTTATGAACGGCGAGAAATAAGATTTTTAAAACGCTTTTCTGCGATTTTTAGCTAAATTGATAAAGTGCACTCTATAGTTGCCCTTTATATTTTTCTAATGAAGTTTGTGATTCAGATGGTGAAATTTGATTGAAAGTCGTGTAATCTTTCGTAAGATAATTGTAAACAAAATTTAGATGGTGGCCTTTGGCAAGTCTGCGAATGTATCTGAAGCGCTAAACCACTAGAGGGTTATTCATGGATTGGTAGCTTAGTGTAGAGTATCCCATTTAGTTCCACATGATCTCCTCGATTCTACCTAGAGTTTCATCACTATCTCGTATTATTTAATCCAGGATGATGCGGTGCGGTTTCTTTTCAGTGTTTGCAGCCTACTATTCTTCGCCATCGGCTGGCAGCAAGCGCTGCCAAACAGTATTATACGTAAAGCTCAATCGTGACTCTTCGATTGTTTGTTTACGTTCGTTAATTCGTGAATGATTCGAGAGAAGCAAAATAAACCAATTTTTGATGGAAAAAGGTTTAAAACTTATGTTGATATTTTTGAAAAAAAAAATAGCTTACATTATCACTATATCCCACTATTAATAGAATGATTTGAGATAAGCTTGAACATTTCTTTTTGTCACCCCGGGAGACTAAAATATTGGTTCTATTTGACAGCTCGAAATTGGTTCGATTTTAGGGTCCGTCTTCGCATCACCCAGATTTAATCAATTATGCAGAGATGGGATTTTCCGAAAAATAACGTTTCCTAACTATTTACCCACGGTAAGAAACTATTCCCAGCTGCAAATATTCGCATTCATCAAATCCCATAATATACGATAATCCCGCTAATCCCGTGAAAGTGCATCCATCGATGCATGCCGTCTGCTTTATATGCTAGTAGCCAACGACAGCATCAGCAATCGCGTCACAAAGCACAACACAGCTAATGATTCTTCCGATTATTATTTGTTCAAAACCGGCAGACGCGGAGTCCTTCCTTGAACGAGTTTACACATCACTTCTCTCCAATATCTCGCTGCATCTTTTTCGCGTCGTCGTCTTCGTCGAACAAGAAGAAGCTCAACGATCCGTAAAAGGGTTCTCGCGGCCAAACATCAGACGACAAAGAACAAACTCACTTTCAACGCAATCTTGCTGCTTGCCTGCCTGCCTGCCTGCCTGCGGTTGATGCATATGCTGCTGCTGCTGCTGCTCCCCGAAAAGTGCCGTTTGTTTGAGATCTTCTTTTTCGAAGAATTTGGGTGGAATATTCAAGTTGGACTTTGGATACTAAACCTATATACTTGAGGCCAATTTGGAGCCATCATTTTCGGAATCAATAAAATGGGCCCTTTTTGAATGTATTCATGTGGCAGTCGTCGTCCTCGTCGGTTGGATTCACAAAGAAGCGATCATTGCCGGTGGCGGCTTCGGCTGCCTTCCTTGCTTAAGACGACATGCATTTTTATCACCATCATCGGTATAAAGAGAGCTGCAGAAAATGCGGAATCATTAATTTAACATCTCAATGCGAAGAAAGGGGGAATGAGAGCCGCGCCGTGTGAATAGAGTGATTTGCAACAATGTAGTCATGTGTTGCAGAATGCGGTGCTTTTTTGCTCGGGTTCAATAAAGTTTAAAAGCACAACGTGGAAGGCTTTTACCAGGTGCAGCATAAATGCACAAGTGGCAAATCCATCGTGTTACACTGTATTTATTTTCTTAGCTACAACATACATATAGAGGAAGTGGATGTAATGTTGGCCTAAATGCCCCTAATTTGGGCCCATACAGAAATTCAGCAATCGACTAAATTTCCAATAGCGACCAAAAATATCCATTAGTACCATCCCAATGACGCGTTCATCTAGATAAAATTGATAAATAGCAGATTTTTTTTCGATGGGCTAAATCTTAGATTCATAGGCCAATATTAGAGTTATTTCCCCTATATAAGTTCTCCCAACCGGGAAATGTAAGATTCTATTTAAGAGACGAACCAGCTTAGCGCTGAAAGTCTCTGTAAAAAAGCAATAGATGAAGATGATGAAAAAGAAGAAGATTATAATACAGGATCGTTAGAAGTATACAGTATGTCATTTCACCGAAGGACATTTCGCCAAAAGGGTAATTTTGCCGAATGGGTCATTTTGTCGAACGGCGATGAACTAGCCTAAGGCTAAGGAAAAAAATCATCTAGTTTTAATCATGAATCAATATACAATTAAAATGAATTTGGACCGTATTTAAATAAAAGATATTCCCATGTAATGCTATTGCTAGAAAAGTAATAAGATTTAGAATATGTATTGGATTATAAATATGAATAAGAAATATGAATGCTGATATATAATATTGTTGATAGCAATTCTGATATAAAATATTGATTGCCTTGAAAATAACGAAATCAGTACAACTCGAACGAACTGCTCCTATTTAAAAGAAGAAAGCATTCCTATAAATCAAAACTATCTATTATTTGAAAATTTCTGGAATCAGCACAACTTGAAAGACCTGGCCATGTTCATAAAAAAAAGTAAAATTTCTACAAATTTAAAAAATTGATTACTTAAAAACTACCGAAATCAGAACAACTCGAAAAAAAACCGGTCATGTTCAAAAGAAGGAAGCATTACATTTGATTAGATTGCCAGGTTGAAAAAATCGAAACTTCTTAATTTTTTTTTTCGAGACGGATTTCAAAATTTAGTGAGCTTTGAGAAAAGTTCAAAACCATAGAAAATGGCTTGCTCTTCGGTGAAATGACCTATTCGGCGAAATGATCTTCGAGGAGCGTCTTTCGGTAAAATGTCCCGCTCCCACCGCATCCACCTGTAATGTGGTCATCGGAAGGATTTTCAAATAATTTAGTCTCATGATGGTTTTATACTACAATATCAATATTACCATTGTAAGAACTGTTATTACATTTATGTAAAAAAAAAAACAATCAAAGAATGTAAAAAAATCATCCTTACGTTTTATCACAGACAAACAGACGTAACTCTTCATTGTGTATCTTCGTTCACACATTTAACGGTTGATTTCAATATTATAAGTTCCGCGAACTACTCGCCGCAGCGCTGGCATCGGATCACTTTGACGTTTCTATACATTCTATAGAACTTTCATGCAATATTGTTTGCGAGTTAGCGAGCAAGCTTTTTTTCCGCGAGAAACCCGAGAGATGTCGTTATTGAGGTCCTATGTTTTGAGATACTATGTTTTCAAGAAAATCTTTTTCAAAGAGTTACGTCTGTTTGTCTGTGGTTTTATGTTGATGCTATTTTTTTTCCGTGAATTGCATAATTTGACAGATTTTTGTGCATATGGAAAAATGAATGGATATAAAATGAAAAAAATTTAGGGTTGTGTCCAAAGCCCGATCGAATTGTTGACGTAGGACTACGAGATTATTTTTGCTACTCCATTCAATAATAAAGACTGTACTCGAAAAAAGTGAGACACACAAAAATGGTCACCAAAAATTAATTTTAAGTCGGATTTTTTCAAACTGTCAAGGAATCATTATGGTTAGGTTTATACTTAATTGTACATTGTCCTTGACACCACTCATACGGTTTTGGGCAATGGTAGAGTCGACTTCCTTTCATACTTTTACCCACTGTTTATTAAAAGCCAGCTCGTTCTCCAACACCTTAGGTGTTATACGAAGGCTGGCCTTCATGATGGTCCCAAACTTCTCAATCGGGCAAAGTTCCGGCGAGTTCGGTGGGTTGACGTCTTTTGATACAAAAACAACATTGTTGTCTCTGTACCAGTCTAACACCGCCGCGCGTAGTGGCAGGATGCCAAATCCGGCTAAAACAGCGTCTCGCCTCCGTGAGACCGAAGGAAGGGTAGGGGTTGCTTCTGGAGGCACTCGTCCCGGTAGATTTGCCCGTTCATGGTATCCGTCGTGATGTACGGCTTTCTCATCTTGCCGCTCCCACAGTTGGCCTACCAAACCAAGAAAATTTTTTGGCGAATTTGTCCACCTACTTCTTCTTTACCTTCTCAGGAACAGCCAACCGTGATGTGGAAACGTAAAACTCCTGCTTTGTGTCCGCCTTGATGTAAGTCTCGTCGTCCATCACGACGCACCTCAGTTTCGTCAGCCACTCGCGGTACAGCTTCGGGACCTTGTAGACATCATTTTTTGGACAAACCAGATTGAAACATCCACCTTCTTCGCTGTATCGCAGATCGATAGATTCGGCCGACGCTAGAACAGTCTCAACACCTTCCTGGCCTTCACCGGGTTAGCTGTCTTCGGGTTTCTGCCGCAGTCTGCCTGCCGCTGGGTTGTCTGGGTCTCCTTGGATGCCTTCACCACGCGGGAAATCGTCAAATGATGGATTCCCAGGTTTTTCGAGATGCATCTGTGGGACCAGTTGGATTTTCCACGACGGCGCACAAAATTTTTTGGTGGATCTACTCTTGCTCCGATGCCATCTTGATAACCACTTGACAGATTGTGATAAAATTCTGCCAGCATAAACATTGCACTCTTAGTCTCAGGCAAAATTTCATCAATATTTACCGACACGCTAAAAAATTACAAAACCAATCCATGTGTCTCACTTTTTTCGAGTACAGTCTTTATATTAATAACAAAATGAATGGTTTAGAAATTCAACTGCAAAATGAACAATTCGTTTGAAATTGGGTGGTTATTATTCAATTAAGATTATTTTTTTTAATTAGAAAATAAGTTCCTTTATTATTCACCATACTTTCAGAAACATACTAATTTTAATCATGGCAAAAAAGACTTGTTGGAGCAGGTTCGTGATTTCCGTTAAAAATTTATTCGGTGGGAAAATCCAATGTGCACTGTAACTATGCTGAGCGGGGGTGTGAGCATCGGCTAACACACCAGTTGCACAGAACTGTTGGGTTTTCGCCCAACCGCCACTAGGAGTCAGTTCTTCTTTTTAAAGGAAACACTTTGCAACCTTGGATTTGGATTTATTCACTATTAACTTGGGATACACTTTAGGTAAGGTTTTTTGGATAGCTCGATTTGGAATAATTTATTACTAAAAATTCAGTTAACTTCAAACTTAATTTGTAACGGCGCCGGTAGTGTAGTGGTAAGCGTGATTACCTCTCACCCCAGCAGGCCTGGGTTCAATCCCAGTCAGCGCCGCCGGGATGTTCTGAGGCATAACATCTCTGATCACGCCTTCCTTCGGAAGGGAAGTAAAGCCGTTGGTCCCCGGTTCATGAGTTGATGGGTCGATAGGTAGGGTCCAGGTGTGGGAGCTGCCTTCCTGGCACGTCGGTAGCATTGGTGCTCAGCACGGAAAACAAGATCGACGAAAAAACAAACCAAAGGAAAAAAAAAACTTAATTTGCTACTAATACTAACGTAGTTAATTTTTATTCTACTTATTTCCAGTACTACTACATTTGTATAGCACTCATTTGTAGTACCAGAATGGTGGGCTCGGCGCGAATCTATAAAATAAATTTGAAAACTGGTTGAGAACTTTAGTTACCAAAGTGCACCTAACATCACAAATCTTTATATTGCAGAACAATGACAGACAAGTGGATTTCAACTAAAATATATTCAAATTAACTTAAATTCAGTTTATCTTTACCTGTGGCACAGGCCCTTGTGCTAAATTAAAAATCTATAAAAAACGTTTTAACCCGTAAAAGCCTGGGCCAAACTTTTTATTTTCAAAAATTTGTATCTCAGAGATGCCATTGCCGATTAAATTGAAATTTGTTTAACATCATTCCGGTGAAAGGTTCTTACATCTTTTGGGTGGTATTCTCCCTCAGGCGCATCTTTCTTTGTTATATATTCAAGGATGTGTGGGCACGGGGTTGTTTTTTATCTTTATCATATATCTTACTTATCATTACGACAACATATTGATTTTTAGATTTGATCCTTTAGGTGAGAAAACCATGTTCTGGAAGTTTCAGCTCATTTGGTTGTAAGATGAGCTGGTGCTTTTAGTTTGTATTTTGTTGCAATATACGAACAAAATCCACGTATAAATTCATGAATGGATATCTCCATAATACTAACACAGACAAACAGACATAGCACTGGCCATCTATTCATCGTACACGCATTTAACGGTCCATTAAAATGTTTTTAGTTGGTAGTACCGCCACCTGTAGCGCGCATAGTCAATAACCCTTTTTTTTATATACAAGGGGGAATCTGCTCCCAGACACCTGAGAAGATAACTCAGGGTGTGGGGATGGGAGAAGTAGCACTCCCGACCCACTAAACCTTACCCTGTGCTCTAGGCCATTGCCCTCCCCGGAAACGCCCGAAAGCATTACGTCGTGGGAGGGGGCCGGTTGCGCTATGGCGCATCACTAAGTGTTGTGTCAGACGTGACACTCGCTACTGCACAGTGAGCAGCTGTGCAGGGCCTTCCTCTTGTTGATCGCTGTTAGTTGTTCGCCTGAGTTCTAGAGCAGACGTGATAGCCAGCCAACTGTCCAGGGCCAAACAGGACAGATGTGACCGATTACCAGCTGCGTGTGCTAAGCACTCTAAGAACCCGGTGTCACTCCTGCCTTTGCACAACGAGGGTTTGTGCAGGGCTTATCAACCTCCTGGGACGAGCTGGATGGGGTTCCAGCGTCCTTACTCTGCGGTAGTTCGTTTAGCCGCAATATCTCTCCCTAGGGTTCGATAATTAACGTTTCCAGGGCACACCACGAGGAGGCGAACTACTTCATGCCCCTAGTCAATAACCCTTGCGTTTGACGTTTACACACTACTGTTCAGCGTACTACCCACCACAGTATACTCGAAAATGTAGATCGGTTTTCTCCACCAAGCTCAATTGATTTCTTTCAGGACGATAAGCACAAAAAGTTCACTATTCCCATATAAACTTAATATGTATGGCCAGTGCAGTATGAATTCACAACCAAATAAGCCCAAATTTTGAGAGAATGAGCTTGGCCAAATTTGAAATCGTTTGAGCTTGGTGGAGCAAAATTGATATGTTTAACCACCCTTGTACTCTTAAACCACTAAATGCGTAAAAATTTCATCATATTCAAGCAGATTTTTGAGTTAAAGTTGAACAATTTTTCGCACTATACGATTAAATTTTATTCAATTTTGAGTTAGTCTCATTGGTCGTGTACGATGCTTAGCGATGTGGCAACGTACAGGTACGCTCTTCAATAACTTAGCTATCGGTTCGACTCTCTCTGTTCTCTGATAAACTACTATAAAATGTTTACAAACGAATCTTACCTCAAATCTGAATCAAATTGTGTGATAGGAATTGAAATCCATTGATAAATGACCAAATTGTATGTGCTTAAAATCTCAAACTATTTCGTAACATAATTTTTTGATTTGCACCTCAGTATATTCCAAAAAGACGTAGTCCTACATCAAAATAATGATGTGGCTTATCTACTCAGTAATGTAAAGGGGCTTAAGATACAACCCACAATATTCGGCTCAGTAAGCAAAAACGGTCACCACTGGCACACCGAGCTCCTAGCATCATCGCAATCCACTGCGATTAATGATCGTTTAACCTTGGCAAATATAATGAAATGACGTCTCCCGAAGGAGTAAAAGTTGTAAGTTCTCGGTTTCTGGACTAAGCATATGTAATATTTACACCGACGATACCACTTTTTAGATCGAGATCTCTCAGTAGCGATTTTCTAAGATCTCTTCCATCAAATAAAAAATTTCTACCGAATTTCGACCGATGCGATGCTACGATTTCTATGATAAAGAATCTGGGATTGAACCCACAATGCTGTGCTCAGTAAGCAAATTGATCACTACTAGGCAACCGATCTCCGTACATGAGGCATCCCAAAGCTCATTGAAGCACAGGTATAATATTCGCTATAATGTTGACTTAGTGGTTCAAAAAGAAAGAAGCAAATAATTGTCATGAAGATTTAACCGTATGTAATGTATGAGATGCAAGTAGTTTTATTAAATAATTCGTTAAAATGAAAGTAATTTGCAAACGTTTTTCGATGCAGGTATTCAAGGAACTCCTGCTCTAACAGGTAGTCGATTTGATTTGGAATTTTGATAATTTACCTGCAGAGTTCTGTCAGTTAAATAATTTTGAACTAATTTCATAATATAAAGTGGAAAATTAAACTTTTTCAATTTAGCAATCAAACCTTCATGCCAAACACTGTCGAATGCTTTTTCTATGTCTAGAAGAGCAACTCCAGTTGAGTGACCTTCAGATTTGTTGGAACGAATTAAATTGGTAACCCTTACGAGTTGATGAGTAGTTGAATGCCCATGGCGAAATCCAAACTGCTCATCTGCAAAAATTGAAGCATCATTCTATTTAAATTTTCTTTTCAAAAAGTTTACTTATTGAAGAAAGCAAACTTAATGGACGGTAGTTAGAAGCTTCAGCTGGTTTTTTATTCATGAAAAACTTTTGCATTTTTGCATTTATCAGGAAAGTATGCCAAATGGAAACATCTGTTAAATAATTTTACCAAGAAAGACAAGGTACTCTCTGGGAGTTTTTTGATGAGGATATAGAATATTCCATCATCACCTGGAGCTTTCATGTTATGAAAATGTTTAGTTATAGATCTTAATTCGTCCAAATCAGTCAAATCAGTTCCCGAGAGAAAATATTCAGATAATCCCGAGCAACCTGATTCTTAATAGGACCTTACTAGTCCTGAAATTATGGGAACTCTCGAATTGCTTAGCAAGTTGCTGACAGCAAAGTTGCTTATTATAATATATCAATTGGCATAAGCATATAGTTTAAAACTCGAACGAATAGAGCTGCTGTAAAACAAACAAACAAATGTAAATACACTCAACTCTCCGCAACTCGATCTCGACTAATAAAATTGAATATCATGGCCAAAGAGCAAAACAATCATGTTTGACTCGACCTTCACCGATTTTCATGAAAATTCTACCATTTTGGATCTTGTATTTTTTCATTGGAACCATCGACATTTTTCAATCAATTGTAATCCGTAAACGACACTTCTTGATCGAAATGGAGTCTGAGTCATTTGGCGTGGAACTGCTCACTGCGATAGTGATTTCCTATGGGATTGATGGTCCCTTCAATATAGAGTTGTAGGCGGAGATGAACCTGCGTCTGGCTGAAAATCTCCTTAAGGGGAGGTTCATTTAGATTTTGTCGAAAAAATCGTTTTTTTTACATTCAATGAAAACTACACATGTGTAGAATATATGTGTCAAAGGATATTCCGATACAATACGTATTTTTTGAGTTAGAGCGTCTCGAACAGACCCATGTCACGCCAAAAACTTTAAACGCGTTTTTCTCGGAACCCTGTTTTGATAAATCTTGTCAATGATAAGTCTTGTTCTATTCATCCGATTCGCTTCATTCAAACATAGTTTAAAGTGAATACTTTTCTTTACGGCTTATACCTATTATTGGCATGAAAATTTGTTTTTTTTTTTATCATTTTTAAACGAGATCAAAGTAAAAAAAAAAGAGAAAAAATTAACTTTTTTTTAATGTCCGAATATACCGTAGGAAATTTTATGTATTTTTATAATATATGACAGTTACTCATTTCACTTTACCACGGAAGGCCCTACAATTGACAGCAGGGGAAATTGTTTCATGCGCAGAGGCCGACGAGATCCGCCATTTTGAATTTTTCAAAAACAAAAAACATTTTGTAGTCATCAATGTATAACGCATTAAAACTCAATAGCACAACTTTGTATGTCCTTTCGTTTTCCCACAAAAAATTCGCAAAGTTTGCACGATTTTCGGCCAAATCCAAATGAACCTCCCCTAAATGAAGACAACCAACCAACCACCAATCACCAATGAGTTTCAGATAAGTTCACTTTGTATAGTTTTCTCATTATTTAAATATATTTTCCATGTAAAGTTGCACTTTGTCTGATGGAAATCCACATAGGATAAAGAAATGCAGAAGTTTTGCTTAAGATAACCCTACCAAAGAGGGCTAGGAATACAATCTAACGGGATAAAATTAATAACTCCAAAACGAAGCATTTTTACTGATTGGTGTCATTAGCAAAGATTTTTATAATAATGGAATAAATCCACGCCAAATAGCAAATAAATAAACGAACTTCCGATTTTATTTTATTATAATTGTTTACTAGGGGCACTTACCAAATTTTTTTATAGAATTCGGCCATTTTGACTATCGCCTAATTTTTCAAAATGGCTTATTTGAATGGCTCAGCTAATCGAAATGACGTCTGAGATAAAGTTGCAGAAAACTAGATTTCAGAAGAAGAAAAACAAACTGAAAAATTTTTTTTAAAAAATCGTCATTTTTAAGATTTTCAAACTAATGTTTATTTTAAAGCTTATTAAAACTATTGTCTTTTCTGATATTGAACACAATGGACTCTTTTAGATTTTCCAAAATGCCCGAAAAAATGTGTGGGTGGGGAACCGAAAAATGCAAAGCCAAATTTTCATTTGATGATCTCTATGATCTTCAACATTATTAACTAGTATCACTTGGACTTGCGGCTGGAATTTAAAGTATACAGGGTGATTCGGAATAATTGTCACTTTTTAAAATGGTCATAACGATTGAACGCTTGCATGGTTTTTTGTTATCAGTACATTCCAGTTATACGACATCAATAACCTTCAACTAAACATACTTTAATTCAAATCTCTCTCCCTTTAATATTGATTACCAGCCACATGTGTCACGAAAATTAACCACAGCTGGCACGCAGGTTTTCGTTCCAGTACTTAAGGAGTCCAAGCGATGCATCTAAGCTCGGATATTGAACGGATTTTTCACGCATGATGCGAAAAATAAATGTTTCTTCTTTCGAAGAGCTTTCAGTTTCTAAAATATAACACACGAATTTATACCGATTTATGACATGCTCCACGTTTTTGTCCATCGCTCCTTGAAATCGATACGAATGAAATTTCAAAGCCTACTATCAATACAAGGTGATATTTTTACACACTTTAAAACAAAAATACTTGAACATATCTCCATTTTACCCATTGATTATTTGCTTATTTGTGAAAATGGAGAAAGTTATTCTAGCGGCGCCGGTGGTGTAGTGGTAAGCCTGATTACCTCTCACCCCAGCAAGGCTGGGTTCAATCCCAGTCGGCGCCGCCGGGATGTTCTGAGGCATAACATCTCTGATCACGCCTTCCTTTTATGCTATTATGAGTAGAGTTTCATAGTTCTCATGCTAATCATCAGCTTCGTCACATTCTTATTGTGTGTTTTGTGAAACTCATCGTCGATGGTGCCTGTGTTTGAATGGTTACTACAAAAACTCGATGTGATATAAGGGGCTCTGTGGACTTAAAGTGACCGTTTATGCTTACTGAGAAAAACATCACGGGTTTAATCTCAGCGCCCTTCACAGTGAAGATTCGCTAGTCGCTTTTTTAACACCAACACATCACTTTAACCCTTATGTGCGTGATGATTTCATTTCATATTTTTACTTAGAACTACGCCTTTGTCGACTATACTGGGATGCAAACCAAAAAATGGGTACGGTGAAAAAGTGTTAGGTTTTGAACGCTTGTAGCTTTGTCATTTACAGATGAAATTAAAATCCAAACACGCCAATCGATAGAATATAACGTCACTAATCTGCTGAAATGAATATTTTTTTTAAATTTTCCATAAAAAAAAACTTTGAAAAATGTACAAACGATAATTTTATCACTGTTTTCATGAAATAAACGTTTTCCCCAAACCCAGTCATCATAATCGAGTACCACTTGGATGCACATCGTTCTGCTTGCACCTGAAAAGATATGAAAGAGCCACAACTTTCTTAAACAGAGCATAGAGGAAGTAGATGAATTCTCATGTGATGTGAATCGTCACATAATGGATTTTGATCCAAGTCTAAAACTGGCAACTTTTCATAGGGGTTTCCGGAAATTGACTGGATCTTGGCTATTCCTAATAACTGCCATTGAACTGGTTGTTGAATTTTAATGTGATTCAATGGTTTTTGACCATATTCAGAAACTGGTCACTCTTAACGAGGGGATTGATACATGGCCAGGTGTGGTCAATGGGGCACTAGGCCCCCCAAATGACTACCATCGAACTAATTTTTTAATTCTAATGTGATTTGAGGTGTCACACGATAAGTTTTATTCGTGTGAGGTCGCAATTTGCAAACGTCGGAAACTACATAATGATGATGCATGATAATTTTATGTTAGGGTTGTCCTCCAAATTCGAGAACAAAGATATGATTAAGCCCTGTTTGCTAGTTATACCCCTTCCTCCCCTGCTTCGCTGACATATGAACCAACATTTTGTTCAATATTGAAAGTACCGTCTTCTGATAAGGAAAACAACTGCCTGTTGCGTTATCATAAAATGCAACCTTCACTCTCGTCTCTGCTTCAGACTAATGATGGAGCTACTGAATATTTTTTGGCAGTTGTTTTATCCCACAACATGCATGGCGTTTTTGTGGACTAAATATACTGACAAAAAGACAAGCCCCCAAACAGGAAGATGCCCCAAAGAGTGGGGAGAAGAGCCGGCCATTTATCCACGAAATGTTATCAACAGGGAGTTGGCATTCCCACTCTCCCCGTCCAAATCGCTTCAATCGGGTGCCCTGTTGGACCGTCCCTTCCCTTTTATGTGTGTATTTCAATGTATATACGATGTTGATTGCTATGATTATTGTCAATAATACTTACATATCGATGACGATCGTGATACTTATCATTACAGAAACCAATCTTGACTCGTAGACCGGTCCATCAACACAAAAAAAAACATTGGACAGCTCAATGTTTATCCCATCCATTCTTTGAATCAGCGAACACCAACTTGATTATCCGCTAGGAAACATTAAAGAATATATAGAGATAAATCTCAAAAATACAGTTTTAACTGACAGTACTTCATAAACCTCCGCGCTCTGCCTCTGTTAATTCAAAACCCTAAAGCTGATTCAAAGATTATAATATAGAGTATAAAATAAAATGTCCGCCTGCACTGTATTTTCCATTCAAAAATCATTAGACCCTAACCCACTTACTTGGCCAGACTTCAGCATCAACCGGTGGGCAGTGCACTCTACACTCCAAGTTCCCTTTGTTTCAAATTCATCTCAAATTTTATACTTTTACCCATTGAGTGTTGATTCATTACACTAAAAATTGTAACCGAGCGCGGACTTGAAGTATCTAGACTATTAAATAATCTAGGTCCTTTTTAGGATTACATTTAAATAAAAAATCCAATTTTGGCCAACGTCCACCGTAAATAAATAAAACTACTTTATGACTTAAAGTGCACTGAATGAGCGTTAGTTTCGGGATCATTTTAGTGTTAGAGTTATGTTTGTTTTGATCCGTAATCCGTAATTAGTTGCAGGCAGTGGTTGTTAGATCATGCGACACTGTATTACTACTATGTTAGATGTATGATTCGTCAAGTTTATACAACTCAATGTATCAAATGAGGTTAACTATTTATTTTATAATTACAAAAACAAACTTAAATTACAATTATATGCAAATGCAAAATAAAACTTGAAAAATCATCTCAATCCCTTTATTCTTGGGTAGGGCCTGACAATGTGAATCTGATTTTGATCAGTGAACGGGCACCATATGGTAGATTCTCTCACTATAAACCTGTCATTTCTAGCCTATCTGAACTATTTAATAAATGTAAACCCTAACATGGGTTACGCTCCACCTAAGCGGACTCTCCGCATCATATCTGTGTCTTATCTCAAATTCAAAATGCCAATGGTTTGAATGTATCAATATATAAATTGGAAATGACGTACAATCAAATAAACCCATACCCCACTCACTTGGCCAGGCTTCAGAATCGTCCAGTGGGCAGTGTGCTCTACACTCCAAGTTCCCTTTCCTTCAAATTCACCCCAAATTTGATATTTTACCCCTTTGAGTGTTGATTAATCACAATGAAACATTGTGACAGAGCACGGACTTGAGGTTACTAGAGTATTAAATAATCTAGGTCCTATTTAGGATTATATCTGAAAAATCAAAATCTAGCCAACGCCCACCATCTCAAAACTAGTTCCTTGTTTGTCAGAAGAAAAAAAACTACAAGGGACAGCCCTATGGGTTTGTACGCAATGGTGACGTAGGACTACGTGGTCTTATATAATAAGTCTTATTTGTTAACTGCAGCAAGAGCTTGTGTTTTGTGTAGGAATAGGAATTTGAGCGGGGTTCTCTCTGTTTACACTCTTTTGTATGACGCACTTTACATGGATGGCCCACAGCGGCTCACAAAGAGCTACTGAATACGATCAATAACGGTGCAGCTTCTTCCTCTTTCTATAGATGCCCATGTGGGCTGCAGCTCGCTGCTTGCAGGAAGCCTTTCGTTGTGTACTGTAGAACTGTAGATTGAATAAACACCGTTTGGTGAGACCAGTTGAAATTCAACTTTGAAATCTGTGTTAGGGATATCGATTTTCGCAGGCCATCGGTGATAATTTTAATTATCATAGCAACAGTTCCACATCCGTTTAATTTTCAATAGTGACATTTTGAAAAATGATCAAGTCTTAAATTTAACAGATGCGTAGGAATATATCTGATCGATTGGTGATAAATTTATTGAAATTGGTCCAGGGGCAGCTAAGTATATTTAATTTACAGACGTAGTACTACTTCAAAAAAAAAGTACGCTGAAATAGTTAATTGAAATGTGGGGTCAAATTCAAGTGAAAAATCACCAATTAGAACACAACATAAGGATTGAAAAAAATCACTACGAATGTTGAGAGGGAATTTTAAATTAATCAAAATTATGTTAGTTGAATATGCCTCTACATCCAAGCTACGCCACTGAAACAACATATGAATTTGTCACATCACTCCGTATGCATACTGAAATTCGTGATCTCAAGTGTTATAATATAATGAATTCCCTACCACAGATAATTCAATACGAAACCTTCTCAACTCTCATGGCATCCATTACCTACATCCAAGATCACGATCAACGCAAAAACAGGAAGTATCGATCAAAACCCTCTTTCCTGTTTGTGGCACTGCCGTAGGGACGCTCCTCTCACGCAAGCACATGGATCACACTTAACCTTCACGTTCCCATCACATCTTCCAGCATCTTGATGGTGGGATACGACGGGCCAACAACAGTCTGCAATTCATTGCTCCGGGGTGCCAAAAGCATTTCAAGGTCAAAAATGCATCTGCCATCGTTGGCAACCGATTTTTTTCGCTCGTTCTTTCTTCTGCATTTGTTGGGGTTAGATTGAGTCGGGCATCCGGGCATGTGCAATTTTTTCGTCGTGCCACTTTACCGAAAGTACAGTTCCGTAGCATATAGTTCGGGGAAGCCATTCAAGGGCTCCCATCATTAGTAGAAATTTGCAAATGCATTGTTGTTCGGAGGGTAGAAGTGCGCGTGTTGCCGGATCAAATTACGGGAAACAAAAATAGGAACACCCGAGAGGGTGTTGAAACCGTTGTTTTGAGTGGGGAATTTGGCAAATGACACCCAACATTCGTATTTACGCCGGACGCTTACATCAAGACTGCCGCTGAGATATTGAATGATTTCATTCACAAAATGAAACTGAACAGCCCAAAGAAGAGCATAAATCCTACATTTTTCTCAAGAATCCGGTTGAATGAAACCTTGACCTTGACTTTCCCGACTACATATTCACGATAATGACTGTGCGGCGCGCAGACTCAGTCACTCGAGTGGGCTCCGTCTGCAACCGAAGGGCATGCCAGAGAAGAAAAACCAGTGCACTTTGCAGCACGCATATCACTTGCACAGTAACTGCAGCAGAGCAAACGAAAAAAAAACGAAGCAAAAGCCGGTTTAATGGTGCTTGACGACTAGGCAGAGACGACTGAGACCCTGCGCCTCCATGCTTTTCCATCTGGCAGTGTAGACGACCAATCGACCAAGCCGACGACGACGACGACGACGACAACGACCCATGGGAATAGCGCAGATTTTTCTTCTCGTCCGTAATCCGTGCATCCAGATTTTTAAGGCATTTCGCGCAAGTTAAACGCCGGAAACTATTCATAAATGATTTTAATTCCTATTTAATTAGGTGACGCTCCGTGTTGAGACTTTCCCGACATGACATTCCTGAAGGTCATTTAACAGTTCTCACAGCAGGGGTACCTTCTTGCATCATCCCTGAATGGAGTCGTGGGAAAGTCCCGCCGCCACGTTCTTTCAATAGCACATTCTAAAGTTAAAGAGTAAAAACCGCGTGCTCCGAACATCGTCTCGTAAAATTAAAGTAGCGAACTTCACATGGCAAAACTTTCCAACGCCGTCGGTTCTCTGCACCCTGCCTGCCTCCCGCATGGAATCTAATGCTCTGCTTAATTATGTAATCGTTATGTTTATGAGTAGTCATTTTCCCACTCCCAGCCAGGCAGCCACCCATTTGATTGCGTTTCCCATCCACCGCCGCCGCCGGAACATATGTCCAGTTATGTGCGTGTAAGTGGCGTGATAATCGGCGTGCACACCAGGCCAGGGTCCCCATTCAGGGTAGCATATCGTCTCTCTGTGATCATCGTTAACAGTATCAACATCGTCGCTGACATGAATGTTAAGTTAGTTGCCTTGGTTAAAGTGATGATTCATGGCCGTCCATCGTAAAGGGGAAACCGGTTTCAACAATACCAAGAGGTGTTTATCAGGTGGAAAATTGTATGCTTAGTTCATTCACCGGGAACTGTATCCTTGCATAGTTCAATACTTTTGATTTACGCCTAATAATGATGTTCAAATTTGGCTAGCTTAAAACGCGGATTTTTAAATAATACAAAACGTACTCATGATATTAGGTTAGGTGGCAAACCGTCATTTTGGCGCTCCCTCCCCTTGCTCCTTCATTTTTAAGATGCTCTCAGATTCCATAAGGGTACCATAACAGAGAAAGAGATACCATACCTGTTTTCTCTGAAATGGAGTGAGAGTTTTTTCACTGACGATCCGCGGAGGCAGCTCAAAGAAGCTACTTTCAAATTCAAATCCCTGGCAATAGATTTTTCCTGGCATTGTAACATCTTCCATTAAGCTCTTCAAACTTTCCTGGTGTTCTTAGAATTTCTTTGAATTTCGCAAATACTTCTTAAAGTTTACAGTACTTTCTAATGTAATTAGGTTTTGCATGCGGTTCTCAGAACGTATTTAAAATTTGCTGAAATTTCCTGAAGTTTGAAGAATTTTTATGATTTCTGAAACTTTCCTGGAGATTGCCGAACTATATTGAAGTCATATAATTAGGCTAGAGCTCACAGAACTCTCTTGAAGATCGTAGAACTTACCAGGAAAAAAACTCACAAAACTCGTTAAAGCTAGCAGAATTATCCTGATGTTCGAAGAGCTTCTCTGATTATCGCAGTATTTCCTTGAAGTTTTCAATACTTTTCCTAAAGTTTGAAGAACTTATTTGAAATTCGAAGCGCAAAATTTTCCTGTAGTTTGTAGAGCTATTGAGCCTTTCTAATTATCTGGAGTTTGCACGAATTTCCTGGGATTCGCAGAACCTTATTAAAGTTCATCCAATTTTTCTTGAAGTTCGCAGTACTTTCCTGGAGTTCGTAGAGCTTACAGAAGTCCTCTCAAGTTCGCAGAATTTCCTTGACGATTGCAAAAATACCGTGAAGTTCTCAGAAAGCGCCTAAAGTTTGCAGAACTTTACTGAAGCTCACAGTTTCACTTAAGTTCAAAGACCTTGCCGAAAAAAAATGCAGATCGTCCCCAAAGTTTGAAGCAGTTCTCGTAATTTTCACAACCGCAAAACGTCACTGGAGTTTACAAAACTTACCTGGAGTAAGCAAAGATTCATTGAAGTTCGTAGAGTTTTCGTGAAGCTCGTAGAACTTTCCGCTAAAAATCTCCTAAATAAATTTAAAAAGAAAGTTTTCTGGATGTTTGCTCGCAGATTTTTCCTGAAGTTCGCAATACTTTCCATAGGTTCGAAAATCTTCACTGAAGATCTCAAAACTGCGTTGAAGTTCGCAGAACGTATTTAAAGTTTACTGAAATTTGCTGAAGTTTGAAGAACTTTTCTAACTGTGGTAGAACTGTCCTGGAGTTTGCAGAACTACATTGAAGTTCATATAATTAGGCTAGAGTTCACAGAATTTTATTGAAATGCTTAGAGCTTACTAGGAGGACATTGAGCTTCAATGAAGCTCACAAAGCTCCCTAAAGTTTGTAGAACCTCGTAGAATTTCTCTGAATATCACAGTATTTCCCTGAAGTTTGCAATATTTTTCTTAAAGACGGTATGCAGAGTTATCTTGAAGTTTGTAGAACTTCGCTCTGAACGTTTTTTTTTCTCTGTTCGGGACCTAAACCACTGCGACCAGTAATTTGATCTATTGTAGTATATCCCGTGTCCTCAGTGCATGTCGTATTACTCCATCACTATTGAGAAATGATGAAGTATTCGATTTTTTTACAGTTGTCATTCTTGCATTTATCGCAAGGATCCGACTCTAATTGAAAGGTCCCGCTATTTATACCCTTCGAAGTGTTGGAACACCCTCCAAAGGCGTGCCCCTTTGTCAGTCAAAATCGGATTCCTTAGCAATAAAATTAAGGAATGACACCGATAATGACCATACATCACAACCCTAGTCTTAACCACTTCAAACTAGGGAACAACGAATTGAAGATTAGGAATCACATAGATGAAGACTTACTAACTAATTTTTTCCTTGTTTCAAGATCATCCTCGGTGGACAAAGCCGAGTCTTGTCACTATCAACAAGGCATAAAAAGTAACAAGGACTAAGATGTGTTCCTTTGATTACTGAAAAATCCTGTTCCCCTAGTTTGAAGTAGTCGGGACTAGGAATCGGTGGTAGATCTTACATCCCGTAACGTACCACGAAAAGGTGATCTACCCACGTTACGAGGAACGTTGAACGTTGCTGAGCTTCTCTGTTTCTCTGGAGTTTGCACGAATTTTCTGAGATTCGCTGAACTTTAATGAAATTCATACAGTTTTCCTTGAAGTTCGCAGAACTATCCTGGACTTCACAGAACTTACAGTGGTTCTCTCAAGTTCACAGGATTTCCTTGAAGTTTGCAAAGTATTGTGAAGTTCGCAGAACGCATCTAAAGTTTGCAGAACTTTACTGAAGTTCACAGTTTCACTTAAGTTCAAAGAACTTACCGGAAAAAAAATGCAGTACGTCCTCAAAGTTTGAAGCGGTTCTTTAAATTCTCACAACCGCAAAACGTCACTGGAGTTTACAAAACTTACCTGTAGTTCGCAGAGCTTCATTGATGATCTTAGAGTTTTCGTGACGCTCGTAGAACTTTCCTGAAGTTCGCAATTTCCTAAGGTTCGAAAATCTTCCCTGAAGTTCACAAAACTGCGCTGAAGTTTGCAGGACTATCCTAAAGTTAACTGTAGTTCGCTTAAGCTCACTAACCTTCTTCAAAGTTCGCAGAACTTTCCTGCAAACTTCCTTAGAAAAAATATGGGAACTGCATTTAAGTTATGGCAACTCTAAACAATTTTGGTTTTATAAGGGTTGTGTAGACCATGATTAAGACTTGCAGAATGCTATAAAACCGCGATAAAACCTGCAATGTTACTTGGGTAGTCATTCAAGATGAGGGCTACTAGTATTTTCTAACCTCATGTGAGTTTGAGAAGTTTTATCAAACCTGTGCTTCTGTATTATGTCGGTTTGATGGTGGTAGTTCAGCTTCTTAGTGACAATCTGAGAAGCGAACTCGATCATTCCTGTAATATCGACATTATCGATCAAATCATTTTGGAACAGAAATCCGTCATGATTGCCAGAATTTAGTTTCGATCTCGCCGTTAAGGTGAAAGTTAATGCTTTTCCGTTGATACTGAATCCACACCCAAATTCAAAATGCACCAATACCAACAAGCATAGCAAATTTGACCGTGTTCGTAAACACAATATTCTTGTATAATTATAATAATTCTACTACTGAAATGACAATTTAAATTCAAAGATTTCATGTTCAGGGTAGTCCTACTTATGCTCAGGGAAGCCTTGCCGTTGTTCAGGGAAGGCCTGCCGAACTTCAGCGAAGTCCTGATGACGTTCAGGGAAGCCCTGCCGAAAGTCCTGCCAAAGTTCAGGAAAGTCCTTCCGAAGTTCAGCGAAGTCTTGCCGAAGTTCAGGGAAGTTCTGCTGAAATTCAGGGAAGTTCTGCGAAAATTCAGAGAAGTTCTGTCGAAGTTCAGGGAAGTTCTGCCGAAGTTCAGGGAACTCCTGCCGAAGTGATTTATTAGATTTTTCCACTGGTACGAATGGAGATTTCTTTTATATGGCTTTCTCGGTCTAGGGTAATCCAAATAGGAAAATGCAAAACTGACTGTTTGGATTACCCTAGATTGAGAAAGCGATATAAAAGAAATCTCCTGCCGAAGTTCAGGAACAACATGTGAAAATTGAGGAACCTTTTGATTTGAAAAATAATTCATTCAGCAATGTCAAAAGTGGGTAATTTCTAAAATAGTTCCATTTATCTTTAAAAATATCCAGATATATCAGAAAACCTCCATCAAATAGGCTAAAACTTTCACAGAGCCTCCTTAAATTAGCTTACGCATACACACACTTGAATTGTTTCTATTATTTCACAAATGCACGCGTTTCCAACACGACTTAGAAATACTCTAAATGTTTTGTTCTTCAATCTCATTGCTCTTCAACCTGTAGCATGCTTACACACAGATACATGCGAAAGCCAGTTGATTGCTTAGGAAAACGAAATCTAATGCTTGGAATTGCGTTACAAAAAAAATGGTTTGTATCGAAATAATACCTGTTGTCTTCGGAGGTAATGTTCCTAACAATATTTTGAAACGATCTATGGGAGTGAAATATGACCTTTCATACGAAATACTTGTGTAATTGATGAGCAAAGTTTGCGACCACTTGACTGTGGTTTGAACTTAGAAAATGGTTTTCAGAAAATTTAAACAATAAATCAATCTTGTAAAAATTACTAGGGATAACAATTTAGTTCTTTAATTTGTTTGAGTCATTCTAATCCGATTCACTTTCACCTTAAGTAAAACAATCGCTCGGCTCCTTAGGATTTTTTGTTGGAAAATGCCACCTTCGTTGCTGCTGAGCACGGTGTTTTATACGGATAAGTGGGTCATAAAGCTATTCTTAAGGGGAAGTTCACCACTGTGAAAATAAAAATTACGTCTAAAAATTAATTTTTAATGATATAAAAAATTTAAAAAATCTAATTTTTTCAAATTTTTTGAACAAAATTCACGTGCATAAATTTTTTTCAGAATGAAATTTTAAATTGATTCTGGTAAGAATTCCAGGTGTTTTTTTTTTTGTTAAAGAGAAGTCCAAGGGAATTCTGGTGATAGTTTCGAAGGAATTCGAGGTGAGATCCAAAATGGCTTTTTCTAAACGATTTCTAGAAAGTCAGGGGCGTGTCTTGAATCCCTCAAGATCATCGAAAGAAAACATTTTTTACAAAATTACATTTTTCAACTGCACCTGAACCAGCAATAAAACTCTTTGTAAATTCCCCGCATTCATTCCAGGTAAGCCTACTTAAAACGTAAATTTCCTCTACAACACCGGTGGCATACAATCACACATAACATTAAATAACCATTCCCTCAATTGTCATCGAAAATATGCGCAGAACTTCGACGAAAAATAAAACAAACAATCTCCAAATCGCACCTTCAGCAACCACAGCCACCATACTTCCATTGAACATCCTATCAAAAAAACCTTCCCCCCTTCTGAACCCCATCGTACCAGACAACAACACCATTTCCGCTTGTCATCGCCCCCGCGAATCACGCGACCCATTCCTTGGCCCCCGTATTTATGCTAAATTAATACCTCATTCGGTATGCCAAACACGAACCGACGTCTTTTCATTTCTTTAGACAGCGCGACGAGCTGCCCTCTTGTAGGTAGGCTACCTACTAAACCAAACAAGACTCTTAAACACCCTCAAGAATATTTCTTTTGCGTGACATTTGCTGCTCCATTCGATGTCTCATCGTGTGCCTCCTAATAGCGGGCGTCGTCGGTAGCCATAAAATATTCAAACCCAATGCCTACTTGAGTATTCTCAAGATGTGTCGGCTGAAAATAAAAAAGAAATTCCCTACCTGCCAAACCTTGCCTTGGCTGCCCCGTATACAATGAAAATGAAAGTGCGAAAAACGAGCAAGCGTGGGCAGAGATGGAGCAACAGGTGTCAACCAGCCCAGAGTGCGGCCAGCAGCAGGAGGAGGTGAGATTTTGCAATTCATTCATGGGTAGTTGCGGTTGATGAATGGAAAATAATGCTCGGGGAAAAAGGAGCAACATTTCCGTCCTAATTATTTATTTAATGGTACATAAGTACCCTGTCGTTAGTGTAGAATGAAGTACTTGTGGGTACGGTTTATTAAGTGAATGAACCTTTTGTACAATTCTACCTCCGGTAGAATTACAGTGAAAGCAGTGAATATAGAGCGGAAACGCTTTCGGAGCCTGGTAACTCCACCACCGTTGGCGATATTCGACAGCCAATGGGAGCTGGAGTTTCCGCGTGCCGAGCGTTAGTACATCAGATTAGTGAAGTGCATTAAGTGGATTAAGTTAAAGTGAACACATTTTCAGAGTGTGGAATGATGGAATCCTTCTGAATAATTCAAACTAATTGACAACCCCAGGACCTCACTTAAATCAAAACGTTACTTCCCATAGACCCACCGTGCCCCTTACAATCTACGACCGACTTAACAAAAAGCTATTCAAATAAAGTGTCGTCCTCGAAAGCAGTTAACCATGTTTTACAAACTGGATCACGCATTCACCCTTTCCAAAATTCTAAACTCAACATACGCATCTAATTGCAACAACCAAACTGCACCCGAGCGCGAAAATCAAGGTCAGTGATTTATAAACATGTCTCCCAACTGGAACAAACTCAAGAAATCCAATCTTTGAAATTTGTCGAACCTCTTAACGGAACCGCTTTATGAAGAGCTTTGAGTGTTTTGGTTTATTTCCTTTTAATTCCGTTATAATTGCTTATCTTTTCACAGATACGCGTATTCCGTCTACTACTTGCAGACTTCATCAGTGCCATGTACCAGTGGTGTTTTAGTAGACGAAATACGTGTATCTGTCAAAAGATAAGCAATTATAACGGAATTAAAAGGAAATAAACCAACAAACTCAAAGCTTAACAAGAAATCCAGCCATAATCGATGTCCATGTCCGATGTCACACATTTTGAATTCAAACTGCAAAACCTCTGCATTTACTTGGTTCAGAAATGGCTGCAAACGACCCGGATCTCGTAAACTTACACGACGAAAAGATGCTACCACTTTTTTCCCCTCCATTTTTCGTGACGCATATGGCAAATAATTCCATTATGATGTCCAATGATGTAGATTCATGAACTATGCATTGAAGCTGCTCCAATGTTAACACTTTCCATTTGACCTTATTACTTTCATTTGACCTAGAAATAAATTTTGCGGAACATGCTTTCCGGAGTTCTGAATTATGTTCCAAAATTAGCAAATTCTAAACTCACCGAACAATAAATAACGCACAATGGAGGCCATCTCGCCGGAAAAAAACGGAAATCAAGAAAAGTTTATAGGTATGAATGCTTCTCAACTGGAACAAACTCACCATGATTATAGTCCAATGGTGTGACCCGCCCATCTTGAACCCAAACTGTACCGCCTTTACACTAACTTGATTCTGAACTAGCAGAAAACGACCCAGAACCCGTCCATCATATACAAAATGTATACATTCTGCATAAAGCAAACCAAAAATACTCCCCAACTCCCCCAATGCTGCCATGGAACGACGTTTAACGTTACAAAAATAGCGGGAGAATTGGACCCGCTCTCCACGATTCTGAAGGTAAACGGGCCTCGAATCATCCTCCAAACCGACATGAATAGTAGTCATTCCACGCGCATTTTCTTTCATTCGATTTCAGCCGTACAATGATTAACTTTTCTTCCAAATAATTTCGATATTTCTTGGCTGGTACTTTCATCACTAGTGAATAATCAGCCAAAGCCCAAGCAAGGGCATGATCGCATCATTGCAAAAACGACCAACCAGCTGGCATCCTCATCATCGTCATTCGCTCCGACCAGCAAAGGTCAATTCCAAACACTGCATGACCGATTTAGGTCTTATTAAGCATGAGTATGAGCATGAGCATGATTGACTGTCCACGGTTGCTACTGAGTTATTGCCAAATCAGCTGTAATTACACAGAGAACCAATAGACGATGCTTGAGACTAGCAATCATCCTTAATGTGTAAAAACTGGTGATCTCTAACTAAGCAATACCAGCAGCGCTGGCCGTGTCCAAACGCTGGTCAAGAAAGGAATGGGTAGGAATGTGTTGACGTGACACTCGCTTTGATGGAAGCCGAGAACACCTTTGCACTTCCACGAGGAATCACTGGGATATTAGGTAAGAGGGTAGAGATAGCAGCAGAGTTCGTTTTGGTAAACGATAAGCTGAATTGATGTCCCAACGATGATATAACGCGAAGGAGCTTGGGATTGAACCCACGATCTTCTGCTCAGTAAGCAAAAACGTTCGCCAGTAGGCAAACGAGCTCCTTTTCCCTTCCTTTTTCGAATTGTTGTTATTACCATGTAGTCATATTAACAAATAAAGCAATTGACGAATCTTGAATGTGGATGAGCCTGATATTAGACTCATGATGTTCTGTTCAGTAAGCAAAAACAATCGCTCTAAGGCCACCGAGGCCCTCATATCACATCATATATTTACTCGAGTTGTTGTAACCATTCAAACCCGGCACCGATGACGACAAGTTTCGACAATACACGATAACCAAGCGATATTACCATACATTTCTTTAATATGGAAGGACCTGGGACCAGTCTTGTAAACGGTCTCCGTAGTCAACGCATTTTCTGTGATAATCGACTGCCTTTGCTTCCGACACTTGCTAAACAAGCTTTCAAATTACAGTAGGGTAGAGAACTACTTCGGCCTAATCGCCCATTTTGGGCCTATCGAGCAGAAAACTTCAAATAAATCTATGATTCCAGAGTTAACAAGTCAATTATGCGTTTGGTACGATACTTTAGTTAATAAGCTACGGAACGAAGTCAATGAGAACGCGTGATATGAACGTTTGCACCCATTATTCCCCAAAACAAAAGAAGCGTTCCGACCGAATCAATTTTCATCTTCATCCGATAGGCCAAAGTGAATTCAATGGCGTTTCAATGACGTTTCAATGCGTTAGGCCGAGTTTAGAATCCGTAGGCCGAGTTTGGCGTCAAGAAGCAGTGTTAGACTTTTGACAATATCTCAACGATTGGTTTCTCTTTATCAAATCTTACGGTACATACGGAAAGGTAAATAAATTTGGAAGCCATCAGTAATAATAACATTCCGTTTGGTGCTAAACTGCGCTAGATTAAGAAAGACAAAGTGCGGGTTGTGCTTAATAGGCCGAAAATGGGGTAGTTAACCCTACCAAACTAAAATGCCGTATGACAGTCGCCGAAGACCGTCACGAATGTATGTATTTTAATTTTTCTCATAATAAGAACTAGTGATGTTGTGCTGATGGGGCCTCCCTTAGCTCAGTCGGCAAAGGCGCAGCTACAAAGCAAGACCATGCTGGACGTGGCTGGGTTCAATTCCCGGTCCAGTCTAGGAATTTTTCGGGTTGGAAAATTTCTCGACTTCCCTGGGTATAGAAGTATGATTGGACTTGCCACACAATTATACCAATGCAAAAATGGTACAGACATTGAAAGCTCTCAATTAATAACTGTGGAAGTGCATCTAGAACACTAGGTTGAGAGCATGCAATAAGCTTATATGCGATACGCAATAAGATTGAAATTCTAAGAAGAAGAAGAAGAAGAAGAAGAAAAAGAAGAATATGTTGTGCTTGTGTGAATTCTGAAAATAGCAAGCAACAATGTTCTAGTAATAACATTTCTGATCAGAAATGGTTTAATTTACACCAAATTGAGGAATTATAACGAAATCACACATCCACACATGTCATATGATAGTTATTTGAAAATTTTCTTTTTGCTCGAATGTTGTTCTACCGTTTGTATTGTGTAAGAGAGACGACCGTAGAGCGTGAGAGTACGAATACAAACAGACTGTCCCACACGACAACAAAGCGAGTGTACTGATTGTTAAGGCTCTGGTTAAACAAGATATTAAAATGAAATTACGTTCTCCAGAGCAGTCAATAATGTATCCTAAACAGGATCAAGCGTGTACTCTATTTTTCTAAATATTCCGAAGCGTTTCACCCAAGATCTAACAGGTACAATAATGTATTTTCCCCAGAAGACTCAACTATGTTCTTGCACTCGGATGCATACCTTACCGACAGTATCGCTTTTCTTATGTGCTATCTAAAACCGCAAAATAGATCACGCGCGATCCAGGTCATCCCGCCAGAAAACAAACGAATTGTTTTTAACTGGAACAAGCTCACCAATTACAAGCACCATGGCAGCATCAACAAAACTTTAAACAAATTTTGGAAAATTTCGAAAAGTAACAAAAAGAAAAAATATACACACCACATAAAAACACATAAACAGGGGACATGGCACTCTTCCTAATGTAAAGCAACACATAATAAACAGCGACAAATTCAACCGATACGGAATCCGATCCGAAAAGTTCTAAAGCAGATTAATCACAAACTAATCAGCGCAATACGCGTAATAATCCGAACGTCCACTGTAGTCACACTGTTCAGAAATGGTCAACAACCCACCGAAATCGTACAACACGAACGAAGGTCACCGGTCCATTCCACCCAAGGTACGATTTTCACTCCCCCACAAGACCAAATACCATTACGTTTTTCAATAGAAAATCAATTACACTGATAAAAACAATTGAGAAATAATTTTCAACAGGATCCAACTCATGAAAATCAATCAATATTCGATATCTGGTTGCGAATTCCCGAATCTTTAACGCATATCTTCTACTAGCTAATTCCAGAGCAGTACGATCAATCCTATCTGCTATTTAGGCCTTATAAAGGGAAAAAAACGCGATTCAAGTTTTCCAACTCCAAAACAACCCTGAAAATTGGATTCAACAGTTCTTTTCGTCTGCGACTAATAGCCAGCCACACTAACTTCTACCATTGTCAAATATTCCCAATCGAACGGTCTTGATCCCCTTTAACACGACAGTTTGAACATCGTAGAAGGAAATTGAATGTGAGAAATTGGCTCTACACTTGGTCCGTGGTCTCGTTCCATCTCAACACCACTTTTCCATGATGGCTTATCCGATCAGGACGTTGACATCCCATTCGAAAACCCCGGTCGGCGCATCGTTATTGAATTATGCGTCGATCTGACTTCCGGTTCCGGAGATACGATGGCCTGAATTGTTATTATTATTTTGACATAGGACTACGTCTTTGATTTCTATATTAGGTACACTTTGTGAAAACCGAAAATGGAACATGTAACAAATTAAGAAAGATTTTGAACGTTAATAACTCAGCTGCCCCTGGTCCAATTTCAATAATTTTATCCCCAATCGATCAGAAATATAGCTACGCATCGATAACAATGCTTTCGAATGTTGATTTTCAACAAGAAACTATTGAAAAACTGGTAAATGTCCAGCATTGTCCAAAAGCGTCGAATTAACTAACAAATCCACCAATTACCTACATGCATATACTGCTTTCCCAGCACAGTCGTCAGAGAGTAGTAAGTAGACGAAACAAGTCGAAGTGGCATTCGCCTCCGATCCTCGGGCGCGTGCGAATAGGGAGGATGGAATTGCGTAATATTTTGCACACTCATCGCCATATTCAGAACCAAACGCCGTCTGGCTCGCCGTGGCGGTGTCTGACGTATCTCCGGTCTGATTTATGAGGTGTGCTGAAGGTGTTCCTGAAAAATGAGATCCATGATGCTGTCACCTACACTAAACACGCCAAGCGTAAGCGGCCATGGATGTCATCTACGTTTTGAAGTGACAGAGACGCACTCTGTTTGGTTTCGGAGGTTAAATCATCACCAACTTTGGCAACAAAACGGCTCTTTTCAGGGCCACCAAGCTTATTACAGTAAAGAGTAGGAATAGAATTCATCTGCCTGTTTGTCCATATTCAGAACCAACGATCACACAAAATGCTCATGTAATCAAACTGGAAGCAGGGTGACGCGAGATTTGTTTTCCGTACTGAGCTCCAATGCTACCGACGCCAGGGACGTAGCTCCCACACCTGGACCCTACCAATCGAGCCATCAACTCAACCGGGGACCAACGGCAGAGATGTTATGCCTTAGAACATGCCGGTGGCGCCGACTAGGATTGGGTGATCTTGGATCGATCTTTTTCATCCCGATTTTTCGGATCGATTCTTTGCCCACGAAAAGATCGAAAAAATCGATCTCTTCTTTCGATCTTTTCGATCTACCAAAAAAAAATAGATCTTAAACTTTGTACTGTACTTACATAAAAAAAAACGGTTTACTCTCACCCCAGACTGCGTGGAAATTTAACGAACATGACAGCAACGTCGGTATCGTTCCCTACAATGACGTCACTATTAGCGTTTCTGATATTTACAAATACAGCAACATTTGAAGGTTTATGCTACCTTCCTCCTATGCTCATTGATCATATTATAAAGGAAAGAAATTCTTGGGGTACCAACGAAAACAAGCGTATAGTCTATTCTATAAGCAAGAGTATTGATGGTCTGAATGTGAGGATAACAATTACAAACCATCATTTTTGGCTAGAGCTAAAGTGAGAGAAGCAAACTAAGGACTTGAAAATGGGATTACGCAAGTGTGCGAGTTATAAACGTCAGAAAGGTTAATTAACACTCCAAACACGATGCCTCTAGTAAAATGTGTAACGGCAAACTGGCAATGTTTGAAAAATCATTTCTCAGCAGTTTATCAATAGATTTTAAATCTATGGATACCGAACAAATGTTTGAAGTCTGTCGTGATGTCAATAGATTTGAAATTCGTCAATAAATGGCTGAACAATGATTTTCTAAACATTACAAGTTTACCGTTACACATTTCTAGATAAATATTTCAAAAGGTCCTATCTGCATTTATCGATTCTCTTCATCGACTTTCTCTTTCGTTAATGACTTAGCTGTAAAACCTTTCCCTAGATAACCCAAGATAACAACTTCCTTTATCAAACCAAGTGGGAGCGCAAAACCTGTTTGCATAGCAGTGGTTATCAAAAGAGAAAGTCGATGAAGAGAATCGATCAAAGTAGATAGGACCTTTTGAATTGTTCATCGAGATTTTACAAAAACTTTAAGATCGATCTAGCAAAGATCGATTCTTTGGTACCGATTTAATCAGTGGATCGATTTTAGAGCCAAATATAAGATCGATCCGTTAAGATCGATCTTTCTCTCTAGATCGCCCAATCCTAGCGCCGACTGAGATTGGACCCAGGCCTGCTGGGGTGAGAGGTAATCACGCTAACCACCGGCGCCGATATCTTTCAAGGTGATATAACGGCGAATGAGATCGACCCAAATTTGAGTTTAGTTATCTCAGAAATAAGAAATAAAGTGCAGGAACTCAGCGATGAGTAAATTTGCCTTATATTTCCCCAGGTTTTTCCAGGATTTTCCAGGGAAAAATCGCGAATTTGAGAAAAGTAAAGATTAGATTCACTCAGTCTATTGGTACTACTCCGAGACTGAATAAAATTTTCGTCAATTTCCTCATTTTCTGGCAGATTTTTTTAGGTTTTCCACAGGAAACCATGAGACAAATTTACTCATCGCTGAGTTCCTGCACTTTTGGCGATTATGAGTGAACTAAACTCAAATTTGGGTCGTTCTCATTCACCGTGTACGCTAAAAGAAAAGAGCCAGCGTCGCTACTTGATAGCAAACTACTCATAATGGGAGGAGTCTTTGTAACTTTTATACCACTTGGTTGCACATCATTTTGCTTTAACCTGAAAAGATATAAAAGAGCGCTGCTGTATGGCATTAGCTCATGATCAATTCATCATTCTCTGCTTGATCGTCAAGCAGTTCAGTTCAGTGTTAGCTCGCTCTCTCGAGTTGTTTGAAAAGTTCGTGGCGATAGTGTTCGCGCTCTCTTTCGCGGTTTGTCGTGCGTGTGTGTGTGCCCCGAAATGGTTAAGCATCGGTCGCGAAGCCCGGCGAAGGTCCAGAGCCCCGGTGAAGGAAGCTCCGGTGTGCCTACCTCGAACAGGTTTGCTGTTCTCCCCATGGATGGGAATATCCAGCCAGCTGAGTTGGAAAAACGCAGCAAGAAGAGAAAGAAGAATCGAGGCCAGTCCGATGTCACTGCGACGAACGCCAGCGACATCGGTGATTTCGGCGACGCCATCGGCAACGAAAATTCTGCCGGCCCGAGTGCGGCAAAAGTGAAGCTCCCTCCATTGGTAGTGAAAAATGCCCATCTTAATGAGCTCATCGCAGATCTAGCGACGCTGGGCGTTAAAGCCGCATACAAGTTAGGCAGAGTCGGCACCAAGGTGGTGCTCCGTACCAAAGCGGAGTATGACTTAGTCGTCGCCCACCTGAGGACTTGCAAGGTGGAATTCTTCACCCACGACATTCCCGGTGAGAAGCCATTCAAGGTCGTCATTAGGGGCCTACCAAACTTCGACCCGAAGTTTATTGAAGCTGAAATCAGAGACCGGTACAAGCTGGCCCCAAGTGCCGTCTATCGGATGACAAGGAAGGACGAAAATGTGAAGGCGTATCCGGATAGCCTTTTCCTGGTACACTTCCAGAAGGGAACGGTGACGCTCAACGCGCTGAAGGCCATCCGCTCCATCAATTCCATCATCGTCCGCTGGGAGCCATACCGTGGCGGCCATCGTGATGTGACTCAGTGCCAACGGTGTCTGAACTTTGGACACGGCACCCGCAACTGCAACATTAAGCCACGCTGTGGCAATTGCGCTCAAGACCACGCCACTTCCGACTGCCCTGCGGATGGAGCCGTGGCGTTAAAATGTGCCAACTGTGGTGGTGCTCACCAAGGTTCCGACAGACAGTGCTCCAAACGCGAGGACTTCAAACGCATCCGAAAACAGGCGGCAACTAACAACCAACCAGGACGCAAGAAGGACAAAGTCCCGGCATTTCGGACGGAGGATTTCCCGCCTCTTCGTGCTCCTCAGCAAAGGCAAGAGAATTCGCGGGTGCATTCCGCTCAAGCAACTTCTGGTGATTCTGCTGGCCAAAGCTCTCCATCCCCCCTGGATTCTGGAGACAACCACCAGCGCAAAACAACAACCCCGATCTGTTCTCAGCGGATGAACTGATGGAAATTTTCGTCAACATGTCCGGTGCTCTTCGTAAGTGCCGTAATAAGCCCAAACAGATCCAAGTGCACGGTAAATTCATCATCCAGTATGGCGTCTAAACTGCTAAGTATCGTCACCTGGAATGCTTGCTCTGTAAGAGCAAAAGAGATTGAGCTTGCCGACTTCCTCCGCAAGCACAGCATCGACGTGGGCCTTCTAACCGAGACCCATCTAAAGTCCGGTGACACCTTCTGGTTGCCTGACCACAACATTATTCGGCTTGATCGCACAACTCCAGGGAGCGGTGGGAGGTGGTGTTGCGGTCGTCGTCAAGAAAGGAATGACATACCACACTCTGTCCCATATCCGCACCTCTATCATCGAGGCCCTTGGTATGAAGGTGGAGTCGTCGACTGGATACGTCCAGTTCATCACCGTGTACTGCCCTCGACAGTGTGCCGCCAACAGTGGACTAGCGGCTAAATTCAAGAAGGACCTGTCCACCATCACCCGTAACGGTTCCCGCTTCGTATTAGGAGGAGATCTAAACGCTCGCCATGAGGCCTGGCGGAACTACCAGCAGAACCAGAACGGTCGTCTGCTGTTCGACCACTCACAGCATGGGCTGTACTCCATTTGGTTTTCAGATGAGCCAACATTTATCTCACCGGCGGGCAACCCATCGACGCTAGACCTGTTCCTGTCAAATACCAGCTTGTCCAACCCGGTAGCCTTGAACGAACTCAGCTCCGACCACCAACCGGTGGTGGCTGAACTGGGCTGCAACGTGGCTCCTGCTTCAAGCCTGCGCAAGGACTACCATCGCGTAAACTGGGACAGGCACATCATCGACAACCCGCCGCTTGACACCGTGGAGGACATCGACCGAGCGTTGGAGGGACTCCACCAAGCCATAACCGTGGCTGACGAGGCGTGCGTCCGACGAGTTCCTGTGAGGGATAAGTTTATTACCATTGATTCCCACACCCAACTCTTGATTCGCCTGAGAAATGTTCGTAGACGCCAGTTCCAGAGAACCGGAGATCTAGCGAGGAAACGTGAAATGGCCGATCTGAACAAGAAGATTGTTTCCAGAACGGTCTTGACCAGTATCTGGACGGTCGCTCCAGACTATTCTGGAAAGTTGTGAAGGTCTCAAAGGCGCACCCCAAACCCATTCCACCACTCAAAGATGAAAATTATGACGATCGGCTCATAATCACCCCTCAGGAGAAAGCAAATGCGATTGGTGAGCATATCGCCAAATCGCACTTGCTTGGCTCCAACGTCCAAAGTCCGCTCGAAGTTCAGGTTGAGCAATGCGTACTCAACCTTGATTCCTCCCCTTGTGTCATCCCTTCGGAGGATAGAATCACAGTGGAACAGATTTGCTCAGCGCTGAAATGCACCAAAAACATGAAGACCCCCGGGTTTGACGGAATATTCAACCTAGTATTGAAAAATCTCAGCATGAAGGTTCACTCTCTGCTGGCTGCTGTATTCAACAGATGCTTGGAACTGCACTAATTTCCAAGTATCTGGAAGACAGCGAAAATCATACCTATCCGCAAACCCGAGAAGGACCCAACGCTAGCTTCAAGCTACAGACCAATCAGCCTCCTTTCAGCGCTGAGCAAATTGTTCGAGAAACTTATTCTCAATCGTTTGCCCAAGTTTGTCGAGGAGCAAAACATTCTCCTACCGCAACAGTTCGGGTTCAGGAAGGGACACTCCACAAATCATCAGCTAGTACGGGTGATGAATAACATCCGAAATAACAAGGCTGTATCCAAGCCCACAGCCATGACCTTGTTAGACGTTGAGAAAGCGTTTGACAATGTCTGGCACAATGGGCTTGTATACAAGCTTTGTAACTTCAACTTTCCTTTGCATCTTGTTAAAATCACCCGTAACTACCTTCAGCAAAGGTCGTTTAAGGTATCGTAGAATGGCTGCCTTTCAAACACGTTCTCCATCGCAGCAGGAGTTCCGCAAGGAAGTCTGTTGGGCACTTTGCTTTACAGCATCTACACTTCAGTCAGACATTCCTCCCCTCGGAGACGGTTGCGTGTAGTAGTTATAAGTAGTCTCCTTTTTCCAATTCAAATCAAAGCAATCCCACCAAGGTGGTCATACTTTAAAACAGGCCTGGTAGGACTAGGAACTGTAAATAATAATTAAAATCTCAAATGTACTAAAGTTGAAAGACGCATCTGTGTCACTTGAAAATTCATGCATGTAACCACACAACCACGTTATCAGTTGCAATTCCATTAGCTGCGGGGACAGTAATCACAACTAATTTAAAAGACCCAGAAAGTGGACGCAGACATCGGAATTACCAACGCAACGACATCGTTCGAACTTTACACAGCTAAGTTTGACTACAATGATCACCTGCGTGATCCTGCTACCAGGAAAGCCAACTGAGCACGCTGCCTCTGGAGATACCCAAGTACACCAGTTTGTTCGCTTCGATCCAAAATGGCAGTTTAATTAGCGACGGAGATGGTCACCACAAATTTGGTAGGACTCTGATGGACGTGGACATCGGAGCAACAGCGATTAGTACCTATTCGTTCCGTGCCCTCCATCTCCAACAACCCTTTCGATGGACACCAGGAAAACACAACAAACGGTCCTTTTCAGGGCCACAATTTGAAAAACAAACGGTCCTTTTCAGGGCCACCAATTCAAAAACGGAAAAGAGTTAAGATAATAGATTATCGATCAATTAAAAGAACTAAAGGCTCAACACATTTATTCCGTCCACTAATGGTCCTACGTCAAGCTTTTGTTCGTGCCCCTAGGCACAGACCCTTCTACTTTTTTTTTCACCAAATGGAATGTTTTTACTGCAGATGACTTCTAAATTTTGTTGAGCTTTCGGTAAGTATCGTAAGATTTGATAGAGAAAATCAAATTGTTGAGATATTGTTAAAAATCTAACAATGCTTCTTGATCCTAAACTCGGCCACGGATTCCAAATTCGGCCCAACGCATTGAAACGCCATTCATACGCCTTTGAATTCACTTCGGCCTATCGGATGAAGATAAAAATTGATTCGTTCGTTGCGCTTGTTTGGCTTTTTTTATATAATAATGGGTGCAAACATATATTATATATATTACGCGATCTCATTGACTTCATAAGGTATCTTTATAACTAAAGTATCGTACCAAACACATAATTGACTTGTTAATTCTGAAATCATGGATTTATTAGAAGTTTTCTGCTCAATAGGCCCAAAATGGGTGATTATGCTGAAGTAGTGCTCTACCCTTCTTTTCGAAACTGTTATTTTAGTTAGGAGGAGAAGTCCATTATGTTATTCAAAACAGTGTCCCTATGTCATCATTGCAAAACCTCTAAAAATTTATGTTTTTTTTTTTATAATTTTTACAGTGTTTACTCGGCTGTCGACAAAAGCAGGCCACTCTCGATGTGTGTCACGCGATCGTCTGTTTTCTCGACAGCAACCATTGTGTGGTCCTCTTCATTGTTCTTCATCAGCAGTTCTTTCGGTCGATGCGTCGTCGCCTTTGGAAAGCAACCGTTTCGTGATGAGTGTGTGAGTGCTGACCACGTTTTGCATCCATTGCTGCAATTGAAGCGCTCTGACCCACGTTGGCGTAACTGCCATACAATGAAACCACTGGAAGCGGCTCCAGTTCTGATGGAGGAGGCTTTTTGGATAGCGGAAGATAAAGTGTTTATTGTGTTGTACCTTTTGACTATAGTTTTAAGCTGTATTGTATAGTGACCAAGAATCCTCGGCTCTGTAAAGTTAATTCGTTTGAGCCTTATCAAATAACTCAATAAACAACTTATAATTTTTAAATATTAAAAAAATCAAATCGGCCTTATTTGTGAAGAAAACAGTGTTATTAAGGGAGGAAAATTTGATTTAAGATTTCCAATTCCAAAACACCCTTGAAAAACCCGATTAACGCTTTATTCAGGGAGAAAAACGATTAATTCAAGAAGATAAGTTTCCTTCCAAGACCAAATAATAAGGTAAGACGATATATTTTTATTCATTTTTCATTCACCACGAAGGATATAATCTGTTGAAGCAACTCGACAAAGGGTTATATTAAGGCAGTTCATATTGTCGTTAATTTAGGAACGATTTCAATTTCCTACAACCCAAACAACCGGCAAGCACAACTTCAAGAACGACGTTATATTTAGAAACTAGAGATATTCATCTTCCCGAGAAGTTGTTTCTTACAATCCTCTATCCAATAGCCCAAGTCTGGGCAAAGGTGAAGTAGCTAGGTGAGCAACAGTAAAAGACAACTGAGAACCGCATAAATATATAGCTAATACATTTATCCCAGCTGGAACGGTTCTAGGCCCCGAAGGAATGATGCAGTAGCTATTCAGTAGTTGTGGTAGCATCACAATTGCCACTTTATCGGAGAAACTCCCCCGAAGCTTTGCTGAGAATTATTTTCATTGCCAAAACTGTACATACATTTACCAACCAACCGTGTGTAGTTGCAACTTGCAACTACTGCCAGCCAGCATCAGCCAAACTCTTCCCATCAGCACAAGAAGGTGCAAAAGAAGTTGGTCGCTTATAGGCTAGGAAATAAATTATGCTAAAATGTATTTATTCACGGTAAGTGAACGTTAAGATGCAGCTCGACGCGGTTGATCTTGATACAAACAGAAGCACACGCCACTGGCTGCATGTACCAGGTCTCTCCTGCATGCCTTATTCCTCCCGAAGCGTGATCGTGGGAGTGTGGGTGGAAAACGAGGAGGAAATTTAGCATTCGATGATGGCCCGAAGGTTGTGGCTTGTGTACTTATGTTACGGAGTTGCTGCCTGTACGGTGGGAAGGAAATCCAGATGAAAAGGAAGCGTTTATATTCTATTATGTGCCGTTAATCTTTCGCTCGGAATGATTAATTTCAAGCCGATTTGAATCTATTGCTTCAAGGGAGCTCTTACAAGCCATGGCAATATTTGGATCTTGAAGGAATGGCTTAAACTGGTGAACCCTGCGACTGAATAGAATTTTATTAATGTGGTTGCTAAGTTGTCTCTATCAAAACAACATAAATTTGCAACTGGATTCGCCGATCCTGGTCCCGGTCGGTACTCGTCCCATAAATGAGTCTTTGAATTCTTTGCGATTTTCGTGAGTTACAAACACATTACACGACTAATTATCTTCGTATATGGTCGTTGGTCCCTCCTAATCTACTCCCAGCTCATCATCCACCGAAGGCAAACCGTCTCTTGGTCGCTTCTACACGATATCGCAGTATGTCCCGACAAAGTAAGAACAACAAAAATGGTAGAACAACATTCGAGTAACAAGAAAATTATCAAATAACTATCATGTGACATGTGTGATTCGTTCTAATTCCTTAATTTGGTGTGAATTAAAGCATTTCTGATTAGAAATGTTATTACTTGTACATCGTTGCTTGCTGTTTTCAGAAGCACAACATCAGCAGCTCTTATTATGAGAAAAACTAATATACATATGTACATTCGTGACGGTCTTCGGCGACAGTGTCGTGACATTTTAGTTTGGTACTGTAATTTGATAGCTTATTTTGCAAGTGTCGGAAGTAAAGGCAGTCGATTATCACAAAAAAATGTGTCGACTATGGTGACCGCTTACAAGACTGGTCAGAAGTCGTCATTGTAGATTTATCAGTCACCACCAACTAGGAATTTCAACAGGTTTACAGAATATCTGACGGTTGAAACACAGCTCATATCTGCCTCTGCTGGTTGATTAATATTACACCATAAAACCAAAACTGCCTAGGGGATCAAAGTTTGTCCTGCTTCTCAACGGACGCGAAAAAATACTGTTTTAGGAACAGAAAAAAAATCGATCACCTCAAGCCAAAAATTGAAAAAAATGCGACGGAAAAACGTTGCGAACACTTTAGGATTTTCGTCGCATTTTTTCAATTTTTGGCTTGAGGTGGTAGATTTATTTTTATTCTTTTAATGCACGACTACCCGAGCAAAGCTGGTGATCGAAATGAAATCAAAATTTGCTGTTATGATGTAACTTATTTTGAATACTCCAGTTGATCTCATTTTGGTTGACATAACGGTTAACACAGCAAAAATGAGAGCAAAATTTTACACTGTTGAATCAAACGGAAAACTAATCTTGCTTTCAATGAAATCAATTTGATTACTGATTTTGCATTCATAATGTTTAACTGAATACGGGCATGGCGTAAATGGTTAGTATCCATGCTTCTCACGCTGACAGAGTTGAGCTCAAATCTCTCCCCGGGCAAGTCATGAATGATCTAAAAAGTGTTAAAAAAAATAAATAAACAATAATCATTAGACATAAACGACAGATGAACTTAAATTAAATTTTAAACAATACGTTAACAGCAAAACTTCAAGTTAAGTTGCTTCCATTTAAAATGTTTTGACTGCATAATGAAAGCACAATATACTACTTTTCTTTTATTTAACGTCGGTCTCTGTTCCGCAATCTAGTGCCAATCACCGACGGACATCGATTGCCATCCATTGACGGCAATCGAATGTGCAGGAAGGCAGCTTCCACACCTGCGTAGGATATCGCACCCATTCAAACACACATGGGCCGGGACCAACGGCTTTACTTCCCTTCCGAAGGAAGACGTGACCAGAGATTTTTATGCCTCAGAAAAATCCCACCGACCTCGGCTGGGATTGAACCCAGACCTATTGGGGTGAGAAAGCAGTCACGCTTACCACTACACCACCGGCGCCGGCTGAAAGCACAATATGATATCAGACTTATGTCGCGACAATTGAAATCAAAATGAGTTTTCATTATGATAAGAACTGCAAACTTTAATATCGATTTCCTTTCATTTTGTTAACCGACTTTGCTCGGGTACAAGATCTTATGACCAAACGAAGGATATTTCCAAGTGTATTTTCAATGGAATTTCACTCGTTTGAGCTGTGTTTCGGTTTTTCGCTATTGTCAGTTCCGTCGGTGAATTGTCGATGAGATTGTAGTGTGCTGTGCTCCAGCGTTGCCAGATACACCGATTTATCGGTATTTATTCAAGAAAGTCTAGAGACCTTCAAAGTTTATTAGAGATATTCCGGTAGTCACAGTCCCTAACTTCAGGAAAATTACAACAACTTTTAAGGAATTTCGAGGAATTATGGAAGATTCTTAAGTGCATTTCAGGAATGTTCCGAAAACTTGAGGGAAATTGCGGAGTCTTCTTCTTCTTCTTCTTCGCATTTCAAGCTTATTGCATATCGCATACTAGCTTATTGCGTGCTCTCAACTTATGTCGTTTTCGTTTTTGCGGTGTAGCACTGGTGTAGTGTAAGCAGGAATAAGTGCGAATCTTTGACAGCTCAACATCATTTGTTTGTAAACAAAGGTGCATCCTATATCTACACCCTAAAATATTTCGGTGTACGGCAGTGTAGCACCGGTGTAGCTACACCGCAAAAACGAAAACGACATTAGTGTTCTAGATGCACTTCCACCAGGGGGTAAGTCACTCTGCCACTTTGTGTCAACACCCACTTTAGCACAGCAAAAACACACATTGACACACTCAAACACCCTTCTGTCACTTGAATAGATAAATTTTCTATTATTTTTGGCACTCCTGCCAGGATTGTTTACGTCTGATATTTACATTTGTTCGTTGTTTATTAAAGATCCGACCGACGTTGGTGGTTTGATGATTGTGGACTGGACTGGACGGGGCGAGCTAAATCGACGGGTTTTGCCAGTTGTGCGTTCGCAGACGATCCCCTCAGCTAGCTGCCGCTTACAATGGAGTGGGTTTTATTTGCGAAATTTAGATCCAGAGATAACTTCGAAAGAGGCGCGCTTGGCTCGGCTAGGTTACCTGGGGTTGATTGCGACTGGTGTTCATTTGGGATAGATTCTCTATTCTGACCGAGCCGGGTCAGTATCCGCGATGAAAATGTGATTGGAATCGAGTGCAAAAATGCTACAAATTCTGTCATTCACTTTAGGCATACTTCCCGGAAATTTTCATCGAATCGTTCGATCAACTATTCCAGCAAGTCCTGCATCTAGACCAGCATACTTTGTCCAATCTATCGAGTGCAGCTGCTCTGGAGTTCTCGGACCCGATAGGCATTCCAGCAGCACATCTAACTTGCTTCAAATCGAATCTAGCTGTTCTTCGGAACACTCTGGAACAGTTCCAACAGATCTCAAGTGCACTTCAACAAGATGCTTCGATTTTTCGCCATGGTAGGTTACTGAAATGGGACAAGTGCAAATGTACACTTTTTTCGCTATGGTGTTGTTATTGTGTCACTGTTGGGAGTGTGGGTGTTTTTATACTTTAGATTTCAATTACAAATCAAACCGGGACAGTTTTTCTTTTCACCTTTATTTAGGAGATTTTTAGCCATAGGCTAGTTCATCTCTGAAAGCCAAGACAGAGGGATTAGACTCGCATTAGTTTCGCACATATTAAAAGAAAGCGCTTGGAAACCGATAGGATTGTAATCAAGCTGCCATAAATTGATTATGATTGACCTTCTACAGTTCAAGCAACTATACCTTTCATACCTTTTGGAGACCCTGTAAATCCGAGTTTGCCTCCCGGTCCGGGCAAGTAGTCATTTGGGAAAACAGATTTTTTAAGAAACGTTCTATTCGAGGAAACAGAATTCGGGAAAAGCCGTACAATCGCTTCGAAAGAATACAAATCATACATTAACTCTTCGACTACCACACTGAAAATGAAGTCGACACTTTTTTTCAAAATAATGTATCTCGGGTTCTACTCATCCTTTTTTAAATGTTTTTTTACCGTTTTAAAGGTTATTTTTTCAACTTTTTTGTGAACTAGCTGATAAGGCTACACGGTCATGTAAAACACCGCAAATTTCGGGTTAATTTCTGTCGAATTGGTAGACAAGCCGTTTCTGAAAGTTAAAATGAATTGATTTGGGGTTTCGTATTTTTGCCTGAAAGCTTATAAAATTATCTAATAGAATGTACCACTTACAAATTTTTAACTGTACTACTGACCGAGTTCTGGACTTTGAAAGATAACCGATGCAAACCTCAAAATGACATTTGTTTTCGTGAGATAATCATGGTTTTTTTTTCTTTGGATTTGTTTTACGTCGATCTTGTTTTCCGTGCTGAGCACCAATGCTACCGACGCCGCCAGGGAGGCAGCTCTCACACCTGGACCTTCCTTATCGACCCATCAACTCATGAACCGGGGACCAACGACATTACTTCCCGTGATCAGAAATGTTATGCCTCAGAACATCCCGGCAGCGCCGACTGGGATTGAACCCAGGCCTGCTGGGGTGAGAGGCAATCACGCTTACCACTGCACCACCGGCGCCGCTAGATAATCATGGTGAGCGACAAATTATCTCCCTACTGCTTGATAAAATATAGCTTTTGCATCACATTTGAAGTCAGTTTTCCACCAATTGACCACATTCATAATGTTTGAGGATGTTCTGGAAGAAAGTACGTGCCCTTACAGTGGGTTTAATAAGCAGATTGTTTTTATTTCAGTCAACCTACTTAGGTTGATTTTATTTCAATTAACTCTGAGTCACTATTACACATGACACTATCCTTCGTAAATTGAAGAAACTTTGTTGCTCATCGTCCAGCGAGCGCAGAATAGTGAGAGAAAATGGAGCCGCAAAGCAAGGCGAAAACCAATCTGTGTACATAATCAAGGCACCGTCGATTTTTTAAAAATAAATATGCAATCTGCAATATTATAACACATGAGATTGAACAAAAATATGTGTCTTACGTAATGGTTAACTTGCTGGAGATGATTGTCCCTTTAATAGTTCCATAGGCCATCTTCTGCTCGATCAGTTACCCAAAAAAAAAGTAAACATGGAGCTTCCTATTCGATATTTTTATTGGCTTCTTGGTAAAAATACTGTGGAATTAAGCCATCATTTCTAAATTATTTAAAAATCATCGAACATTATTATGGTTTAAATTATCGCATTTATTGCGTGAGTGCGCGTGTGAGTGAATTCCAAAAAATGCCGACTTAATTTCTGGTTAGTGGCTCGGAGGTATATACAATATTTTGGTGCCCGTTCTCAAAGTCCTCTCATCCACAACATTTTTACTCTAATTTGGGAGGGTGCTGCATGAAAATTATATTTGCTTAGAATATTTTTAAAGGAGACAGAAAAATGTATTGTTAGTCAAACTTTTTCCTGCAAAAGTGCCCATGCAAGCCGTTTATATTGTAACTTTGTAAGTAATTAAATTGACTTCCCAGAAAATAAAATCTTAAAATACAATTCAAAAATGGGGTTCATTTGGAAAAATAAAGTTTTTTATATTTTTCGGTGAAGAAAACATTTTTTTTTTTTAATTCAGACAATTTTTCATGAGTTACGCTTTTACCAAACTGTTGTAGAAGCTGGTTTGGAAGTCAAATGTTTAATTTTATTTTTTTATGCCCCAATAGTTTAAACTATTAAAAGATAAATAACTCCTAACCCCTAGCCTACCCCAATTTTTATTTCATTCATTCAGACCAATTGATTTGTGGCTTTTGTTTAGTTTGTTTAAATTTTTATTTATCATTCAGTCCTGATAAAAACAAATAATAATGCACCAAATACATTTCCGTTCAAGCCACATAGCAATTTTTACAAAAATATTGCACTTCTGTTTTCCTGTGGATTGAACAAATACATAAGCTACAATTCACACATGTTACTGTACTTCGTTTTCCGCACTCGCAAACAGTCTTCCTAGATTTTTTGGCGTGTGTTCTACGATCTGATGAGCAGTCTTTTATACAGCTGATTATTTTCTTTTCCCATCGATGTTTTTGGCAATAATACTGTTTGCACGTTTCACATGAGAGGGTTGTAGATTTGCGACGATTGCTACATATTGCACAAGAAATACGATTTTCAGGAGGGTTTGCAGAACTCTGAGCGTCATTTTCAGCATTTTGTGAGTATCCTGGCAGATTTCGTCGTACTTCATCGATGTGCTGCAATAACATGTGCATGTCATCTTGACATTCAAGTGGTATTCCACCAGCAACAGATTTTTCGAATCTCTGAGTAACGAAATCTTCTACCATAAAATAAGATGCATATTTTATAAATAGCGTTCGTCTGCCAGAATTATTTTTGTTCCAGTCAGGATATTTGGTAATGAAAATAATGTACGAATTATACAGAGCAATATCAAGAATATCCCAAAATAATCGCACAGGCCAACGATACGTGATTCTGGCACATGACGTGTCTCTTGTGACCTGATCTAAAGTATCAACTCCTGCTTTTGAAGCATTGTAATGCAATACAATATTTGGTTTATGTTTTTCAGAGAAAGATATGCCTCGAATATGAGGATTACTGGACAGCACAAGAACAGCTTTGTGCTTTTTGGGTACGTATGAGGTGAATGTTAACCGTTTTTTGTGCCCAATTAAAGATGAATGCTCTTTGCGAGATTTTGAAGGCAAAAATGCTAACGGGATTTCTCTTTTATTTTTACGCAGAGTTCCTGTCAAGTAAGTTTTCCTCTCAAGTAGTTTTTCTGCCAAATCTACTGAGGAAAAAAAGTTGTCAACTACTACTTCTCTTCCCTGATCCAGAAAAGGTTGTACCAAGTCCATAACAACTCGACGACCTTGGTTCTCTTCTCGTATTTTAGGTTTTTTTAGAACTTTGACGGTTTTCTTTGATCGGATACACTTTTTCTTCAATTTGGTTGTGCTTCCTACTTCACTCGGCAACTGTTTACTGCTTCCTTGAGTTGTCTTTGACAATAAATGTGACCCTATAACAAGACCAGAAAGTTTCAATATATGTTACAAAAGTAGGAACACCTATTACCTGGGAAGTAAACTTGTAGATTGCAGGCGTAGGCATTTTCTGAATCTGCTGCAACCCATACTTTCAATCCATGCCGACCAGGTTTGTTTTTCATGTAAACTCCAAATTTACATCCTCCTTTGAATGGAACTAGCCTTTCATCGATTGTGATGATTTGGGATGGATTGTAGCTTTTTATACAATTGCTGACAAACTCATCATAAACCAACCGAATCGCCGCTAGCTGATCATTATTTTTGAGCAATAAACTACGATCAGTGCGACAATCAAATCGCAGATGTCTCATAATGGCTTGAAACCTACTTCTGGACATAACTGTCGGAAAAAATGCTTGGCGGAGAAAATATTCAGTAGTCCAAAGCGTTTTTATTGGTGTTTTTCGTTGTTTCTGTACACCAGCTATCATCAATAATCCAAAAAATGCCCAGACCTCTTTTTCCGTTAATTCCTTCCAGTCTTTCTCTTTGGGATCGTCGCGTCCATGTTCATTCGTATAGCGAATAATTTTTTGAATTATTCCATCAGAAATAAATAATTTAAAACAATCCATGATAGATGTAACATGCTGACTATAAGCACTCAATCCTTTATTGGGAGGTCGAACACGAAATATTTCAGAGGATGCTGGTGTTTTCGTCCATATGAATCCTGTCCAACAACATTTGATAAACTTTTTCTCAATTCATTCGATTTGCGATGACGTAGCCTTAAAACTTACCTGTTTTTGATTCGTACCACGCTTGTGAATGGCTCAGTGCTATATCCTCCAACTCTTCTTCCGCGCTAACAATGTCATTTTCTTTTGGATCCTCTTGTTCTTCCTCCCATACACTATCCACGTCAGATAAATCGATATCGGAATTGATGCCGATTTCAAAATCTTCCTCAGCTGCAGTGTCTGAATCCATTGTGAAAAAATGAATGAAGCACTTGCTAGGTCGGCAACGTCTTGTTTGAACAAGTTCGAAATGCGTACTAATTTCTTGTGCAGCGTGCTTACACATATAATAAACCATAGCTACTGTATACTGTATCCCCCCGAAGGACGCGGTAGGAACAAAATTGCACCCACCGCTTTCATTCAGTTGTTTTGTAACCAACCGATCTGATTTTTTTTGTATGTGATCAGTGCCCACCCTAGACTAATCACATACAAAAAATCAGATCGGTTGGTTACAAAACAACTGAATGAAAGCGGTGGGTGCAACTTTGTTCCTACCGCGTTCTTCGGGGGAAGGCAGTACCCCGAAGAACGCGTTAGGAACAAAGTTGCACCCACTGCTATGCATGCATAGGGGACAACAGCCCAAAATGCACCCCGGGGCAAAACGCCCGATTTGATTTTTCATAGCTATTCCACTCTTAATTCTGGGATTTTTTGTGCCGAAATGCTAGTTTAAGTACTAAACTAGCCTTGTGGCTTGTCAAATTAATGAATTAAAACGGGAATACCATGAAAAATCGCATCGGGCGTTTTGCCCCGGGGTGCATTTTGGACTGTTGTCCCCTACATATTGCGTCTTACGAATAACGTAGAGCGAGGAAAGGGGGTTTTCAAGGACACCTTTCTATTAAGGTGATTTGTTGTGAGATCCTTTTTTTTTGTAACCACTTCGAAACTTTAAGTGCACAAATATCAGCTTCCACGACACGTACTACAATGAAACTGTTACTTCTCGTTTCTTGCACTGCAGCATACACGAAGTAGTAATTTCAGGTGAAATGAGGCATTAATTTCCGAGATTTGTGAACGTGAAAATTTTTAGTGGAATTGCTTGTAAAGCCTACGTGGCGGCCATTTGTGGACTCTACAAGGAATCGCCTTAAATAATTTGCTGTTTTCTTCTTTGTTCTGAAATTGCATGTAAAAACTCCTCGTTGATAAACCTTTTTGGTTGCGCTGTATGGGTAGGAATGCATATATGTAGAGACATTTTTTTTAATAAGTAAGGAAGAGCACTGCTTAAGCGAACCCCACACGGTAATAAATATTGTCAATACTTCTAAGTATTGACAATATTATTGATGATGTGAATACATAAATATTGTCAATATCGATATATTCACGTCAATATAATATGTATTGACAATATGATTATTGTCAATAAAAACTGTCGTGTGGGGTGCACTTTAGGCATAGGACCCATTTGCGTCGTTCACCGCTACCTCTCGACTGTTCCTCAACCAGTTGAGCTAATTTCTTGAACGTGATGTTCAACATAATCTAGTTATACTTAAACGGAAAATCAGCTCAACGAGTTGAGGGACATCCGAGACACGGCGGGGGCGACGAAAATGGGTCCTGTGCGGAAGTAGTGCTCTTCCCTATGTAATCTGCGACATGTTAATGCATTACCAGATTGATCAAAATTATATCTTATAGTCTACATTATTTATATTTCATCGGGTTTGTGCGAAACATGCATCGCACGACATGTCCAACTTTAAAAGATAAATATTCCTTTGAAAGTCCCATGGATCATACTCCTACGGCTAGTACTTGGTCAGTAGTTCAAATAGAAAAATGACTATAGTGCAATCTATTAGATAATTTTGTAGGCTACCAGGAAAAATTGCGATGGGATAAATCAATCACTTCTAACTTGTTGAAACGGCTTGTCTACCGATTCGACAGAAATTAATCCGGAATTTACGATGTGGCCACGGAACTATATGACATAATCGATTATAACATAATAAAGGCAAACTAATACCCTTTAAAAAAAAACCAAAACATCGAAAATCGGTTAAAAAATGACGGAAATATTGCAAAAACAGTGAGCGACCTCCAAAAAATGTCGACTTCATTTTAGGTTTGGGGCTCCGAGGTATATAAAATGGTTCAGTGCCCGAAGAGTTAACGATGTACTTTTAATGCAAACAAATACAAAATCAAAGGTAGAAGACACAGTCCACACACCAAGGCTGAATCCCATCAAACTGATCCCGGGTGGTAGCTAATGTGACACATTGATTTACTCCGACTGGTAGCGGCAGCTGCTAGAATCGGTGCCAAACTGAACGCCACAAAATTGGCTAAGTCATCATCAGCGGGATTCGTTGTCGAATTTCCTCAATTAGATTCGAAATCTTCAAACTGTTGACCACCCTTGATGCAGCCGGAAGCGTCGGAATCGTGGATTCGGCGTGCCCATGAATTAAAGTCGTCGAAATCGTCCTTGGCGGAGGCGTCGGCGGCCAGGTACTAAACAGGTCTTTCACAATTTCATTGCTTGACTACTATTTCCCGTTGAACGTGCTGATGATCTCTGTGGGTTGGTGTTGCAGTGGGTCGACAAATTGATGCTGATTTGCTATCCTGATAACCACTGTACTCAGTGAAACCGCCTCCACCGCCACCATACTGCATTCCACCTGTCACAGCCAACTTGTCCTTTCCGCCAGGTTTTCATCGCTTTATCGATCAGCTCACGAATCCTGTGCCACTCTGTGATTCCTTGGCTTTTGCCATTTTCTTACAATAAGGTTTAATTCTCCAACGACCGCAGATCGTAGATGTAATCCTGCAAATGTGTCGCATTGATTTTGTTAATTTACGTTAATGATTTGTTAATAATGTTAGTTACGTTTGAAATTGAGGTGGCCCAGTCGAACCAACAATAAAAAGAATCATTAATTTATGTTTATAAACAAATGTGGATGTTATGGTTGCCAGTAAGCATTAATTTTCGCTCAACGTTTTGACAGGTAGGTCGACATGCAGAAACACCCAGAAACACCTTCTGATATCCAAAAACACGCAAGAAACACAATCAACACAAGCACAAGGTGGCAGAGTGACTTACCCCCTGCGATTAGACGTAAACTTGCAGCTTTATCACACTTTTTAATAAGTGAAAACGCGCTTATTAGTCCAATTTGGTGTGAAACGCGCAATATGATATTTTTTTATAATAATCGTCGAGGGTCCTAATAATGCGATCTGTTGTGTGATGTTGCGACATGTCTCTATTGGAAAAAGATTCTACATTCCCGGGAGTTCCACGTTTGGCCCTTCATGCAGCTGTGAATTGACGAAATCACAGATTGATCTATTTGGATCTGGAGTCTTGCACTGATGGTGGCTTTTCATCACATCACATAAAAACACAACATTTTTTTATTTGTTTAAATTTTTTTTGTAAATCTCATGTTAAATACAAGCACCATGTGTTTATTTAAAATTAACCATCAACCATCCCGCATAAACGCGAACCATAAATTGACCTTACCTAAAATGGTTAAAAATTGTTTATAATCCCTGCTAAACTTTAACTGAAATGGTTATGGAACTTTACATGAACGTTTAATGATAAAGTTTCAACCTTATGTATTATGGTTTTTTGGAACTGGACCTTACAAATAATGGGTTGTTAAGAACCATTACCGTTCCAAATGCTTGTTTTCTCCATACATTTTCGGAAAGAGAACTATATTAGAACCTTTTAACTTATGGTTTGAGAACTTTAATGGTAATGGTTATGGTAGTCAGTAAGGTCCACGAATGGTTTTGTAACATCGATCAACTTTATGTGGAATATATCGCGAATTGGTTGCCTGTAATTTACTGATTACCAATTCACGTTATATTCCACGTAAAGTTGAGCGATAATACAAAACCATTAATGGACCTTACTGACTACCATAACCATTACCATTAATGTTCTCAAATCATAAGTAAAAACGTTCTTATATAGTTCTCTTTCTGAAAATGTATGGAGAAAACAAGAATTTGGAATGGTAATGGTTCTTAACAACCCATTATTTGTAAGATCCAGTTCCAAAAAACCATTATACATAAGGTTGAAACTTTATCATTAAACGTTCATGTAAAGTTCCATAACCATTTCAGTTAAAGTTTAGCAGGGATTATAAACAATTTTTAACCATTTTAGGTAAGGTCAATTTATGGTTCGCGTTTATGCGGGATAGAAACTATGTAGGGGAAACAGTCCTATTATTGCTGTACGTTAGAAGCGTTAGAAGCCTATTGTTTTATATGGAGGTCTCCATATACAACAATAGCCTTCTAACGCTTCTAACGTACCACAATAATAGGACTGTTTCCCCTAGGGTAAACGCTCCTATAGTTGCGGTACGTTAGAAGAGTTAGGTTCCTATAGTTGTGTATGGAGACTCCGTACACAACTATAGGAACCTAACGCTTCTAACGTACCGCAACTATAGGAGCGTTTCCCCTATAGGGGAAATTATGAATTAAAAATATATGAATTATCGCGTATGTCTGGCCATTCGATACATACAGACCAAGGGGGGCTGTCAAATACGAACAATCGTCGCCTACCTCGTATAACTGGTTCCAAATGTATACAAGCCATAAGAAACCTACAGGGTTTGTTTACGGTTGGAACCAATTTCAAACAAGAATGATCAGTAGGCTGATTTGACAGCACGTCCCACCCTAGATACAGACTCGAAGAAACATGGTTACCAGTGACATTGCCAAAAGATTTAGTTAGATTAGTTAGGTAGGTTCCGATCGAGGTTCCGATTCGACACATTGTAGTTTCATTTTTATACCTGTGATCTTGACATTTTTACCTAGGTGATGAGTACTTAAAGGGGTTAGGTTTTTGATAAGACTTTACGTATCTGTCATGGATACCAACATTATTTAAGTGGAATTAAATGGAAGATAACCCTTTTTTGCTGTTTTATTTAAGCATTCCGCTAACAACCCGATTTCATTACTTCACGCGTTGATGATGTTGGATTGGTCCGTTGTTGGGCTTGAAGGTGAGTTGGTTGAAGGATAAGTTTAGCTCTCGGACACGACCCTGGTAACCCAGCGCTTGATGGAAGATTTATAGGCTTGACGAAGAAGAAGTCCCGGCGAAGTGTAAAGTGACCGGTGTTTTCCATGGTGCCCAGCGATTGGAGCAGTTCGGTAAGCATTTCAACATTGCGATGAATGCAATAATGCACCTAGAACTGATCCGAACGCAGCTTTTAGAACTCTATGAGGTACGAATTGATTATGAAAACCGAGCCGCACAGAATGTCGTAAGGGGATCAGTGTCCATTAGACTGATGCAAAATTTGACTTTTTCGCTCCACAGTGCTTAAATGGTTTCAAGTCGGGTCCTGATTAGCCTCCCAAAGTTACAACTCATTTGGTTAGAAACAGGCTTCGCACAAGCCATTTGAAGTTTACATGTAAATTACTATGGGAAATCTCAACTTTTTGTTCATTGCCTTCTAGTCTTTTTCCATATTGAGCTACGAAACAGTTCGATAGCCATTCTTATAGAACATTTTCTCAGCTACAACTTTGCTTAATATCGTTTCTATGTAAAACGAGGCAGGGAAAAGTTATTAATTATTTAAGAGATTGATAAACTTATGACATGATCAAGCAGCTGCTCTGTAGGCAACACTGTATTTTGCAGTGTGACATAGTAGCCATGATTTTTGTGTCCTATTCAACGCCCCAGAAACACCAATGTTGCCTGCTGAGCAGTTGATTGAGCATGATCATAAGACATCAGCGCATTGATAACTTTCGATCCTTGTATTTAATCAAAAAGTGGTCTTCAGCAAGGTTTGGAAATTTCCTACAAATACAGTTGAAAGCTTTTGAAGCAGACCGATATGGTGAACTATTAGATAGACATGAACAAAAATCTTGGTTTCACCATAGTAATTTCCATACAAACTTCAAATGGTTTGTGCCATCTGAGTTTCTCACCAAATGGGTTGAAATTTTGAGAGGTTAGTCAGGATCCGATTTGGATTCGTTTAAGTATTGTGGAGCGAAAATTTCAAATTTTGCATCACTCTAGTGTCCATACAACGGCCACCAACACCATCTGGCCGTAGTAGTTTTATCACTGATTGTTTACCATGTTTGATTCCGTAACGCTTCACCACTTCGTTGATCAGCCAACCGATATTCTGTTCCATGATTCGTTCCTCATCGTAACTGACATCAATGAATTCGCCTTCGATGATCACTCGAACCATGTTCGGAGGTAGAATCTTCACCGGTGTTCTCTGGCCGGCACTGCTTTTCACCAGAGACATCATACTTCTCTCCATTTGTCCGGTCGTTGGACTGTCTGACCGTGTGGACATATTAAACCTCACCTCCACCAGGAAAGTCTGATTCCGGTTGAAACTCCCACTAGAACGCTGGCGACGCTTCTTTGACTGAGTCGATGGCTTTCGGGAGAAACTCCTTCCGGAAGCGTTCATCAGAATCTGAAGAGCACCTGGACCAGTTTCGTCTACATACCACCGTCACCTGTGGTTCATCCGAGTCTTCATCATACTCCAATCCAGTAGAAGTTATTGCCCTACCGGAAATTGGAAGTGCCTCCCCTGGAGAACGTTCTCGCTCGAAGCTTCGATTCTGTGGCCGAGGCCGTTGGTAATTATGTGCAGTTTAGTCCTATAGAATTTGGGAGCAACGAACCGAGAGTCATGGCAGTTAGGATCTGTGATAGGATTCCACTGCTTGTTGTTTTGTTTCTTAGGCTGTGTTCCATTTGGCGAATTTTCACTTAAATTTGACACTTCGAAAATAAATTAAGATGTTCGAAAATCCCTCTGTTGTTGATCTTCCTATTTTCGAGAAGGTGTTTGTCAAAATTGATTCCTGGTCTGTCAGAAATAAGTCTGGTACAATAGCAGGTTTATTTGAAAATTTTCCATCTGTCAAATTTAAGTGAAAATTCACCAAATGGAACGCAGCCTTAGACTGTGAACCATTTGCCGAGTTAAATTTAACTCGTGGTTAAAAGTGACATTTCGAAAGTTATTCTCTATGATCGAAAATCCCTGTGCTGTCGATCGACCGGTTTTCGAGAAGAACTCAGCCACGGTTGTCAACATTTAACTTCTTGTCTGTCAGAAGTAACCACGCTCGGATAGCAGGGTTAAACGCACAGCAAAAAAAGTTGTTGAATATTACATCGAAACTGCTGCAACCAGGTCAATCCATCGGTTGTGTAATATCACATTGTACGATGTACATCGATTTTGCGAACAAAATTACATCCATTGATGTAATATTGTATCTGCTTTTTGATATTACATCATTATTTCATTCATCAGCTTGAATTACGTTGATCGATATTACATTTTTTTTTGCTGTGCGATAACTTTCCATCTGTCAAATTTTAACCAAAAGTTAAAATAATCCACCAAATGGTTCAGAGCCTTAAATACAAAATATGTGAACTGTCAAATTAACCGGGTTGCCAAACATACCATTATACAAATAAAACAATCAGTTCAGGCATAACATTTGATAACGGCACAAAAGCATTTGTAAACAAACTTTCTAAGGCCCTTTACACGTGAACCAAAGTACGCTCACGCAAACGAACAATATCATCGGATAGGGGCAACTATCACCTTTCCGAAAGTGGTATTGGTTTGCGTGGGCGTACTTTGGTTCGCTTGTAAAGGGCCTTAGAAAGTTTGCTTACAAATGCTTTCGTGCCGTTATCAAATGTTATGCCTGAGTTTGATAACACCCTCACTCAAAAATATTACAAAACGGATATAGATTAAATTTTATGCATTTTGTGGTCTTTCAAAATGTATACATTGGTTCGATTAAAATTTTCGTCAAAACTATACTAAGTCCGAATAACGAAGTGGAATTCGGTCAGTGTTTACTAAAATGACAGGAAAAAGACCATCTGGATTCCCTTCGGAGCTTCGTGCTGGTGAAGAGCTTTGTCCCGGCGGATTTCTACTGCGACTGTGATCTGCTGGGCAGCATCTAAATTGTAAGTATTTTTTTTTAAATAATATTCATAAAAAATAAACTAATTAAAAAAGCTTCCTGAGACAATTTTTGTTTTTATTTGAAAACAATAATATTTTTCATAAATAAAATAAAGAAGCGAAAAATACGTTCTCTCGAATAAACCGTATATCTATGCATTGAAAGTATCCAGCTTTCCATGCTCGGTAATCGCGGCCTGTTTGTATGAATAAATGTATCCTTCACTGTGCTTTTTGACACTAACTGGAGGACGTATGTTGTTCCATTTTCTACTGTTCCTGGGAGAGGGAAAGGGAAGGGGTTGAAATTCGAACATCCAGATAGTGTCAAAAAGCACAGTGAAGGATACATTTATTCATACAAACAGGCCGCCATTACCGAGCATGGAAAGCTGGATATTTCGATTTTATACTATGGCACGCATAAACCATTTTTATACTAAGTTTGCATTCTCTCCCTTTATACCGACCCTTGCGTCGGTACGGAGAGTTGCTATTTAGCGTAACTTTTATACTATTTAGATTTCAATATTTTTTGAGTGCTCCACTGATGCAAATGGACGTAAGAATTCCATAAGATCCACTTATGAATGTTAGCCACAAGAAATCAGTATGAATTTCACTGATTTGCCTTATGAAAAATAATGATGACAAAAAAATAATAAAACGGGGCAGACTGGAACCGAACCATGGACGTTGAGATTACGAGGCCTGTGTGTTGAGCACTCGTCTTCCAACGCTTGCAAATTTGGTTATAGGCGTATAAGAGCTACCTCATGTTAGGCGAAAATAATTCATAAGTCGCGCTTATGAAATTCATATGTGTCGTTCATAGTTGAGCCTTATGAAATTCTTGAGTCTATTTGCCTCAGTGTCCGCTCTGCCGGCATAGCTGCACACGGCGAATGAGAACGACCCAAATTTGAGTTTAGTTCACTCAAAATCGCCAAAAGTGCAGGAACTCAGCGATGAGTAAAATTTGTCTCATGTTTTCACAAGTTTTTCCAGGGAAAAATTCCCGAATTTGAGAAAAGTAAAGATTGGATTCCCTCAGTCTATTGGTACTACTCCGAGACTGAATAAAATTTTCGTCAATTTCCTCATTTTCCGGCAGATTGTTTAGGTTTTCCATAGGAAACCATGAGACAAATTTACTCAACGCTGAGTTCCTGCACTTTTGGCGAATATGAGTGAACTAAACTCAAATTTGAGTCGTTCTCATTCGCCGTGCATACAAAATTCAAACTAAAAGCGCCAGCTCATCTTAGGACCAAATGAGCTGAAACTTTCGGATAATGGTTTTCTCACCTAAAGGCACAAATCTAGGGGTTGACCCGTGGAAAATTAGAACTTTTATTTTTGTGGGCCACCCTAATAAAATTGTTATGGTTATTTTGCTTAACGACGTGTTCTGGGTATCTTCCAAACCATTAGTGGAAAAGTTCAATTATTTGGGTTATCGTTCGAATATGGTTATTTTTTATTAGGGCAGTCTAGTAACCATGAGCCTTAAGGCACAGACAAACAGACATAACAGTCAGAAGAAAATTCTTCAAAAAGTATCGTCAAGCGTATTTTGCATGCGCACTAGCACCATCTATCATCCACATTCCCAAGCATTGTTTTGCAACCGGAGCATCCCTCATTCATGCATTTTTTTTTTCACTAGTTGCTTTTCCCTCGTTCTGTCAACGCGTCAGCTGTGTTGAATAAAAACAAAACAGATGGAAGTCAGTGATGTCGGTTCTACGAAATTTCCCGTAGATCAATTGATTGAATTCTGCAGAAATGCGGATCCGTAGGAAAAATTCACAGAAGCTAAGACTTTTTTTTAGGGATTTGTTTTGTTTGTTTATTGTGCTTTTTCTTTTGCTGGAAACAAGTTTTTAAACGAGGTAATGCATCACTTATTAGTGCCCTTTCTAAATGTAGATGTATCAATGTAATATGTATCAATCAATGGTGAAGTATTGAACATCAATAACTGGTAAAAGTTGATAGAATATTACAGTCATCAACATGATTTGTTCTCGAATTTTGTGTACATCGTACAACGTATTATTAGGAACGGAATGACTAGTGTGCAGCAGTTTTTATGTAATATTCAACAACTTTTTTTTTCAGTATTCGTCAGATGTGGTATGTGTCTCCAGTGGGATGGGATGCCTTGACCACTTATCATTTTCAAGAGCTGACATCTACTAACTAGACGTGAAAAAGAACTGGCATCACTGATAAGTTCGAAATGTGGTGGCTTGCTCAATGCTTCAGTGGCGCCACCATGACAAATGCAAGCACATCCCCAACTAAAACATTATTTGCGATGAATGTGATTGTGAGTGTTATGTCTGTTTGTCTGTGCTTAAGGTGACATCCTTATTCTAGTAACCACTTCGAAACTTTAAGTGCACACATATCAGCTTTTGCGACTCGTGAACATTTAAATTGTTACTCCACGTTTGCTGCACAGCAGTATACAGGAAGTAATAATTTCAAACGAAATGGGGTACTGATTTCCGAGATTGTGTAATTGAAAATTCGAAGTGAAAGTGCATGTATAGTGGTGGCCATTTGTGGACTCTACAAGGAATCACCTTAAAATGCACAAACACTTCTTCTGAGAGTCGGCTGTCGACAGATTAAATGAGAAACACATGAACAACTTACACGGCGAATGAGAACGACTCAAATTTGAGTTTAGTTCACTCATAATCGCCAAAAGTGCAGGAACTCAGCGATGAGTTAATTTGCCTCATGTTTTCCCAGGTTTTTCCAGGATTTTCCAGGGAAAAATTCCTGAATTTGAGAAAAGTAAAGATTGGATTCACTTAGTCTATTGGTACTACTTCGAGACTGAATAAAATTTTCGTCAATTTCCTCATTTTCCGGCAGATTTTTTAGGTTTTCCACAGGAAACCATGAGACAAATATTACTCATCGCTGAGTTCCTGCACTTTTGGCGATTATGAGTGAACTAAACTCAAATTTGAGTCGTTCTCATTCGCCGTGTATGCTTTTGGTCGTATCGCAGGCTTGAGGCGAATCCTGATCTAATTTCCTACCCAATTCTCCAACTCCGTAGCACTTATGAGGGTGTCGCTAAGTCGATGGTCTCTCGTTAAGTAAGTACTACATCAGCATTTCCTTCCTACTTACAATGCATTATTCCTGAAAGCAGTCTGACTGAGGATTTCAAAAGAGACGTGAGTGTCACTAATATCCAATCTACGAGGTATACCGTAACAACACTGACGCACTGACATTTACGATAAATCGGATTTGTTTCTTAATATGAAATAAAGCGAAATTCGGTTGGAGGAATGAGCACTTAAAAAAAATAATGCTCGAGTTTTAGAAAAGACGTGTTGATCGGAAATCTATAACAAATACTTCTTAAGGTGATACGGCACGTCATTCAACAATGGTTCTCCCCACAAACATTAAATAATCGTGGGTTGGTATGCGTATGAAACACATCTTCCTACAAAATAGTAAATTACTAATTGCATACCTTAAAAATGGGCCTGAATTGTATGAGTAAGATCTGAGTACATATTTTAACATTCTTCCACCAAAATATTGCCAATTCATTCATTGGTAATATTTGCATTAAAAAGTACGATCAGTCGATTTTGTTCTGCTCAGGGCATTAAATTCCAACAACTGTTTTCAATAGCTTTCACTTCTCAGAACCACACTAAAAAAAATACGACACGTGCTTCTACAAGCACTTTCAAGCGAGCTTTCAAGTTAATTTATTTTTAAAGACGATATTTACTTAAATACTGTCATTTGCATCGTTAAAAACGCGAGTCGCAAATAATGTTGTAAGCTGAAACTGTTTTGTATACCTTTTTTCTACACACCGCATTACGAAGGTGTGTGTACGAATCATCTATCATCGTATCCAGTGTTGTTGATTTAATTGAAACAAAGTGTGTAAAAACAATGCTTTTATTGCTTTTGATTGTGCTTAAACTGTGTTCAATTTAGAACATAACATTTTGTATGCACGATCTAAACACAAAATCTACGGGGCAGTCCAGAGAGCAATTGAATGGGAGTATGGCGAGTATGTCGAACCCTACATATTTTTGGTGACATCCAATAAAACTTCTTTCTGTAATAGTTCAATGTACTTTATTACTATCCGTTATATGCAACTGATAAGAACACGAGTCTATTTGTTAAGTAGTTCAACAATCTATTGAGTTCGAACGAAGAACAAAAGTGAGATGATATTTTTTTAAATCTTAATAAAAAAAAATCTGAAAATAAACTTGATTCTGATGCCGATACGAACTCAGCATAAAATTCAAAAAAATAATCACAAACAATTTTAGCACTAGTACGACTTCCATCGGCCTGGGGAGCAAACCAAACTGAAAAATAATATTCTATCTGTCATTAGGGAAACTGTTAATTTGTATATTGCGTGCAACTATGCATTCTGCTTTCAATATATTGGCAAATTTGCCTCAACTACATAAAATTTCCACGTGATCTCAGTGCACAATTCCCGTGGTTGACTATTTGCATTTCTTGAAGTGTTATTAGATGCTTAGTTATGTAACAGTAGGTATATAATTCGTGGGTATGTAACGGATCCAGCTGTGTCTCGTTCTCGTCTGCCATGTATGCTGCGCTCAGCTGTATAAAAATCGTACCATAGCAAATAATTTAATAATCCTACAACACTCAATCACATTGGTTGGGCCAGAAATCTGAAAGGGAATGTCGAAAGTTTACAAAATTTCTTTTCTATGATTACGCCGAAATCTCACCAAAAGCTAACTAGCTCGGCACATCGCCTGATCCGGTGCCAACGAGTCGAACGGATCCGACTGCATTCGGTTCTGGTTCTCGTTGACCGTACCCTCCACGACGTCCACCCGATGTTTTACCGGAACCTTCTCGAACGGTTGCGGTGACCAGAGGCGTACCTCGTGATCGATTCCGCTTGTTGCCAGCAGGCACACATACGGATGCGGTTGCACACAGTTCACAATCAGTTCGTCCGCTTGGTAGATGGAAGAGATCATACCGCTGTCGCGATCCCAGATGAAGAAATTGCCGTCGTCGGAACTGGAATGTAGATGAACGGGTGCGTAGAAAGTGGGAATATCTTTATGTCCACAAACCTTACCCGGCCACAATGTAATTCGAGTCTCCAAAGTAGTTTGCCTCCTTGATATCGGTCTTAGTATTGCAGTGTCCGACAAACCGGTCCTGATAGTCCAATGCAGCAGCGCGCCATGCCTGAAAAAGACAATATCACTCATTATTCGAACTAGCACCATACCCACAAGAACTGCGCAACCTCACCAATTCATTCACTGAAAACTGGTCGGAATCGGACTCCTGCGGTCGTTCCCGCTGCCGTTGGCGTTGCTTATCCAGCTCGGCTTCGATGTCCTTGTCCAGCATCAGCACGCCGTGATTTTTCGCATAGGAGGGAAACCGTTTGATCAGTTCTGTCAAGCAAGCCGAAGCATCCTGCAGTTGACCCAGTTTGAGCAGGGCCCGCGCCAACCGGAAGTGAGCCTTTACGTAGTGTGGATCCAGGCGCAGAGCCCGATGGCAGTCGCGGACCGCTGCGTACACGTCGCCGTACCTGGGGAAATAGCAAAAAAAAATCCATCAAATCGATTCAAAAGCTAGTTTCTAAACCGAACGGACCAGTTTCTTTTCATAAGTGCCGTGGCCCGGTTCAGATACAGAATGGAGCAATCCTTTTCCTTTGCCTTCCGAATGGCCAGCGTGTACTGCTGGATCGCCTGTAGATATTTCTCCTTCTCCAGGTTGACATTGCCTTCCTTTTTCATGTGTTCCACCTCCGGTGGAAGTTTGTGTTTTACCTTTTCTCCATTTTTCACAGTCGTTCCGTTGGTACCGTTGATAGGTTCGGTGAATTTCGGTAATTGTAAAAACTGGAAAATTCAAAATACCACCATCAAAACCGTAAAATCGGTATCGGTAAAAAGGTATTATTCTATACATACCACCGGTTCCCGAGGGTGGTTCAAGTCGTACAGGTAGATTTGCTCGGAGCCCATGTTCACTAGTAGCTCCGTACCATCCGGGCTAAACGTAAGATAGGTGATGGCTTTCTGATTGAAGATTGAGTACACGGTGTCTTTGTTACGGCTGAGATGACCGGGACAGTAGTACTGGACGCATCCCTCGCGCTTAACGTTATCCGTGTCATGCTCGTTCGGCTTGGCATCCACATTGGCGCTGAACTGGTAGATGGTAAGGAACGGCGGTCGGATTAGTATTATAGTCAAATTTGAACCGGTAGAGAAGCAAGCATCGGTGGTTCAGTGGTAGAATGCTCGCCTGCCACGCGGGCGGCCCGGGTTCGATTCCCGGCCGATGCACAGGCAAGTTTTTTTAAACGTATAGAATATATTGCGCTGTAGAAATCACAAAGGTAAGAACCGGATTGAAGAAATTTGTGGAAAAAATCGTAAACAAACACTTGTTCAACATTTGTTGAAACATGGTCGGCTTGGCACTAGAACACTGAATATGTCCATACAAGCTGTGAACAATGCATTAGAACCAACATTGGCAGATTCTTTTCGTTGCCAGGCTATTCGTGAATAAGGATACCCACAGCTTGTGGGAATTTTCACTAATTAGGGGAAATGTCTCTAATGTTGGCCTATGGATCTAAGATTGGGCCCATCGCTAAAAATCTGCTATTTATCAATTTTATCTAGATGAACGCGTTGGGACGGTACTGATGGATATTTTTGGTCGCTATTGAAAATTTAATCGATTGCTGAATTTATGTATGGGCCCAAATTAGAGGCATTTAGGCCGACATTACATCCATTTCCCCTATCCCATTTGTTTCAATATATAAAGCTGTTGTAATGGGTAAGACCAACAAGCCTGTGCCATTCGATTCAGGTTTAATTGAGAACTACGCCGTTAGAGGCGCTTCACTTTCATATTACTTATGACGGGCACTTATATATTATAATTTAGGTTCAACATACAATATCTCGTGATCCTGGCCATATAGAAAGTTGCTGTCTTGAGCAAAGTTGTTCAAATGACCACGGTTTTACAGATGGTGTTCATATTAGTTCAGAACTCTCTCACTACGTGGCGCTACTGTGCATGCAAACTTCCTGACTATGCTATGCTTCAAAAGCCTGCTGTGCAATGTGAGTATTTTCGGAACAGGGGGCCGTGTAGAGGCCGGATATCGATGCAAGACGCCATTTAGGAATCCAAGATGGCGGCTATCTTTTTTAGAAATACTGTCAAATACCCTACAATGTGGGTATTTTCCCAACGGGAACGACGTGTAGAGGTCGAAAATTGATGTTGGACGCCATTTTGAAATCCAAGATGTCGGCCATCGGTTTTAGAAATACTGTCAAATACCCAACAATATGAGTATTTTCGAAACGAGGACTACGTGTAGATGTCAAAATTCGATATCCGCAGTTTCTTTTTTTTTTTTTTTTTTCTTGGGCGTCTCTGGAAATCCCAGATGGGGAATCCCCTATTTGAGGGGGTGGGAGTTCCAGAGGGAAATTACCCTAACAACATAGTTTGTATCCCAGAGGGGATTTCCGAAAAAGGGCGTGGGGCCCCAGAAACAGAGTTTTTAGCGCCGGAGTTTTAAATTTGTAGGCCCTGGAAGGGAACCTCCGAGGGTGGGGCTCCGAAAAGGGGTCCCTTAGTGGCTGTCTTAATACTGTCATTTTGTTGAAGAATTCCGTTTTCGTTGCGTTGGTCTGTATAGTGGCTGATGTGGGTGGTTAGTTGTGAGATTCAGGTTCGGAGTGTGATCTGGTATGGTGGTGATGTTGATGATGGTGAGTTAGGTGATCAGATTAGATCCAACAGCTCAGCTTCCTGCAGGAAAGCTAGAAGGGCTGTAATTCTGGTAGGATCGTTACCGAAAGCATCGCGGATGCTTCCCGGGATGTCGTAGCGGGTTCTTGATGCTTCGTATTTCGGACAGTGGCAGATAATATGATCCACCGTTTGTGGAATTCGGCATAGATCACAGATCCTATGGAATGGTCCGTCGCCCTTGTAGCTGTGGGAGATGTTTGTATGATGTGTTCGAAGTCGGGATACTATGACCTGCTCTCGATGTATCGGTGGGTCCGCCCACTTGGAGATGTCTCTTTTAATTTTTCTGATGGCAGAGGTTTCACTGGTCGCCCAATCGCGAGCCCAACGTTCGTTGGTGATTTTTGATACCCATTTTTTGGAGGTCCTGACCAGGTACAATTCGCGTGTACTTGGCCACGAGGGGCAATTCACTGCTCTCAAGAATGAATCGAAAATACGTTTATGAAAAAAATACACAAACATTCATCATTACTCGTCATTACTCAAAAAAATGCAAAAAAATACAAAATTCGGAAAAAAAATACAAAAATATTCGACGAATAATAAAAATACACGATAATTCGTCATTTGGACGAAAAAATCGAAAATATGTACAATCAAAATGCTGAATTCGACCAAAATGTGTAAATTTATTATTTTGTATTTTAATCCGAGCTCGAATCACAAAACAATGCATTAATGAGTCGAATTTCGCCCATTTTTAAGAAAAGTGCCCTAAATCATTTATTAAATAAAAAAAAAAACATTTTGAGTAGTTGTGAGCCACAAATAAGTAACGATTATTCATTAATGCGTAAAAGATGCTTATTAATGCGTAATGAGCGAGGTAAGGGGCTGTTCATATACTACGTAGACAATTTAGGGGGAGGGGATGGCAATTATCCGCGACCCATACAAATTTTAAAATTTTTGTCTGGACTATTGTCTACGCAGGGTTATAAGTGGGGGGGGGGGCGAGGAAACCCAAAAAACTGTCTACGTATATAATGAACAGTCCCTAATGAGTTAATGAGTTAAGCCTCTTTTCTTTAAAATGGGTGAAATTCTACTCATCAGTGGGTATTTTAAAGTTAGCGTGTGTTGTGCATTTGTCAAACAAAACGTCAACATTGTGAGTTTGATCCGTTTGATCCTCGGTTCGAGTGGTAAACATAAACACTGAAATGACAGAATACACTTATAACTGATTTCCAATACATTAATGCATAAAAATACACTTTTATTTTTCTAATACACAAAAAAATACATATATTCAAAAAATACAAAAAAATACATTATTACACAAACTACACGTTTATTCGTTAAAAAATACTTCAATACGTTCATCAATACGTTGGCCTGAATCGAAAATACACAAGTGAATCGCCCCTCGCTTGGCCATACAACGACCTGAGTTGGATAGTTGGTCCGCTTTTACGTTACCATGGACACCGCAGTGTCCAGGTATCCACACAAAGACTGTGTTGTTTGGCGCGTGTTCCTGTATAGCCTGGATCCAAGGGTGTTTGCTCGTATCGGATTCCAGTGCGGCTACCACACTAGCGGAATCGGTGAAGATGGCTATTGGGTCGGTTGTCGGGAATGATGGCATTCCGCGAGGTTTGGACCGAAAATCCCGATTCCTACCTTGCCCTGGGCTACCGAGCCATCCGAGTACCGAATGGTGTATCCTCCGTATTTCCGGTTCTGGAGTTCGAGTACCGCTTGTGCCACCGCTGAAGGATTGGCACCAGCTCTGAATTGGTGTTTGATTGTGTGGTCGGTCAGAATCTTCGGCTTGGTCCAACCCCTCGCTCCGACCCAGTAAACCTTGGATATTGGGGGGAGAGTCGGGTTGGATGCTTCCCTGAGTAAATTGTTCGCCTCCGTGATGAGGGAATCTTCCTTGTCGTCTCCTGATGTCTGCTGGTAAAGTCCGATGGCTCGTTAGCAGATAGTTTTGGAGATGAAGGATGATCTCCTTCGATGCAAGCAGCTATTCCGGGGGTACCTGGCATCTGTCATTTTAGAATCTAAGATGTTTTTTTTTAATGTCAAAAACCCACAATATGGGTATTTCTGGAACGGGTTCGACATGTAGAGGTCTAAAATCAATGGTTGACGCCATTTTGAAATCCAAGATGGTGGACATCGGTTTGAAAAAATGTGGGTATTTTCGGAACGAGGACGATGTGTAGATGTCATAATTCAATATCCACCACCATTTTGGAATCCAAGATGACAAATACTTTACAATATGAATATTTTAGGAACTGAGACGTCGTGTACAGGTCGAAAATCTATGTCCACTGCCTATCGAGGGGCACACAATACAAAGAACTGGTGCGATGAAGTTAAAATGCAATCAAAAGTACTTAAAGTAATTAATGCGTTTTGAAGTAGTACTGATGGTAATTAAAATTATCAATCCGTACTTTGACTATATGTTTTTAGTATTACTTCTACGTGAAGTCAACGATTTACATAGTTGAAGATGCTAATTTCAAATAACAGACTGTAGTGGTAATTTTTATACGATAGATGGAGTAGATGAAAGCATAGAGTTGATAATTCCGTTAGAGTACGGCAGTGTGCACACTGCCGTACTCTAACGGAACTATCAACTCTATGCTTTCATCTACTCCATCTATCGTATAAAAATTACCACTACAGTCTGTTATTTGAAATTAGCATCTTCAACTATATCAATCCGTAATTTATATAATTAAAAGTATTGAAATGTAATTAATGTACTTTAATTACGAAATTTCAACTGTAATTAATGGAATTAAAAAGTAGTTAATGGAATTAATTTAATTACAGCCGTTGCCTGCGTTGGAGTTAAAGGTTATTGCGTTCCCCTAGCTGCCAATTTTGAATCCAAGGTGGCGGTCATCAGTTTACGAAAAAAAAACAGTCAAATACAGGTGGATCTTGATTTGGACATGTTTCGATTTTGGAATGCCTCCATTTTGACAACATGGTATTCGTTTTTGGCAACAACAAAAAATATCTGAAAACAGTCATGCCTAAATGAACCCCAAGCGAGGGTCACGCACAAATTTTTCAATACTGCGCAGCCCAAACAACAAATATTTAAAATCTTATCATTATTGCATTCATTACGTTAAATACACTGTTCAATTATTAGGAATAATTAAAAAAAACTGTCAAAAAATAGTATTTGAAATACATTCAATTCTACACAAAATATTATTAGCTAGGGGAAATTACGGCTTCGGCATGACAGACTATTTTCGGCAACCTAAATTGAAATGCAAATTTCACTGGGTTCTTACGAGAACACTTCGCTGAATGCATTGAAACATTCAAACGATTATTTAGGCTTTCAGCTTCAATTTGATTATATTTTTACCACTGAGAAAAAGCATTCTAGCAGGGTTTGCTTGAAATGAAACACACGCACTACAAAATGCTGCTGATTTCGAGTTACCGATGAAATCACAGCTGTTTAACACGCAGCTCAAATAGAAAGCTTGCCGAATAAAAAGATGTTGCCCACAATAGTCGGTCTCACTAGAGAAGATTGGAGCTTTGCAAAACCGTTTCAAAACAGTTTTTGACAATTCTTTCGACTGAAATCGTTAGAGCAGCTGGCTGCATAATAGATTCTTCGATGCTTGGTATGTAAATTATTTTAAGTGATTCCTAATCTTCTGTTCGTCATTAACTCTAGTTCAAAGTGGTAGAGCCTAGGGCTGTGATGCACGGTAAATATCGGTGTCATTGGATGCTTTTGTCTCCAAGGAATCCGATTCTGATTGACAATTGGATAATTGCCTTTGGATGGTGCTCTCACTCCTCGACGGGTATAAATAGCGGGACCTTAGGCAAGAATGACAACTGTATCAAAACTGAATACCTTATCCTCGACCTCATCATTTCTCAATAACTAGTGAATGAGTTATACGATAAGTCATGAACTAAGGACACGGGATATACAACAATAGATCAAATTACTGATCGCAGGGGATTTGTCACTAACAGAAAAAAATAGTCCCACTATGCAAAATCCTTCAATCAATCAACAAACAAGTTATCATTCAAGACTCAACTGACTGCAGCAGTATGGCTCGTCAACAAAACAACCGAGAATCTGATGTAACACTCTCAATTTTGATAAACACAGCTTTGTGCGCCACTCGCGATTTGCGTGACCAAAATTCGTTCGACTTATTATTAGCTCACGCATTCTTATCGCGTCATCAGCACGCGTGAAAACAGATTTATGTGCAAATCATTCGCACTACAAACTCAACCCACCCGACACTAATCCTCGATAGTATAGAGGTCAGTATCCCCGCCTGTCACGCGGGAGACCGGGGTTCGATTCCCCGTCGGGGAGGATTTACTTTTTACCCCGCTCCACCTACCTTCATCAGCGACAGCATCCGTCGATCGTAGATCCTCGCGTAGCAATCGTTCGCCCCGATTGCCATCTGTTCCGGGCGGTGCGGATTGATTGAAATGCACTTTACCTCCGGCATCTCGTTGATGTGGTTTTTCAGATTGATCAGCACATTGGCATCGTTGGCCCGGCAAGCGTGGGCCGTTCTCATATCATGCTGCAGCACCTTGCCATCTTCCGCCGCGGACCAAAACAGGTTCGTGTGCTTCGGCGTCGTAGCCAAGCGTTTTATCCGTTGCCCATGGCAGATACACTTCCGAATGGGCTGATCGTTTCCGCGATTGATGTCAAACACAAACATCCGACAATCACCGGCACCAGTCAACAGCACGGAATTGTTCCGCTTAGGCAAGAATTTGACCGAGAAAATGTTTCCATCATGCGGAGTTTGCAAATCCAGTATCTGCTTGTGAGTGAATGGATCCCAAAGCATCACATGAAAGTCATCGGAAGCGGAAGCCAACAGGCGGCCATTATCACTCCATTCTAAACAATTCACACAACCGTTGTGTCCCTTTAGCTCTGCCTCTAGTTCGATCTTGTCGATAAACTGTGGAGCAGTTTTCAGCCGATTTTTGACGATGTGCTCGATATCGCTGTAGTTGCGGTTGGCCAGAATCTGTGCCACATTCGTCACATTCGGATAATTGTACTTCCGCTTCATCGCGGACGATACTGAATGATTGCTGCCTGAAAATATGCAATCAACATATAATTTTATTATTACAGGCACAAACACAAAGTCCTCAGCAAATACGCTTTCGTAAATATAATATATTATGTATTATGAATGCGTAAAGTAGCATAAATTGTTCAACCAGCTGTTTCTTGCTCGCACCACCGTCCTTGTCCTTCTTTGTATCATCGAAACGCTTATCAGTTACAAATAATTAACGATTAATGCATAAAGATTATTCCAGTTTCAACTAGCTAAACTTAACAAACTAAAAGCTGAAGCTCGTCAAAATAGAAAACAAAATTGGAACGTTCATTCAACACTAACTTTTTCTGATTATTTCTGAAAATCCGACCGTCAGACTGCAAAATCATAATCGACCATTTCGGTCGCAAATTCCATCGATCAAAGTCAAATAAAAGCAGGAAATTAATACTTACAATATTAATTTTAAGTTCCAGTTACTCCGGTGCCTAAATATGAAAAATTTTACTCTAATTTATTGGAAATAAATTGCACAAAAATATTCCTCACTATTTTCACTGCGGAGACGAGTAAAGAAAACAACTTTTTTGCTTTGCTTTGATCGAACATCTGTCAAAATGGTGCTTTTTGGGGTGTAGGAATCTGAAGAGGCCACTGTGGGAAAAGAGCGAAAAGAGAGATTAAAAGATCTGTCTAGAAATGAAATATTTACTGACCCTTCCAAAAATGGTTTATTTTCCATGCTTAACGGATGGCACAACCTTAACGAGCTCGAATGTGTGATAAAGTATTCTGACTGTATCAGGTAAACATTCCTGAAAAGTTCGTAACCCTTATAAACGGGTACCATACACGGATAGAAATCCCCTTATACCTTTTGGCAAATTTCTATTGCTGATTATTCATAAAATGTATGAGTCAGCCCGCATAAACAATAACCATAAAATGCGCCTAACCGCCAATTCGGGATATCATCCCAATTTTATGTGGTATGGTCGCACCATCTAAGATATCGTCAGTATATGGTACACGTTTATTAGGGAGCATATAAGCAGATGCCTTGCAAAAAGTTAATGAAGGTCATGTGTCAAATGAAGTATATAAATGGTCACACATACCGTTTATGCATTATTATAGGACCTATGTGGTTTGTCTTATGGAATGTATAAGGCTATGTTTTGGCAAAAATGTATGAATAATATTTACTTTGATGCTGTTTGGAAAATTTCAAAAGCAGTTTTTTTTCCGACGAATTATTTCAGATTGCAAAAAGCTCACACTATTCGATTGCTTTTGATATTTTACGCAAAATGACGCGAGCTTTTTGCAATCTAAAATAAAACTGCTTTTGAATTTTAAAAAAATGCATCAAAGTTAATTGAACCTTAACTTTTCCGAATATACTTAAAATATCTTTCAAAACCGAAAACGGACACATTCCAAATTTTCATTTCGGCAAGAATACGAAAAATAACTGTCAGAATGAAATCGACCACTCTGTTAGGAACGCATGAAAAGCGATAGTGCTAGCCAAGCTGAAAAGAAGGTTAAAATAGAGGACGATCTTCAACCATCGGGGAAAAATTCGTTTGACTATAAAAAATAAGGTTCTTACATTATGCCCTACTTGCGTTTTGGCCTCGGTTTTGGCACATTGTACGGAGTGACCATCCTCTTGACTGATATTTTTATTTTTAAGTCTAGAGCCGCGTTCGCATTGACTTCGTTTGATAGCTTTTGAACTAAAGTATCGTACCAAACGCATAATTAACTTGTTAACTCTGAAATCATGGATTTATTTGATGTTTTCTCCTCGATAGGCCCAAAATGGGTGATTGGGCCGAAGTAGTACTCTACCCTACGTGTTGCTTTTGCTGTTGGATAAGAATCCCAAAACTCGGATCACCATCCAGGAGCTACTGAAGACGGAATGGATGACGCAGGACATCAATTCGTCACAGTTCAATTTGGCCAAAATCGCGTCCTACGAACCGTAGCAAACCAATCCGGAGAACTACTACGTATATGTGAATATCTGCTCCCGCAAGACGGTACTATCAACAATCAATACGAAACTAACGATTTTAAATTGGCTCACTACTTGACTAGCCTATTGGTCTCAAGCAAACGACTAACGACCCCATTATAGTATAAATTCCATTACTACATTATGTTTGTTTTGATTCGCTATGAAAGTTTGACAGATAATATGAGGGGTTAGTGGATTTTCTTATGTTTCGAGGGGTGCATCGATTAGCTTGGGACCGAAGATAGTACCAGAGCTGAGCCAAAAATTTGAGCTCGTTTCTTCGGGACCTTCTGGTCTTAGAGTTACCTCTATGGTTGTACGATGTACATTGATTTTGCGAACAAAATTACATCCATTGATGTAATATTATATCTGCTTTTTGCTATTACAAACGGTAAATGAGTATATGCGTATTTCCAGGCACAGTAGAACTTTAATTGACCACGTTTATTCCAATTTTGATTCCATTTGTTCAGTTACGGATACTGAAAATAACCGATCATGAGACTTTAGTGATTAATGTCTTAGACCATGTTAACGATAACGATAATTTTGTAAAATTGAAGTGCTGGAGGAAATATTCGAAGCAAGCTGTTTCGAATCTTGTTGAGAGAAGTCTGGATTTTCCATTCGCGACCGGTAACTTAGATGAATCTACAGCTGTTCTTAATAACGCTTTGAAAACGTGTACCAATCAACTAGTTGAGCAAAAGTTTGTTTCTTTGAAAAACTCGAACAGCTGGTACAATTTGGATCTTTTGCGTCTTAAACGGAAAAGGGACAAATGGTACAAAAAGTTTTGTAGATCTAATAATGACAATCATTGGACTAGGTACACAATCTCGCGTAATAAATATTCACAATCGATAAAGAAAACTCGTTGTGAATATGTTCAAAGGAAGATTGATCAGCATCAAAACAACAGCAAAGAGTTATGGAAAATTTTGAAATCTTTATTAAAACCTAGTAATTACAAACCGCGGTCCATAACTTTTAATGGCACATTAGAACAGTCAGAACAAGTAATTGCAGCTAAGTTTAATGATTATTTCGTAGATAGCGTTTCATTGATTAATCAATCTATTGAATTGGTCGATGAACCTGACGAAATAAAACAACCAGTTAATAGTAGTTGTAGATTTGAAGTTTTTCACCCAATCACATTAGATGAACTAAGAGTTATTTGTTTTTCATTAGGAAAATCGGCTGGAGTAGATAATGTTAATGCTAGAGTTATTCAAGATTGCTTTCATGTCATTGGCCACATCTTGCTGGATTAATGAATCATTGCAAACTGGACATGTGCCACAAATTTGGAAGGAATCCTTAGTGGTCCCTATTCAAAAAGTTGCTGGAACGATTAAAGCCGAAGAGTTTCGTCCCATCAACATGTTGCACACATTAGAGAAAATTTTAGAACTTGTTGTTAAAGGCCAGCTGTTGGAGTATTTAAATAGTAATAGTTTGTTGATACCAGAACAATCGGGATATCGGGAAGGTCATTCTTGTGAAACCGCGTTGAATTTGGTATTAGCGAAGTGGAAAAATAACCTGGAGTGTAAAGATACGATTGTTGCTGTTTTTTTTGATCTTAAACGCGCTTTTGAAACAATTTCTAAGCCCTTATTGTTAAGATCAATAAAGCGCTTTGGAATTACGTATACTGCATATAAATGGTTTGAAAGCTATTTGTCTGACAGAACTCAACGGACTGTTTTTAATGATTCTGTTTCCAGTCCCGTGGGGAATAACCTTGGAGTGCCCCAGGGAAGTGTATTAGGGCCCCTGTTATTTATTATGTATATTAATGACTTGCGACGTGTTTTACGATTTTGCGACATTAATCTTTTTGCAGATGATACTGTGTTATTCATTGCAGCTAAGGATTTAGATGATGCCGTTTTACACTTGAATGAAGATTTGCGTTCTCTAAGTAGATGGTTGAAGTATAAGCAGTTAAAATTGAATACAAGTAAAACTAAATTTATGGTAATTTCGCGGAATCGAGTAAATGAGAACGTCTCTATTGTAATTGATGATGAGACTATTGGTCGCGTTCGGGAGATTAAATATCTCGGCGTGATTATTGATGACACACTTAAGTTCAACTCTCACATTGACAATGTCATCAAGAAAATTGCCAAGAAGTATGGAATTCTATGTCGACTGAAAAACTATTTAACTATTGCCAGTAAAATACAGCTATACAAATCAATCATCTCTCCTCATTTTGACTTTTGCCCTTCCATTTTATTTCTGGCCAATGCAACAAAAATATCGAGATGACAGCGCTTGCAGAATAAAATAATGCGTTTGATTTTGAGATGTAATAGATTCACTTCCTCAACTTTGATGCTAGACGCCTTACAATGGTTGTCAGTGAAGCAAAGAATTGTATATTTGACTATGGTGTTCATTTTTAAAGTAGTTAACGGTTTCCTGCCTCGATATTTGTGTGATCGAATTGAAAGAGGAAGTGACTTTCATAGATATAATACTAGAAACGCGGTTGAAATAAGAACACCACATTTCTTGACTTGTGCTTCACAAAATTCATTATATTATAAAGGAATAAATGTTTTCAATTCGATGCCTACCCGAAAAAAAATTACAGTGAAATTTTCAGTGGAAACAATGCTCTAACATTAATATATATTGTCGACAGTAAAAATGATTGTTATAATGTTGTACTCTTCCGAAAACGGCAAAACTGCTACCTAGCTGTACAATGAATGTACATAATAAAATGTTGTTACAATGATTTTTATCGTATTTTTCATTTATTTTATTGTTAACATGATTCGATCATGAACAATAATGAACAACTCTATTACAATAAAAATTGTTGTTACATTAAATATTGGTGTGTTTTCATTGTGGGTTACTTCACGAAAAATAAATCTGATTGAAGCATGTAGACTATGAGAGGGTCAGCAACACTGCCAATGTAATCAAGATATGCGCTGCTCGTATGGCTCTGGCTTTGACAGTTCGTTTGGCTCAAAACCAGCAAGCCTACGACCAGATCGGTTTAAGTTGAATTCAACTCACCTGCCTCATCTAAATCCCTCTTAATGCAGACCTTTTCCGTGCAGTCAATAATCATACAATATAATAATAAAAAATTCCACCACATGAAGATGTCAGGAAGCAACTCTCAGGTGGAAGCATATTTCATGGGCGATTCTCTCCAGTCGAATTCATTAACTTATCAACGACGCTCAACCACCAAGGAGACGTGACCTAGAGAGATCGAGTGCAGGGGAGTTGGCCTCCATTTCTCACAAGTTCCGGATCGAATCTCAATCCATAACCAGTAAAAAAAGGGACTCACCCGTAACAGACATACCACCCTCTTCCCTTCCCGGGGCGATGTTTTATTTTTTCGATTTATTTTTAAAGTCGATAAAGTAGATCTGTCAAGCCAACACATACACTCTAAAGTACACTGTTATTTTTTTAAATCAATTAATTCGCCAACCAACAGTAAAATAACAATAATAAAGGGTGATACGGTCAAAATTTGGTCAATATCAACTTGACGTATTTCTTTCAATTTTGCATTTAAAAAACCTGAACACCCCTCATTTTGAAGGTGTGTGTGTGTAGAATGTTGCTCCTATTTTGATTTTGGAATTCACTCTTCAGTTGTCAAAATGCCATCCAAGCAAGAAGAGCAGCGTATCAAAATTTTGCTCGCGCATCGCGAAAATCCGAGCTACTCGCACGCAAAGTTGGCAAAATCGCTAAAAGTTGCCAAATCAACCGTTACAAATGTAATTAAAGTGTTTGGGGAACGGTTGTCGACAGCCAGGAAGTCTGGATCGGGGGGAAATCGAAAACCGGAAGCCGCTGAGACGACAAAGAGAGTTGCCGGTAGTTTCAAGTGAAAACCTAACCTCTCTCTCCGAGATGCCGCAAATAAGCTGGGTGTATCGTCTACAACCGTGCATCGAGCCAAAAAACGAGCCGGACTATCGACTTATAAGAAGGTAGTGACTCCAAATCGCGATGATAAACAAAATACGACGGCCAAAGCGCGATCCCGGAGGCTGTACACGACGATGCTGACGAAGTTTGACTGCGTGGTAATGGACGACGAAACCTACGTCAAAGCCGACTACAAGCAGCTTCCGGGACAGGAGTTTTATACGGCAAAAGGAAGGGGAAAGGTAGCAGATGTTTTCAAGCACATGAAACTGTCAAAGTTCGCAAAGAAATATCTGGTTTGGCAAGCCATCTGTACCTGTGGCTTGAAAAGCAGCATTTTCATAGCTTCCGGGACTGTCAACCAAGAAATTTACGTGAAAGAGTGTTTGAATAAACGTCTGCTGCCTTTCCTGAAGAAACACGGTTGTTCCGTACTGTTTTGGCCGGATTTGGCATCTTGCCATTACGGTAAAAAGGCCATGGAGTGGTACGCCGCCAACAACGTGCAGGTGGTTCCCAAGGACAAGAACCCTCCCAACACGCCAGAGCTCCGCCCAATTGAGAAATACTGGGCTATTGTCAAGCGGAACCTAAAGAAGACCAAAAAAACTGCTAAGGGCGAGCAGCAGTTCAAGGCAAACTGGCTTTCTGCGGCGAAGAAGGTGGACAAGGTGGCTGTACAAAATCTGATGGCAGGGGTCAAACGTAAGGCCCGGCAATTCGGATTTGGAAAAGCGGAAGCCTAACTGAATATTTTTCCTGAATTTTATACTAATTGAACTTGAAAAAGAAATTTAATTTGATTTTTTAAATAAACGATTTCACCGATTTACACGCGTTTTCCCTTGACCAAATTTTGACCGTATCACCCTTTATATAATGTTATTGAAAAAAATATATATGGGGAAATCACGAAAATTTCATTGTTAAGATACTTAACAACCCCCCTTTTTTATTGTAAATTTCCCATTTACCATGAAATTTACTGTTTTGTACAACATAAATCAAGGTAAATTTATTGTAGACGTAACAATATAAATCATTGTTAAGACAATAATTTTCATCTTATTGTTACATTGTTTTTTAATGTATTTTTGTTGTTATTTTTTTCGGGTAAGCATTCACTATGTGTTCATGCGTGCACTCCATCAAACGAACACACACCTCAACGTGAGTACAATGTTTATGTTCGTACATCGTTTGCTTCAGCGGTTGAACATCGTTCGAATTCAAGTGCATCAACCAGGCATTGGCGTTCGAAATAATGAATGATGCTAAAAATAATTACAGGTCAGGCTCGAACCTGTATGTGAAATGTGTGAAATGTATGATGTGATAGCAAAAAGCAGATACAATATTACATCAATGGATGTGATTTTGTTCGCAATATCGATGTACATCGTACAATGTGATATTACACAACCGATGGATTGACCTGGTTGCAGCAGTTTCGATGTAATATTCAACAACTTTTTTTTGCTGTGTACCTGGATGTTTACCACTCGTCTGCCATTACTCTGAAAGATTTGAAGGCTAAGAGCAACCGTACCAATGAGTAAATAAGGCACATTTACCAACCTCTACCATAACGCTACTTGCGTACCGGGGTTACTATTCAGGTGGGGGGAATAGCAATCCGCACCTTGGGAAGTAGTGAGTTCATAAATTTAGCAACCCGGTATTGATACGTGTGGGCTTCGCTGATACACAGCAAAAAAAGTTGTTGAATATTACATCGAAACTGATGCAACCAGGTCAATCCATCTGTTGTGTAATATCACATTGTTCGACGTACATCGATTTTGCGAACAAAATTACGTCCATTGATGTAATATTGTATCTGCTTTTTGCTATTACATAATTATTTCATACATCAGCTTGATTTACGTTGATCGATATTACATTTTTTTTTTTTGCTGTGTAGCATTAAAATAAATATTGAACGTTATTTCTTTTGAGTGTGTATTTTGTTTTGAATCGTTGCGTTCCTACCCCTCACCAACTAATAAAAACTGACAACTACTGGGTGCAACGGGTGCAGCTGCAATCATCATCGGTCGATGACGATTCCCGCTGACGGTGATGTGTCAAGTTGTCAAAACAGAAAAGTGCAATCATCGGTCGTTCCCGTACAGGAGATTCTTCTTCGTTCATTCTAAAGTGGGCAGCACGTAATAATGCTCAATTAATTGGAAAATTCTGCTTCAAATCGTACTGTAGAAACTGGAAATCGAAGAACGTGAACCCGGAGCAACATGTCCAGTGCACGGGATTTGTTTAGCCTACCGGCCGGCCCAGCCGATTTGTGCTTCGACAAGAACGAGTTTATGAAGGTAAGTGGTTGGTCAGATTTGAGAGTGAAAAATGATTGTTTCGTTTCTGCATTCCAGAAAACATTTTCCGTGGATGAGTTTTTGCACGAGAACCGGAATGCAGGAAGTTTGGAAATCATCCGCGATGATTTGGGATTGTATCTAAAGGTGCTGCGTTCGGCTATGATCGAGCTGATCAATCAGGACTATGCGGATTTTGTGGATCTGTCGGCGAATTTGATCGGGTTGGACCAGCAGATTTGTGGGATCGGGACGCCGCTGGAAAAGTTAAAGGACGAGATACTGGCGGTGAAAGGAGCGCTGGAGGGAACGATGCGTGAAATTTCGGACTGTTTGGAGCAGAAGAAGGCGCTGAGGGGGTATAAGAAGAGCCTGCAAAGTCTTGGGAAAGTGCAGGGGGCCTTGATCAAGTTGGAGAGTTTGTTAAAGCCGGTGGAAGGGAAAGAACAGGAAGTTAATCCGACGCTGCTGGAGAGGGCTGCATTGGAATCGATTCAGCTGCAATTCAATATAAAGTTTTGCCGAGAGTTTTTGAACGACGAGCAACAGCAACAGTCGGAGCAGATGAAAGCCAGTTTGCTAGATCAGTTGAAGACGTATTTTCTGAGGACGTTGGCGCAGAATGATTTGGATGGGCTGGAAAGATGTTTGAGGATCTATTGCACACTGGATGAGTGTCGAACGGCGGAGGAAGTTTTCAAGGTGGAGATTGTGTCGCCTTACATGAGTCGAGTTGTGTCCGAGAGCAGTTTGCAGAATTCTCCGCAAGGGTTGACGGGGATTTACAATCAGATTTTAGATTTTATGTCGCTTCATATGAAGATCTTGCTGACACTGACCAAGAAGAACGGCAAAGTAAAAGGATATAACTTTATCGTCAACAGTTTTTGGACGGAAGTCGAGCGGCGGATGGAAACGAACATGTCGTCGATATTTGCTCCGGGAAATCCGGAAGCATTCTATCAAAAGTACAAGTGTACTCTGGAGTTTTTGGAACGAATCGAGCTTATCATCGAAGATCCGGTTGATGTTGCCGGTTTCAAAGCGCATCCTCAGTACAAGAGTTTCCAGATTCGATGGAACCTTCCGGTGTACTTCCAGATTCGCTTCCAGGAGATTGGATCCAATCTGGAGAAGTCTTGCAACCGTAAGTTGGAAGCAGCGAAATTCAACTCACAGCAGATCAGCGCTAGCCAATTCAATCTGGTGCAGTTTTCGATTGCTCTAACGTGCATTTCCAACTGCTGGCAGGAAGGAATCTATCTGCCACAACTGTTTCATAGATTTATCAAATTGACCTTGCAACTGCTATCCCGGACTACCAGCTGGGTGGACACGGCCATCACTTTTAACTTCCCTGCACCGGCAGATCCTCAGTCGCCTTCGTTGAAGCTCAAACTCCTAGCCACACTCTTCTCGGATATTAACAATCTATCGAAGAAAATTCCCCAGATAGTGAGTTTAATCTTGGAGAAATCACCTTCCTTCCTTGCCCTAGATGCACCCCAATTGGACGAAGTTTTTTTCGACAACCGATCGATGCTGACAACTAAGCTAAACCGACTGCAGACGTTGATCGTCCAGGAATTGGTCCAGGCGAGCATTCCGCACATCAAGCAGGTCAGCGACATTCCCAGATTGTATCGGAAAACAAACCGAGATGTGCCGAGCAAGTGCTGCCAGTACATGGAACTACTGGTGCAACCTAGTCGAAGCTTTCGGGATCGATACTGCGGCATGGTCGGAGACGAACGGTTGAAGGAGTTCCTTGCCAATGTGTACACCAGTTTGACGTTGAAGTGAGTATAGTTGGGAATTTAAATTAAGTTCGTTATTAAGTCAACATTTTCCATTCTAGCTACTGTCAAGCGGTGGACGAGGTCCTGACGTCGGTGCAGAAAACCGAGGAATCCCTGCGACGGCTGAAGAACCTTCGCGATCGCAATACAAATCCATCCACGGCGACGACGACATTGACGCCTTCCGGCAACTCCCCCGCAGACCGGGCAGCCATGTCCGACGATGACAAGATCCGGCTTCAACTACAAGTGGACGTGATTCACTACGTACAGGAAATCGAAAGCATAGGTCTGGCCCGGGGAGAAATCGAGAAACTAGACGAACTGGTGCAATTGGTCGAGGAGGCAACCAAAATTAGGATAGGAGCAACCGGAAGTATAGCAAAGATGTGAAATGCGCCAGGGAGGTTCTTTTGTCCGTTCTAGATGAGTTGGATCGTTTTCTTGGAATCGTGTAATTTTAACGAAAGATAAATAGCAAATCCGGTCGCCATCATCGATCCGCCAGTCGAGTTAACTTAAAACGTTCTAATATATACACACACACATTTTAGGCATTTGCGCAAGTTATAAATTATTCTTTAAAACTGTCAACCAAATACGGAAGAAAGTATAGAACAAAGCAACAATAACAACATACCTTAAATATAGTCCGCCATCGGTATCACTTCCCCACCTTCTGCTCCTCTTCTGCTTCCTCTCGCATCATCTGCTCTATCAACCGCTTCCGTTCCTCCGCCTGTCGCAACTGCCTCAGCACCAAACTCTCGAAGTCCCGCTCGGTGATCGTACTGGAACCTCCCGTTCGGGAATTTTTATTCTTCGGAGCATCCCCGATCCACTCCAAGCTGCACGGATTGTCCAATCGTCCCTGTTCATAGCTAACCGCCATCTCCGCAGCCTCTTGGGTCTTGTATTCTACCAGAGCGCTTCCGTTCTTCTTCGGGCTCATCACCAACACATTAATGTCCCCATACTTCGCCAAGAACTTGTTCAAAACGTCCTGGGTGTACCCTCCGTTCTCCGGATCATTCTTCTCCGCCTTCCACTTGATCTTAATTCTATGTTTTGAGGCATCCCAACTCGACTGTGCCTTGCCCTGCATTGCTTTCTCCTGCCGCAGCTGCTGTCTCATCAGTTCCTGTTCCTCTTCCATCAGCTTCGATCCTTCCTTCTGCAACCGCTCAAATTCTTCCCGGAACAACTCCTCCGGCGTCTTGTTTACCTTATACCCGCCACTGGCCGCTTCCCTCGCCCTCCGCTCCCTTTCTTCCAGTTCCATCTTCAGCTTCTGCCTTTTGCTGTCCAACTGCGTGGTCCTCAACTGAGCGGCTTTCTTTGCATTCAGTAGTTTGTCGTACGCCGACCGAGCGGATCCATCGAGCAAAATCTCCAACGTTTTCGACAGCTCCTGGAACAACTCCGCTGCTTTCGGGTTGTCGGGATTCTTGTCCGGATGGCATTGTAAGGCTTTCTTGCGGTAGGCTTTGCGAATCTGAAAGAACGGAGCATATTAACAAATTGTGCTCTGACGATCTGAAAGTACCATGAAGCACTTACCTCCGCTTCAGTAGCGCTTATTTCGACGCCCAGCAGACCGTACAGGTCGATTTCACTGAACTTTTTCACGTCTACCATGTTTGCGGGGATGAGCTGAATGGATATTCAGCGGTATTTTGGAGATAGAATAGGAATATTCCAAATTAAACGGCGAAAAAGTTCGAACACCGGCGGAAGGAAACTGGAAATCGTTTTACGATCGGTTGTATTGTAAACAACGTTTGACGTTTATGCATCTCACGTATTTTTTGTTTTGACATCTAAAATATTCAGCATGGATTACACTTTGAGAGCATCCGTTGATAGGGCTGCCAGCCATCTATTTGTAGCTCCTTCACTGCAAAAAAAAGTAATTCATAATCAACATTTCAGGCTGCCCGAAAAAAAAAATTACAGTGAAATTTTCAGTGGAAACAATTCTCGATGAACATTTTAAATGGTCCTATCTGCTTTGATCGATTCTCTTCATCGACTTTCTCTTTCGTCAATAACTCAGCTGCAAAACCTTCCCCTGTTGTATTTGACGTTTTGGACGCTAGATAAGAACCTCCTTTATCAAACTATGTGGTAGAATTAACGCGAAATCTGTTTGCATAGCAGTGGTTATGAAAAGAGAAAGTCGATTAAGAGAATCGATCAAAGCAGATAGGACCATTTGAAATGTTCATCGAGAATTCTCGATGAACATTTCAAATGGTCCTATCTGCTTTGATCGATAATTATTCTCTAACATTAATATTTATTGTCGACAATAAAAATGATTGTTATAATGTTGTACCCTTCCGAAAACGGCAAAGGTGCTACCTAGATGTACAATGAAGGTACATAATAAAATGTTGTTACAATGATTTTTATCGTATTTTTCATTTATTTTATTGTTAACATGATTCGATCATGAACAATAATGAACAACTCTATTACAATAAAAATTGTTGTTACATTAAATATTGATGTGTTTTCATTGTGGGCTACGTCACGAACAATAAAAATAAATCTAATTGAAGCATGCAGACTATGAGAGGGTCAGCAACACTGCCAATATAATTAAGATAGGCGCTGCCCGTATGGCTCTGGCTTTGACAGTTCGTTTGGCTGACCGATATCGGACTTGCTCTATTCGTTGCCAAGTCAATTGAACGCCTACGACCAGATCGGTTTGAGTTGAATTCAACTCACCTGCCTCTTCTAAATCCCGCTTAATGCAGACCTTTTCCTTCAGTCAATAATCATACAATAATAATAAAAAAAATCCACCACTTGAAGATATCAGGAAGGAATTCTCAGGTGGAAGCATATTTCATGGGCGATTCTCTCCAGTCGAATGTATTAACTCATCAACGACGCTCTACCACCAAGGAGGCGTGACCTAGGGAGATCGAGTTCAGGGGAGTTGGCCTGCATTTCTAACAAGTTCCGGATCAAATCTCAATCCAAAATAAGTAAAAAAAGGACTCACCCGTAACAGACATACTACCCCCTTCCCTTCCCGGGGCGATGTTTTATTTTTTCGATTTTTTTTAAGTCGATAAAGAAGATCTGTCTAGCCAACACATACACTCTAAAGAACACTGTTATTTTTTTTAATCAATAAATTCGCCAACCAACATTAAAATAACAATAATATATACTGTTATTGAAAAAAAATATATGGGGAAATCTCGAAAATTTCATTGTTAAGATACTTAACAACCCCCCTTTTTTATTGTAAATTTTCCATTTACCATGAAATTTACTGTTTAGTACAACATAAATCAAGGTAAATTTATTGTAGACGTAACAATATAAATCATTGTTAAGACAATAATTTTCGTCTTATTGTTACATTGTTTTTTAATGTATTTTTGTTGTTATTTTTTTTCGAGTGTATTCCTTTTGGAGAATTTTCAAAAAAAAAATGACACCTCGAAAATAAATTGATGAGCGTTTTAGTAGAATAATTGTATAGCTTTTTCGTCGATTTTTCCTTTTAATTCTACTACACTCAAAAATTTCCACACATTTTTATTGACGAATTTCCATGTGAAATTCCACATGATTTTCATGTGACCACACATAAACAGAATCCACTCAGAAGTAAACATGAAATTTATGTGTCAAATAAATGGTATGTGTGTTTACACATGACTTTTATGTGTACACATATGAAGTATGCGTCCGATACATAGATATCATTTGTTGATCACATAGCAAAAAATCGTCGGTCTTGTTTTCCGAGCTGAGCACCAATGCTACCGACGCCAGGAAGGCAGCTCCCACACCTCGACCCTACCTATCGACCCATCAACTCATGAACCGGGGACCAACGGCTTTACTTCCCTTCCGCGAAGGAAGACGTGATCAGAGATGTTATGCCTCAGAACATCCCGGTGGCACCGACTGGGATTGAACCCAGGCCTGCTGGGGTGAAACAAAAAATCAAGTGTTGGACACATAAAAACAATCTTTGAAATTATCTTAGCGTACTTTTGCATCACTTTTACGAGATGGATAATAACTAGGTAGGTCATGACTTTTCTCACACATTTCCTGTCAGTTTTCACAACTTTCACTAATTCACTTCCCTAATAAAAATGTTTTGGTTAATTTGCTTAACGACGTGTTTGGAGTATCATCCCAACCATTTGTGGAATAGTTCAATCATTTGGGTTACCGTTCATTTATGGTTTTTTTTTTATTAGGGTTTCACTCTTTACTTTCACTGTCACTTTGAACTATAACAGATACGTATCAACAATCAATACGAAACTAACGATTTTAAATTGGCTCACTACTTGACTAGCCTATTGGTCCCAAGCAAACGATTAACGTATCCCATTCTAGTCGAAATTCTAGTACTACGCAATGTTTGTTTTGATTCGCTATGAAAATTTGACAGATAAAATGAGGGGTTATTGGTTTTTCCTATGTTTCGAGGGGTGAATCGATTAGCTTGGGACCGAAGAGAGTACCAGAGCTGAGTCAATAAGTTGAGCACATTTCTTCGGGACCTTCTGGTCTTAGAGTTACCTCTATGTACGTATTGCGTTTACTACTTGCTTCAATGATCTTCTAACATGGAATACGTTTGAAATCAACCTAGTTTATTTTTGTGGCCATAGCAAACTGAGTTTACGCAGAGACGAATCAGCCCACGACCTCGAAACTAACAACAAAGGCAGTATCATTTACCGGTGGAAACTAACGATTTTAAATTGACTCACTAATTACATAGAGGTAACTCTAAGACCACTGGGTCCCGAAGAAAATCATTATTATTTTTGGCTCACTCAGTACCAGAACAACGGTCCCAAGCAGTCCCAAGCTATTTCACTCACCCCTGCATGTTCTGCATGAATCCACACACCCCTGATGTTATCTGTCAAACTTTCATAGCGAATCAAAACAAACATAGTGTAGTAATAGAATTTCAACTAGAATAGGGTACGTTAATCGTTTGCTTGGGACCAATAGGCTACTAAAGTGGTGAGCCAATTTAAAATCGTTAGTTTCGTATTGATTGTTGCTAATTATCTAGCCTATTGGTCCCAAGTCATCTATAAGCGTACTCCATTCTAGTCAAAATTCTAGTACTACACTATGTTTGTTTTGATTCGATATGAAAGTTTTACAGATAAACTGAGGGGTTCGTGGATTTTCCTATGTTTAGAGGGGTGCATCGATTAGCTTGGGACCGAAGATAGTACCAGAGCTGAGCCAAAAATTGAGCTCGTTTCTTCGGGACCTTCTGGTCTAAGTTACCTCTATGGTCGAGTCTATGGTATCATGGTATCTCTATTTGATGATGTATTGTTGTTGTTAGTTTGCTCACGTCATGGGCCACATTGCGCAGCATGAAACAAAAAAACGTTTTCATACAAGCGTCGGTACAAAAAATGTTTAGTTTCGAGTTGCGTAATGTGACCCCAGGTTTCCCGCATAAACGCGAACCATAACTTGACCTTCCCGAAAAGGGGTTAAACCAACCGGTGGAAATTAACGATTTTAAATTGGCTCACTACTTGACTAGCCTATTGGTCCCAAGTACATCTATAGGCGTACCCCATTCTAGTCGAAATTCTAGTACTACACTATGGTTTTTTTATTCACTATGAAATTTTAACAGATAAAATGAGGAGTTCGTGCATTTTCCTATGTTTCGAGGGGTGCATCGATTAGCTTGGGACCGAAGATAGTACCAGAGCTGAACCAAAAAGTTGAGCTCGTTTCTTCGGGACCTTCTGGTCTTAGAGTTACCTCTATGGTGATACGAAGCAAATCAACTGAATACTGTACCAAAACCGCAAATTCGCCACATCCAGATTTACGTTCAATCGGGAGATATTGGGCTCTGATGAAGCGGAAGCGGAAGCTTTCTTCTTTGAGATTTAGATGTGTCACTCCCCTCGGGAAAATCCACTAACCCCTCATTTTATCTGTCAAACTTTCATAGCGAATCAAAACAAACATTGTGTAGTAGTAGAATTTCGACTAGCATGGGGTACGTTAATCGTTTGCTTGGGACCAATAGGCTAGTCAAGTAGTGAGCCAATTTAAAATCGTTAGTTTCGTATTGATTGTTGGTATACCTGTACATACGATCCAATCAAAAAGTATAGATACTATAGATTCCATAGATAAGCGGAGGCACAAAAAGTTGTTTTGGCAACCATGAAAAAAAAATGATCTTACTGGCATCCGTGAAAAAAGTTCATGCCATCATAGAGCACTTCGTTGTGCAGTTTTGTTTTGTTTCGTGCGTAAAAGTTCAAAATGAAGTGCAAAGCAAATCTTTGCAATAATGAGTCGAGGAATGGTTTGCTTTATCTTTCCTTCTTCCGTTGTCCGCGAAATAAATCGGAATGTGGAGTGTGGAAAGCGTTTTGTGCTCATAATATTGCAATACTTCTCCCTCAAACAACACCATGATGACGTCATGCTCGTTTGGCTACACTAACTGACAGTTAGTTTGGCTACATTATACTTTACTTCCGCTTATCTACACGAAACGAAAATCAATTATTTTATTCATGTGTTTCACTTATACATTTTTGCCAAAAGATCAGCCTTATTGTAACATGTGCATCAAACATGTCAGCAACTTCCCACGCTTGCTATATTTGCTGGTCTCATAAGTGGCACCATGCCGCGACGAGACAAGCTATTCCAAAAAACCTTTTTCAGTCATCGAACCCATTTGAGCAATGCAATGCATAAATGAGTTCGATGAATTGAACGAAACGCATTCAGCAATTCTCACCAAAAGGCAGAAGTGTCAAATAACACTTTGGTTCATTCTTTCCCACTCTTGGTATCGATCACCAACGATCGAGTAAATAGCGAAAATACATAGTGGCTTCAAGTGTCTCCATTCTCAGCACCATATGTAAAATATTGTTCAATAAAACATTCTTAGTTTAACTTTCGAAGCGAAAGGTTCGTTTTTAGTAACTGCAATATCACGTCATGAAAACGTCAAATGGCGAAATAGTGAAAACGTTAAATTATACATTCCATAAGGCAAACCAAATAGGTCCTACAAGAATGCATAAAAGGTATGTGTGACCGCTTATACATTTCATTTGACACATGATCTTCATTAACTTTTTGCAAGGCGTTTGCTTATTAGTTGACTTATACCACAAACGAAGTGACAGACGACTAACTGGCGAAGAAATCCATTTAAATAATGTGGTTCACTACAATAAAATTTTCTTGGAAGCTTGTGCCATCATCCACCAGATGGGTTAGTTTTTTTGTTTTGATTTGAACATAGTTGATTTTGTGTACAATGATTCTTTGACAGTGTGCAAAGAGTGCGTATCATTTTGTCATTTTTTTATGCATTTCAGTTTTGAGTAGAGTGAAAGAGATAGAACCAAAACATTCTAATACATCTGGTGAAAATGCTAGTACAATCCAGTAGTAGTGTTGCCATGTGGTACCAGCCAGTAGTAGTGGTGTTGCCATGTGGTACACTGAAAAATTGAAGTAGCAGGTTAGTCACCAAAGTTTTCGAGCCGCTCCGTCTGTCACTTCGTTTGTGCTTATACATTTCATGAATAATTAGCTATGGAAATTTGCCAAAAGGTATAAGGAGATTTCTATCCGTGTATAGTATCTACACGGTAAGAAAAAAGTACCCAACGGAAAGTTCACTTTTACCTACTTTTGACTAGTGTGTCTCCTTTTCTCCTTCTAATGTTGTCAAAAATGGAGGAGCAAAACCACCCAACAGGGGTAGTAAAGTGTGGGAACCCAACGTTGAGTATAATCATATTTACCTACCGTTGGGCACAACTGACTTACTTTTGGTTAAAAAGCCAGTGGAAAATTCCATACGAACTGCACACAAGTAAATGAAAATTACTTTGACCCGGTTTACCTACTTTTGAGTTCCTGCACTATAGTGCCGAGATGAGTGAAAAGAACTTAATTTTGGGTACTTTTTTCTAACCGTGTATAATCAAAAAGGACTCCAGTAGAGTCGGTGTATAATGAGTCACGCCAAGAGTGAAGCCAAGTATACCTATTGAACTGTCAAATCGGCTACCTATCGTGCAAAGTAAATAAACATTACGATGCTATGAAAGGTCTACGAAAGATATTGCAATGAAATCCGGAGTGATTTGAGATTTGGGCGTAATTGCATTTGTAAACAAACACGTCAATCACCGATTTCTCACGAATAAAAGCTCAATCTCAAAAAGTAATAACACCATGAGGTAGAGGAATAATTCCTCTATCATTTGGTATAGTTTGTTTGTGAGATTGAGCTTTTATTCAAGAGAAATCAGTAATTGACGTGTTTGTTTACAAAAGCAATTACGCCCAAATCTCAAATCACTCTGGAAATATAAAATAAAATTGAAGAAATCATCATAAACACGCAGCGAGCATTAAATGGTCATGGGATACGTTTGGTTTTGATCAGTATTGAGAATTTCTACTATTTTTTGATAAGATAATTTGACAAAATCACTGATATTATGATTCACTACAGCCGTTATTTTTGGTTCTCGCTAGAAGTCATTTAAAGTTGATGTAGAAGTCCTCTGTTGCCAAGTGAAAAGAAAGGGAATCCTCCGGAAACCGTGATGCGAGTTCAACTGTTTTTCTTTTGGCGTGACTCATTATACACCGACTCTAGACTCCAGTATTCTCGAGAAATTTACGGGTAAATCCTCGATTTCCTTCTTATCGCTATCGTGATTTTAGTGCGGAATATATAGGTCGTACTGTATTTTCAAAACTTAGATTCCGGGGTGTATACTGTGCTGACATCAACAAATTTTTATGGTTATGTTTTCAAAAACAAAGATACGTAAAATAAAATCACTTCTCATTCTCAAAGTTCTCAACAGTCCCAAAAAGTATTACAAAAGTTCTAATTATTCGATCTCTATTCAAAAGGAAGTGCTTCTTTCTAAAATTTCAGGGAAGATGTTCAAATTCACTAAGGATGTTACCTTTGCCGGTTACACCTTGTTGCTTCCGAGCGTCAGCGTCGGAAACGTTGCTCAGCTGGCCACCGATCTGCTGATAGAAACGCTGAAACTGGAGAAAATCGGCCTGCTCTGGCATCCGGCTTTGATTCCAATCGTTGGCCCACCAGCCTACGATCACGACAAAGACCGTATAACCACCACCGCTGAACTGTACGTCTCGGAGGAACACAAGCTGTTGGTGCTTCAGATCCGGTCTCCTCTGGTAGGTGCGCTGCAAGCAGATTTACTGGGCAAACTCACCGATTTCGTCCGAGATCGTCAGCTGGCGGAAGTGATCGTACTGAGCAGTAGCTTCGCCCACGAAAACCACCAGGTGGGAGCGCGACCGTACAAGTATATGGCCAATGAAAAGTTTCTTTCCCACCACTCCGGGGCGGTCGAGAAGTTGCAGTGGAATCAGCTGGAAGGCAACGTGATTCACGGAGGTGGCTATGCGGTCAAGCTATTGAACGCTTGCAGCGAGAAGGATGTGGCTGGCTTTGTGCTCTTTACGTACGTTTCCGAGGGAGATAATACGGTGGATGCCGTGCAGTTGGTCTCGTTGGTGGACCAGTTGAAGAAGCCACTGTTGCCGAGGGAGGAGGATGGCGTTAAGATTAAGCTGGCCATTCCGAGCTCGTGGAAGCATCTGTTCGGCAATGCGCCACCGGTCAATGTGTATTGAGGGGTGAGCGGAGGGAAGGAGAGAATAAACGGGACGAGGTTTTGGAAATGGTTGGTTGTTTTGAATGGTTGAAGAAGCCCACCGTGGTTACTCATCAGCTTGGACATTGGCAGAAATGGATGGTCAGTCTTCTCACTCATCTTTGTAAAAGTGCCATTCACAATGTTTCATAATACACCATCAGATGGACAAAAGCCTTGCTGATAGGTATGTATATTGGTATGGAAATGATTGTTGATTTTCAATAGGAAATTACATAGTTAAATTTAAACCAGAAATCAGTATCCTATTCGCTAGCTTGCAGTCAGGCACACTTGCCGAACTAAAATAGAAGTATATCAAACTCGCAATTCAATTCAAATAAAACTGCAATTCAACCATAGCATGAATTGCAGTTGCTCCTGAATCTCATGCTGGTAGATGCTGACGCACGGTTTACATTATGATGACTACTTTTTAATACAGTTTTAGTATACTAGAGCCAGCAAAGTTTTAACACCTCATAATGGTCTGTTTACATATGTGCTGGCTCATAATGCGGATTAACCAAAATTAGTGTAATCTGCTCAAGTTTCTGGCCAAAATTGATGCGCTAATGTTAATCAGCACTGAAAAACTGTTTACATCATGACCATTGGTTTGCGAACGACAGGCTCACTTGCACATGTGTAAACACCACATAAGGGGTGTTTACACTTGTACTGGTGCTAGTAATTGTAATTGTTCAATGTATAGGCTGTGTCAACCGCTAAGTTGGCTTATCTCGGGTCAAAACCCCCTAGTCTATACACCTTATGTCCTTCCCGTTGCACTCGTCAACTCGTGCGATACTCTAGACACACATGGGTGGTCGTATCCGGGTCCTCCCCAGGGTAGGCTCGTGTCCGTCCTAGTTCTGGTACATTAACTTATCTCTATGCATGGTAATAATACTTTACAACTCACCTTTTGATTATAATATCGATAATGCTGGAACTATATGAAGGTTAGTGATCATTATGTAACGTGCCAGTGCGGTGTTACTCCCAGCACTGATGAGACCCTCGTCTCCAAGCCTCAGGGTCGGCACACGCTCGTGATAATTCCGCGTACCAAGAAAACACTCAAAGTTCACTTAAGACAAACTCCCACTTTATTCGTTTTGATGACACTCACTTCACGGACGGTCTCCCACTTCCTTAGATGTCTACTCCTACCTTGTGCTAGCACTACTCTTCTATTGTCTTCGGGGCCCCTTCACCTGCCACTGCCGTCGTCGTCGTTCCTCTCCTTCCTCTGGTACCGCATCACCTTCTTGGGCCAGGGGTGGACGCCTCTACCTGTCCCGTACGCCCCTCGAGCACAAACGAAGTGACAGACGGAGCGGCTCGAAAACTTTGGTGACCTGCTATTGCAATTTTTCAGTGTACCACATGGCAACACCACTACCACTGGATTGTACCACATGGCAACACTACTACTGGATTGAACTTGATTGAACTAGCATTTTCACTAAATGTACTAGAATGTTTTGGTTCTATCTCTTTCACTCTATTCAAAACTGAAATGCATAAAAAATGACAAAAATGATACACTCTTTGCACACTGACAAAAAATCATTGTACACAAAATCAACTTTGTTCAAATCAAAACAAAAAAACTAACCCATCTGGTGGATGATGGCATAAGCTTCCAAGAAAATTCTATTACAGTGAACCACATTATTTAAATGGATTTCTTCGCCAGTAAGTCGTCTGTCACTTCGTTTGTGCCTCGAGTATGGTGACGGACTCGAGGTTTCAACGAACCACAAGGGTAAGTTGACTTGCCTGGATTGGTGGCACACACTGTAGCTGAGGGATCAGATTCTCGAACTACGATTCGGACACACTACCGGCGATTGGCGTGGTCGACTCCGGAAAAATACGTTGAGTTCACAAATGTTACGGTAAAACCGCGAGGTCCTGTGGGCGCGAAGGAGAATTCGAAATGGCGGTTATCGACCTGATCTCACTAGACAACGGTTGGATCTGGTTCGGGGTTTTCTTGGTGATGGAAATTACCTGGCTGTCCAATGATACGTGGCAACTTCCTCTATAACTTCTTCAAACTTTCAACTTAGCTCACTTTAGCACTTTAGCTTTAGTTTTCACCTTCAAACTATTAATTTTTAGCTTTGTCTTTCGCTATGTGACCGTAGTCTATAATGATCACCAGGCTTATGACCACAAACGAAGTGACAGACGACTAACTGGCGAAGAAATCCATTAAAATAATGTGGTTCACTGTAATAGAATTTTCTTGGAAGCTTGTGCCATCATCCACCAGATGGGTTAGTTTTTTTGTTTTGATTTGAACAAAGTTGATTTTGTGTACAATGGTTCTTTGACAGTGTGCAAAGAGTGCGTATCATTTTGTCATTTTTTTTATGCATTTCAGTTTTGAGTAGAGTGAAAGAGATAGAACCAAAATATTCTAGTACATATGGTGAAAATGCTAGTTCAATCCAATAGTAGTGTTGCCATGTGGTACAATCCAGTAGTAGTGGTGTTGCCATGTGGTACACTGAAAAATTGCAATAGAAGGTTAGTCACCAAAGTTTTCGAGCCGCTCCGTCTGTCACTTCGTTTGTGCTTATGACTGTGCCTCTTGGTGGACGATGACCCCGAACCGTGACCGTTGAACCGTCGTACGTGCCACGAATTCTCCACGCAATGGCCCCGATTACGCCACCCCTATGGACGTCCATTCATGACTGCACACAGCGTGCTCTGGTGGTGGCTAGTGGCATTGTTCTACAGTTTATAGGGAAGTCTCCTACTGGCTGCGTTCGTGGGGATTCTGGGACGTTTTAAACGCTGTCCAGACTGGAGAGTTATAACATGTTATAACGGTTGTCAAATAATTGCAACACAGCAACCACCATCAAGATAGCGCTATAACATGTTATAACTCTGTAGTCTGAACGTACTATTACCTGTGGAAATGCAATGCACATAGCTTCACATTGGCGAACCCCCCGTATAATCTCTACATATGTTGTGAAGCTTGGCAGCCCTGGTGTAGAGAATATTATAACCACTCTGTTCATTACCGCTTTCAGACGCGTGCATTTTGTATTCTTTTATTTTACAAGTGAAATAAAACGTGTTCTTTTGTACTTGGTAAATTGTATCGCGTGACAAATTCATCGGTGCACTCGTCTATGGACGAGTGCACCGATGAATTTGAGTTCATTCACTCGAGAAAAAGTGACACAACAGCGGGGCCCTGTTTACTAAAACTGAACACATGAATAATGCTCGCATAACATTTGAAAATGGATTATCAATTTTTCTAAACAACTTGCAAGGTCCTTGTCACGAGAACCGAAGAATGCTTACATAAACCAAGAGCACTATAGGGAAGGGGAGAATTTTTCCTACCCGTTGGTGTTGTTAATTTGCGTGGGCGTATTCGGTTCGCGCGAAAAGAGCTTAACATGTTTTGTGTACAAAAGTTGATAGGCCCGTTTCAAATGTCATGCGAGTATTATTCAAGTGTTCATTTTTAGTAAACAGGGCCCCACTGTTGTCACTTTTTGTCGAGCGAGTGATCTCAAATCCATCCGTGTACTCGTACTCGAGAAAAAGTGACACAAGCTGCGGGCAATGTTTACTAATCGTGAACACCATATGACATAACACTCACCATCACATTCTTCCCAAATGAAATTTTAGTTGGGAATGTGCTTGCATTTGTCATGGTGGCTTAACTGAAGCGTTAAGCAAGCCACTACATTTTGAACTTAACAGTGATGCCAGTTCTTTTTTAAAAACAATTTAGTAGATGTCAACTCTTGAGAATGATAAGGGTAGAGTCGGTGTATAATGAGTCACGCCAAGAGTGAAGCCGAGTCTACCTATTGAACTGTCAAACCGGCTACCTATCGTGCAAAGTAAATAAACATTACGATGCTATGAAAGGTCCACGAAAGGTATTGCAATAAAATATAAAATATAATCGAAGAAATGAGCATATACACGCAGTGAGCGCTAAAGTGTCATGGGATACGCTCGGTTATGATTAGTAATGAGAATTTCTACTATTTTTTGTTAAGATGATTTGACAAAATCACTGATATAATGATTTACTACAGCCGCAATATTTTTTCTCTCGCTAGAAGTCATTTGAAGTTGTTGTAGAAGTCCTCTGTTGCCAAGTGAAAAGAATGGGAATCTTCCGAAAACCGTGATGCGAGTTCAACTGTTTTTCTCTTGGCGTGACTCATTATACACCGACTCTAGATAAGGGGACCAAGGCATCCCACTGAAGACATATACAGTAATGATCCGATTTTGTCAGCCCCCTTTTTGAAAAACTTTTCTAATGTTCCACCCATGCGCTTTTTCAGTGGTCTTATTGCACCAAAGTATGCTTTAAACACCTATCATGAAGATGCATGAAAATAATTTAGAATTGAGATTTTATGAAATTATTTAATGATAAAAGTCTGATGCGCAGAGGGGCCGAAAAAATCGAGTCATTACTATACCACATACTAAATAAACGAATACAGAATATATATATTGTTTGCTATGCACACATTAAAGTGATGAGCGGTGCTAGAAAAAGCATTCATTAGTGATGCATTACCACGTTTAAAAACTTGTTTCCAGCAAAACAAAAATCACACTAAATAATCAAAACAAATCCTGAGCTTCTGAGAATTTCTCCAACGGATTCGTACACGGATAGAAATCTCCTTATACCTTTAGGCAATCATCTATTACTGATTATTCATAAAATGTATAAGCACAGACAAACAGACATAACTCTTAGAAGACAATTCTTTAAAAAATATCGTCAAGCGTATTTTGCATGCGGACTAGCACCATTTATCATCCACATTCCCAAGCAATGTTTTGCAACCGGAGCATCCCTCGTGCATGAAATTTTTTCACTAGTTGCTTTTACCTCGGTCTGTCAACGCGTCAGCTGTGTTGAATAAAAACAAAACAGATGGAAGTCAGTGATGTCGGTTCTATGAAATTTTCCGAAGATGTATAGAACTGATTGAAATCTGCAGAAATATGGATCGGTGGGAAAAATTCTCAGAAGCTAAGACTTTTTTCTTTAGCTGGAAACAAGTTTTTAAAAGAAGTAATTAGTGCCCTTTCTACCACCGCTCGTCACTTCAATGTGTACACAGAAAAATACGCATGACGATATCACAGACAAACAGACATAACACTGGCAAGTTGTTCATCGAACAAGCATTTAACGGTCAATTCAAAAGTATCGTAGTTGGTAGTACCACCACCTGTGGCGCGCATAGTCATTTCCCTTGAGTTTGACGTTTACACACTACCGCCATCTGTTCAGCGTACTACCCACCACAGTGTACTCAACAGATGGCGGTAATGTTTTGGCGACGATGTTTTACAGTGAGAAATATTCAATGTGTTATGTCTGTTTGTCTGTGACGATATTTTTTGAAGAATTTTCTTCTAAGAGTTATGTCTGTTTGTCTGTGATTTAGTGTTCATGATTAGTAAACATTGCCCGCAGCTTGTGTCACTTTTTCTCGAGTGAGTGAACTAAAATCCATCGGTGCACTCGTCCATAGGATGCTGCACGCTGACGTCACGAATGAACGCGATGAACCCGCATTCATCAGTTTGGCATTCAGTGGTGGTTTGTTTACCTATGCTTTTTAGGCAATTCAAGTGGATTTTAGGTTTTAAATAAAAAGAATTAAAAGATATGCATCCCTATTCTGTATTTCGTTTCGAACGAAATTCTCAAACAAAAAAATATTTTTTTGTATGAGAATTTCGTTCGAAACGAAATACAGAATAGGGGTGATGATATCCGACTATATTCGATTAAAAAATATTCTTGTAATTGTAATTGTAATTGTTCAGTGTATAGGCTGTGCCAACCGCTAAGTTGGCTTATCTAGGGACTAACCCTAAAGCCCTACAGTAAAAGTATGGACGACTGACACCACAAAACTGAAAAAAGCTGTTCCAATCGAGCAAAGCGGTGCATTTTGACGGTTCGATTGGAACAACTTTTGACAGACGTCCATACTTTTACTGTAGGGCTTTAACTAACCCCCTAGTCTATACACCTACTGTCCTTCCCGTTGCACTCGTCAGCTCGTGCGATACTCTAGACACACATGGGTGGTCGTATCCGGGTCCTCCCCTGGGTAGGCTCGTGTCCGTCCAGGTTCTGATACATTAACTTATATCTATGCATTGTAATTATACTTTACAACTCACCTTTTGATTATAAATGTCGATAATGCTGAAACTATATGAATGTTAGTGATCATTAGGTGTGTGCTGCAATGGAGTAGTAATTGAAGGAAATGATATTCTCATGTGGCTTATAGGTAATTCTAAAATAGGTAAATCATGCAAGCACACACCTTTTACAATTCTTATCCTACTTACCAGTTCCATCCAGTATAAATTGGCTGTTTCCAAATGGCCTAATCCTTTCTGACTGCTTACTCTCTTACGTTTTCTCGCTATTTCCTTCTTCCTATTGAAATTCTGGCCGTGTTCCCATTTGTTCTCAGGTAGGTAATATTGGTACATGAGGGAAGAAAGAAATAGAACAAGTTAAGTGTGAGTTGCATGCGTTGGTTAGTCATTTGGGTCATGGTGTTGTGTTCCCTATTTTATTTGTCTCTATTCAGCTCTCAGATCGCCCCCTCACCCCAAACTATTGTGGATGAGAAAAAGAACCCATATTTGGTAACCTCTCGCGAGCTGCAATGCATAAGATATGAATAACAAACAAATCTAGAACGGGGCTTACATATAACATTTTCTAAGACTGAACATGATTAGTATAGTATGAATAATGAGAATTGTACGAAGAAAAGACGATCCCAAAAGAAAGTTCCCTAGCAATAAAACTATTACTCTGTGCTAATATAAGTTATTTCAAAATGGGCATCCATACTCAGAAACTATACCCGACCTCAACAAACTGTACCGAAATCAGAACAGCTAAACTACTCGGTAAGATTTTGGCATCAGGTTTCCATAGACATACTGTCAGACAATTTGCACAGTAATGGATTACCCGGTATTTTGAATAATTTCTTGTATAATTTGCTGTCAGAAAAACAAATGACCTTCAATCTAGGTCAACTGACAACTTCTAGAATTAGCTACATGGGCTTACCCCAAGGTTCATGTTTAAGTCCCTTACTTTATAATTTCTATGTCAAAGATATTGATAACTGCTTAGATAATCTATGCACGCTTAGACAGCTTGCAGACGATGTCGTGGTTTCCATGAGAGGTCCACGTGCGGAAATCTTGCAAAGACCATTGCAAAATTCCCTAAATAATCTGTCTTTCTGGGCAAGAAATTTAGGGATCGAGTTTTCACCGCAAAAAACTGAATTGGTAGTGTTTACAAGGACGCGGTTTCCAGCCCAACTGCGTCTAAATCTTTTGGGCAGAGACATTACCCAATCTTTAACCTTCAAATACCTTGGAGTCTTTTTTTTTTTTTTTTTTTTTTTTTATACAGGGGGGAATCTGCTCACAGACACCTGAGAAGGAACTCAGGGTGTGGGGATGGGAGAATTTCACTCCCGACCCACTAAACCTTACCCTGTGCGCTTGGCCCTTGGCCTCCCCGGAACCGCCCGAAGGCATTACTTCGTGGGAGGGGCCGCTGTAGCGCTATGGCGCCTCTCTAGCAATACTCTAACGATCTGGTCGGGCAGTAGGTAACTGCTGCTCGGCTCGCCACTGTCGTTGTAATACCGAAACTATGTGGGTGACCGCAGTCACCACCGCGCTCCAGTTCTCGGTGGTACCACACATCCTATGAACGATGTTGTCCGGACTGGTATCCTCTCCGCATATCGCTAGCATAGCGCTCGATACTGGCTCGAAACGTGGACAGGCAAACACGACGTGTTCGGCGGTCTCCTCGACACCAGCACATGTGGGGCAGGTGGGAGTACTTGCATGTCCGAACCTATGCAGGTAGCTCCTAAAGCAGCCATGGCCTGACAGGAACTGTGTCAGGTGGAAGTTTACTTCCCCATGGCGCCTGTTGACCCAGCTTGATACGGAAGGTATCAAGCGGTAAGTCCACCTCCCCTTTGTGGAGTTTTCCCACTCCAATTGCCATCTCGCGGTCGACACAACTCGCGCGTTGTTGCGCACCCCTCGAACGGTCCTCGCGTCATAACACGCCACATCCTCCTTAATGATAAGGCTGATTGGCATCATCCCTGCTATGACACAGACGGCCTCTCTCGAGATAGTGCGGTATGCACTGGCCACCCTTAAGCACATTAGCCTGTGTGTACTCTCTAATTTCTGCCTGTGGCAGTCAATATCCAGTACCGCAGCCCACGCAGGGCCGCCGTATCTGAGGATAGATACTACGACCCCAGCGAGGAGCCTGCGCTTACTGGCATTCACTGCCGAGCTGTTTGACATCATACGGGATAATGCCCCCACAGCCATAGACGCTCTCTTGCAGGCGTACTCGACGTGGCAGCCGAAGCTGAGCTTATCGTCGAGCATAACCCCCAAGAGTTTTAGAGAGCGCACAGACCTAATTGTGCTTCCGCCGACTGTCAACGTTGCATGCTGTACTGACATGCGATTGTTGACTACGACCACTTCCGTCTTGTGATGGGCGAGCTCCAGTTTCCTGGTTCTCATCCATTCCTCCACAAGCCTGACGCAGTGGGCCGCTGTCAGCTCTACCTCCTCGAGGGATTCCCCGCAGACTACCAGCGTGACATCGTCGGCAAAACCTACAATTTTCACGCCTACCGGGAATTTTATCCTCAACAGTCCATCGTACATGACGTTCCATAACACCGGGCCCAGGATGGAGCCTTGTGGCACACCTGCGGTGACTCTAACGCATTTTTCGCCATCTTCTGTGTCGTACGTCAACACACGATTCTGGAAGTAGCTTTCCAGAATCTTATACAGCCCTCCGGGAATTTGGAGCTGGTGTAGCGAGCGGGCTATCGCCCCCCAGCACGCGCTGTTGAACGCGTTCTTCACGTCTAAGGTTAGCACCGCGCAGTAGCGAATGCCCCTTCGTTTCCGATGGACCACCTCTGCCGTCTGGATGACGTCGCGGATGGCGTCCACCGTGGATCTGCCCTTTCGGAACCCGTACTGGCTGCTTGACAGGCCGTCTACACCTTCGGTGTAGGCCGACAGCCTGTTGAGGATGACCCTCTCAAGCAGTTTCCCAGTGGTGTCCAGCAAACAGATGGGTCTGTATGCTGACGGGTCCCCAGGGGGTTTTCCTGGCTTCGGAAGCAGCACCAGCTTCTGCCGCTTCCACGCGTCTGGGAAGACGCCTACGTCCAGACAAGTCTGAAAAACAGAACGGAACATGTCTGGATTTTCCGCAACGGCCGCCCTCAGAGCCACAACCGGGATCCCATCTGGGCCCGGGGCCTTGCCCACCACCAGCGACCTGGCAATACCGCCAAGTTCACTGTTCGTCACTCTAGACACTTCTCCCTGATCCGCGCCTGGGATCCGCGGCCAGGAGTCTACGTCCCTACGCGGGAACAGGAACCCAACGATCGGAGCCAGTACCGCTGGTGATCTCTCCGGGGGTGCCGTCACGCCGCGGGTCTTTGCCATGACCACTTTGTAAGCATCCCCCCATGGGTTCGTGTTGGCGCTTTGGCATAGGCTGTCAAAGCACGCGCGCTTGCGTCTGGCGATCTCTTTATTGAGGGCTGCCTTAGCCGCTCGGAGAGCGACGCGGCGTTCCTCGCGAGATTCAGTCGTACGAGCTCGTTGCATCCTCCTTCTCGCCTGGAGGCAAGACGCCCTGAGGATAGCAATCGACTCGCTCCACCAGTACACCGGTCTGTGGCCATGCCTGGGATAGGCTCTCCTAGGCATGGTTGTATCGCACGCCCTTGTCAGTGCTGCTACCAGTTCTTCCCCCGTCAGATCCGGGGTTATTCGCTCCCGCCTCAGTGCTTCGCCGAAGACCTCCTCCTCGAAGAACGACGTCCGCCAGCCTCGAGCGCAGGAAGAATTTCCTCCTGCCACTCGCCTCTCACCTGGCCCCACACTGTACCGAATCGCCTGATGGTCACTATGAGTGTAACCCTCATCGACCCTCCAGTGTAGGTTGCCCTCCAAACTCGGGCTGCAGTATGTCACGTCGATGACGGATTCTGCACCATTCCTTCTGTAGGTACTGACCGAGCCGGTGTTGGATAGTACAACGTCCAGCTTGGCCATTGCCTCCAGTAGGATGCGTCCTCTCTGGTTGGTGTGGTGGCTACCCCACTCTACCGCCCATGCGTTAAAGTCGCCCGCAATGACCACCGGTCTTAGGCCGACAAGTACCGCAGTCAGTCTGTCCACCATCTGCGAGAATTGCTCGATAGACCACCTGGGCGGAGCATAGCAGCTACTTAAGTATACTCCGTTAACCCTGGCGATCACGAATCCCTCGCTCGAGTTGGACACGACTACCTCCTGAATGGGGAAGCTCCCCATCGTGCATATCGCCGCCATCCCCGACGCGTCCGTGACCCAATTCCCGTTGCCGGTTGGGACGCGGTACGGGTCAGAGATGATTGCGACATCCGCTCCCCATTCCACTGCCGATTGCCACAGCAGTTGCTGGGCAGCCGAACAGTGGTTCAGGTTCAACTGCGCTACCTCGAACATGGCTGAGCATTGCTCTTTGCCTTAGCAGCATTGCTCTTGGACCCCGGGCAGCGGGGGCCACCTGCCATGTGGTTGGTAGGGGTATTCCCCTTCTCCGCGCATATAGTGCACCTCGGCGGCTTTTGGCAACCTCGCGCCTTATGGCCCTCCAAGCCGCACCATCTGCAAAGCTTGCTCCTGTCGGTGTTCTTGCAGTCACGGGCCACATGGCCCTGACCGAAGCACCTAAAGCAAGCCGTCACCGGTCGGGGAATACTGACGGGGCAGACCGACCAGCCCACTCGCACCCTCCCTGCGGCTACCGCCTTTCTGGCCTCAGCTGCAGAGAGCCTGATGGTAGCCACTTGGGTGGAGAACAGTCCCTTCCTCAAGGTAATCGCTGATTGCGGTACCTCGACTTGACACTGTTCCCGGAGCGCCGTGACTATCTCGGTCGCCTCCGTCACTTCGTCCAGATCCTTGACCTGGATGGTGATAGTCGAGCCTAGCGACTTCACCTGCACCCCAGAACCAACAACCTCCTTTGCCAGTTTCTGGTAGGTTGGTCCCTGGTCCTTAGCACCACGTTTGAGCACCAGGAGCATCTCGCCTGTACGAGTGCGCCTGATGCTCCTCACGTTACTGCCCATCTCCACAAGGCGCTCGTCCGTTCTCATTTTCTTCAAGACTTCCGCGTATTTCGACGCGTCCGTCTTGAGGATGAGAGCTTCGCCCTTGTTCCTGGTCCGGGCAGCACTGCTCTTGGGGGCAGTTTTGTCCGGGGGTTTCGGGGGTTTCGGGGGTTTCGGGGGGGTACCCTTCTTACCGCCCTGCTTCCCGCCCTTGGAGCCGCTAGGTTTCTCAGTATTTCTATTGGCTATTCCAGCCCTCTTCTTCGGTACGTCCACCACCGCACTCTCCACCTGCACAGAGACTTTCCGTCTCTTAGGGCGTGCTGCGCCCTTTACTGGCGAAGGTGAGGGTCGATTACGCTTCTGTCCCTGCGTAACGGCAAAGTGGAGGGCCTCGCTGGACATCGTATTGTTGCCCGCGAAGTTGAAGGCGTCCGTCTGGGTAGACTTCGGTTCCTTCTGTTCCGCCCTCTCTGCGACCTCTAGTCGCTTCCTGAGCCGCTCGTGGTCGTCCTGGGCCTCGTTCACGTTTGCACGGAGCTGTCGCAAGGCCTGCTTTAGGTCCTTCGCGATGTTGCTCTTCGTACTCGTGAACTCAATTATGGCGTCGAGTTGTCCCGCGATTGCCAGCAGCCTAGGGAGGGGCCCAAAGCTATTCATAGTTCTGATTAGCCCGGGCCAGTCCTTCGGCTGCTCTTCCGGCTGTCCACCGATCCCGGCCGTTGTCTCTGCATCGCGCGGAGATTTCGACCGTTTGTTCGGCTCTCTATGTTCAGGAGATCTGGGTAGACCTCCCTTCGCGAACGGGTTCGCGGTCGCCTCCTCGGCGACTTGTTCAACTGGGGTTTGGGGTTTTTGCTTTTGTTGATGATTGTTTGAAATCATCCCGACTGTTGGGTCCCCCTTAGACCGCTATCCTACCGTGCAAATGGAATAGTCGCTGATTGATCCCCATGGGTGCCTATGCGAGCAGTGAGGTCCATGACGAGGGTTGACATAGGCCTTCATGGGGCGTTATGTTCAGAGCCGGATCGCGTAAGACGGGAATAACTCAACCGAACCTATTCCCACCGCAGCCCCAACTGGGTGGCACGGGAGGAACGTATTCTAAGGCCTGCCAGGGTTTTATGGGACGGAGACAAACAAGGCATTAGCTCAAACGTCGTTTCGGCCGGTTCCACCCGACTCTACTAAGAGAATGAAATACCTTGAGTGCCAGCCCGTAGCGTGGTTTATGGTAAGTTTCCACTCAGTGTCCTACATAATGCCAGTGTGTCAGTATACATACTTGCGATCTTACTGACATCGATCGCAAGGCACCTTCCGGCGCTTCCCCTCGTTTGTTGTTCGATTAGCCGACTGGATCAGTACCGCAGCACTGGTGGTCCATCGTTTCCAGGGTGCACCACGGGGAGGCGAACAACTTCACACCCCAAATACCTTGGAGTCTGGTTTGATTCAAAATGCACTTGGGGTACCCATATTACGTATTTGAAACAAAAGTGTCAACAAAGGATCAACTTTCTACGATCAATTTCTGGGACATGGTGGGGTGCTCACCCGGAAGACCTCATTAAACTATATAAAACGACTATTCTTTCAGTTCTTGAGTATGGCTCTTTTTGCTTCCTCTCGGCAAGAAAAACCCACCTAATTAAATTGGAACGCATTCAATATCGTTGTTTACGTATTGCCCTTGGCTGTATGCATTCAACACACAATATGAGCCTAGAGGTCCTAGCGGGCGTAAAACCCCTGCAGAACCGTTTCTGGGAGCTCTCATTAAGATTATTGATCAAATGTAGTGTCAGTAACAACCTTGTGATTGAAAACTTCGAAGAAATGCTCGAATTGAGCATCCAGTCTAGATTCGTGCGAATCTATCTTAATTATATGTCATCGGATATTAGCCTTCCTTGCTATAACCCCTCTCGTGTATGCTTTACTAACTACAGTTCCCCCATTGACTATGATCTCTCCATGAAACAGGCTATTCAAGGAGTTCCAGATCAACTTCGACCTATCTTAATTCCCCGCATTTTCGCTGAAAAGTACCAACAAGTCAATTGCAATAGAAGATTTTTCACTGATGGATCACGCATTGATGGATCCACTGGCTTCGGCGTCTTCAATGAATACTCAACCGCCTTTCGGAAACTTCAGGAACCTTGTTCCGTTTATGTTGCTGAGCTAGCAGCAATCAACTTCGCATTGGGGATGATTTCCGATATGCCCATAGACCATTACTTCATCTTCTCGGATAGTCTCAGTTCGATTGAGGCTATTCGGTCGATGAAACAAGGTAGGCACTCATCTTATTTCCTTTCAAAGGTAAGGGAGCAGATGAGTTTGCTGGTCGAAAGATCATATATGATTACCTTTGTATGGGTCCCCTCACATTGCTCAATCCCAGGCAATGAGAAGGCAGACTCTCTCGCAAAGGTGGGCGCACAATAAGGCGAGATTTATGATAGAAGACTTTCACATGATGAATTTTTCCCATTAGTACGTCAGAGTTCTCTTTTAAGTTGGCAAAACGATTGGACAAGTAATTCTCTTGGGCGGTGGTTACATTCCATTATTCCAAATGTTTCTTCGAGAGCGTGGTTCAAAGGTCTGGATGTAAGTCGGGGATTCATTCGAGTGATGTCAAGACTTATGTCCAACCACTACTCGCTAGACGCACATCTCTATAGAATAAACCTCGTTGACAGCAATATATGTAGGTGCAGAACCGGTTATGATGACATCGATCACGCAGTTTGGTATTGCCCGGGTAATGACGCCTCCAGAGCACGACTATTGGATACCCTAGTGGCCCGAGGTAGACAACCCTTCCGTGAAGTAAGAGATGTATTGGGAACACGTGATCTTCCCTACATGCAAGCGATCTACGAATTCCTTTGTTTGTCTGATGTTAGAGTTTGATGTGACCATCCCATCCTTTCCAAACAATTTCCCGCCATTGTGTCCCAGTCTTATTATCCTCCTGTTCCTGTGCTACTTGCCCCTGCCCAGCCAGGATTTGGTCAACCGTCCGAGAGTAGTATCTGAAGGAGGCTTCAGAAACCAGTTTCCTACCTAGCTCCTTCCCATCGAAATTGTTACCCATTAACCTCGAGCCCGCCACGAGTAATTGGTACCCAATACTAACCTAGAACTACTGCTATTTAAAATGTAAAATCAAACATTACTGATTTTGGCTCCGCAAAGTGTCACACACGACTGAGCCTAGTAAATAAACGAACTAGTAAAAAAAAAAAAAAAGATTTTGGCATTTCTATTTAATTGTATTAAGCTATCTCACAGAGACCAGACGTCCAAGTTCGGTCAGAAACTTGTGTAAAGTTAAGTGGAAACGTTGCCGTTACGTAGCGCTAGCATCTCCTGATTTCCTCTATGAATTTATCACTTTCGACCAATTTGGCGCTAGTACCGATAAATTACCTGCTGAAAATTGCCACTTGGCGCTACTAGCACTTAGTGTCTAGTGTAAGTTTTGCAACGCAAAGCGCCATCATGTTGTCAAAGAGGGTTTTTAAGTGGGGAAGTCGTCGTTAGTGGCGCTTAAGTCGAATAGGAATCTTTACACAAGTATTTAGAGACATTTTGGAGCCTCAACGTCTGTTCTCTGTGGCTATCTTATATCGAGCTCTTTTCAATAATTGCAACATGTGAATAATTCAGAACAAGTTTAAAATTGTTCTAGAGCCAAATTGGTTTTGAAGGAAGGTCAAACCATAGAGGTAACTCTAAGACTAGAAGGTCCCGAAATAACGTGCTCAACTTTTTGGCTCAGCTCTGGTGCTCTCTTCGGTCCCAAGCTAATCGATTCACCCCTCGAAACATAGGAAAATCCACTAACCCCTCATTTTATCTGTCAAACTTTCATAGCGAATCAAAACAAACATTGTGTAGTACTAGAATTTCGACTAGAATGAGATACGTTAATCGTTTGCTTGGGACCAATAGGCTAGTCAAGTAGTGAGCCAATTTAAAATCGTTAGTTTCGTATTGATTGTTGGTCAAACTACAAAGGAACAGCTCAGCCACTCTGAACCCTATGCAAATTATGCTTTCCCAATATGGTAATTCTCTCACTATAAACCTGTCATTAGCCTATCTGAACTATTTAATAAATGGAAACCGTAACATGGGTTACGCTCCTCCTAAGCGGGCCCTCCGCATCCTATCTCTGTCTTATCTCAAATGCCAATGTAAATTGAATGTATCAATATATACATTGGAAATGACGTTCAATTAAATAAACCCATACCCCATTCACTTGGCCAGGCTTCAGAATCGTCCAGTGGGCAGTGCGCTCTACACTCCAAGTTCCCTTTCTTTCAAATTTACCCCAAATTTTATATTTCCCCTTTGAGTGTTGATTAATCACAATGAAACATTGTGACAGAGCACGGACTTGAGGTTACTAGAGTATTAAATAATCTAGGTCCTATTTAGGATTATATCTGAAAAATCCAAATTAGGCCAACGCCCACCATATTCGATTAAAAAATATTCTTCTCTAAAAAATCAAAAAAACATATCAGGCATAACATTTGATAACGGCACAAAAACATTTGTAAACAAACTTTCTAAGGCCCTTTACACGCGAACCAAAGTACGCCCACGCAAACGAATACCACTTTCGGAAAGGTGATAGTTGCCCCTATCCGATGATGCTATTGGTTTGCGTGGGCGTACTTTGGTTCGCGTGTAAAGGGCCTTAGAAAGTTTGTTTACAAATGCTTTTGTGCCGTTATCAAATGTTGTGCCTGATATAATAATTTTTTTAAATATTTTTTTTAAAGTCCATATAAACAAACCACTGACAGGTGTCAAAAAAAGTGAGGTTAACCCGACGGTGTAGCTCCCTATGATGGCATGAACTTTTTTCACGGATGCCAGTAAGATCATTTATTTTTCATGGTTGCCAAAACAACTTTTTGTGCCTCCGCTTATCTATGGAATCTATAGTATCTATAATTATAAAAAGCCAGCAGTATCTGGAAGGGGAAAAGCCAAGGTGAAAATGGTAGTAGGGTAGTCTATTGAGTTTCGTTAAAAATTATTAATTAAATTTTAGTCAGCTCTGTAAACGATGGGCCCAGCCTACCAGGCTACAGAAAGCTAAATTTCAATTGGCTATAACGTTGTATGAAGGATATGTGTAGTCTTCACACAAAATCACGGCCTCCCTGTTCGGTAATTTTTTGCTGGGTTTTTGAACAGCTGAAAAAGTCAGTAAACTTAAAAAAATTGTAAAAAATTGTATAAAAGTGATTTTTTCTTGAAATTTATACAGACTGTGTTCTTATTACATTTATTTGATGATAAAAATAAAATATGTTAAAATTGTTCGTTGCATTACGTGTGACCGTTATTTTCAGTTTACTGACTTTTTCAGCTGTTTGAAAACCCAGTAAAAAATTACTGACCCCAGTAAAATAATCTCTGTGTGTTGTGAGCGAATTACATACACACACCAAATTTAAATCGCTGAAAATCAGCAAAATTTGGCTGATTTTAGACTTGATGAAAGATCAGCAAACGTTCCAGCTAAATATTGCTGCTGAATTTTTCAGCAATTCCAACTTCTGTCAAAATGACAACCTTTTACTGAAAATCAGCACTATTTGTTTACTGATCTTTCAGCAATTCAAAATTCTGACATTTGGCAGCATTTTGCTGATTAAACTATATTCAGTAAATCGAATTTGTTTTCACTATATGAGCTTCCAGCTTCTGTAAAAAATCGTTGATACAAATATATGAATTATAAAGATAAAATCGCCAGACTCTTTTCCAAATTACCTACATAATTTTATTTCTTACCTCTTCCTCCCCCTGCGGTTGGACCGGTGGAGTACGACTGCAAAAAAAAACTTTCGACTGTGATGCTGTTTGACAGCTCTTTGACGACTGGGTGTTAGTTTATGTTAGTTAATTTTTTCGGTAAAAATATCGTTTGCTGTTTTTCAGTAAAGCATTGGATTGCTGATGATGATCCAGCAATTCGTTTTACTGATAATTAAAACTTAAATTTGGTGTGCAGGGTGTGGTCATCCAAAATCACAGTAAAAATCGTCGCAAATCCAATTTCAAGAATGAATTTTATTACTTTTACATTACACATACATTCACGGGATAAATCATACCTCCTAAAGACTAAGCACTCGCATTCCATTCCCACCCAACGCACCATTCTTCCTACCAGAGACCCTCACATACCGAGTTTATCATTTGTAAATGCTCTTTCTCTCTCTCTCTCTCTCTGCCTCTCGCTAAACCCCTCGCTGTCGTACAGTTTTTTGATTTCCGATATTCATTTCAGTTTTATAGGTTCCACTACACAGCTACTAAAGTTGATAATAATCATCGCAGCAGTAGGGCGGTAAAAGAATTGCATAAATTAATGTACACCTTAACTTAGCGCTAGAAAACATATTCAACTCAACAAAACACAGACGATTTATGCCGTGCGGGTAGCATCTAATCCAATAATATTCAATGAAGGATGGTTAGCAGTACAAGTACTGCGTTCCTCGTTTTTTTTTTTTTTATTTATTTTACGGGCTAGACTTGTAGCATAGCAGATATGAAGCTCGTTGCGTTTACTTCTTTCAGAGATGTGGAATAAATTACATCAAATTTAAAGTCTAAAATATGTACACCGACTGGAAAACGACGGTAGAAGTATCTTTTTGCCACTGGGTTTCGTTTGTCGTGTTATTCTACATGCCTTCAATCAATCAACTCAATCGAGTAACGAATGCGAACTATTAAATGTAGCTTCCTACGGATTGTTCTCTATTACTTTCCTGCTATTGCTGATTATGGTGAGATTGAAAAAAATAGCCCATGCTATTGTTTGCTCTTTGTAGAAGTGCCGATTGTTTCGCTATCTTGCTATCTATAGATTCATCAACAATTGTCTTTTAATACTAGGTTTTGTTAGAAAAAAAACAGATTTCATTGTACCAATTAAATGTTTGCTTGTATTTAGTTAAGAGATCATGTTGAAGGGACTCTATGTAGTAAAGGTTAAGTTTGTAACCGTTCCGCTTTTTGCCGAAAGGGTATGTTTTTGAATTTTATCCTCACCCCTGCTAGTACATCGGAGAAACTTAATCGAAAAGAATGGCAGATCTTTTGTAATTTGTTGCGTTAAATTTTGTAGTCCTAGTATCACTCCAAAATGTCGGTTTTTGTTGTTTCGTTTACTGATTACAATGTATAGCAGAGGTATATCAAATTTCGTTCCAAAAAGCTCTCTTTTGAATTTGACTGACTCTCTCATATATATATCCACAATAAGCATAAAAATCTCTCCACGTAGAAAAATATATAATTTCTCCTCTGTTTACCGTACTGATATCGTATTTGTTAGTCAATTAAGAGAATATTAACATCAATGTTAAAGGATTGCAGTTATATTTACATTTGATTACAATTCTATGTTGAATCTCAAAGGTTTGCCTTAATGTATCTACACTAACTTCACGTTTACACTTTTATAAAGTGACACTATTACTTTCATACAATCCAGTATAATAATCCGTTCACGCGGCAAGCAGCCGCTCACTGTGAACCTTAATGCTAGTGATTTCCAAGTCTTTGAAGTATTTCCAACAACAGCAATAATAGTTTTGAAGCGATTATTTACAGAAAACGAAAATTCACATCCAACAATCGGCACTGCCGACGCCTTGTTATATTGCCAAATCTCACTAGGAGAAGTCATTCTGAGTACCTATAAAATTGCACACCCTCCAAACTGCCCACCTAATCAGTCCTAACCCACTTCTCCTCGCCCGGCAGGATTTCGATTTCCGGTTGCATCTTGATCGTAATCACCGTCGGATCGTAGTACCCGGCCAGGTAGTACGTATCGTTGTTATCGTAGATGGCACTGTACTGCTTCGGATCCGCACCGAACTTGGCGATGTACTCCTTGAGGGCGAGCACTTCGCACTTGTGCGAGATCGTTTGGACGTCGTTTTCGTCCTCGTGCGGCGACTGGAAGAGGGCGCCCTGGAAGATTGGAAAAAAGCAGCTAGGTTATACTCTGTATTTTTAGTACATTAAGAAACCGTTTTGACCTACCGGATATTTCAGATTGGGACATCCTTCGGTTTCTTCCGGGTGGTAGAACCATTTGACGCGGACCACCATGTTGTTGGTGGAGGTTTCCCACATGGATTCGATGTGACCGATGTAGGGTCGGTCCGGTCGACCGGTAGAGAGGAACACGGCACTGTCACCGACCTGGAAATGGATAAAGGAAGGAAACAGTTAAGGTGAAGTTCGTTCATAACCACGTAGGGGGAGATGGGGCAGTTTGGCCACCCCACAATCAACTGCACTGAACCAATTTGACATATTCCTGTTATGTGGAAGTCTAATAAATTTGCGCTATAAGATAATCCATTAAAAATGATATGATTGAAAATGTGTCAGGTAAATTCTCTATGAATATCTGATGCATTTACAATGCTGATAATTTGATAACTTTTATATGATCGTCATATGATAAATGCAAATCGGTCAAATTATGATAATTAACTGCATAAGCTTTACTTTTCACCACAGTATAATATATGTGTCATAAATCAATCGAAGTAAAGTTTATATGAAAATCACATAAAATTTACTTCTTCTTTGACACATATATTTAATCGATTTCTAAAAATAGATCGAAAAATAAACACCAGGCAGTGGAAGCTTTTTCGCAGTTGTGTCTTTTTTTTTTTTTAACTGTTGCTGATTTGGGATTCCATCCAGAACTGTTAAGGTGTGATGCTTTCGGTGTCTGCGCTCGATTCCACTGGGCCACGGCTGACTTCTAGATTGAGCTCATTCAATTAGCATGAAGTAAGAACAGCTCTCCTGACATGGAATGTAGTACAACGTTATGCTCGTTTTGCTAGAGTGAAGAAAAATAACACTGACAAGTTTATGCTCCGTTTCAGTGGCGTCGTGTATTCAAATCTTTCTTAATGCTTCTGTGTGCAATAAAACAACGACTACATTATAAGAGTTCATGAAACTGGTTCATGAAGTTCTAGTACTAATGCTGGAATCTGAATTAGCCGTAGAAGGCTTACAATTAGAATCTTAGCATAGTAAACATTGCAGTAGAATCATTTTTTTTCAATATCGATACATTCTTTTCCGGAACCCTTTATCTTATGAAACAATAACAAACAAAGATTATATCAGACATATATAAGACAGTATCATTGTTGTTAGCAATATTTAGTTCGACTAATCATTTAAATGAGTGTACGATAGAATCGTTGAAAATTTTTTCCATAATTTATAAAGAACAAACATGTAAGCTGTATTTTATTGGGAGCGATATTCATCCCAGAAAACCATGCCAAAACAAATGTTTGCTGTTGGATTTCTTAAAAGGCAAATCCATATGACTATTTAATGATTGGGATAGATCTTTTTACAATCTTTAAACCTCAAAAATCAAAGGAAACTATTCCAATGAGATATACATGTTTTCCTATACTGCAAAGTTAAATGACAGTCCAATAGTTTCTACATATCTGGTTACACGTCAACAAACGTCAAAAATCGTTAAAACAACTCCAATAAAATATTCATGATTATCTTATAAGATATATCTTTTAGTGAGCAATATTCATCATGAAAACAGGTATATTTTACTGAATTTTCTCATAGTGCAAACTTATATGATTTTCCATTAGTTTCTAGATGTCTGTTCCCACCCATTACATATCACCAGTTTTTCACCATGAAATATATCAGACAATAGGTCATATGAATAAAAGCAAGTCTTTACTCATGAGCAACCCAGTTTGAGGAAAGTAATCTGTTTGAGCATTTACTCAAATTCGTATGAATAAAGTTGTACTTTACTCGGAGTAAGTTCGAATTTCGAACATAGCTTTACTCTGTCAAAAAGCTGTTTGTTTTGATTTGATTTTCTTTGATAGAAGGAATATTTTTGGATGCAAAATAGAAGTGCCCGAAGAAGCTTTACGGGAAAATGGCTGAGGATTCCTTCAACGAGGAATATCTGGAGGAAAATCAGAATCAGAGTAAGAATTTTTTTTCCCCACAGTACTGAAAAATGATTTATAACTTACGCCGTTTCCATTATTTTTAGGTGAGGATGATGAAAATGGGAACCAGGCTCTAACGGAAGGCACAACTGCTGAGAAAAAAAGTATTCAAGATGCGAAGTTCGTGGATATTCTGATATCCTTCGGAAAAACGCTGCTGGAAAAATCTCAAGTGCCGGAAATGAAGCAAAAGAAAAAAACTGCCATGCATGAAGTGTGTATCCAGATGCTAGTCCAACACGGGATCAATATGACTGTTCGGCAAGTCATGAAGAAAATCAACAACATGAAGCAAAGGATCAAGGTAAAAACGGATCGTAGACAAACTGGAAACCGAAAAATTATTTTGAACGAGTTGGAAAGAAAGTTTTTTGATTTAATGGGAGGAGTCGAAAACCCCAGTACTAGCAAACGTTCATGTAAGTACAATTACTGTTAAAATAAGTTGAAGGTCGCAAAATTTGAAGTAGCGGTGAATTTGAACTTGGCAAACGAAGAATCACTTACTGTAAATACTAGTTTAAATTATTTAATATGTTGTTTTCTATTCATAAAAACATGTTTAACGTACCGATGGACTAAGTAATTACAAACAAAGAAAACTTCACGATTAATTCAAAGTTTGCTTTTTTATTTCAGATGGTGTCTCGATTGGGGTCTCGGCGAAAAGTGGAAGTGTTACTTCGCAGACTACAGAGATATCTCCACATGAAAATACTTCTGAAGACGAATCCCCAGATGATCTACATGGAAGTGTTCTCAGAAAACAGGTGGGCCCATTATCTATAATTTCTATGCACATGATCTAGAAGTCCAATGCTACCATTATAAACTGCTCCAATGTCAGGAATTTCAAACGCTACCGCCTGGAATGGTTGCTTGAAACGTGGGAGACTAATACGTATAACAGCAGTATGGACTTGATCTACATGTCTATGTCTATTATCTACAAATCCTGTGAACTTATTTAGAACATTATTTCTGGTTTCTTTTCAGATGACACGACAAAGACATCCAATTCAAAGCATCGGTCAAAAAACGATTCTTGAAAAACAACTCAAACTGATAAAAGCTCAACAGGAATACACGGCGCAATTACAGACCCAACAAAATGAGCGCCACGAGAAAGAAATGGAGCTGTTGGTGCTCAAAAGAAAGCTAACGTTGTTGAAGATACGGAAGATTGAAGATTCCTAGACTACTACAATGCACCCTGACTTATAACGAATATACGTTATGCATGAGTACATTTAGAACGTATAGTTCGTCTAATTGAACATAGCGTTTGCAGTGCAAGATAAGACGAATTCACGTTGTATCTGGGGTACTCGTGCAAAACGTATATTCCTTATTAGTCAGGTAAGACAGTAGGCTACTATCATCAACAAAAATAAAACAAAAATCTTTTAGTTATACATGAGTATAAGACTTTGTATTTTCCTGGTTTAACAAACATGGTCACCTAGCAAATATGATGCAATAGCATCACGGCGTTTTTGTCCTCGTTGTAGCGCTGTATTTTCTATAACGGTTGATGCAGGAACGGCTATGTCGTACGTTGTAGTCTCATCTAGTTCAAAGTCCCTATTGTGTGGCATATGTTAGAGCTAGTGTAAGCGGGTCTTAACTTGACGCTTAACTAGTCAGCAAGCCGTGCGTCCAGCTCGTCGATGTCAGCGCCGTTACAGTTCAATGCCGTTATACGGCGAGCTCGATGGCAACGCTTCAATGAACACGCACGGACAACTCCCTCACTTTCGGACCATCTCTCAACGAGGTAAGTCACACACCTATCATTTAGATACTTTGCTGCATTGTGTAAAATAAAACAAGCAGCTATCATGCGAGGATTTTTTTCAGTTTTTACGCGTACCTTTGATTGTAAGATAGGAAATCTTTGTTTCACTTGACCAAAAACACGTTCAATAATTACTCTTTCCCTTGTGTGAATCACGTTAAGCATTTTCTGTGAGGATGTTACAGGATCTCGATATGGTTTCATCATCCATGGGGTGAGTGGGTAAGCTTCATCAGTCAAAAGAAGTGCGCCAGATGCATTGTCCTGTATGATATCGAAGATATCAGAATTTCTCCATATTCGAGCATCATGTACTGACCCAGCCCATTCGCAATCAACACTTGTAAACTGTTCAGTAGCATTGCATGTTGCTTGTACATTGAAGGAGTTTAATCCTTTCCTATTGACAAATTCATCTTTGTAGTTACCTGGGCGTTTGATCAAAATATGAGTGCAATCTATGGCACCTATGGCGCTGGGGAATCGATATTTTCTCTGCCATGACTTCTTTTCTTGTTCCATCTCCACCGCTGTATTAGGAAAGTGTATCCATTCGGCTGATTTATCGACGATCGCCTTACAAACGGACCATATCGTTTTGCACACTGTAGTTTGATGGACGCCTAAATCTTCGCCCACACCTACCTGTGGGTGAATTAAACAATGTATAAACGCGCTCTCATTTTCACAAAAATTAAATGTTACCTGGAATCCGGGATCACCCACGTATCTTAAAAAACACTTCATCCTTTGTCTGTTTGATAATGCACCACCTCGGGTTTCTGAATTATCTTCCAAAAATGTTTGCGCCAAAAAGTCAACATTTTCTCGAGTAAACCGATAGAGTTCCTCGAAGTTATCATCATCTCCCACTCGCCGAGTTTTATAAATCTTTACTGAACGATTCTGATTTTGATATATACCGTCAACGTCAACTACCATTGGAAATGGTAAATTAACAAAATCTCCCAAGTACATTTTATACCGTATATTTCACTCACAAAACACGCGAGTTCATCACTTCGATTTCATCTGAGCATGCTCAACAGGTGACTCAGGATTAATTGAGTATATACTTGGTTCTTACAATTTTATTCATATGGATTTAGATGTTCGAAAACTAAATACTCAAATCTCAGCTTTTGTCATATCAACGTGAGCAAATGCTCAAGTAAAAGGTTTGACGTTTGGATTTTAGCAAAGTAAAAGCTTTTACTCACTTTATTCATATGACCTAATATTCATATACATCTTATCTATCGCTAACCACGCTCGAAGCAACGTATTATCAAGTACTAAGTATGTGAAATTACGATAGAAATCATTCTATATCGCAGTCATAGTTTTTAAGTGATAATCCAATGGAATCTATCAATCATCACATAGAATGAATAAATCTGCTGACATTGCTATGTTATAAGATGGATCCAATAAACGGTACATGTCGATTTGTTTCAGTGTGGATAGTATAAGGGGGCATATAAGAATCACTGGGGATTTGGGTTCGAAAAAAGTAACAATTTTCTTTAAACCCTGCTGCACCCTAATTGTCAATGAGAGGGGAAGGTCACCCCCAACCCCAGTCAGTTGATTTATTGTACAATTTCCCTGGTTCTGATCAATCACGGAGTAGCAACCATTGATATGTACAGTCAGTCTAAGCTTAGCTAAGTCTGCCATATCCAAATTGCTTTTATCAAATTTAAATCATGTGGTATAATCACAGACAAACAGGCATAACACTCGTAAGCTGTTTATCTAACACACATTAACGATCAATTTAAATATGACTTAGTTGGTAGTACCGCCACCTGTGGCGCTTAGTCAATAAGGCTGTCCAAGAGACAGTTGTGATCAGCTGACTTTTTTGTTTACCAAAAACTTTTGACAGATCACTTTAGAACTGGCAGTTTATAGACTTCTCTGACGTTTATGAATTGCACAAGTATTAGTGCTGAACTTGAGGTAAATTCAAAGGTTTTCTTGCACTAATATTTGTAACACAGACAAACAGGCATAACACATTGAATATTTCTCACTGTAGAACATCGTCGCTAAAACATTACCGCCATCTGTTGAGTACACTGTGGTGGGTACGAGGGTGGGTAGTACGCTGATTAGATGGCGGTAGTGTGTAAACGTCAAACGCATAGGAATTGACAATGCGCGCCGCAGGTGGCGGTACTACCATAAAGGTAACTCTAAGACTAGAAGGTCCCGAAATAACGTGCTCAACTTTTTGGCTCAGCTCTGCTACTCTCTTCGGTCCCAAGCTAATCGATTCATCCCTTGAAACATAGGAAAATCCACTAACCCCTCATTTTATCTGTCAAACTTTCATAGCGAATCAAAACAAACATTGTGTAGTACTAGAATTTCGACTAGAATGGGGTCCTTTGATCGTTTGCTTGGGACCAATAGGCTAGTCAAGTAGTGAGCCAATTTAAAATCGTTAGTTTCGTATTGATTGTTGCTAATACTTGTGCATTTCACAAACGTCAGAGAAGTCTATTCTCATATGAATTTCTGCTTTGTTTATGTTTACATTCAGCACCATTAACACCAGATCACTCACACACTCTAGATTTATAGCTGTCAGTTCCACTGTTGTTTGTCTGTGGTGTAATTTATTAATCCTTGTTTGTCTGTCCCTAAGAGGAAGAGATGACAATTGGCTTCTTACTCTTTAATTTCTATCTCTATCTCTATCTTTATCTATGTCTATCTCTACACGGTAACCGCAAAATACCCAATAATGACTACAAAGTAAGCATTTTCGAGGGAGACTGGGACTACCCATTACATGAGTAAAAATATTACCCATTTATGATTATTTGTTATTCAAAAATGAATACTTACTACTTGTTTTTGTAGTTGTAATTACTCATAAATGGGTAAAATTTTACTCATTTAATGGGTAGTCCCAGTTTCCCTCGAAAATGCTTACTTTGTAGTTATTATTGGGTATATTGCGGTTACCGTGTATCTTACGCACATCAAATCAGCCAATCCCGAGCTGGGTCACGTATGACAGAAAAGTGGTTCATTTTTGCCCCCGTATTAGGTTCTGCAGCGTGACGTCACAAATGAACTCAGTGTTAAACGGCTGAACCTTTTTGACAGTTCAGTGGTACTGTTTACAAGCACTTAGTCGTTTTTTCGAAAAAATATATTTTAAAATTTCCGAATTTTAACTTGAAAATTGTTGAGGAAATGCGTGGTGAAAGGATGTTGCTCGTGGACATTGCAAAAGTGTGGTTTACAGCTCACTGCAATCTGAAAAATTATCCAGAAAATCTACCCAAGAAAAAATCGACTAAGTCCACGTAAACAGTACCACTGAACTGTCATCAGATTGAGGTTAACCCCGACGGTGCAAAACCTAATTGTCACCTCTTCTCTTAGGTCTGTCCCAAAAGAGCAAGCTGTTTAAAAAAAAATTTGAAAAACGCAGGATTCTCGCGCAACACGAGAAAAGAGCCTATCATTGTTGATCGATTACCTTCATCGATTTTTTCTTTCGCGAATAGGCCTTTTTAATGGGAACTAAACGATCGAATCAACCTCTAGTGGTGAATAGCAGAACGTCAAAAAGAGTGTTGTGAGCAGAAATTGATTCATCTGAGATGCTGCAAAACTTAATCTATAGTTGAAAAATTTATTTCTGTAACGTTTTTGCAAAGATCCTGTTGGTGTTCAGGAATATTTTTGTTGAGAAAAATGGAAAATTAGAAAAGTGCCTTAGTGGTTATGATCTTCCGGATTTCTTGTGTGTGAATAGTTAAGGTACAAATCAGTTCAGATCTGTGGAGAATCGTACAATACGACAATTACCGATGGAAATTGGCAAGATGTTGTATGAAAAATGCTTTAACTTGCGTTGTGAAAAATAGTTATTCTGATGTAAACAAGCGGTTTGGTTGACGTTTCTTCTCGAACTCGTGTGGCGCACTCTACGTTGGTGGTGCATTAAAAAGGCGTAGGCGTAGTGTAGGTAGAAGTTTCCCCTATCCGATGATGATGTTGGTTTGCGTGGGTGGCCTTCGCTTTGTGAGTGAAGAGCTTTGGAACGGTTTGTTTACAAATGCTGATGGGCCCTTTTCTATTGTTGATCCAGAAATGAGTGTTGTTTCAGGCGCAAGCTAACATCATTTCGACAGTGAGCATGCATAAGGGCGTAAACGCGATGATCGATTAACGTTTATCGGTGCGTTTGCTGTTGATTTTGATAGCCAATACAACGAGGGGCGCGCCCTTCCAGCACGAAACGAAAATCAATTATTTTATTCATGTGTTTCACTTATACATTTTTGCCAAAACATCACCCTTATACATTCCATAAGACAAACCACATAGGTCCTATAAGAATGCATAAAAGGTATGTGTGACCACTTATACATTTTATTTGACACATGATATTCATTAACTTTTTGCAAGGCGTCTGCTTATTAGTTGACTTATACATTTTATGAATAATTAGCAATAGAAATTTGCCAAAAGGTATAAGGAGATTTCTATCCGTGAGGTATGAGTGTGTGATATTTAAAATACTTCGTAGTAATTTAAATACTTTGAAGACAGTAATCATTTGAATTTATATATTGCGCGTTTCACACCAAATTGGACTAATAAGCTCGTTTTCACTTATTAAAAAGTGTGATAAAACTGCAAGTTTACGTCTAATCGTCTTGGTGTCTTCAGTGCACTTATTCCTTATGATGCAAGCAATAAGTGCTCCGAAGACATCAAAACGATTTGGCGGAAACGTGCACTTTTATCATACTTTTTGCATTTTTGGGACAGTCCAGTTTCAGATGCAATCAGCAATACTTTTAGCGGTATTGAAAGTAGTTAACAAATAATTAAGGATAATTAATGTAATGAAAAATAATTTAATAATTGTGAAAATAATTAATGTATCAAATTTTGCTGCCAGTAATTCAAGTATTTAATGAAATTAAGAGTTTATTTCTCGATGAACATTTCAAATCATCCTATCTGCTTTGATCGATTCTCTTCATTGACTTTCTCTTTTCATAACCACTGCTATGTAAACAGATTTCGCGCTAATTCTACCACATAGTTTGATAAAGGAGCTTCTTATCTAGCGTCCAAAACGTCCAATACAACAGGGAAAGGTTTTGCAGCTGAGTTATTAACGGAAGAGAAAGTCGACGAAGAGAATCGATCAATGCAGATAGGACCTTTTGAAATGTTTATCTAGATTTAAAGTAATTAATGCAGTAATTGCAAGATTTTAAATATTTGCTCAGCAAGCTGCGTAGTATTGAAAGACTAGTGCGTGCCCCTCGCAATACAACCTGTTACAACTCTGCATTGAACAAATTCTTGAAAATTGTTTCGCGCTTACATGTAGCAATGCAAAAAGAAAATCGATGAAGAGAATCGATCATCGCGTATACGCCCTTATGCATGCTCACTGTCGATTTTTTGTCGAACTGTGCTGCGAGCTTAAGCCTACACTGATAAAATTTCAAAGAATGTTTTTATGTGCCCCACACATGAATTTTTGCAATGTAATCAACATATGATATTTATGTGTCGGACACATACTTAATATGTGTAAACAGAAAAGCCATGTGTAACCACAGATACTATTCATTTGACTCATAAATTTTATGTGTGCTTCTGGGTGGATTCTGTTTATGTATGGTCACATGAAAATCATGTGGAATTTCACATGGAAATTCGTCAATAAAAATGTGTGGAATTTTATTAGTGTAGTATACAGATCGAAGCGAAACGAAAATTGAAGCACGCGAAAAATCATGAAATTTCGCTAGCGAAAAAGGTTGTGAAAAAATGTTTGTGGAACATTTTCCAGTTTCCTTTTTTCGCAGTTTACAGTTCATGTGAAACGAAATCGATCAGTTTACACCTCCGGTGAAGTGAAAATCTGACAGATACGCTCTCCCGAAACGTCAACTTTTCGCTTAGCTGCTGTTCTTTTCGCGAGCGCTGCATGCGCGAAAAAAAATAAACGTAAGCGAAAAAGATGCGATCCACAACATTAGATTTCGCTGGATCGTATCTGTTTACAGTTCAAAGCGAAGCGAAATATTTGCCAATTGCGTTTTTCACGCAGGTGAAAAATGTAGTATTTTGTATGAGATTTTCGCTTCGCTCGGCAAAAAAATCCAAGTGTGTATGATCTTTTCCACGAATTGACTACCTTTACGGATGATCCGGATCTTCCGGAGGTCCGTTTGTGGATCGCATCTTTTTCGCTTACGTTTATTTTTTTTTCGCGCATGCAGCGCTCGCGGAAAGAGCAGCAGCTATGCGAAAAGTTGACGTTTCGAGAAAGAGCGTATCTGTCAGATTTTCACTTCACCGGAGGTGTAAACTGATCGATTTCGTTTCACATGAACTGTAAACTGCGAAAAAAGGGAAATGTTCCACAAACATTTTTTCACAACCTTTTTCGCTAGCGAAATTTCATGATTTTTCGCGTGCTTCAAATTTCGTTTCGCCTCGATCTGTATACTAGGCTTTAGGAAAAAGATGAACTTTTCACACAGCACCGTAATCGTATCGGTAAGCTCGTATCTCAGCAGCCAGGCCAAAAAATTCAATTCAAGCTGTCAGAAATACCGGGTTGCCAAATATACGTATTTTACAAAGAATCACAGCTTGCTCTATGCACGGAGAATCGAAACAACTCAAAACTGAGATAGATAGATCACTATTGTTTTGGTTTAAATTTTGTTCTCAGTGAAAAGTAATTTTAACTTATAATGAATTGTTGCGATTAGACTTTATTTTGGGTGAAAAATTACTTGCCTCGTGCGCCATATTTATCGTCAGCCTGGAGAAGCATGCGAGGGAGGTTGTTTGCTGAAGGTAATTTAATGTCCAAACATCTAAAGTAAAATATATTTCTAGGTCCTAAAAGTCCTAACTAATGCACCGTCTTGACAACAGGTTCTTCGGAAGCCATAATCCGATTGTGGAAACTACTTAACTTTTGCACTACTTGGTATGTTTGTAAATTATGAAATACAAACACTTGCTAAATCTTCTCTCGTTTGCAAACTTTTCAGAATCCGCGACTTTCAAAAGATCTCCGGCGTTCACCTACGGATTAGACAAGAATCGAATTATCTGGCAGACTGAGGCTGGGACTCGTTGGTGCATGTTTTCAAAACGAGCTGCTAAAGAGTAACTAAAAACCAAACACCTTCCCTCAGGCCAAGGACGCATTTAATATTGATTAAGGAAGAATTCAGATCAGCACATTCAAGAAAATTACAAAAAAAAAACAATCTTTTTACCTAATTTTATTAAAATGAAGAACAGGTACATTTTACTCAAAGCGAAGTCTTTGCAAAGTACTTAAAATTGGATTCTTCGCGAAGAACTCAATTTTGACTGGTTTCAATAACTTAATTTCGAGTTGTTTCGTTTCTCCGTGTGACCGGCACAATCGGCACTTCTGCGGCACACTTGCAGCACACTGAGAAAAATTTTGACCCAAGATTGGTGTGCGGAGTGACCTACCCCTTGGGCTAGTGGCTTTGACTATATGAAGCTCAACAAATACATCCAAAAAAATTTGAAACAGGTTAAAAATAGTGCTCGAACCAGTGCTGAGATTTGTCATTGTCATTGACAGACTTTCGCGCGATATTGACAAAATAGTTCGTCACATAGTCACTTGCAGATTTGATGCTCAAAAAAACCTTAGTCAAAATCTCATTCATTTTTTCGTCAATGACCAAGATTATCCTGGTCACAAAAAGTGTAATATCGTACATTCTGTGTCACATTAATGTTAGTCAAGCAGTTCAGGACGTATATGCGTTCACATTAACGACTCCATGTAATTGTGTTGCTAAAATCATTTAATTTCGTTAAAAATTTAGTTAATATAAAAATCTATACATGTTCGTCACTGACAGCATTGTCATTGACAATTGACATGGTTTGCCTTGACTGTGACTGTTAGCTCAAATGAGTGAATTGTCAATATCACCGTGTATTATAGAGATTTTGTAGCACTGGCTCGAACAATGAAACTGCAACTCAGCATTGCGAGGGGTGCGTTTCGGTTCTAGTTTAATACAGTCCATATAAAATACAAAGGCATTGCAAACGGCATTAGGATCTTTTTACGAATTGACAACCTTTACGGAAGTTTCACTGCCCTAATAAAAATGTTATGGTTAATTTGCTTAACGACGTGTTCGGGGTATCATCCAAACCATTTGTGGAATAGTTCAATCATTTGGGTTATCGTTCGTTTATGGTATTTTTATTAGGGTGTTTCTTGAGCCCTTGAGTCTGCAGTTTGATCTCAACCTTTAATCATCAATCTTCTTGGTTCGGTACATTCTAAAAAAACATTCACGTCTGATTTACCTTAAATATTACGTAACTGATTCTCAAATGTTACGGGACGTTAGTAACTTTTAACTGCATTAAACGTCATGTTCACTAAACATGTTGGTGAAATCGACCGTATGTTCACTTGGAAAAAAATCCGTTCCCGAAAACGGGAACGGACCGTGAACTAAAAATCACGGCCAGCTATCCAGAACAAAATTTTCTCAAATATACACCGTGAACTATGGTTCACGGCTGTGGTTCACGAATATGGGAACTCTTTTTTTCCCGTGCAGATTTAGAGTATTTGTGTCAGTGTGTTTGGCATTTAGATATTTCCACGAAAAGAGATTTACGTGATTTTCAGGTATACACAACGAACCAATATGGCGTCATCAATTTGATAATTTGATTCTTTTACATTACTTTTGATTTATGATTATATGAAGCTAACTGTGCCTTTTTCTGTTTTTATAATTTCAGAGGCATTTTGAGTCTGCTGACAGTTGTTAAAATTTTGCCAGAGTTAAAAGACTCATAAAAATTTTTACCTTATAATCTCGCTCATAATAATCAAGCAGTCAATAATTTGCAATGGTCGAACTCCAGACGAATATAGAACCACACTACCGTTCATACTGGCGACATCGCTCTGATGAGACAACGCATCCCTGCCCCCAAGCTCCTCCTCTTTTCCTATCCTTCGACAATGTACCCGCCTAACCTCGGGTAAGCCGCGAGTATTCGGCCCAACTCCTACTAAACATAGAATTAAGTGAATTTTGTTACAAACAAAGAACAATGAATTATCGGCTCCGTAAAGCTAACGCGACTTTTTTTCTCTTCGCCGATGGCAGACTCGAAGCGACTGCCGTTATGGAAGAATTCGGTTGCGTTCGGCTGTAAAGCAAAAATTCTTGAAAATCCAATCTCACCCCAGTTTGGTGAGATTTGCAGTTTTGTTACCTTGATATCACAGCTTGCAATATAAACCGCAGCTGTTTGCTTGTGGATTTTTGTCTACGAAAATCAAGCGTGATCTTGTTCTTTGGTGAGATTTGATTTATTGATATTTTACCAACACTGCTTACAGAACTTCAGTGGAGAAAGTACTTTTCTTTAAGTTCAAAGCGGCCAAAGCATGCATTCATGAGCAACTCGAAACATCTTTTATAAGAATATGCATTTCACAATGGACGCAACAAATTGACGGTGGCTTTCTACGTTGATGTTGATATTACTTTCCTTTATTTAACGTCGGTCTCTGTTCCGCAATCTAGTGCCAATCACCGACGGACATCGATTGCCATCCATTTGACGGCAATCGAATGTGCAGGAAGGCAGCTTCCACACCTGCGTAGGATATCGCACCCATTATTCATCAACACACATTGGCCGGGACCAACGGCTTTACTTCCCTTCCGAAGGAAGACGTGACCAGAGATTGTTATGCCTCAGAAAAATCCCACCGACCTCGACTGGGATTGAACCCAGACCCATTGGGGTGAGAAAGCAGTCACGCTTACCACTACACCACCGGCGCCGGCTGATGTTGATATTATGCTAATTCATTTCTTTTAGAATACCCCAGCAACTCCTACTCCTACGCCGGCACTGAATCCAGTTGCAGGTCGACAATCCAATAACCAAAATATGTCGAAAAACTTACCGAAATCGTTTCCTTTCCGCGCTGAATTGATTTGTAGAACTGCTTCTTGACGCGTCCGGTTGACCGCCGGTACCCTTTGCCGCACCAGGCCCAAAGTTGCCTTGCCGGCAAGAACGCCGCAATCTTGCTATTATTCTCCGCCGATTGCCTCTTCTCCGTCGATGACTTCTTCGGTTGCTAAACGGATATAAAATAAACAAATGAACTGACAATTCCATAGCCGTTTGACAAACGGAACACTTACATAGTACGATCCGGAGCTTTCGGTTATCGATGAACTTGCTTCCTCGTTCTCGGTCAACGTATCTTCCTTCAAACTGGGATTGAACACCTCCTTCTCGTCGGGCTTGTCCTCCGGAATGGAAACATCCACCACCGACGCCGGGCTTAACGGTCCCGCTGCCTGTGATGCACTGTCCCCTTGCGATATGTCATCATCCATCGAACCGGCTGCAGCCGGATCCGGCGAAGAGGGAACATCGTGTTCCCGGTGATGCTTCTTGTGCTTTCTTCGCTTCTTGTGCTTCCGGTGCTTGCAGTATTCGTCGTTGCACTTGGACTTCTTCTTGTGCTTGTGCGACGACAGCTCCGCATTGTTCGCTGCCAGTCGGCGAAGTTTATCCTTGCGGATCTTCTTCAACCGTCGGCGTTCCTCTCGGTACGCTTCATCGTGAACCCGTTTGTCTGTTCGATCACTGACCATTGCGAAACAGTTGGTCGTAGTGATCGTCGTTGTACTACTGGTGGTGGCGGCCAACGGAACACTAGCCGTTGTCATTCCGGCCGTGGTCGTACACGTGGTACCCACTTCCGAAACACTTGGCTGGCGTTTTCTCTTGCCTAGCGATAGAAGAGGATTTGGATCGTATTCTGGTTTAGCGTCGGTGTTGAGTGTGTGTTAATGGAGCGAGAAAAAAAAAGAAAAACAAGTTCCAAAAATCAACGAAAAAAGGCCGCTAGAGATCAACTTAGGATTAACTTAGGGCTAGAGTCTTACGAACTAAACTACAGTAGAACCTGTTTGTCAACTTACCGACTATCGGATAGTCACTCAGCAGAAAACGGATGTCCTCGAGAGCGATCCTTCCGCTATCGCCATCGTCGAACTCTACGTTGATGTACCGCTTTTCCGGATCGGGAGACGTCGGTTCCGCAGCCACTCCTGGATATAGGCACCGGTACTGCTGACTCCAGTACGCACAGAGTCGAGTTCCCGGAATGATCTCCTCCACTGACTTCGGTGCAACTTCAAGAATCTGGAAAACAAACGTTACCAATCATAATTTAGAGGCCCTCGCGAAGACTTACTAAATCACAACTAACCGCGTCGCGCAGCACTTCTTCCCGGGACATGATGTGCGGCCGGTTTCCTCGCTCCCCGTCCAGCGTGACGGCGTAGATATCCGGTGGCTGAACAGCACTCAAGCATCCCGCGTAGAACAGACCTCCCATGGCGGTCAACACCCGGGTCTTGTTCTGGTTCAGGTAATCGCTCGTCAGCAAACACTTCAGATCGATTCGCTTTTTCTCGGAACTGCGTCGCTTGCGTTCCTTACTGCGAGATTTCTTATGCTTCGAATGGTGATGCTTCATAGGTGCCACAACAGCCTGAACCGGAGACATCTTCAGCGTGCTTATTGTAGTGCTGCTGATTGGTGACGTCTTCACTTTATCGAAGATCGGCGGTTTGCCTCCGAAGATGGAGAAGGCAGCATCTGATGGCTTACTATTTTCGTCCTCGAAGCTGAAGGCAGGCGACTTGATCTTGATCTGCACTTTTGTTGAGCTATCGGACAGATTGCTCGTGTCATCGCTTGCCGTGCTTTCAAACTTGGACGAATGGATCGGTGATTTCTTCTGTTTGACTTCACCCGGTTGTTGCTTACTGCTCGCTGCCACATTGCTTCCGGGCTGTTGACGATGATTGTGATGGTGATGGTGATGATGATGATGGGATGATTTATGATGATCAGATTCTTTCACAGTGCTGTCTCCCATGCGGTTCTTCGATGCCAGAATGTATCCGACTAAACTTTTGGGTTTCTTCGCAACGATTGTCTCCGTCAGAGCGATGTCGTCATGCTTCTTGGGTATACCTCCTTTGCGCTTGGAGATGGATAGCCTCTCGATGGAATTGGAATCCACGTCTTCCTGCTTGCTGGAATCGGTGTCCGAACTGAGTTTTGGCAACTCAATGAATGTCGTCGAGTTAGATGAAGATGAGAAATTCGGAGACAAGGCCGGAATTGTACTTAATTTTGGGGCCAACAAGGTTGGCGGTTGGGCAACATTGCTGATGGTTCCACTAGTAGAAGTTCCATTCAACAGCCCACTGCAACTGGAGCTGAACCCTCCAAAATACGATTTGCCAATGTCCGGTATCCGAACCATAGCCGTCAGTGGTTTGACCTTTGCTACCGAAGTCGTACTCATCTGCTCCAGTTCTCGTTTTTTCTCCTCGCACTGTCTCGTAATGTGCACTAGCCTCTCCTTCATGTCGGATTCAATTACACTGAACAGCTCGTTGGCTGTCGATGGCCAAGTGGTTTTGCTGCGGCACTGATGATCCTGTTCATCTGCATCGATACAGCCGCACTTCTCCAGCTTGGCCTTGATTCGAGTGAAACTCTGCTTCAGCTCGCCGCCGAATTCGTCATCTTCGTTCGCATCGGAGCTATGCTTCCGTTTGCGTTCCCTTCGTTGTTCTTTGTCGTGCTTGGACTTTTTGCTGGATTTCCGAGAATCTTTGGAATGTTTGTGCTTACGTTTCCGCGACGGAATCTCCGGGCTTGTTGCCTGCGGTGGCATGGTCTGTGGAGGCGACGAGGACTCGGCTGATTGGTCGAGCTTATCCTCTGCCGGCGACATAGATGGGGAGAAGTTGATAGCGGGTGAGTCCTTTTTGAACATGCCTTCCTCTTGGAAGCGTTGCTCGGCTAGAGCGCAGAGCAGGTTCAGCCCGACCATGGGTTCATCGTTGCGGATGAAAGCATCCGTGACTGAGGAGTGCGTTGCAACGGCGGGTTGTGGGGTGGATGGTCGATGGGGTGGATTGATTTCCGGAATGGCCGGTCGATGGAGGGTAGGCTCGCAGGGGATTAGGGGCGGAAGTGGAAGAAGTTGAGGAGGTTCTGGAGGGAGTTGGGGAGAGATTGGTTCTTTTTTGATCATGGAAGCTTTTTTCTGGAAGACCTCTATGCTGCGGGAGAGTAGTTCGAGTCCACTGAGATCCACGGGGTGTTCTTGCTGGCTGGGTTCCGCTGGGTGGTATTCTTCCGGTTCGTGGGGAACTGGGTTCTCGACAGGGGAGAGCATCTCAAGTTTCGGTATCCGTAGGCCATAGTTGGCACTCACGGTGAGTGGTTGAGTGGTTTCGGGTGGTACAGCGGACGCTGTGGAAGGTATGGCGTTGTCTTCGCCTTCCATTCCATCCGTATGATCACAGTTTGTACTACTGGTATTGCTAAGATTTAGGCTAGTTCCGGACGACGAATGGGTGGACATGTCCGGTTCAATGGCGGAATCGCCGCTATTGTTGATGATACTATGGCACAACATTTCGGACGACTGGTGCAACTGAGTTGGTACGATGGATGGTTGTGACGAGAACATATGGGGAAAGTGAGGTTCTTCCGATGAATTCGTCGGCAGGGTAAGATTAGAGGCATACTGCTGGTGAGGACCATCGTCGGTGCCAACGGTGTTGTCGTCTTCGCTCATGATGGGAGTATCGGTTTGGATGTTTGCGTCTTGAACTTCGGGAGCAGGAGGCGCCTCGACGTCTTCACTGTGACAAATGGACTGGTCTGGAGGAGGGGTTAAGCAGGTGGCGGCTGGAAGCTCCGGCTGATGGGGACTTGGAGCTAACGAAGCTGACACGGTAGACGGAGGAGGAGTAATTGGGTTGGCGGACGCTGTAGTTATGGCCGGCATGATTGCAGGTGGCTCCAGTAAGCTGGCTGTATTCTTGGCGGAGGGAGTGATCTGGATGAGATTGCCCTGCTGGAACAGCAACTGAGGGGCTATGTCTGGAGAGGTCGCGATCGTTGCGGTTTGAATGGTTTTCTCCTGTTCTTGGTAGAGTTGGGTGGAGTTGTTGCACATGGAAGCGGCCGTGCCGCTACAGTCTTCGATTTTGATAAAGGTATGCGAAGGTATTGGCATCGGTATGCTCGGGTGGCATGACGTTGGGACGCCGCTAGACGTAGATTTGTTGCTGTTTGATCGCTTGTTGTTATCGGAAGTTAGGGCAACGTATCTTGTACTGTGATGAGTTTGAGTGTGCTGTTGCTGAAGGCAAGAGATGGAGGGAATCAGTATCGATAGAAATGGACTGCCGCCAAGATCGAGACTAACCTGATGCAGAGTTGTACTGCTGGCGGTTGCCAGATAGTCGGAGCTGAGCATCTGCAGTGGTGCCAGCGGTGGAGGCTGCAGTTGCTGCTGCGACATTTGTGGGAGCAATAGGTGCGGCGGCTGCATGGCAGCCGTCGACTGAGGGTACGATGGCCATACCACCGTCTGTGGGAATGGTTCTATACAAGAAATGTAGACTTTATCTATCCAGTGGCGGATGGATTGGTTATGGTTGTTTGAAGCATACGGAGGTTTGTGTGGGTGTATGTATGGATGGTTTTTTCGTTTAAGTGGCGTACGATTAATTCAAATTAAGGCGTGAGATAAGATTTCAAGGCACAGAAACAAGGATGAAAGAAAAAAGAGAAAAAGAAAATTTTCTGGTTAAAAGTGAAGCAATACAAGCAGGCAACTAAACTTAATTATTCGAATCGTAAAAAAAAAACAAACTAATCATGAACCCAAACACCAAAGTTTGTGTGAACTGAAGTCATTTGTCATTTGAAAAGCAAGTGGGAATTATATCTACTTTGAAAACTACTTAGTTTGTAGGACGAAACTTTGATATGGATAGATGAGCGAGGAAGCAGCGTTGATTGGCAACACTGCTTGGGTTTTGCTTTGGGACAGCTCCTCTAAGCGTACTGATTCTTTCTCTAATTTGGGCAACTACCTCTGATGTTAACTAAGACTATGCTTTCTAAAATGTATGCTCTTTTCAAGTCTACGGAATCTACTGGCTATGCGAAAATACTTCGAGTCGTGAAAAACTTACCTATCGTCGTCGTCGTTGGAAGGAACAAAATTTGTCCGGTGCTGGGATCCCGGATCAGCTGGAATCCAACGGGAGGCATTGGCGGCATCGGTAGCATCGATTCCATCGGAAGAGGGGCTGTAACGAATGGTTGAACGGAAACATTTAATCTTCGAAACACCAAGGTAACTCCCAGAAGGACCATTCGCTTTTGGATTGGATCGGGAGGACATGCCCTACCGGGCATAGAACTCTCCTTCTATGGTAGAAAGAAATGAAAAGGAAAATCAGAAAAGCCATAGAAGAACATAATGTTACACACAATAAGACGACCATAAAAAGCTGATATGTAGACGACGACGACGAGTTTCGTCTCAGTCGCAGCGTGAGAGAAGCGAGCGCCATTGAAAGGAAAACGAAACGCCATCGAGAAGGAAAACTGCCGGTTCACGTCACGACCAACACGGACGGAATATGTATGTGCGAGGACAGCGAGTCAATGAGTTCATGCAACATATCGGTGGGAGACGCGCACGCGGTACGGAAGCAGTGCAAGGCGGGAATCCCATTTGGCCAGAAACTTCGCTACGACAAAACGAGACGAGAGTACGCGAGAACCCATTAATGAAAAAAGAACGAGGACCATAAATTATCTGACTTTATTTCAAAACAATCCACCATCGCAGGTTGTATTGGTATACGGTTCCGGTTGTGGTAGTGGTACTAACAAGTGCCCGCACTCACACCGCGGCAGTGAAAATCGTAAACAAAACAACGTGCTCGACACGAACGAAGTGGTTGCAGTGCGAGCGATGGCGTGCAAGGTGGAGCGGGTGAGCCGAAGCAAACCGACGAAAGCTCACCGCACGAAGCAACATTCGAACGGCGACGCTGGTTGGCTGTCAGGGCAATGGGAGAAAAGCTTACACCCGGATTGGTGGATGGCGAATTGGAGGGCGTGGCGTATTTAGCTTCGAGTTGCTTTGCTTCTTCCTCGACCGGTATCGAGACGGGGGAATGAACACAACGAGGGCTACAGGGCGACGCCCACTCTGCCTGCCGTGACTAAAGCCATTAGAGCCGGTCGTGAGCGGGAAATTAACTAGCAGCACTCTGGCGTGTTTGGCTTCGGCGTTCGCTCTCTCGCTAGCGGCAGTCCGGGGCTAGCAAAAAGGGGCGATGAATTTTGATAATGTGAATTTTTATTATTGTAATTTGTGTTCGTATATTCGAAAGCCTTGTTGGCTCTAGCGAGGTGCTGGTTGCATAGTAATTTGGTAAGCGTTAATTTACAGTAGTTTATCGGTGCTGGTTTCGGCTTGCGATATATATATTGTTTGTGTTTTTATTTTGTTCAACGCTGATTCAGCTTTCTGGGTCTGGCTGCATGATGAGTGGTGTCGGGTTTCGGACCATGAGCTCTTAACTAGTAGGTTGGCACATTTTACGAAATGCAATGTTAAAATATGCACTTTGTAAGCACATGTGACTCCGCACCGACTGGAAATGATTAAATTTTTCCATTAGTGCAATGTGCTTCCATAAACTACGGATAGATTACGTTGTTCAATACATCTATTAGCATATTTATGAAGCGCCTCAAGGAGATGCAATAAATCTACTACCAGTAGATTGCTGTTGGCACGAAACAGTATCCGCCCGCTGTTGGTTTGAACTGGGTGACTTGATCTCAAATGTCAGCGATTGAAACAAGTTCTGATTTATGATCAACATTTACATGTATCACCGGTCTAACGATGAACCTTGAGCAAATGTTTATTATTATTTTTTCTGAAAAATTAAAAGCTCATAGATCTTTAGAATACCGTTCAGAGATGGTTTGAGAAGGTCTTCGTTACGGTGCTGGATATTTGGGGTGATCCATTAAGTATGACACGCTCTTAAGGGGTTTTATTTTCCCAGAAATTAGCGTAACGTATTTAAAGCTTGCTCCCTAAAACATATCTATATATGTGCACTATTATCACTTATTTATTAATGTAAAAAGAAATGTCCTCAGTCTGTTCGAATTATACAATTCAGTAATCTGAATGAATGAAGTTATGCGAATAGAATCAAGAAATGTAACTATGCTGTCAGGAAAGCTGGAAAGTTCCTCGGGAAATTTCGAAAATTCATGGAGCTCCAGAAATACCTTAAATTGTATATGAGAACTTTCTTAAACATTTAAAGAAATTCCATCAGCGCGCGATTCAACATTTTGGATATTGCTCCTGAAATACACTAAGAAAATTGCAAGGTCCTGTTGATTCTAACTCAAACAGGGTGTCGACTAAATGAAGAAAATCAAATTCCCCGATTTATATGGTTTATTAACACGACCTCATTTCTTTTTACTTTCCTCTACCCAAGATATGTACTGCCCAACAAACAATTCTAACTGCAGACCAGTCTATACAGGCACCAAATTAGCTGCATACGGCAAGTTTTGGCTGTATAAGCTAGTCTGCAGCCAAAATTATTAGTTGGGTAGCGTTTTCTGGACATTTTATCATGAAATATCACATGGACCTCTAACCCATGAAGAGTGATCCAGTACAATCTCAAATTGAATAAAGCGTTCGATACATTTTATAGAATGCAAAAAAGATAGACATCACGTGTTGCCAAAAACACCGAAGGCACCGAATTTTTCCTAATTACAAATTGTAATCGTGGTAAGTGCCAGGTAATCAGTTCAATACATGATTAATAGCAATGTGTGAAGGAAACTGCAACCATCTCGATATCAATCTACAAACAAGGCCTGCATAATCGCTTAAAGTTTTCAGCATGTTTACTCGATTTACTCCATCATATGAGAAGAGGTCCTTGGCATGGTGATTTTCTCACCCTTAGAAGCAGTGTTGAAAATATTCACCCAAACTCACTATGATTCGCGAACTTTTCCCTTGTTGAACTTCGTGAAATATCGTGATATTTTTCAACCCTGCTTAGAAATTCTTTTCTGACTGTTTCCGAACTCAACGCCTGGGACTGAAATTCACCCAGTTTTCCTACATCTTACAAATGAAACACTTGTGTTTAATCCCTTTATATTTTTATTCACTTGAGCACAATTTTAATCCCCTTCCCTTCAGCTCCGCAAGAAAATTATTCCGGATAGTACGTTTACTGTAACTTAATTTCTTCGCAATTGCAATACTAAAACTTCACTGAGATGCTAATTTTCCGAGCTAACCAGATTAACAATGTAGACCTAGAATACTCAATAAAGCCAGTCTATGCTTGCTGTCGAGACAATGCTTGAATACGTTCCTTTGAATCATTATTCAATCATCAAAGAGCTACTCCAAGCAATCAAAGAAGTAATCCACCCAATCAAGACGATTATCACAGGAGTGGAACTTCGGATCAGAAAGTGGCTCCACTTGTCATTTGCGAACACTAGCGCACCTAGCGGTAGAAGGCATCTTCTGCCTGCAGTTAAGCTAGGCAGCATCCTATGATAGTGTGAGTGCACATAGAAAGCCCGTGAAACGCTACCACAATACATCGCTTGTTGAGCAGAAAAACGAACCACCTTTTGATTCACCGATTTTTTTGCACTTCCCCTTCTGTTCTGTGCTATTATCCTAAATTATCATTTAGTTGATTTTGTGAGCTAAGGTTCAGGAAAAAAAAACTCATCCTCTTCTCTTAACTTTATACCATTCTTGATTTTACTCAAAAGCGCTCCAATGCGTCCAAAGGATCTATGGCAGACGAATTTAGGTGTAGCATCTATTAGGAGACGGAGGTTAAATTTTGCAACAATTAACAACGTCTAGTGTCTACGGGTCAATCATCAGGATCTCAGGAATGTGTCAACACCCAGTGTGGGAGCTTAATTTATTTTAGGCGCAAAGTCACCAAAAATGCAACATCAAACACCACAGGAAGTACAAATTCGCTACTATATTTAAAATTTGAACTGAACAACCATCCTCAAACAACACCGAGTAACTAAGTGGTTTGAACTTAGCAAAGTCAGTCATACAGATTATTAAGTTTCTGTGATTAAGAAATATTTCCCTGAATTTGAACGAAATTCCCCTAGATTTCCTGATTTTCCAGGTTCAAAAATGGATTCCCAGATATTCCCTGATTATCCAGGTTTTTCCAGGTAGTCGACACCCTGTCGAAGATTCCTGAGGATAAATTCAGTACCCCTCGAACATCTCTGGGTAACTACAGCGAATCTTCAGAGCAACCAGTGGAGATTGCGATGTTTTTCAGTAGCGGGTAGCTGTCACATCCACGAGAGTAAAGCAGACAAACTGTCAACACTGCTTTTTAAGCTTTTTAATAGCATTCATTCTGTCTCTTGGAATGGAATTGGCCCAAAAGAGTAAGAAGTCAGAAAATATAAATCCAATTTGAACAGTGAACAGTGATTCAGGTAAGATTTTGTTCGAAGATGACCATGGATCTGAAGACGGGAATGGTGCGGTTGAATTTACACAATTACGATTTGTGGATTGGAGAAAGATATAACTAGAGTCGGTGTATAATGAGTCACGCCAAGAGAATAACATTTGAACTCGCATCACGGTTTTCGGAAGATTCCCATTCTTTTCACTTGGCAACAGAGGACTTCTACAACAACTTCAAATGACTTCTAGCGAGAGAAAAAATATTGCGGCTGCAGTAAATCATTATATCAGTGATTTTGTCAAATTATCGTAACAAAAAAATAGTAGAAATTCTCATTACTAATCATTACCGAGCGTATCCCATGACAATTTAACGCTCACTGCGTGTTTATGCTCATTTCTTCGATTATATTTTATATTTTATTGCAATACCTTTCGTGGAACTTTCATAGCATCGTAATGTTTATTTACTTTGCACGATAGGTAGCCGGTTTGACAGTTCAATAGGTAGACTTGGCTTCACTCTTGGCGTGACTCATTATACACCGACTCTAGATATAACGAGGTATGTTTTGATTCGAGAAGGACTGTGGCGAGTGATCGCGAATGATCGTCTCGATCTGAAGATTGGATCGACAAAGACAAACGAGCAGCGGCAAAGATTGGATATCTGGTAGACAACAGACAGCTACAGCTTATTGGAAACACCTGAACTGCTCTGGAAGCATGGAATATTCTTCGTGACTTCCACGTTAGGCAGTCTTCTGCTGGAAGAGGAGCATATAATTGTGGTGGATTCATTATTCGACAAGCTTATGGAAGTGGGTTGCGAAATTTCGAAGGAGATGCAATGCAGTTTCATTATGGCGAGTCTTCCGGAATTATACGATAATTTTGTGACATGTACCATTGGGATATGAAGGAACGTTCACGGAAAGGATGGTGATAGCAAAACTACTCAACGAATACTACAAGCATCACCAGAAGGTTCCAATGCAAGAGGAGAAACCGATCCGTGAGGAGTTTGATTGTAGTGAAGATCAACGTGCTTGTTTTGAGTGTCGGAAAACCGGGCATATTAAGAAGAACGATTACAGGTATCTGTCCAGATTGACCAAAGAACAGGGAACTGATCACGAGAGCACACCCAGGGATAAGGCACAGATTGCAGTTCGAGAGGAGACTAACCGTTCAACAAAGGAAAAAAAAAAACCGTTCTGTTTGCTTCCAAGCGGTGAATGAGTCAACAAATAACGGATGGATCATCGATTCTAATGCATCACATCACATTACATCGGATATATCGTTCTGTTCACGGCTCTAGAGAAAGAAGAGTGAGTTGTACCTGGCGGACGGGATAACTATGGCAATACTTTGGTGTTGGTGAACTGAATCTGAAAGGAAATCAAATAACTATGAAGCTTGAAAATGTGATGTTTGCTCCTGATCTTCATAGCAATCTGATATCAGTCCGACGTGTCGTCGAATCGGGGGCTCGAGTCGAGTTTGAGACTGGTGAATGTTACATCAGGAAGGCTGGAAGAGATGTATTGGTTGGTGGCATGTCTAATGGCGTGTTTAACTTGAAGACGGCAGACAGTTGAGGTTAACGACAGGTTCTCAACAAGAAAATGTGTAAACATCGAGGAGGAATGTTGGAGCTTGCGATGTTTTTCAGTAGCTGGTAGCTATCACATCCACATTTCTATATACTCAGCTTGCGCGCAGCTAGCCACAGCAATACACGAAGTTCAACTCCGTAGAACTAGAGAGCTTTGAAGTCAAGTCCAAGATGCCCCAAGATATCCAACTTGACTGAAAACTCCGTTTCCTATCCCTTTAGACAGTGGTAGTGACTTAGCTTGGGGCAGTTGTTCCAAGTGTCACTCCATGACTATCAACAACATGACAATAGATGCTTATCGACCCTTGGAGCAAATTTGTTTCAGAACTATTGTGGAGACTCTTATGCGAAGTATTGTAGACCCATTTAGGTTGCTGTATCATGGCGCCTACCAAGGGGTAAGTCACTCAGCACTTTGTGCCGCAATTAGATTCGGCACAGCTTGGACACATCCATCGGCACATCTTCGGCACAATCTCGTAAGCATTTTATTGTTGTAAATAAAATGGGAGCACTGCTGGTCACTGAAGTTGTTCACAAAATTACGTGCTATTTGGCTATTCATGAACATTCTCTAATTAAATATAGTACACCAGACGAACTCAGACCAGCAGTTCACTTCTCGATCCAGTTATAGATTTAAATCCGAAATGCCGATAGACCGATTTATCCTTGCGATTTCAAACCAAAACATTCAAGGTGTCAGAAAAACAAGGTTGCCGGGATGGGTATTTTACAAACAATCGCAGCTTGCTCTATGACCAGCACAATCGGCACACCTGTGGCACAAAAGAGGACCCAAGATTGGGGTGTGGAGTGATCTAACCCTTGATGCCTACTCATTTTGCTAAATTTAAAAAAAATCGATAAGAAAACTGTTTCCCAATTGCGTTAAGAAATATGTTATTATTGGTAAAACAACAACTTAATTTTTACAAACGATTTCAAGACATGACAATCTGTTTTATGAGAACTGTTTTACAATCAAAACCATTTAAAATTTAAGTTGAACATTCACTTAAATTTACTAAGACTAAGAGCTAATGATTGTCGAGATTCGGCAATCGAAATTAAGTGTGTAGTTTTAAATGAATTTCCGTGAATTTTGAAGATTTTTTTTAATTTTATGATCATACAATTTTCTAAACACAAAATTATAAAGAATTTTAATTTTCTTTTCCAAATCTTGAATCCGTCTTGAATTTTGTTGTATCTGGATCTCGAAATATGTTAAATGTTTTAATCATCTTGGTATCCTTTACAAGATTTCTTCAGTATTTAGAATCAGAGTTCATCTTACACCTCTCTATGGTAGTTCCTTATAATTTGCTCCATAATTAAGCGGAAAGGGACATCGTTAATTTTTGGAAATTCCAAAGCAGTTTTTTAGATTAAAATCAAAATTCTGTCAATGAAATGGGTTTACTATGCTCCGGTAGGCAAGCAGATTAAAATGACCATATTTTCATGAACGTAATTTTGATTTTGAACGAAAAAACGCTTTTGAATTTCTGAAAATTAATGACGTCCAATTTCACCTTAATACTCACTTTGATGATTTTATACTTAGCACGGCTCACGATGAGGACGAGGTGGAAATCATCCCGACGCGGATGTTATGCCCACGGACCAGGGGATAGTGTAGTGCTGACAGATCCACAAAGCCAAGTCCAAAGCGAGAGCGTAATTCTGACTGGGTCAGAGGATTTCTTTTGTGTTGTTCCAAAAGGGAACACATTGGTGGTATAATAAGACTGATTTTATTCAATTAATCGTAGGGTTTATATACTCAATAAAAAGCTGCGCGACATAATGTGTTTTTGTTAATTACTATGGAAAGCTATTAGGCGCGGAAATTCTCCACAGCATTCACTTAGAATTTTCCAGAAATTACCGTAGGTGTTCCTTTCTAGTTCTGCTCAGAATTCCCATTAATTCTCTGAACTGCTCCTCAGAATTTCCTTGGAACTCCCTTTTGAATTTTCTAATAATCACCGTAATATCCTTGGAATACTCCTCGGAATTCCTTCGAAATTTTCTTCAAAATTTAATTGCAAATGCCCTCAGAATTCAATGCCCTTGGAATGTTCCTCAAAATTCGCCTAAGAAATTCATTTGAACTATTTTCATAACTTTCGTAGAATTCACTTGCAGCTCTCATCAAGCTGGACATTGAATGCCAAATAAATGCTTGTTCAGACAAAAATATGCTTCTACAGCTAAAAAAACGTTCAATTCGAACATTCAATTCGAATAATCGAAATCGCTTTTTCGAATGATAGCTGCAACCGGATGACGGTTGTTTTGTAATCAGATGGTGCTCCTTTCGAATACAGGTTGAAAATGTATACGAGAAGCAAAGGGGCCTCAGGTGAAATACGTAATGCTCTCTGTAGAATGATTGTCATCCTAAATTGCAATGCATACGGCATTGGTTCAGCTCCATAATGCAAACCATCCAAAACGATGATGTAAATAATTCTATCGAACGGCATTTGCTGATCTGAGCTGAGGAACGAGGTGGAAACATACGGTACGCGAATATTGGTAAAGCGTCGAAACCGAAGATTGACTATTTCGTGGTGTAGGAAGTTTCCTCTACCTACAAACGATTTTTGTATTCATGATGGAATGGCTGTTCATGGCTATTCAATAAGGAATGAAAACAATCGAATTAGAAAACTTGTTTAAAGCACTTGCAAGTCATCCTATAATTGAAGTGTTGTCCTCTGAGCGCTGTATGTTTTGCAGCCAATTTTCAAATAAATATCATCTTTTATTTAGATGACAGTCATATGGATGCTCATCAGCTGATGACGAATTCAACCATAAGGCATTCACCCAAAATTCGAAAGCATATTGTTAAAGGACTCTAGCAATGCAATAATCATTCGAAGTATCGCGGGTGTTTTCGTTCAGTGTAGATCGACCCGCCATCTGCCATTAAATTCAAGCTGAACATCGCATTAGGTACTAAGTAACATTGACAGATTCCCTTCGTTGACTTCCTCTTGGTATCCCCACGGCCATGTAAAAACATTCCCAGGTATTTTCAGCACACAAATCGATAAAAGACGCTTTTATCTAGCATCTAATACGACAAAGACACCAAGAAACAGTTATGTGCTCAACTCATTAACGAAAGAGAAAGTCGACGAAGAGAATCGATCAATGCTACTTAAGACCAAATGCAATGTTCAGCTTGAATTTTCATAGCTGCAGCTCCAAACCGGGACGGGACTTGACAATCGAGCTTCTCACTCTTCTTAATGTTTTTGAATAATGCCCTTCGGAAAGTTTTGCGTGGTGTTTGACGGAGTTGACCACTGATGCCAGGAATGTAAAATTTTTGTTTTTCTATTTAAATTTTATTCGGAGTTTCTACCGCAGTTTAGCAGCTTGTGCATCATTTTTGCTCAACACAATAAACACAACCATAAACAAACAACAATATCAATCGCTTAAAACACGCAGAGCACTCAATTTTTCAACTTTCCTTTCGAAAATATGAGCAATTAACAACGCCACTGACGTCAACATTGATTCCGGCATCACTGCCAGCCAGATTGATGCGATCCCTCTGTCCTTTTTATTCCACGATTGGCGTTGACGGCACTGTCGAAAAATTTGCCTTTCCAGTAAATATACAGTTTCTTATGGGAATTTTCGGTGGAGTGAAAGGATAGTACAAAGTCAAATCGACCAAGCAGAAACTGGCTCGGATTTGACAGCAAATTGGCTCGAAATCGCTACCCGATTGTCAAGTCCCGTCCCAGGTTCCAAACATCGGTGCAACTATCTGTGCTAATTTTTGACTACAATTGGTTGATCGATTGTTGTCACCCGGAAAAGTTTTCAACAATTTGACGTTTATTAAAAAACAAGCCCCTAGACTCCTGTAGCCCTTATGAGAGGCCGTAGAGTTTTCTGCAGCGCCCTTAAGTAAGTATTGAACTAACATTATTTTCCAATCACCAGCAGTGGCAAGCAGTGCGCAAAACAGTCAGGTTCAATTAGTCATTTTCATATGAATGTGAACTGCCATCTGTCTCATCATTCACTGCCTCGTGAGAGTCTGAATGATTGAGAGGTAAACGAGTCACTGACAGCCGAGCACTCAGTCAGTAGCTCAGTCAGCACGTTTATTCTTCCGTGATGGTACCCAATCCTTGTTTTGAATGACTGAGCGTACATTTTCTATGGAAAAATGGCTCAATTGCACGCTGTGTGAGTCGCCTGTTCGTGAGTGACTGAATGTTTTTATTGACTCTTTCAGTGCCTCGTCCTTTACCGCTTGGTACAAACGGTCTTGACAGAGCAATGAATTGAATATTGCAGTGCTTTCACACTCAGCTACAATAATTGTCTAGGACTTGTACCACATACGAATTTGTGCAACCAGCTTAATGCGAATACGAATTCACGTGCAGTGCTCATCACCATTTTGACGTGGACTACGTCTGTGATTTCTATATGGGGGTACACTTTGTGAAAACCGAAAATGGAACATGCAACAAAATTATGAAAGATTTTTATAGTTAATAGCTCAGCTATCCCTGGACCAATTTCTATACTTTTATCACCAATCGATCAGAAATATTTCTACGCATCTGTTAAATTTAAGACTTTATCATATTTCAAAGTTCACTATTAAAAATTTCACGAATGTGCAAGTTGCTATGATAATTAAAATTATCACCGTTTGCCTGCGAAAGGCGATTTTCCTAACACAGGTTTAAAAGTTAAATTTCATCCGGTCTCACCAAACAATGATCACCGCATGGTGAGTGGTAGTGTTCTCCAGTGCACAACGAAAGGCTCCCCACAATCAGCTAGCTATCAACGCTGGCCTCAACCACCAGTTCCAATCACCGTGTGTGGTGGTGTCCGGTCGTCGGCATCAGCAGCAGCAGCAGCAACAGTGCTTTCGGCGCGTGGCGTTGAACATTGTTCTCCAGTACACAACGAATGGCTGCCTGCAAGCAACGAGCTACAGCCCACATGAGCATCCATAGAAGGAGGAAGAAGCCGTACCGCTATTGATCGGAATCAGTAGCTCTTCGTGAGTCGCTCTGGGCCATCTATGTCAAGCGCGTCATACTAAAGAGTATAAACAGAGAGAACCTCGCTCAAATTCCTATTCCTACACAAAACTCAAGCTCCTGCTGCAGTTAACACATAAGATTTATCATATAAGACCACGTAGTCCTACGTCACCATTACGTACAACCCCATAGGGCGGTCCCTCGTATTTTTTAAAGTTTTTTCCTCAAAATTTGTTTGGCATTCAAGGTAGAACTCCATTTGAATTCTTTTCCAAATTCCTTTGAAGTTGATCTGGAATTATTCTCAGATTCAATTATAATCCTCCTTTTAGCTTATCCGAAAATCCTTTCTCCTTTCAATTGCATTGGAGTTCTCCTCAGAATTATCGTGAAATAATCCTCACAGTTCTCTTCCAAATTTTATTCGGAATTCCTTAAGAATTAACCACAGGAACTTAATCCTGTGAAATTTCATTAAAATTTCCTTTGAATCCTATTAAGAAACTCCTTGGTATTCTCCTTAGGTTTCACCTGAAAAGTTGCTCAAAACTACCTTGAAAGCACATTTCATCTCTCCGCTCCGTTTCTCTTACGGTCTTCCTAAAACCCCCTTGGAATGAGTTCCTTATAATTTTGAATCAAATTTAATGAGTCTTGAAAATTTTGATTGTCTATATTTTTTTAAACTTAAATTTAAAATTATTTTATCGACCTGGTATTAAAGCTGATAGCTTAACTATGATTGGCAGTGTTTTTGATTCTTACCATGTCCGAAAATATTTGAAGTTTTGAACTTACGTTGCATTATTTCATTTTCTTTCATGATAGCAACTAATAACAAATTTAGTCGAGGTTGATAACTAAATTAGTTATGCGATAACAACTGAAAACAAAATAATTTTGGAAACAAGCCCGAAAATGTAGTGTTGCCAAAATTAAACCGTGCCAAAATCTAACGTTTATTTTGAAATTTAATTTACGGTTTGGTTGGTTTTGGACCACCGTGAGTCATCTTTATAACATAGACGTTATTAATAATCTATCTTTTATTAAAAAATGTAATCCCAGAGCAAAAATACATTATTTTCAAAATCCATTCAGGAATAGAATGAGGTATTCATAAGTTATTTTCTACTGCTCAGGTTGTAAAGTTTTAAACGAACTTCAGTCTTGTCGAGGAACTTTGCATTGTTGTTAATGCCCCTGGACGAACATATTTTAAAAATAGGGGAAATGGCTCTAATGTTGGCCTATTGATCTAAGGTTGGGCTCATCGCTAAAAATCTGCTATTTATCAATTATCGCGTTAAATTTCTAGATGAACGCGTCATTGGGACGGTACTAATTTTTGGTCGCTATTCAAAATTTATTCGATTGCTGAATTTATGTGTGGGCCCAAATTAGGGGCATTTAGGCCGACATTACATCCATTTCCATTACATTCAACAGGTCGTGATAGTCAGCAAAAGAAACTGTTCAACTTTTATGTCGATGAATGAAAATAGAACCTTTTCAAAAAATGATCGATAAATGATGCAACTCCCAAGATGCTTTAATCATCGATCATTTGCGACCTGTATTCCCAAGTGAATGATTGAATATGTCCATTATTTTTTCCATCCTCACAATGTTGCATTTTATTTCCAACATCATCACTGCTTCCACAAGTCGGCATACTCCATTCGCCGATTTAGTTTTCCGCTTCAAATAGTCCAATTACTACGGTGAGGCACTTCTCTGATCAAACCCACCACAGCACACGGCCGGGGCATTATCCACGTCGAACTCTTTGCATATGAGATTCCTCATTCGAGATTCCCCCTTCCGGCGAATCCAGTGAAACTGCTGGCTGGTCATTAGCAGTGAGTGAGCAATAGTTAATGCAAAAAAGAAAAATGTCGAGGGAGGAAAAGGAAAAATTATGCAAAGGACAGCCACGTGCACGGTCCTTCCGGATTGAAACCAATTTTCAGCGTCGTCGTCGTCGGCCTGAGCCTCTCGAACTCCTACGAATAGACTTTTTGTTTGGGTTATTAATATTATGAAAGCTAGGAGAAATTGAATATTCGATCGCCCTCGGAGTTACGTCGAGATACCGATTGTGTGAATATGCCGCAACAGGGTATTAGGGATGAGAAGTTTTTTTAAATTTATGTAAAAGGACGAGGGTAAACAGTACAATTGTCGGATTCGTCTAATCAAGGAAAGAGGACGCTTTTCGCGTAGGCCGAATACGCGCGGTCATAAAATAATTGCCTTTGTTAAAGGCGTGTTGCCATCATTGGATATGATTCATTGCTAATTTTGTTTTTGGAGGGTGCTGCCCGGAGAGTGATTTAATCAAATTCTAGAGCTCAGCTGGAATTGAGATTGCAAGAAGGCGATCTAATCAAGGACAATCGAGCGCAAACAAGGGGCAGACTTTGTGCATCAATATCGATTGTATTGGCTTTTTTTCGGACACGTGGCGGGCTTGATGCGTTGTGTCCCATTCCGGTCATCACATAGTGGACCTAATGGGATATCGGCCTAAGGTCGGACTCTTTAATTCCAATATTGAACCAGAGTTTCTCCCATTGTTTGGATATGAGAATTTTCGATGGTTGGGTTTTGGCCAGCCAAAAAAAGCTCGAGTTACCTGTTCAATATTGAACGGTGATCGATTGGGTAATGTTACAGTTTCTGTGTGTTGCTGTGAGGTACTGGTAAACCCCAAAAAGATGTTTGATGTACATGTGTGTTTAGCTTTGCATGAGTAATCAATTTTTCTGAGTATCCATTGTTCAGATAATCCAATGCCAAACTATGGGCCAGGAATGCAAACATAATTAATGTCGAAACATTTCCGCCAGTCGGTGTCTTCAGTAAAGTAGCTCATCAAAATGGGGACCATCTTTTGGTAAAACAAACAGTTCAATGCTCATCCACATAGATGGCGCCAAAATTCAACTTTTTACTCTAACATTCTAGAGGCTTGATATATTTAACAAAGTTGTTAATCTCAAAAAAATCTCGAGACGTAAACATTCCTACTGCCTACTGGAAAACAACAAAAATTTTGGAAAAATTGTTTGCTCATTCCGATTGAGATTGATTCGCTAGTGTTTTGAATTGAGATTTGAATGTGTCGCCCCCCTCGGCTCATTCTTATTTGATATTTTCATCAATAACCATGTAATGTTACGTTTTTTTCTAGCGGCGCCGGTGGTGTAGTGGTAAGCGTGATTACCTCTCACCCCAGCAGGTTCAATCCCAGTCGGCGCCGTCGGGATGTTCTGAGGCAGTTCTGAGTTGAGGTAGGGTCCAAGTGTGGGAGCTGCCTCCCTGGCGTCGGTAGCATTGGTGCTCAGCACGGAAAATAAGATGATGAACAATAAACTGTCACAGTGGACCTGGAACGCAGTCTAGTGGGACACAATTAATAACTCCTAAACGATGCATTTCCGCGACAAGGAGTCTTGAGCCAAGTTTCTCATAATAATATGGACCATCAATTGACATAAATAAATACAGAGAAAATGCACTCGTTGGGTGCTCACTAGTTAGGCCTACGCTGGCATGACTCAATTAAAAATCGACTGGATATAAAATTCTCATGTCAAATTAGATTTGAAAATCATACAAAAAATCCTTCGAGGGGTAAGCATACGCTTGTTCAACTGCTCAATAAATATGACATTTATTCGAAACATTTGAAACAGCAAATTTGGACTGTGCTTAAAAATTTAAGGGGCAAGTCAGTTTTACTCAGCGCAAATAGTTTCGCAGTGAGTAAATTTGAGTAACTCTGAATTACTCAAAACTGATCAAAGTAGGCTCGCTTTCGTCAAGAAATGCATACTGTCAATGCAAATGCAAAGACTAGTGTCATCTATCCGGGATTGTAATCTTTATTTGTAAGATGTATCATCTGTTAAGGAACATTGATAATTGTGAAACTTCTCAAAATCTGTCCATGATTATGTTTGCGAACAGTCCTCAATAGATTGTGCGGTGCTATGTAATTTCAAGCCGGCAAGCATATTAATGGCGGTAAGCTCCAACTCTGATTAACTTTTAATACCGTCCCTGTTTGTATGATCTGAAAAATGTTTGCTCAGAGTTATGTTGATAAACTCTGATGTCGTCATCAACCCAGCCGGACATTCTTGATCGGAATTTAATCCGAGGATAATACCGGTTGGAGCTTACCACCATAAGAGAACAAACCTTCAAGAGCAAGAGCAGGGTTTCAAACTCATATTATATTATATTGTATTGGACAAAATATTGCAACCGTTTGGTCACAAATTCATAGGTTTTTGTCATTTATTTATGTTATATATTCAGAACCTTCACGTTTCTTGTGCAAAAACAGCAGTATACCACAGAAGTGATAGGGTTCTCGTTATGTCCATCATAGAGCTACAAACAATTATACAAAACAAGGATGACGGGATGAAGGAAAATTGGGAGAAAGAACGGCCATTGCCCAAAATCGGGCTCTTTTAATATCAGGCGTCCGTGTGCTAAGACGCATTTTAATTAGCTAAGTGCAGTGGTTGCTGTTTTTGAACGTGAACCAGGACCCCCCCCCCCCCTGGCAACAGCTAGTGTGTGCTGGGGACATTTAACGTTCAGGTAACTAAATACCCTGCACCAAAAAACCGTAAATTAATTACGTATTCGTCCGAAAGTCGTTTTTTATATTGGACCTAAAAAGGTCATCCGTCAGCACACGGCCGGCTCGAGAAATATTGGAAACAGTTTCCGAGCCTAATTGTTAAGGACCGAAACACTACTATCTGGCCAAACGTAGGCTATAATCGCTAAGGAGTTTTCCCTTCTCGGCTTGAGCAAGGTGGCCGATCATGCCAACGAAGGACGACGCCTGCCATCCCATCGTCCAGCAACGTATGTTTGATCTCCGAGTAGGTAGTTGGTGAGTGCTGAGTTCTTACATCAGTTATAAAAATTAAAGGGTTGTGCCCTAGACACGACCGCAGTAGAACTACGCAAAATTGATCTATGTAATTCATTTTTGACTATTATGCTTTATCTTAAATTTTTCAATTATTTCAATGTTCCGGTTTTGTCCTTAATAAAAACCACCAACCAATGCATTGCAATGTTTCGATTGTGGTTCAATGTTGGTTCAAGGATATTTTGGAATGTAATAAATTATGAAAATTCAAGTGCCGTTATATATTTTGGAGTAGCACCCCAGTATAGTCCACAAAGACCCCATGCATGTTGTAGCTGTAGGATAAAATACATAATTTCCAAAAATACGTTAAAATGATCAGTTTTAAATTAGGTCTCTGATGCAGATAAGAGAGTGAAGGTTACATTTTATTATAACGCAACAGTAAGTTGTTTTCCTTATGAGAAGACGGAACTTTTAATATTGAACAAAATGTTGGCTCATATGTCAGCGAAGTTGGGGAGCATCTCTTTGTTCTCAATTTGGAGGAAACCCCTAACATAAAATTATCATGTATCATGATTTTGTAGTTTATAGTACAGCGTGTTAGTAGAATGGTGCAAATAGAATACTGTGACTTTTCTCAAATCTAACATGTGGTTTCCAATAAGTAGGTGCTTAGTACAACATTGTTTGCAAAATCACCTGGCCCAGGTGTAGGGTAATGGTTATTGTGTAAATAATTTGTTTGTTTTGACCCAAGTCTCCTTCGACCCCATCGCTGGTTGTCAAGGTGATCACGCCGGGATCCACCTCTATGGGGTGTTTACATCTATGCAGATTAACTAGCGCTAGTGTAGCAGCCAAATAGCACATGCTGGTAGATGCTGATTATGCTTACATTATGCTGGCTGCTTTTTTACACTAGCACACATTTACCGCTGACTTGCTCCTGCTTGCTTTAAGATCCAGTGCCACGCTATCCAAAGCGGTAATGAGCAGAGGCACGACAGCAGTGCTGTTTTCGATATTTTCTGGTTCAAGCAGAACGAGGGTGGAACCAAATGGTACTCTATTTTGATGACTGTGTTTGGGAAAAACGTTTATTTCATGAAAAAAGTAATAAATTATCATTTGTACATTTAAAAAAAAATTAAATTGAAAATTGGTAAAGTATTTATTTCAGCAGATTCGTAAAGTAATATCCTATCGATTGGCGTATTTGGATTTAAATTTTTATCTATAAATGACAAAGTTACTAGCGTTCATAACCTAACACTCTATCACCACACATATTTTTTTGATTTGCACCCCAGTATAGTCGACAAAGACGTAGTTCTACGTCAATATAACTTTATACTCTGACATTCTGGAGATTTGGACAAAGTTTCTCATCTTAACAAAATAAACAACTCTAGAAACGTTACAATTTCACAGCCTACTGTTTCCAAATTATTTAAAAACTGCTTTTCCTATATATTTTGATATTTTCTTTAACAACCATGCAAGTTTATTAGTTTAGCCTTATATGCGATTAGCAATAAGCTTGAACTGCGAAGAAGAAGAATAAGAAGTAAGTTTTTTTTTCCTTTCCACTAAACACAAAACATTTGCTAAGAATACATTGATTTTAACCTATTTCTATTGTGAATCCCTTGTAATGTTCAAAGGGCCAGTGCAGTATGAGATCGAATCGATAGGACAATAAAAAAAACAAAAAGAATTTAGAAAATATATGTAAATCTATGTATGAAAATTAGTAACAAGTTCGGTAGAATTTAATTGTCAGTATATATAACATTGACCATTTGGTACCTGCAAGCATGCTTGGCATGCACAGTTGTACACACCAACTGCTCATTTGTTAATAACTTTTCACTCAGTTGTTGAAATTTGTTTTTCTTTAAAGTAATTGATAGATTAGGATCATAGCTTACTATAGATATGCAAAGAGTAGGTAAATCTTAACATTTGAATCAACACCAATGAGTTTTTTGGCATAAAGTCCGAGATGTGCAGCGAGCATTTCTCACTTGATTTTTACAACGCAAAAACAAATAAAGTTTATTGCTAGAATTAAAACCAACATTTTCCTGCGTATCTATAACAAGCTTAAACTTTATTCTACCTACTGCTTCAAACAGAACTATGTTTTGTCAACTGTGTGCAAAGTTATTAGCAAATGAGCAGTTCGTGAAGCAAACTGTGCATGCCAAGCATGCCTGCAAGGGGTGGTCACTCTACACACTTATTTTGCGACAACTTTTTTCTCAGTGTGCCTCACGTGTGTCGCAGCTGTGCCGAGAGGGCCAGGCATCGAACTGACATTGTTTGCTCGGTAATAATGGCATGTTTGGCAACTCAGTTAATTTGACAGTACAAATGTTTTGTTTTGAAGCAACAACCAGCATTGCACAGTGGTCCAGAATGCAGATTTAGGTGGAATGATATGTTTTGAGCCTGAAATTGAAACTTTAGACTAAAAGTCTCTTCTACAAAGTTGTTCCTTATAGTTAGGCCCTCATTTTTATGACAATGAATTCTAGGGTGGTTCCTTTTATCATTAAAATCAAAAATCTAACTTTTTTGTTTGAATAAATTAAGGTATACATTCTTGGGCAAAGTTATAGCTCAAGCAACTTTGTTGAAAATAACTTTTTTGTATCTCTTAAATTTGCCGATTTAGAGCTATTTTCTCGAATTGAGTTAGGGTGGCTGTTAAAAAAAAACAGTTTTTTGCTCTATTTTTCTTATTTCGAATTTCTCAGCAAATGTGTCTTCAGATAACTTTTAGATCTTAAGAAGGCGCAAATTTTTGCTGCACAAAGCTTGTCAATATCTTTCGCCGATCATATTTGGATATACTCAAATATAGTAAAAAATATGAATAAATTCAAATTGATTTTATACGAGTTTAAAAAATAACATAACTCCAATTTTTTTTCCCCAATCAGAGATATTAACATTTGAAAAGTGCATATTTTTAGTATTACTGAGAAATTCGAAATAAGAAAAATAGAGCAAAAAAACTGTTTTTTTAAGAGTCACCCTAACTCTATTCAAGAAAATGGCTCTAAATCGGCCAATTTAAGAGATACAAAAGAGTTATTTGCAACAAACTTGCTTGAAATTAGCTCAGCTATACCTTTGCCGAAGAATGTATACCTTAATTTATTCAAACAAAAAAGTTAGATTTTTGATTTTAATGATAATAGGAACCACCCTAGAATTCATCGTCATAAAAATGAGGGCCTAACTATAAGGAACAACTTTGTAGAAGAGACTTTTAGTCTAAAGTTCCAATTTCAGGCTCAAAACATATCATTCCACCTAAATCTGCATTCTGGACCACTGTGCAATGCGACGAAAGTGTTCTTATTGCTAAGGCTGTCTGCTTCAGCGATGTGCCAAAAATGATTTCCGATGCGGTTGTGTTCGCCGATGTTGCTACTCTCACCACCCAGTCGTCATCACTGACGTTTTAAGCGTTCGTCTCTACCAGTACCAGCGGAACTGATGCCGGAGGTACACCGAGATGAATTTTCCAAGGCCGTTTATGCAGCTTTATACAGGGATGGACGATAAAATGACCGGTGTATTTAGGCAAAACATAACAGCTCGGTTTCACGACGAACAGGATCCGATCATCCTGGATCCTGGAATGTTTTGACATAAGTCCGTAGTCAGCTGTTCGCCCATGTTCAACGCAGTACTGCCCTGGTTTTGCAGTGCGCTGCTGGGGAATCAACCCGGTTTTGCGGAATCTGTGACGGGTCTTGGCAGAAAATTCGCAGTTGCGGTTATAAGACAAATTTTGTATACAACAATGATTTATTATTATTTAGCTTTATTTAGGAGGCTTTCAGCCTTAGGCTGGTTCGCCTCCAAACAACAATGATTTGGCACATGCGCTGCGCTGTACAAGGTTGCCAGTAACATCAAAGAGCATGACCATTTCTTCCCGTGGGTGTCAAACAGTGCCAATGAGTGTGCCCAACTGTGCTTTTGGCACAATGTGCGGAGTGACCAACCCCTTGGGTACATGTACAATATTAACAAATTACTTGAAAATCCTAGAAATTATATATTTGCGTATGAATAGAGATCATAAATCCATATTCAACGTATTGCTGGAATCCTTATTAGTTCAGAACTCGTCAATTACACGGCGCTAGTATACATGTGAACTTTCTGTATATGCTATATCTTTTGATGATGACTATCCAGGACTTCCGAATAATAAAACGGATAAGTTTGAAATTCTCTCACTACACGGCGCAAATGTACATGCGAACTTCATGTAAACACTATATCTCAAAGGGAAAATGGTAAATACACCATTTTTTGGGAATGCTTCGTAAACCTTCGAAAGACACTCCTGTCCATGTTTTTATTCAGTCTAAGCAGTCTAGCAGCGGCTGCCCTTCTATTTGCATTTTCTACAGAGAGCATTACATATTTCAACTGAGGTCCGTTCGCTTCTCGTATCATGTTTTTTTCTGTATTCGAGAGGAGCATCATCTGATTACAAAACAACCGTCAAACCGATGTTTCGGTTTGAATGGTCTGAGGTTTCATTCGAACAGAGACAGATGATGTTTTGGTACAGTGTAGGATGTCTTGACTCCTTAAAGTTCGTGAAGTAATGAAATTGGGTTGTTTGCGGAATGCTTGAATAATACAGCAAAAAAGGGGTTATCTTCCGTTTAATTCCACTTAAATAATTTTGGTATTCATGACAGATACGTATTTCGCCTACAATGTACAGTCTTCATCAGTGTCGTTCCCACTAAAGACTTATCAAAAACCTAACCCCCTTAAGTACTCATCCCCTAGGTAAAAATGTCAAGATCATAGTATAAACAAGGAAACTACAATTTGTAGAATCGGAACCTACCTAACTAATAAAAACCAAAGGTTTCAGTAAAGTAAAGGAGAAAAATCTATTCAAATCTCTAATAAAGAAAAAATCCCAACGGCTTGTTTATACCTGTGATCTTAACATTTTTACCTAGGGGATGAGTACTTAGCCGGAAACTGCTCGTAGTTTACATCAAAACCAGGAAATTCATATTCCGAGCTTATGTTACCTTGAATTAATTCACCACTGGTAATCAAATTTAAACTTGTAACCGGCACCGTATGTTGAAAACTATCCTCACATCCATACAATTTTAAATAATCAAGAGCAGTCATTTCAAAACAATTGAATTCGAACCATCGAACGAAAACTGTCGAAACAACAATGAAACCCCATTTGGCTTTAACGATTGTCAGCAAACATTTCTTCCCGCATAAAATGACAGTTTGTTGTGGGATTTTTCGGTAGAGTGAAACGATAAGTCAAAGTTTTTCATATTACACGCACAGACTGACAGATGTTTATGGAATTTCACATTAAGGCCTGTATAGAGATCGAAGCAGCCCAGTGGCAGGCGCGTAGGCAACATATTATACCGTGACAGCGGGCCCAGCACAGCAAAATAAACGATTTGAGCCCGGGACATGCTGCCTTCTGTTAAACACTGCTGTTGGTATAGGCCTTGTCACTGGCCTGGATCGAAGCGAAGCGAAAACCTCATGCAAAATACTAAATTTTTCACCTGCGTGAAAAACGCAATTGGCAAAATTTTCACTTCGCTTTGAACTGTAAACAGATACGATCCAGCGAAATCTAATTTTGTGGATCGTATCTTTTTCGCTTACGTTTATTTTTTTCGCGCATGCAGCGCTAGCGAAAAGAGCAGCAGCTAAGCGAAAATTTGACGTTTCGAGAAAGAGCGTATTTGCCAGATTTTCACTTCACCGGAGGTGTAAATTGATCGATTTCGTTTCACATGAACTGTTTAGCCTTGTATACAGATCGAAGCGAAACGAAAATTGAAGCACACGAAAAATCATGAAATTTCGCTAGCGAAAAAGGTTGTGAAAAATGTTTGTGGAACATTTTCCAGTTTCCTTTTTTCGCAGTTTTCAGTTCATGTGAAACGAAATCGATTAGTTTACACCTCCAGTGAAGTGAAAATCTGACAGATACGCTCTTTCTCGAAACGTCAACTTTTCGCTTAGCTGCTGCTCTTTTCGCAAGCGCTGCATGCGCGAAAAAAAAAATAAACGTAAGCGAAAAAGATACGATCCACAAAATTAGATTTCGCTGGATCGTATCTGTTTACAGTTCAAAGCGAAGCGAAATATTTGCCAATTGCGTTTTTCACGCAGGTGAAAAATGTAGTATTTTGTATGAGATTTTCGCTTCGCTTCGATCTCTATACAGGCCTTAAACTGCGAAAAAAGGAAACTGGAAAATGTTCCACAAACATTTTTTCACAACCTTTTTCGCTAGCGAAATTTTATGATTTTTCGCGTGCTTCAATTTTCGTTTCGCTTCGATATGTATGCTAGGCTTTAGGAGTAAAGAGTTGCAGTCGCCGTCAACACCAATGCATCATAGCTTTATCTTCCGCTATCCAATAAGCCTCTTCCATCAGACCGGGAGCCACTTCCAGTGGTTTCATTGTATGGCAGTATCACCAACGGGGGCAGAGCACTTCCATTGCAGCAATGGACGCAAAACGTGGTCAGCACTCACACACTGATCACGAAACGGTTGCTTTCCAAAGTCGACGACGCATCGACCGAAAGAACTGCTAATGAAGAACAATGAGGAGGACCACACAATGGTTGCTATCGAGTAAACAGACGATCGTGTGACACACATCGAGAGTGACCTGCTTCTGTCGACAGCCGCGACAGCGATACATGATGTTATTCTTTAGAAACAAATATCACTTCATGAAACAAATGACCACTTATACGATTGTTCCGGATGACTATCCACAGTCGACCAAGATCAAAGTCTACAAAATGTACACATTCGCCATAATTAACGAAAATGTGCGTAAAATTGAGTTATAGTTGCATTTACATCAGCTTTTGCATTATCGACCTTTTGCCCCTTTTGACATTTTGTCCTTCTGACCTTTTGTTTTTGTCCCACAACAGCGATACTTCATGTATTAAAATAATTTACCTCATGTACAAAATAGGAACAGGAGTATTGGTTGGATTTGACATTGGTATTGTTACTTTGACCTCCCTAAAAAAATACTAAAAAAAAAAAACTTCCTACCTAGATGACTAGGATCTTAAGATGTAGCCTATACAAGAAGTTCAAATTTTCAGTAGCGCCGCGTAGAGAAAGAATTCTGGATTTACCTGTCTATTATCCGGAAAGCCTTGGTCACCAGAACAACTTGGCTGAAGTCGGCAATTAACTACAGGGGTTACTCAAAATAACTAGGATAGGCAAATTTTTGGTCAACTTTGGAGTGTTGTAACTTCGTCAAATATGATCCGATTTTAAATCTTCCAAGAGTATTCGACTGGAAAACTAATTTTGTTTTACCATGTAGCCTACAATTTTAAATAGCATTCTTAATTTATAAATAATAATTCATTAATAATACATAGCTTTGCAAATAGCAAATACCTTTGGAGCCCAGATTAAAAGCGCAACTTTTCAAATAAAAATGGTTTATACTATTTCGCACTATTGTTTATTTGAAATGCAGGAAATGGCACTAACTGATGGTCACTAGCGAGCACAAAAGTCCTGGCGAAAATCTCCAGAGCTGACGTCGACAGTCATTTTGTTCATTACAGAGTTGTTGTTGTGCTCTTGCTACACCTTACATTAATACAAGAGAGAAAGACTTTTATTGGTCTATAACCAGAGTTTAAAGACCTAATCTCCCTATCCACTGCTAGTAGTCAATGGTCCATTTCAAGACTTCAGATAGTTGGAGCTGTCGAACGGCATTGTGAAGTGAAAATACAATTTTCCTCTTACATGCTCCTGGGGCATCTGCTGGTTCCAGAATGAGCTTCCCAATGGCATTGTTTTGTGTAAAAATGTGATTGCATCCTACTACAGGTTCCCCTCAGGGCATTCCAGTGACTCCGGAAAGGTCAATGTGGTTAATAATCCACTTCAATTCTACAGAAAGCATATTCATGAAAATCCATGAAGAAAGAGCTGTCGCACGGCGTGTTTTTGAGTAAAAACGCTATTGTTCCCTGCTACAGGTTCCCCCGGGGGTATCCAGTGGCTCCGAGAGCGGCCAATGTGGTCTATGATTCACTTTAAGTATATCGAAAGCATATTCATGAAAATCCATGAAGAAAGAGCTGTCGCACGGCACGTATTTGAATTAAAACGAAATTGTCCCCTGCTACAGGTTCTCTCGGGGCATCCCAGTGGTTCCGAGAGCGGCCAATGTGGTCACTGATGGATTTGAAGTTTAATGAATGCCTATTAATGAAAAACCATGAAGAATAAGCTGTCGCACGGCATGTTTTGGTGCAAAAATGCAATTGTCCTCTGCTCCAGGTTCCCCCGGGGGCATACCGGAGGTCTCGAGAGCGGCCAATGTGGTAAATGATTCACTTTAAGTCTATAGAAAGAATATTCATGAAAATCCATGAAGAAAGAGCTGTCGCACGGCATGTTTTTGAGTAAAAACGCAATTGCCCCCTACTACAGGTTCCTCCCGGGGTATCCCGTGATTCCGAGAGTGGCCAATGTGGTCATGCCTATGAATGCCTATTCATGAAAAACCATGAAGAATGAGCTGTCGCACGGCATGTTTTGGTGTAAAATTGCAATTGTCCTCTGTTTCAGGTTCCCCCGGGGGCATATCGGAGGTCCCAAGAGCGGCCAATGCGGTCACTAATCCATTTAAAGTCTATCAAAAGCCTATTCATGAAAAAGTTTGCAGCAAAAGCAATCGCACGGCATGTATTGGTGTAAAAACGCAATTGACCCCTGCTACAGGATCCCTCGGGGGTATCCCGTGATTCCAAGAGCAGCCAATGTGGTCAATGATTCATTTGAAGTTTATGGAAAGCCTATTCTTGAAAAACCATGAAGAATGAGCTGTCGCACGGCATGTTTTGGTGTAAAAATGCAATTGTCCCCTGCTCCAGGTTCCCCCGGGGGCATACTGGATGTTCTGAGAGTGGCCAATGTGGTCAATGATGCATTTAAAGTTTATCGAAAGTCTATTGACGAGAAACCATGAAGAAAGAGCTGTCGCACGGCATGTTTTGAGTGATTAAATGATCTGCCCGCATTCATAACCCTTCACCAGAACTGATTCCAGGGAAATGGCCATATCTCGGTTGATTATAGGCCGATTTTAGTTCTTGGCATATGATTCGCTTAAAAAATAGTTCTTCTTTTGTTGTATTTACTAAAAATATATATATTTAACCAGCATCATATATAAAATTTCACCACAAATTTAGCAAGTTAGACAAGCCCTCCGGAAACCCGGAATATCTCCGGTATCCGGTGACCAGAATTATTTTCGTGGCTACACCGTAAAACAAAATTAGTTTTCCAGTCGAATACTCTTGGAAGATTTAAAATCGGATCATATTTGACGAAGTTGCAACACTCCAAAGTTGACCAAAAATTTGCCTATCCTAGTTATTTTGAGTAACCCCTGTATATGGCCAGGTTCTCGAGGTATAGCATCTACGGAAAGTTATTATGCACACTAGCACCGCATAGTGAGATAGTTCAGAACTAAATTCTAGCATTGGGAAGAGGTAGTTGATATAAACGCTAGCGCCACGTACACGAAACGAAAATCAATTACTTTATTCATGTGTTTCACTTATACACGGCGAATGAGAACGACTCAAATTTGAGTTTAGTTCACTCATAATCGCCAAAAGTGCAGGAACTCAGCGATGAGTAAAATTTGTCCCATGGTTTCCTGTGGAAAACCTAAAAATCAATCTTTACTTTTCTCAAATTCAGGAATTTTTCCCTGGAAAATCCTGGAAAAACCTGGGAAAACATGAGGCAAATTAACTCATCGCTGAGTTCCTGCACTTTTGGCGATTATGAGTGAACTAAACTCAAATTTGAGTCGTTCTCATTCGCCGTGTACATTTTTGCCAAAACATCAGCTTTATACATTCCATAAGACAAACCACATAGGTCCTATAAGAATGCATAAAAGGTATGTGTGACCGCTTATACATTTCATTTGACACATGATCTTTATTAACTTTTTGCAAGGCGTCTGCTTATTAGTTGACTTATACATTTTATAAATAATCAGCAATAGAAATTTGCCAAAAGGTATAAGGAGATTTCTATCCGTGTAGTTCCTGAACTGATATTGTCACCATCTGTAAAGTCTTGCTCATCAGAACAACTTTGCCGAACAGAAATTTGTGTGATAGCCAAAATTTCGAGATTCATCCCCAACTGAATGTACACATATTCACTATAGCGCTATAGCGCCGTGCAGTGAGATAACTCTGAACTTATTTGTCTACCATCCGGAAACCCTTGTTCACCTGAACAACTGCCCTGAGATGGTCATGAACTAAATTGTCTAGCATTCGAAAGCCCATGGTCACCTGAACAACTTTTCTGAAGACAGCAACTTCTTAGACAGTCAGGATATTAAGATATGTATTCCATTGCAGCTGCTGGCCAAATTATCGCAGGACAACAAAATCAACCATGCTTGAAAACAACGACAGTTTATATTGGAGACGTAGCGCTTAATACGACAAACACGGCAAGGAACGATTTTGAAGCCAAGTTATTAACGAAAGAGAAATTCGATGAAGTCAATGTTACTTAGGACCTAATCCATTGTTCTGCTTGAACTATGAAGATTTCATAAATGAAGATCCTAATTATGACCATTTGAATGACGGTTCAGAAGAAGTTATTCCCAGCGTTCCGCGTGCGCGAGGAAGCCTATGTTGAATTAAAAATCAGAGGTAAATATCTGAATTATCGCTAAAAGCTTTAACTCAATCCTTAATTTTTGCTTAAAGGTTGCTGAATATGTGGCGATAGAAGGCTAAATTTTGAAGGCAAAAATTTAATGCGGCTTTTAAAAGTTTGTCATAATTTTCAAATTAACTTGTACGTAATGTTGTCGATTTACGCGATATTTCATGTGAATCTACATGAAATATCCTGCCTGATTCCAATAAATCTAGCATTAACAACGTGTGCATTATAAATTGCAGAAATTTACAGGAATTTTTCGAACGACCTTAATAACCATTATAAGAAGAACTAGTTTTGGAATAGTTACAATATTGTAAATAATCAATAGACATTGAAAAAAAAAACAGATTACACATAAACAATAATAGAACAACAAAGTTGACAAAGAACACACTCCACAGAACAAAATCACGCACACCAATAAACACGCAACGAACGAAGGCAACGAAACGACACAAACACGCAGGTAATGAAAAAGTGAACATTTTGAAAATCACAGTACAACATCGGCATTACCTTTCTTCGAGGAAGAGCAAAGATCCTCTTCCGGTGGGGAAGGTACAATCCGATCCAGCACCAGATAGCCAACGACCTTTTTCTCCGGTAGGCCTGTCACATTGGACGCCGAACCAGCACCACCACTACCAACACCGGCACTCATAAGTGCCAATTGTGGCATTGGTTGTGGTCCTTGCGGTGGCGGCCCAGGTTGGTGGCATCCTGGGCAGGGCAGGAACACGTATTTGCAATGAATGCGCGGTGTGCAGCAGCAAGTGTGTTTGTGTCAATTATCGAGTAGGTACGCGCGCGGGCAGATGTGTGTGTGTGTGTATGGGGAGGAAACAATGGAGAAAAGAGTGGTGAATTTTTAAACATGGAAATCACGAACGCGCTAACTTCAGGTGATAATTATGTGGAGTGGTTTTTTGCAACTTAATGTGAATAATTTGTGCGGTCGGTTGGAAGGGAAAAGTTGTAATTTCGGTGGCACAACAGGTAAACTGAGGATTCCCGTGGAATGGTTCTGGTTTCTCAAGTCGTGCTAATGTAATGTAAGTGAGGTTATGTATCGAAACTTTGCCACGGTGCGGCGTAATTCCCAAGTCGCGCACTGGCAATAATTTTTCCGGGAACAAACAGCAAAATGCCATTTAAAATTTAAATAGAATAATAATACCACCATGGCTGCTGCGGTGTGGTTTTTATTAATTTATGGCACCGAGTTGGCCATGAGTTTAGAAGGAAAGATCTCAGCTGCGCGGCTGCGTCCCTAGCACACTTGACTCTTTGCAAGAGCATGACGCTGCTGCAGCCTACTAATGCGACCATTGGTTGCCATGACTGCCGCACTGTTGATGATGCAATTAATTGCTGCCCTTAAATCAAATGCTGTGTTAAATAATATGTTAATGTCATGTCGAGATACGCGAACTGTGTGAAGTATTGGTCCCCCGCAAGCTCAAGACTTCTCGTCCGACCGGAGAGCAAGCGCTCCCGTTTTTTTTTTCAGGAATTAACATATTCATAAGATTCTTGGAACGCTTCTCGGTTTTAATTGCCGACCAAAGCCAAGTTCTGGAAAAGCAACCAGCACTTTTTTTTTTCTTTGTTTACTTCCCCCTTCATGCATCGCGTTCGGCCATACCGAATGCCACACGGCGAGAGAAAATCGCTGAAGAAGAAACAAGTGGATCTAGAGAAGGGGCGTGGCTATTCGGTCGCGAATCAATTCCAGGGGTCCCCCAACGTGCACCATCAGGAGTCGAAGGAGATAACAAAAGGGGATCGAAAATTTGAAGGCAACTTACCGGGATACTGCCAGAGGGCGGGCGGTGTCCTAACGGCATTCTGGACGGCGGCAGCGGCGGCGGCTGCCGCAGCGTTGGTCACGCCCATCGTGACCGCCTCCGACGAGAGGGGTATCATGGAGTTGCTGCCTGTGAAAAACATGTTCTGGCTCAGGCTCGGCGTGTTGCAACCTGAATGGCGTGAAAGGAGCGAAGAATCGATCCCGGTCAGCGGTGCAAGGCATTGATGGCGGCAACGGCGGCGGCAGGGACGGGTGGGTTGACGTTTGAGTGTTGAACAAATGGCAATGTGATGCGATGTTGGTAGTGCACACGAAACGTTTGTTGATGAATCGTGTATGGTATGCACGTGAATGGAAAATGGAATGGCAAAGAGGAGAGATAGAAAAGAGAGAAAAATATGTATGTGATAATTATGCATAAACAAGTTTAATAAATTAAAGCAGCTGTGAAGAACGCAGGGGAAGGTTTGGGACGCGGGATTTGTATATATGAGCTGGTGGTTTTCGGGGGAGCAGAGAAGCGGTGGAATGTTTCGAGGGAACCGGACGAAGGCGTGCGCAGGGGTGATTCATAGCTATTTTGATTGCATTTCATCAATTTTAGAATAAGCGTGCAGTTGTCATTTTTTGGAAACAGATTTGATTTGGATTTGATTTAGGTCTAGATTTTAGGTCATCTTCACCCGGAACCTGCACACGTCATTGCCGGAAAAAAAATATCATATTAAGATAAACGCGATGATGTTCAACATGCGGAAAAGAGATGGACAACTACAGGGCGTTCGCGCCAAGTGCTAGTGAAAGGGAGGCAGGTTTGGTCGGAGCAGGTCGATTCTTGGTAATCGAGAATAAATAAAAGGCAACATAAAATAAATTAACGAAAATTACCTAAATCAGCGGTAGATCCGGTAGCTGCTATTCCGAACCGGTTTAGTTCTTTGGCTTGATGATGGAGCTGCGAGCCCGGTCCGCAGGCGTTCGTCGATTCCTGTAACCGCTGGCGAGCGACGGCTATGCCGACCGGAATCGTAGCCGCGGCATTGTTCTGGGTGCTGGTAATTCCGATGTGGTCCATGGCGTTTCCGGAATTGGACAAGCACGGAGCGACCTTCGGTGAGGGGGCTTCGATTTTGACAACGGCCGTCAGCGCCGTCGTCGTGCTAGCCTCGTAGTTGTTCGATGTGGTTACTTCGGACACTTGGCACGGTTCACGTTTAATCTGCAGGGAGAAAAAAACCGAATGGTCAATTAAATTGCCGATGCTAAAAGGGTCGAAGGATAATCCTGCCCCGAAAACTTATAACGTGCTTTCAACTCCGCATCGCCGGGAGGAGTGCGGAGCAGTTAACCTTAATGTGTGAAACGGGAAAAAGGGCCATCGTCTTGCCGTGCGCACAGTTCGGTCCATCTGGGTCGGCCATAAAGCTTGACCATAAAAATTTAACCTAAACGTTTAGGCTAATGAACCCACCGGTTTATGGCCATCGAGGTCTTCTCCGTGCATCGTTCCCCCCCCATCCTTTCCCTTCATTCAATTCAAACTGGGAAAAAGCGGAGGGCCTTATAAATAATTAATCAACGTGAATCGTAGATAACCACAACTCTTCAATTTCGCAAGAAAAAAAGCAAACACTTTTTGCTCGTTAAATGCAATTATCATACGGCTGTGCGCGATTCATTCAACCCACGAGGGGCTACCCAAACTACGGCTGCCATCCCATGTCATCGCGCATCACCCCTCGTGGTCGTCGTCGTCGTCGTCGTCTCCGTCGGAGTAGGCGCAATGAAAAATTGAAAACAATGCACTTGAACGTGAATAGTAATGCAGCAGCAGCAGCTGATCATCTGCATTGTTACCGCGAGTGGTGCGGATGGCGACGGACGGGCAAGACAATGGCCACTGTTTGTGTCATTTGTGATTTTTGCCGTTGTGTTCAACGAAGAACCTGCTCAACAAATGTGTGTGTGTTTGTGTATATGTGCGCGCGCTTTCCAATTGGAAAACAAAGAAATCAAAAGGCTCACTAGGCTACTGAAGCTGAAACGGAACGAAACGAAAAGAAGCAACTCTAGGTAACCGAATGCAATCTCGGCAGCGTCGGGAATGCAATGTGCCAATGATGGTAATTAAACGTAATGACGTGGTGGTGGACACCGACGGTTAAGGTGGACAATTTACAACTCGACACGAAGGTTTGTTAATCAGTCAGCCCAAGTGCAGAGGACCCGGCAATCATCGGAGAATGAGCGGAGAAGATGATGGGGTGTCGGTTTGTACCCCGCATGTGCTCGTCGTTGGACAATGGAATGCACTGTTGATTCGTTGTTCTGCGCCGTTGGTCGCCAGGAGGAAAGGTTGTAATTTATAAGGAATTTGATTTGATAATAAGCGGATGAGTAAGCTCTACTGGTTGGGAGCTGGGAATTTGCAGAATGGCTTTTCACTGTTTGATGTAACACACTCGTTTGACTGTCATGGCTGAAGTCTAGAGTCCCAAAAGAAGCCTTACATGCGAAGCTATAGCTGGACAGTACACCTAAACAGGTGCCCACAGGGTACACTTAACTGAGTAAATATTATGTCTACGATTGAATTTCAGGACTACTTTCCGGAAGTAGGGTTATATCACTAGTTGTGATGCCCCATTGAGTAGGGGAAGAGAACGCCCATTATCCAGATTTCCCCCACCAAATGCCTACTGCAATAATGTCGAACATCTCAAGTTTTCAAAGGCCTTCTTTGAGAAACCTTCAGCAAAGTTTTTCTCTGATGATTTTTAAAAATATTTTCAAATTTCCCTTTGACATTTCGCTTAGTATCAGTTCAGACTTTCTGAAAGCTTTGGAGCCAACAAGAAAGTATTGAAAGACACTTTTTAAGTCGCTCTGAAATGTATTTCAAGCGCGTTTTATTAAATTCTCTGGTTCCTTGAACTTCTCTGAGGTCGTATGTTTCCAAAGATTCCCTGAACAATTTCTTTGAAGTTCGACGAAGGTTTTGGAGTTTCCTTGAAATGCTCTGAGGGTTCAATATTTCTCCAAGATTTTTCTGAAGTTCTCTGAACTTTGTTGAAGTATTCTATTATGAGACAATGATGATCTTCTCTGAAGTTCCCTAGATTACGGAGAAGCTGACTGAGCTTCTCGGAACTCCGCTGAATTTATCTGAAATTCGTTGATTTTCTTTGAATTTCAAGGAACTTCTCTAATCTTGACTGATCATCTCTGAAGTTCTTTCAACATCACTGAAGTTCTCTGAATGGATCAGAAAAACAATGCATAGTCTTGGGGACTATCCATAAATGACGAAGCATATTTTTTGACCATTTTTAGACCACCCCTCCCCCTTTGTAGCGTGTTTTGCATTAATATATGTACCTTCTCTTTCTAAGAAAACGAGGTGCAACGGAATCATTTTTGCGACGATTCAACTCTCAGCTTCAACTTTACACGTTGTGAATAGTCTCGCAATATCAAAGGAGCTTGTACAAACAATATAAAGCATGATATTTTACTCGATTATCACGCGTGATTTTGAGAGCATATGAGAGCGGAAAAATATCAATTTGTTTATGATTATTCCATCACTGTGTGGACTTTTCTGAGGTTTACTAAACTGTCTTTGCATTTTCAAAGCTCGTCTGAGGTACCCTGAACTTTTCCGAAGATCTCTGCACACCTCTTAAGTAGTGATGCACCGAATAGTGCCAATTTTTTTTCTGATATTCGGTATTTTTTCAGCTAACAAATGGCCGACAAAGTGTTTCAGCAAAATTTATAGAGCGCATAACTTGATATTCGGACTAAACATACGGCCGAATATTATGGCGGCCGAATATTCGGTGCATCACTACTTTTAAGTACGCTGAACTTCCTTAAGGTTCTCTGGAATTCTGTGAGATTATCTTAATTTCTTTAAGATTTCCAAAGCTGCTCTGAGGTCCCTAGATCTCTCTGAACTTTTTTGAGCTTTTTGAACTTCTCAGAGGCGTCCCAATTTCTCTGAAGGCTTCTTAGGTTCCAATGGACGTTTCCGAAGAGTCTGTCTAAAGTTTTCCTAAGCATATATGAATTTGGCTGAATTTAGTTGAAGTTAACTGAACTTCTCAGAGGGCCTCTGAGAGGATTAGGGAGATGCTTAAAAAGAAGAAGAAGAAGTTTTGGTCCTAACCATGTTGCAAGTGCAACTGTAAAAAATTGGTTCGATTAGATTATGTTGTTGTGAAAGATATTCAGAGTAGAGTGCTTAAACTTCTTTGAAGAAATTCTCGACCACCCAGATCTTCTTTAAAGTTCCTCGAGCTTATGGGATGCTCCTTAAGGTCCTAAGTATGTTTTGCAAGCTGCTTTGAAGTTCTATGAGCCTGCACTTATCTATACTTCCTGGAGCTTCTCTGAGGTTCCCTTAGACGTCTCAGAAGATACCTTCTGAGGATCCCTTAAATTTTTCTAATGTTCGATGTGTCTAGCTGTGGTTTCAATGAAGTACTCTGATATTCTCCAAATTTCTTCGATATTTCCAGATCTTTCTTGATATTCCAAAAAGTTCTCCAAATTTTAATCTTCTCTGAGGTTCTTTTAATGTCTCTTAGAGATCTTTATGCAAGTTTCACGGCGTGTCCAAAGAGGTGGATTAAACTCGGGTTTGTATTGGTGCTTAGATGCCTAAATCGGTTGTTTTTTTTATTCCACCGGAGATAATTGTTGGTGTATTTTTACATGAGAAAGTTTTGGCTAACTAAGAAGAAGTGCTTTAGATAGGTTCGCGAAATTTTTAAGCGATTCAATCGATTTCAGAAGGGTAGCAACTTCGGAGCTATCCAGTAAATTTTGGACGAATTTGGAGAGCTTTTTAAAGAGCGTTCAGAGAACTTTGGACATGGTCGACGAAGTTCTAAGAGGTTTAAGAAGCTTCAGGAATTGAAGGAGAGGGAGGAGGAGGCTCATGTACCTTCTGAGAACCTTTCAAAATTTCATCAAGATTCATAGAAATTTATAGTATTTTATGGAACTTCTGAAATATTTAGAAATTGGCGGCTGTTTGAGGATTTGTCTGATTGTTTAAGGAATTGGAGTATAGAATTCCTGGATCTCTGAGAAGTTCTTGAAATTTTGAAGAGTATTCGCCCATTCATAGAGTTTCTGATCACTTCAGAAATGTTCAAATAACTTCGGAGAGGTTTAAACAACCTTGGAGGAATGCAGTAATTTTTGGAATAGCTTGAAGAGCTCATGGATTGTTCAAAGAGCTTAATTTACGGTCGAAAAAGTTCTTAGATGTTTTAGGGATCTGAGTATTTTAAGGGCGTTATTAAGCGTTTTTATATCCGTCTCGAAAAGTTCAGAACTGAGTTCTGAAAATTTTACAGACCTCTGGAAAAATATATTAAGATGCAGAAAACTTCATAGAGGTTTTAGGAACTTCCGAAATGTTCAACCTTTAGTGGCATGGCTTCGGATGGCATCGGAAATCTTCAGAGAGTTTAAATGTTGAGAGTACTTAGGACAAGGTCGTCACTCTAAAAGGTTTTCGATACTCCAATAGTTGGGGGAGAGAGAGTTTTCGAAGATCTTAAGCGTGTTCCAGAGGGGTTCTTCTAACTTTGAAGAGTTTCAGCGTATTTTTAGAATTTCCGTAATTTAGAGGCGATCTGATAACTTTGGAGATCTTAAGACTGCCAAAGAGTTACTGCATACTTCAGAGCTATTCACAAGAATATGGAAGGAATCAAGAGACTTCCATGTTGTGTAGTAGGATTTCATCGAGCTTGGAGAGTTTAGAGAGTGTTCAGAGAACTTTGGACAAGGCCGTGGAAGCTCTGAGAGGCTTGAGCAATTTTAGGAGGTGAGTGGGAGGTTTCGGAAATCGTATTTAAGAGAGGTTATGTGATTAGTTTCAGCAAACTTCCAATAGATTCGGCATATTTCAGAACTTTGCATATGATTTTGGAGCTTATGGGCTCTTCAAAGAACTAATGCAAAGAACTATACCACGGTTGAAAAAGTTCAGAGTGTTTTTGGAGACCTTTTTAGGTTTAAATGGGTTACATATACCTTTGGGGGTTCGGAGACGCTCTGAACCTTTTAGGGTTCTTCGGAAACTTTCATCACGATTCAGAGACTTCATAGAAGTTTTTGGAATTTCTGACCTAGAGGTGACCTGATAATTTATGGTACATCCTTAACTTTTGGAGAATGGAGATTCCGAACTTCTTCCGTGAACTTTGACTTAGGAGATCTGAAGCATACTTCAGAGAGATTCTTCGAAGTTCAGAGCGGTTCACGAGACTTCTGCGGGGTTTCAAGGAACTCGGAGGTGTGCAGTAGGTTTTGAACGAGCTTGGAGGGCTAAAGGTGATCTGAGATCTACGGACAAGGTCAGGGAAGCTCTGAGAGATTTGAGATACTTCGGTATAAGCATTTTCGAAGCTATCCAGTTAGTTTTGGATGATTTCGAAGAGCTTATGCACTGTTCAAAGAACTAATACCACGGTCGAAGAAGTTTTGAGAGGAGTTTTAGGGGGTTCACATTTATCCGGGGAAATTCAGAAAAGTTACGAAACATTTATTGGAATTTAGGGAAAATGTCATCAAGATCCAGATAACTTCATAGATGGATCTTCTAAAATATTAAGAATTCGGTATCATTATGGATTAGTCTGATAGTTTATGGAACTTTCGTAACTTCTGGAGTATGAAGTATTCGAGCTTCTGAGAGGTTCAGGTTCAGTTCAGTTCAGAGATCTTAAGCGAACTTCAAAGGCGTGCAGAAAGCTGTGAATAAGTTAGGAGAGCTTAAGAAGTGTTCAGACAACTTCTTAGCGGCTGTCCATATACCACGTGGGCAATTTTTGAGAGGTTTTAGACTCCTCCCTGCCCCTCCGTTGAATCATCAATATGTGTTTTGAAAAATTGTATAGACCGTGGACATTAGCCCAGGCAGTTTTTGAGAGGTTTTAGACCCCTCCCTGCCCCTCCGTTGAATACCATTAAAATATTTTTGGAATAATTGTAAGGACCGTGGACATTAGCCCACCTCTCCCCTTCTTAAGTGTCCACGTGGTATATGGACAGCCCCTTATATGGTTCAAGAAGTTCTGATAGGTTTTAGAGTATTCAGGAGTTCTATGAACCTTCAGATACGTTCTGGAAACTTCAGAAACGTTTCGAAAATGTTAGTGAATGCCGGACAATTTACATGTCCTGGATCTTCTGAAATATTCAGAATTATGAAACCGACTAAAGGATCTTTCTGATAGTTTATGAAAAAATATTAGAGGATCTCGCAAGGGGTTGTCCACAAAGCACTGCTTCCTGCGTGGACAATTGTTCATACAAATCATTGATAATTTGTGTGGGCGGTGGTCTCTCCTAAAATCCCTCCCTCTTCTAAACCGTTCACGTGATATATGGACAGCCCCAATATGATCTGTATCCCAGAATTGATCGAACCTCCTTTAGCTTTATTCGGTTAAAGCGCAGGTATAATGCAAGAACTAGTGTTTCCAACCTGGGACATCCGGAAACACAATTTCCGGGAATTTTACCAAAAATCACGTTTCCCGATTCCCGGGAAACAGTTTTAGGAGAATTTTGGGAAGAAGTTACAGGAAATTTCCCAGATGAATCAAAAGAAACTTCATAGGAGAAAGTTTGAAGAATGTTCCAGAAGAAGTCGGAAGAATTTTCCGGGGGAGGCCAGAAGAAACATCCGGGGAAATCAGAAGACATTTCCATACGAAGCCAAAAAGACTTATCAAGGACGTCGGACGAAGCTTCTGGGGATGTCGAAAAAACTTCTGGGGCAGTTAAAAACGATTCAATAGAAACTTCCCATGAAAGCTTAAAGAAACTTGCTGAAGAAGTTGGATGAATCTCCAGTGGATGTCAGAAAAAGCTTTTGCGGAAATATCTTCTGAGTTAAAAGATTAGAAATCCGAATGAAATCCGAAGAAAATTCGGAGGCAGCTTGGACATTTTATGCGTTGGAAGCAACCTAATACTTTTCTGGTCTTAGAACTACAATAGTTCTCGATTCCCAGGAATTTCCGGGAAGAGCCATAAGCAGCTGCCCGTTTCCCGGGAAGCCAAAAATGGCTAGGAGATGGAAACACTTTGCAAGACCATGCTGCAGGTGACAGATTGGATTCCTATTCTAGGTCTATTCTAGGATTTTTTTTTGGAGTTGGGGTATCGAAATACTTGCCATAGAATATACGAATGCAAAAATGATGCACGCATAGAAAGCCCTCTAGTAAGAATTATGGAGAGAGCAGCCCGATAGTTCTAGTTGGGACGTATTAGCCAAAATAGACAATTCTTGAAAGAAATTGCAGTCCGAGATTTTGGAACGTTTTCCAAGTTCCAGAATTATGAATTATGAATCTTTAATTTTTCCTCAGTCCGAGGTTGCGTAAATTTGTGTAGATCCACATTTTGTTCTATGTCCAGTATCTTAAAAAAAAAACATTTCAAGCCCAAGATAATATAAAATTTGCTAAGGATCAGAATCTAGGAAATTTATCAAACCCTAAGGATCTGGAAAACTTTTCTTTCAAGATCTCAAAAATTATACTAGACTGGTCACTGTATCCGGAACATGTCCGGGTGTGGCCAATGTAGTCTACAACACTCCAATGGATTTATTCTTGAAAGCTTGTATGATTTGATGTGCATCTTAAGGTGTTTTATAAAGAGTCCAAAGATGGCCACCATGATGGTTGATATGTCCTATCACTTCAAATTTTCTAGAGCACAAATCTCGGACGTGTACGATTCCGTTATTCAAATAAAAGCGATTCGATGGTTTGCTTGAGCAATCACAGACACTAGCTTCTTTGATGTCCTAACTATTCTTTTTAATACATCAAAACCACCCATTTCTTTACCAGGGTTCCCCGTCAGAGTCCGTCTCCACGCCACCGTTTGCATAACATTAAACTAAATTTAACGATAACTTAAAAGTAAACATGCACATATAGAACTTAGACAACTAATGAACTTAAATTTATTGCTGCACAGAAGTGACACAGAAGAAAATACACATACAATGTAAACCTCTAAAAACAGCAAACCGACCGATGAAAGCGAAGCAAATGTCACCACCATTGAACCGTGGTACGCATATAAACAACAACCGAGAACAACCAATATAAGAAAGCAAAACAAAAAAAAAACCGAACAACAATTAAATCCAATTTCGGTCCCACGGACCGGTGTCGAGCGGCGGCGATTGCTTTGACCCCGGAACGCGCTGCCTCCGTCCGCAGCGTCGCGTCACCGCGTGCTGAGTTCAATTCAAGTGTCACATTCGTTCTTGTTATGTGACGGTGGTGGCGCCACTGCTGCTGCCATTGCTGCGCGGCGCGGGCAGCGATAAATATGATAAAGACGATTGACATTTGCATTGAGCTCGAACCCATCCCATCAGGGCTGGGGGTGCTGAGGGCAACCGACGACGATCGCGGACGGCGGCCTGCGTAGCTTCCGTTTGCGATGACATAAACGTTATGCTATTTTTGATAATGTTTTGTTTTGTTATAAGTTAGGGTGTATGGTACAAAATAAACAACTGAAGAGCAGCTACGGAGTGAAGTCGCATGCTATGAAGTACTAGAATGTATCATGGACTTCGCTCCGGAACATAGTAGGAACACAACGGTGAGCTTGAGTTGTGATCACTTACGTGAATAACCGAGCATGCCGTGTCGAGGGAGTTTCTGGTCGGCTCGATCGTCGATGAACTCCAGGTTCCGCCGGTACTCTGCGGTAGCGGCGGTGGTTGTTGGTAGTGTTGATGCTGTCGGTTGTTACGCGCCGTTACAATGACACTGCAATCGGATGAACGCTGCACGGTGCGTTGTTGTGGTTGCGGCTGCTGCTGCTGTTGTTGTTGTTGATTGATGGTGCACAGTGCGAACGATGGCGATGACAGACAGGACGGTGCTACCGTTGCTGTGGTGACCGTCTTCGTACTTGTCGTCGGCGTTACCACCAGGTCAAGCGTGCTCGATCCGTCGTTGTCTGAGGCCGTTCGATGTTCCGACAGTCGCAAAAGCGTGGTACGAGCAGAATTACTAGTTATAAGTGATTGTTGTCTTTGATGTTGGTTATTTTGTACTGGTAGTTGCTGTTGCTGTTGTTGTTGACGCTGAACGTAGTGTTGTTGTTGTTGATAATAATGACGGCGCTGATCTAATCCGTCTGATTTATTGCTAGTATTGTTATTATTATTAAGATTATTGCTATTGTAAGTAATCTGACTGCCGGAACTAATATTTTCGGTCTTTATGGTTAAATTAGTTACGGATGGTACGGGAGGTACCTGAGTGGAAATAACACAATAATGATAAGAAAATTATCGTCCACACGTTATTACACGAGGCGAAGAGCGAGAAAAGCACAGTGTACACACTGAATGAAAAAGCCTACTTTGGAAGATTGAAGGAGGGAAAGTGTAATAAGAGGAAGAAACGTGCCATATGAAAGAGAACGGGGAATGGAAATCTCATCGCGCTCAACGGAGCGCACTCGTCATTCGTTTTCTTCATGGTTTCTTTCTTCTCCCTCTTGTGTGTATGTGAATGTGAATGGATCTTTGTGTTCCAAGGCAAAATTGTGATGCGCCTGTCAACATGTAATCGAATAATTATACCTCATCATCGTCATTAAAAGTTACTGCATCATAACGGATTAGACCAATCTTTTCTTTTTTTAGAGCGAACAGAAGAGCGAACTCAAGTGGTAATTTTGAACAAAATAAAGAATTTTGACAGCTTGAACTGGGTCGTGCCGGTTCTAAGCCTTCTTCTAGGATGATTTAGTCTATTGCATCATATTTTCCCCTGGACCTGGACACAACTTGTGTGGATCTAGGTGCAAACTAGCGGGAAGATGCTAACTTTCGAACGAAAACAACAAACTCGAATAGAGAAAGAAATAGAAAGAGAGAGAGAGAGAGACAAAAAACAATACTCACTTGTATCTGCAGCGGCTCTAGAGTGCCGTGCTCCCACCTGCCAATGCAGGTCTCCGTCTTTTTGGCAACCGCCGTGGTTCCATTGATAAAGTCCGTTTGCGACTGTACGAATATGCTGCTATTGGCCTGGAAATAAATGGAGAACAGAAAAGTGTGTTCAATTAACAGCGCCAATTTCCTTCTTCGGACAATCATCACCATTAGCATGATGAGCAATTTACGAGGTCTTTACTGACGCATAGAAATTATCATCGTTGCAAGGAGAGAAAAAACTATCTGCAGATCTGAAGCTTTGTGCAAAAAAAAATATTAAAGTCACGAGTCATTCTTAACCTAACCTAAAACCCAGAAGATCGCCTGCTTAGATTGATGGACACACATTCGGACGGAGATATTTATCCGTCTCTTGCGGAGACGAAACAGGAATTCGGTGTTAATGTATTCAAGTTAAGCCAGCTAGAAAATTGGTGTGCATTATTTATGTTACTGTAATTTATTAGTTTTCTTCCATTGCTGTTCGGGTTGTTCGATGTAATGCTGTGCCTTTGTTGTTTTTTTTTTGGCAAGACCTTAAACTTTTCCCGAAGGTTAGAAATTTCTGGTGAACGAAGCGCGCAAAAAGGAAGATTAATGTTCACTCTCTATCTCTCGGGCTCCGAGGAGGGATAATCTATTTTTAATCACCTGCGAGGAATCTTTCTCTCCTCAGTGCGTTAAGGCAAAGATGACTTTTGCCGGTGCGGACCCCATGCCGGGGTTCGGTTCCTAAATAAACAGAGAGTGACGTTTCGTCTTTGACTGCATAAGCACTCCAGTAATGTACTTTTCCGTTTGGTTTGTATGCGTGCATGTGGATTCGGTTGGTTGGTTTCAGGGCAGTGTGTGAATCCTGCGGCGGGGCTCGTTCTCTGCACCATCATCATCGCTCACCGCAGTCTCTGTCTCTCTCTATCTCGGAATCGATTGATCGATGCTAACGACCAACCAAACCAATCACCATGCATCAGACCTTCAGGACCAGACCATCGACCGACCGAACGAACGAACGAACGAACGGCAGGGGTGATGCGAACTTTTCAGCTCATCAATAATCGCCAGGAGTTGGCTTTTGTGCGTCGTTTCTTGCGCTACCTTTTCGCAAACAGGTGATTAATGATGGGTTTTATGCTTCCGTTCCCCGTTGGTAGCGGTGCCGGTAGTCGAAGGAAGGAAGCGATTCGTCCCAACCCAGCTTCAGAATTTAATGAAACTGAGGAAAGAAGCTGGGGTGTCCTCCAACAAGGATGCTTGAAGATTTGAGTATTTTAAATTGAAGTAATTTCATCAATGCGATTTGAAAGGTTCCATTCAATGTAACGGTAAAGCTTTTTTTGGACTTCAGTTCCATTGTTTATGCTAAATACGAATATGTATTTACGGCAATACCCCTAAACAACCCAATTGGAAAAAATACGTATTGTACGAACTGGTTAAATTATTCTCAACGATTGAACGAATAACACAAAACATTTAAAACTTAGTTTGCCTATTGCACATAACTGCATAAATCTTTCTTGGAAATCTATAATAAATCCTTGTCAAGAGTAGGTTTTATCGTAGTAACAGCAAGTTGAACAGGAACTTGGATGTATTTTTTTGTGAAATAAGGAGCTCGGTGGCGTTGCGGCAACCGATTTTGCTTACTGTGCAGAAAATCATGGGTTCAATCCCAAGCTCCTTCACATTATATAGTTATACTTTAAATCGGATTTCTTTCATAATATGATGTAAAGCGTAAAGAAATTCGGTTGGAGGCCGTCAAGAGGAGCTATTATAAGGAGCTCGGTGGCCTAGTGGCGACCGATTTTGCTTATTGTGCAGAAGACCGAGGATTCATCTCTAAAAGACGTCGATGAATACTTTTACACCTATAAAATCTGCATCATTCAATTCATTCTTGGATCTCAGCGAGGATCCCAGGATGTATCTAGACACAATTGTGGGCATTTAGTGACAACTTTTGCATTTTTTACATTCCTGTAACAATTATTGTTAGAATTTTGAATGCATCCTGGCATGGAATGATTTAACCTCACTTTTTTGACAGTTCATGAAGCCTGTATACAAGGTGTTAGAATTTGAAACAAAAAAACGTAGCTTTCCGTTGTCGTTTTTCAGATTTTGAACGATGCGATTTTGAAACTCTTGGAGAATTTGCACTGGACAGTGGTGGACAAAAAAACCATCCAGTGCACATACGGTTAGCTCGTTCTTTGATTCTCATTAGAGAGGGTCTAGTATAAGGTCGCCGCCATAGTGAGAGCGCAGATAACCTAGCTATTTAGCACTGTAATGGAGGAAATGCCATTTACAAACCCGTAGCTTCCGGGAAAGAAGCAACACCAACATGGAGTTGAGAACAAGAAGGTTAAGACCAATGCGATCGCCAGAGGAGGAACCCCCTACTGGTCCTAGACTGGGGACAGAGCGAGCGGCCAGCGGCTGGAGGAAGATGAGGTGCAAGAGCTGGACTAGAAGACCCCCAACAGCTACCAGAATTCATTACCAGAGGGGATACGTATCTTCTGCCCAAGGACAGGCGAATAACATGCCTGTACAAAGTACTCTCATTAGTCATAAATCGGAAGATACAGAACCATTGCAATGTAAAAACGTTATGAGCTTGAGCTTGAGCTTGAGCTTGATTGACCGCCCACGGTTGCTACTCTGTTACTGCCAGATCAGCTGTAATTACACAGAGAACCAATAGACGATGCTTGGGACTAGCAATCATCCTCAATGTGTAAAAACTGGTGATCTTAAATTAGGCAATACCAGCGCCGGCCGCGTCCGAACACAGGTCAAGAAAGGAATGGGAAGGATTGTGTTGACATGACACTCGCTTTGATGGAAGCCGAGAACACCTCTGCACTTCCACGAGGAATCACTGGGATGTTGAATAAGAGGGTTGGGTTTGCAGCAGGGTTCGTTTTGGTAAACGATAAGCTGAATTGATGTCCTAACGATCATATAACGCGAAGGAGCTTGGGACTAAACCCACGGTCTTCTGCTCAGTAAGCAAAAACGTTTGCCACTAGGCAGACGAGCACCTTTTTAATCACCGAGTTGCTGTTATTACCATGTAGTCAATTTAACAAATAAAACGATTGACAAATCTTGAATGTGGATGGGCCTGAGATAAAACTCATGATGTTCTGCTCAGTAAGCAAAAACGGTTGCTCTAAGGCCACCGAGCCCTTCATATCACATAATACCGTTGCTCAAATTTTTGTATCCATTCAAACCCGGAACCAACGACAACAACGAGTTTCGCAAAATACGCGATACACAAGCGATTTTACCATAAATCTCTTTGATATGTAAGGACCTGGGACCGCGTTTTTCTGCTCAGTAAGCAGGTCACTGTAACCGACGATCTTTCAAATCCGAAAACTAAAAACTACGAAAAAGTACTTAGGCCTTCATTAAGTTCCACTTTCACGCAACGTTCAATGACAGGGTCCTATCCAGGATTACATCTGAAAAATCCAAATCTGGCCAACGCCCACCCTAAACCTAAACCTGTTCTAATCCACCTGAAATGACTAACGAATGGAAGACTTTGACTACCCAGCCATGCAATAGTCTCATTCCGTGCCTATCCTATCCTCATCTTTTGGCACCACCCAGGGGAGACTTGGTCCTGTACCCAATGCTTAACTTATCTCCATTCCACTCAGCTACTCGCAATTTCTTGTGATATAGTGGGCGGAATATTATTATATGAGACAATTCAATGCAGACGTCTTTCCAAATTTGGCAGATCGACAGGTAATCGGTGAGTTATCACGATAGTTGCTATTCAACAACTCGACAACGTCCCATCGTCAACGCCTGCTATGAGAATTTCCCATTGCAGACGCCAACGAAATGACGTCATCGAGCTATCGATCAACTACCCTGGTTATCGCCTGGTACCTTATAGCACGATGCTAGGAGGCGAACCGGAAGAATCGATGAGCTACCTCCCCCCATTGCAATGTAAAAACGTTATGGCCGAAGAACAGAAGGGCTGCCGGCGAAACACTCAAGGCAGCAAAGATCAGGTCATCATCGATGCAGTTATTGTCGGTCAGGCGAGCCAGAAAAAGAGAAACCTGAGCATTGCGTACACCGATTACAAGAAGGCGTACGACTCAGTACCGCATTCGTACCTTATCAAGGTACTGCAGTTGTACAAGGTGGACGATGGAGTCATCAGGCTTATGTAGCACGCAATGGGAATGTAGAGCACATTTCTCCACGTTAATGACGGAGCAGTGGTGTTACGGTCCAGAACTCTCAGCATAAGAAGGGGGATTTTCCAAGGCGATACCTTTAGTCCGCTATGGTTCTGCGTTGCGATGAATCCCCTAAAAAAGAGCACTCAACCAATGCAACTATGGCTACCATTTGAAAAGCGGAGAAAGAAACACAAATGTTACCCACACCTTCTACAAGGACGCCTTGAAGCTGTTGGCGCAAACAGTGGAGAAGTTGCACCGTCTCTTACAGCTTGTAACGGTGTTCAGTAATGACATCCGGATGGAGTTTGGAGTCGATAAATGTCGAACATTCAATATCCGTCGGGGTCAAGTAGTGTACCGTTTCCGCATCAACGAACAGGAGAAGATTCAGAATATGGTTGAAGGCGAAATCGACAAGTACCTGGGGTTCCTGCAACTGAAATGGATTCGCCATACAGCATGTTGTTGCTGGTGCCAAGCGTTGGCAGAAGTAGCGTATCTCGGTCGTCACAACGATGTCGCTAAGATAGTGAACCAACAACTTGCACTGAAGCACAACTTGGTGAACCAGTACGTACCCTACTACAACAACCTGCCCGGTACTGGAAAATAGTTGCATAAAGCTGTACTGGGATCGCGAGATCATTACGGATGTCCACATTCGTGCCAATCGCCCTGACATTGTGGTTTACGACAAAAGGATGAAGCGGGTAACCCTCATCGATATCGCTGTACCGTTAAATCGCAATGTTCAGTCAACGTTCTCGACTAAGATACTGAAGTACCACGTTTTGGCGGAGGAACTTGAAGCAGATGTGCGTATAGTTCCGGTAGTAATCTCGGCGACCCGGCGAATTGTTCCCCGTACCCTTATACGTTCCATTGATGAGTTGGAACTACGAAGAGAACTGAACAGCATTCAGAAAGCAGTGATTATTGGAACCTGTAGAATTGCCCGGCGGTTTCTGAATCATCATAACTTATCCGACTGAAGCAAACAAATTAGGATATAAGTCAACTGACGAATGAGATCCACAGAGCCTAACCCCCTTGGCATTAAGACAGCCCGGGGTAGGTGAAATTTTGAAGCATTTTTGCTAAGACGTTCCAAATCTCTATAATAATAAAGATTTAAAAAAACCGCTTCTATACTATACAAGACCCTCTCTAACTCCCATTAAGTTGAAGTATTGTATGATGGAATTTAGTCCAAACCAGATTATCTACCGTGTAACAGCAATGTGACGTAAGCGTCAAAATCAAAATTGTTCAGGAGAAGTTTTTCTCTGTTCAGGCATTAGAAATACGTAAATTTGCGCCGTAGTTTGATTTTAATCGATGATTATAATTCTTATTAACATCCTCACGCAAGAAGATCAAAGGAAAAATCAGATTTAGTTTTTGTTTAAATTTTGTCCTACAACGTCACTCTACTGCAAAAACGAGATTTCGAATCAATATTTTGCAACAAAGTATCGTTCGTAGAACAAACTTCCCTATGATGATTAATGGCCCAAATCCAAGTTTGTTGGCGCCTTCATTCCTTTATTTAAAGTCGGTCTCTGTTCCGCAATCTAGTGCCAATCACCGACGGATATCGATTGCCATCCATTGACGGCAATCGAATGTGTAGGAAGACAGCTTCCACATCTGCGTAGGATATCGCACCTATTCAACACACGTGGGTCGGTACCAACGGCTTTACTTCCCTTCCTAAGGAAGACGTGACCTGAGAGTTTTATGCCTCAGAAAAATCCCACCGACCTCGACTGGGATTGAACCCAAACCCATTGGGGTGTTAGAAAGCAGTCACGCTTACCACTACACCACCGGCGCCGGTTTTTTTTTGCGCCAATAGACGCTGTTTGTTGCACTGAATATGCATAAAAGTAAAAATCGGCGAGAGTTGCGATTACGTTTCTTTGCTGTCACACGGTAGTCTGATGTATTGAGATTTTCACGTCCGGTTGTATTGGTGCTATATGTGAGAACGTGTTAGTGAAAATCCGAGGAAAATACATAACAAATCACTGTCAAACTCATTTTGAGAGATCTAATTCCATACATTTTTTAGGTTAGCCAGAACAGGGTGTCTACTCAATCCAAGGAATCAAATTCCCTGAGTTTTCCAGGTTTTTCCAGGTCGAATGAAAAAAATTCCAGGTGCATACAAATTATACACATTATTATTTTATCTATTTATCCATCTGGAATCCCTTTTATGTACTTATTGATTTATGTTATTTTCGATTGTTCAAACTTGGGCGTTGGTACTTATAAGTCGGCACAGCAAAAAAGTTATTGAATATTACAGCAGAACAGATGCACATAGGTTGTTTAATATTAATTTGTACAATTTATGTTTAGTAAATGCACCAATAGTGGAGATACGTTAGTACAATGTACTTCTATAGCGGATTAGGGAGACTCTATAAGCCACCATAGGAACACATTGCACTAAAGTACCTCCACAATTGGTGCATTTATCCTACACATAATTTGCGAAAAGAAATTATATCCATGGGTGTAATATTGTATTTGGTTTTTGCAATCACATTAGTTATTCATACAGTAGCATGCATTACGTCAATCAAATATTACATTCTTTTTTGGTATTTGTGTGGTATTTTTTAAAATCAAGAATATAAATACAAGTAAGAAACCTGTCTATACTATTTCGATAAAACGATTTATCAAAATTTGATAACAATATGCTTTCAAAAACAAAATATCATTTTGATAATACGTTTGAGTCCAACTCTGTTTGGAAGATCAAGACAGAATAAATCATGGTTTCACATGTCTAAAATCTCTTAAGGTCCGTTTAGACTATCTGATTTTGACCGCCACCATAATGAAAAATCTGCTCGAATTTACTTTCGACACTGCTGGTGTTCACACTGCTTGCACATGTAGAAAGAACTGTCAATTTAGATTTTAATACAAAACTGTATCAGGAATCAAAAGTAAATACTTCCATCATGAATTACCGGAAAATTGCTCTAATTTCGGCAGGCGTATTTGCTTTTATTATTTTAAATAAAATGAGAAAGAGAAGATGAACTTTGTGGAGTAGGAAATGGTTGCTCAGGAGGAACACCGGCAGGGATCTGGCTAATCTTGTCCATCAAGAGCTGCGATATGAAGATGAAAATGGATTTTAAAACTTCGCCAGGATGTCGATACAAACTTTAGACAAGCTAGTGGGAAAAGTTCTCACTAGATATACATGATTCCTTGAGTTCTGAAAATTTCTGTTAACTACTCAATTCTTCAAGGTCTTCAAACCTTCTGACGTCCCTGAAGTTTTGTTTCTGTTCTCCGGTAAAATTACTTTAAAGATCAACAATCTTTCCTGACAATCTGCAAATTTCTCGGTAGCTCTATAGATTTCTTTGAAGTTCTGTGTGTTCTTCAGAAGTTCTGAAAATTTTCCTAAAAATCTACAAGGTTCCTGAATCCCTGAAGATTTAAGATCCTTGAAGATCAACAATTATCTCTGATGTTCACAAAATTTCTAATAATCTACAAACTCCTCGAATGTTCTGTAATTTTCTCTGTAGATTTTCATGGTTCAATTAATATCTGCAAATATCTCTGAACATCTATACAATTTTCTAAAGAATTAAAAGATTATCTAGAAATTTTTGAGCTTTCCGGAAGTTTTAGGAAGTATTCTGACGTTTTTCGATTTTTTCTGAAGGTGTGCAAACATCTCTAAAGATCAGCGAACTTACCTGAAGTTCTGTAAATGTCTTTCAAAATCGAAGAACTGCAGTAAAATTCTGAAAATTTAATTAAACATCTGCTAATTTTTAAGTAGATCTACGATCTACCCTGGGAACTTTTCTGAAGTTTCTAAAATTTATTTCAAATTCTGTAAAATTTTCTGAAGTACTGTATTTCTGCTCTAAAGATCTACGAACTCCCCTGAAGTTCAATACATTTCACAGTAGATCTTCGAACTTTTCTAAAGTTCTTTATATTTCTTTGTGGATTCTTGATCTAAAGATCGGCGAACTTTCCCGAAGATCTGTGAGTTTTGCTGAAGATTTGCAATTTTTTCTAAAAACGTACGAACTTTCTGACATTTTACAGACTTCTTTTAAGGTCTACGGACTTCTCTGAAGTTCTTTAGATCTATCTATTCCCGACTTTCATGGAGTTCTGCAAAATATTGTACTTTTGTACTTCGCTGCGATTTGTTTTTGGAATTGAGGTGCTTTACTGACATGTAACGAATTTTTCTGATGATCACACATTTGTGAGGAACTGTGAAACTTTCTGTCAAATTCCTGCAAATATCTTTAAAGTTCTGCAAAGTTGTCTTAAGCTCCGTAGCTCTATTCCCAAGATCTACAAAAAAAAACTTGAGGCTCAATAAATTTCTCAGTAGATCTGCAAACTTCTCTGATGTTTTGTAAATTCCTCTCGGGTTACCCTGAAGATTTAAAAATTTCCTTGAAGATTACCTAAAGTTGTCAAAATTTATCTGAAAATATTTGAGCTTCTTTGAAGTTTTAAATGTCTCTCTCAAGATCTACGAATTTTCCTGAAATTGTGTAAATATTTTTGTTTTAAATCGCCGAACTACCATGAAGTTCTGCAATTTTTACTGAAGATCCATTAACATTTCTGAGATTCTTGTGATTTTTTCAGATGTCCTGAATTTTTTTCTAAGTTCTGTAGCTTTGTTCTGAAGATCTACGAACTTTTCTGATGTTGAATAATGTTTCGAGGATCTCCAAACTTCTGTGAAATACTTTATATTTCACTGTAGATTCTTGAACTTGTCTGAAGTTATGCGAATTTCCCTGAAGATTTGCAAAATTTCGCTTATAGTTTTTTTGAAATTATTTTTGCTTGCTTGAAGTTTTGAAAATTTCTTTGAACATTTATCTGAAGATCTACGACCTCTCTTGTGATTTTGTTTTTATGAATTTCTGTTAATTACTTTTAATTTGTTTGTAGTTCTGTTCTCAAGATCTACGAACTACCCTGAAGCTCAACAAATTTCTCAGTAGATCTCCGACCCTCTCTGAAGCTAAAAAAAAAAATTCTCTGTAGACTCTCAGACCTGCTGTCTAGCATGCTTATTCTTATACAATACATGCTTCATATGCTTCCTATTGACGGTTGCCAGTCTCTCTTTTTTGGCTGTTTCCTTTTTACGACGATTTTGATTCTCCACATACAAATCAGCGAAGAGCGAGCGTGACAAGACTCTCTGAATGAACTTGTCTCGTTCGCACACGTTTTCTTAGCTGTCAGATGCTTGTCAAGTTCAGTGTCCTCAAGAAACGTTTCGAGAAACTGAACGAAAAACTTCTTTTGAATTACGAATGAAGTGATAATTGGAAAATTCCCTGAGTGGAGCGAACATTCCCTGAATATTCCATGTTTTCCAGAAAAAATAAAATTCCCTGTAAATTCCCGGTTTTCCAGGTTTTTTCAGGTAGTAGACACCCTGCAGAAGAAAATAATATACAACTTTACACCGCTATGCACCCGCTAGTGTGCGTGCGTTAAACGTCACTAATCTCTATTGGAATAGTCCTCTCCAGGCGGGTTCGTATTGGTTCGATTTGCGTGTGTTAGTGAGATGAAATTTTTTGTTAGCTGTGAGAAATTTTTTGTTTGCTGTAAGAACTGTCATTCTAAAGTAAAAATAAACAACAAAACGAAAACAAACCTTACGCTTGTACGGTAACAGTCAAATGCCCTTTTATAAGTAAAAGTTAACCCATTTTTAATAAAAGTGGCTTTACTCATTTATGACTAAATTATTTTAACAACAATGAGTTTCTGCTAACAGTTACTACTTGATTGGCATAATAAATTACTCATTAATTACTAGTGCCACTTTTATTGACAATGGGTTAACTTTTACTCATAAATGGGAGTTTGATTATTACCGTGTACATGGCAGTATATGGTAGTGTGAGTAAAATTATATTATTAGATTAGTGTTCGTGAGATCCTGCTTGGAGAACTCAATGGGCGCAATATTGGGGATACTTAGGTCGCCATTACGGACATTAATCATGACCAGCTGCAGCAACTTACAGCAAAAGCAGAAAAGCAAGTACGGGAACAAACCTACACAGCAAAAAAATAATTTTGATATCACATCAAAGTGGATGCACTACAATCATGTCGAAAATTTCATGTAATTTTTATGACCACATAAATAAACAAATGCAGTAAAAGCAGCGTAATGTCAGTTCATGCATTGTATTAATGATAATTTTGTCCTTTTTAGCAAGTAATATAACACCATATTTTCGACATGATTGTAGTGCATCCACTTTGACGTGATATCAAAATTATTTTTTTGCTGTGTATTATTGTATTATTTTACGAGATTTCTACTTATTGTAATGGAATCTACACACTTAGAAAAAATCATTTAAATTTCGATGTTCTGAGACTGACATATTCAGCTCAATCAATTCAGCTCAATCAAACGAACGTTTCATTCTCGGAGCACTTAATTTTACATGACATGTTTGTTTAATAGCGAATAGTGCGAAACCGAACTTTTTGCTAGTGCGAACCTCGACCTGAGGTAAGTTTTAAAAACAAACAGACCCAACCTTGAGCGTGTGTAAAATTAGTTATTTCTAAGTGTATATGCATTGTCATACAACTTATAGTTGAAAAGGATTCAGTGATGATTCCTAATGTTATTTTACATTGAAATTTTCTCTCATTTTCCTTTTCATTTAACGTGCCACGGTTTATCTATTGGTTCACACGAAACGAAACAAAAACCAAGCAAACAAACAGCTGTCAACCGCAGACGGCAGCGATGTGTTGTGTGCCTCTGTCAGCTTGTAGCTTAAGTTGTCAAAAAAGGCACTTTTCAAGTTCTAAAGCCGCTTATAGTGGCCGGATAGATAGTTTTATAATAAAACACCGGGGGAGATGTATGCGTATATACTTACTTGACTGAAGGTGACGGCTGCGCCGGTACTGTGAAAGTTCTTCGCGACCAGTTCCAGCGGGGAACAGGACAAAAAGGGCGAGCTAGCCGGGGGTGTATTATACCCGCCTGCTGCAAACAGCGATTCTGTCACTGAAAAGAGAGAGAGAGGAAAAAAACAAGTTAGAAATTAGATCTTCTGTGTTAACTGATTGTATAATATTTTACTGATTTCTTTTCTGGAAGTTTTTTTCACCGAGCGGGAAGGAGATTCCCCAGAAGAGAAAAAAGCGAAGTTTATAAATTCAAAATAAATAATAATAAAACTCGAAACCGTTCTCAGTTGGAGGTTCGATGCCAGGCGAGGCGAGCACGAGGAGTGAGAGAAGAATATTTGCGAACGAGCCGCGGCCGCTCGAGAAGCACGCTCGAGAGAACGCTGAAGTGTGGGCATAAAAAGGCTAAACTCAACAGAGAAGTCGGCGCGGACGGCGGGAGATGGAGATAAGACTCGGCGTGTGTGAGTGTATGGAAGACTTGGCTGACTCGGAGTTGAAGAGGTTATAACAACGCTGAAAGGGGAGCCGGTCGGGCGGGTGCGGTACCTTTAGTAAGAAGGTAGGCCTCCGGCTTAGAGTAGTGAAACCCGTTTGGAAATGGGTCAACCGAACCAAACTGGCGGAAAAACGAGCATTAGCCATCTCGTTCTGGTCCAGTGTGTGTATGTTGTGTTGCCGAGGTTCTTTTTTTTTTCGCTTACTGGTCAATGTCAATACCTAACCTATGCTGTTGTGTTGTTGTTGTTGTTGTCATAAAGTGCCGGGTCTTGGCTTTGTCTTTCATTCCTGCTGTTTGGCAGCCTTGAATTCATTTTTACACACGAGCGAATTCTGAGGAATTTGTAATAAATAGCTTAGTTTTTCATCCCGTTGGCTCTTTTGTTCTATTTTTCTGCCATTCTCCGCAGAAATGCATGTTTTGCAACATTCAGCATTTTCTTCCATGTCTCCTTGGCAATGGCATGGCATGCTGATCTGGTCAAAAGTCGGGGTTTGTGGAAACGTAACTTGTCGAGTCGCGTTTTCTTCCCGTTTTTTTCGAAACCCTCTCTCGGTGTCAAATTTCCTCTGCGGCTGTCCGTAACGCATCACAATTTCTGACATTCGGGACCTAAACGACCCCCCTAGCCATAGCCAAAGATCCCTTCGTTGAGCGTGCCTGGTTGCTTGCTCGTTTGATGACCATCAGAAAATGCATTTCATCGTTTCCCTTTCTTCTTGGCACCTTCCAACATGGAGAAAGAAAGCCCTTGCGAACATAAAAAAAAACTTATGGGGGTGCATTCTTGTTTACCTCTTACCCTCATAGTAAGCGCTGAGAGTTTAGTTATACCTCACGGTTCTATTTATCTTACAGCCCACATCTCGATCCCGGGATTCCTGGTTCATTATCGTCCAGGAGGAAATGAGAACCTTTACAAGTCGTCCTCTCCTGCTATGGCTTTGTTTACATTCACAACAGTGTAATAAAATTGAAAACGATACAAGCCGCTCGTTCGACGCAACGTATACCGGCGGATCTGGAGAAATCCTGAGCTGCTTCCTTCCAAGAATTGGCTACCTTTTTCCAGTATTTGTCGTATTTGTCTTTGCCGTTCTTGCTCGTTCACTCGTTCGACGAGGGGTGTTTAACCGAAATGCTTTGTTTATCTAGTTTCTCGAAGACGACGTTTGCGACGTACTAACAATAAAACCTCTTTCCTAATGTAGGTTAGTAACAGAGAGATTCTCAGCTAGTCTTCATACTCCGGTAGACATACAGATAAGCTGGAGTGGGATGATGATGGCTATCACCGGATTTGGCATCGGCCGGACATCGTCCGGGAAGTCCGGGTGCGAGTGACAACTTATTTCTTGTCCGACGTCGGTCGGTTGGATTCAAGAAGAAAACATGGTAACAGGATAACAACCATCTTCTTTCCCGCATGCACGCAGAGAAAGAACGGGGCGGGGGTGGTGAAGATCGAGAAGGACTCTTCAAACAGGGTTATGAATCTCAAAACAATTGTGGTTTTGAATGCTTTAAGCATCTTTGTGATGCTTTGCTCTCCGGAATGGGTTGTTGATATAAATTTTGAAGATAGCATCTTTATCTCTCGGACAGTGCTGGGAAGGTAGAGAAGAGTAGTGACGAAGTGTGGTCCTTGTGTCGGTGGAATCAGAATTCCAACCTTAAACCAACAGGTTTTTGGGAGGACGGAGAAAGGGAAGGAATTCCGAGTGGAAGGATGGGATTAATAAGTGAATAGTTGGAAAGTTATGGTTTAAGATTATTGATTTATGGAGTATGTGCATGTTGTGGTTGTCGAAGCTTTTCGAAGCAGCGTTTTTGTTGGAGGAGTTTTTGTGTATGCTTATGCAAAGAAGAAGTTGTAGATAGAACAAGAAATAGATAATTGTTTTAAGGTTAGGTAATTATAATCACAATCACTGATAGCAACAGCATCTGAATGTTAGAAGAGTATTGGATAGAAGCTGGAAGCACTCTAATTTGAGCGACATATAAATAGTAAACTTAAAAGACCTTAAAAGCTATTCTTTGGGTACACTTTATGACACTTTTGAACGGCACTTCATTAGCGGAGATGCTGATAATTTTTTTTTGCTTCATTGATTTGATTCAGCCTTTCATATAAAATATCATCAGAGCATTTTGAGCAGTATTTTATGGAAATTCTAAGGAAAATAATATATAATGGAACTCCAATAAAATTTTAAGATAACGCTTTTAAAATTTCTAAACAACATACCAAGAGATTTCTAGGAATATTCCAAATGAATTTGTAAAGGTTGAGAGAGATAAAAGCATTTTCTTGCGAGAATTTTAAGAAATACAAAGATAATAATGTATAATAATTTTCAAGAGATTGCTGTATTCTGCTTAAAATTCCGACTTTTATGAAGAACATTTCTAGCAATTACCAGAAAGAATCATAAAAGTATTAAGGGGAAATCCTTGAGAAATGTACAAACATATCTTGAGCTAAGTTCCATACACAGAAATGTATGATCCAGACAGTGCCGTATTAACGGTAAGGGCGATGGTATGATGGGGTCTCATAGCCTAGTCAGTAAAGGCACGATATTACCAAGCCGGAGGCGGCGGGTTCGATTCCCGGTTAGATCGAGGGAATCTTTCGGGTTGGAAATTTTCTCGACTTCCCTGGGCATAGAGTATCATTGTGCTTGCCACACAATATACAAATTCATGCATTGGTATTGGCATCGACAGTTCTCAATGAAAACCTGTGGAAGTGCACTAAATTGAGAGCACGCAATAAGCTAATTAGAGACATTAGAGCGTCACAATATCAGCTTCAATCGACAAAATCGATACGACGACGACACTGCTAGCTTTCTCTTTCTGGTGAAGTCGAACAACTTCGCAGCATTCAAGAAACCCTCTTTCTCCCGTTGCGTCATTGGTATTTTTTTCAAGATTCGGTGAAGCGGACCAATGAAAAAGAGCTTGACTTTGACAGTTTCGTCTTTTATGAAACACATCAACAGAGGTGACGGAAAATGAATATATTTCAAAGCATTTCTTACGTGAAAACACTTGAAGATTACACGTCATATGTTTAATTTGTCTTCCATCCACATACTTATCTAACGAAAAGTAAAGAAATCGGGACATAAGGCATATTAAACAAATGGAAGGAGCGGTAATAAAGGCTGTCTAAAGTCCTTTAATTACAGTACTTTTATTAAAACTTCAAAGTCACAGCACTAGATGGTAACATTTCTCCAGTTCGAACGAAATCTCGAACCTTCCTCTTGATGGAGCCCACCAGCGCCCGCACAGTGGAAACGGACACGGAATTAGCTCATTTCTTCCATTTTGCCCGCATTTGCAGGATGTCCTTGACTGCACTGCCCCTTCGTCGAAGTCACTGCTATGAAATTGCCCCGTATTTTTCGATTGGTCGAAATTAGCATGCCACTCCAGAACCACTTTGTAGTAGTGGTAGCTGACCAAATTAGGCCAAAAGATTACTTTGCCCCTATACTTGCGGACGAACGGCAATACACGCTTTTTCAGGCATTCTTCGATGTAAACTTGGGGATTTGACGAATGGTTCCGTTTTCAGGCCACAACTGCAAATCGCTTGCCGAATCATGGCCTTCTTCGCGAACTTGTCGACAAACATGAACTTGAATCTTCCCGGCACATCCAGTCGCGATGTAAAACTTTTGACAGGGAAGCTGCTTAAAATCGAGTCGGACGTATGTTTCGTCATCGATCAAAGTGCAACCCTTGTGTTTCGTCAAAACACGGTCGTACAAGAGCCTTGCACGCTTTTTGACCACGGAATTCTGCTTCATGTGCCGGTTCAGATGTTTACTGGCGTTGTACGACTTGTATCCTTCCCTGGCAAGGATGCTCCCTGGCATCTCGGATCGAAAGACCGGGGTTGGCTTTAACGCACCTCAACACCTTGCTGCGCAGCTGACGATCTATGGTTTCCACACTCAAGGTTTCCTTGTAGGTTTTGAGCACTCGACAAACTGTTGTTTTCGGCATCTTCAGCACTTTAGCCAGCATGGAACCGGACCACTCCGGATTTTCCAGGTGTTTGTGCACGATATGTTTTCTTCTTTCGAGTTCCTTTTGATCAAACTTGCACCAGCTGTTCTCTATAGAAGTGTAAACAAACCACTGTCAAAGATTTTCGATTCCCAACACTAAAGGCGCACTAGTAGCGCACGAGGGGCGTACCAGTTTACTTTTAGTCAGCTTTTAAAGTTTCGGTTGAAGGGATTGAAAGCCATACACGCTCGTCTGATTTTACCCTAAAGTGAGTAACTTTACTCAGTTTCGTATTTGTATGCTAAATGTCAAAAGCTGAGTAACATCAATTTAGCAAAGTGAGTAACCTTTACTCTAATTGAATAAATATGGAACACTTTACTGTTTTGAGTTAGATCACATGTAATAAACGTCCGAGAAATGTTGAAGCCCGGAGTTCAAAGTCAATTCCCCGAGAAATTCCCACAAAGTGTTGAAAGAATGAAAGATTCTGCTTTCAGTAAAACTGATCCGGACAAATAACTGGCTTATGGTGTTTTTCTTCTGAGATAAGCTTGATATCAGTCAAAATTTACACAGGTCACGTTGTTCTGAACTTTTGGATTGCGAACTTCAGAATCACAGGTTCGATCCCAAGGAAAGTTCACTATGATGGGATTGTAAGTAAGTTTTATGAGAAAATCGGGAAATAGCAATATGTTCAAAAAGTAATTCATTTTCAGAAAAAAAATAATGATGAGAAACTGATCCGTAAGTTGTCTCAGTTTAGTCCAGAGATGAATAATGTGTTACTTCCCGCATCGGAAACAGCACTTGAAGATGACAACATACTAGCTGCAGTGGCTTTCAGTGAAATCACTTAATAAGCAGATTTGTTATCAATATGTTGATTAGTGTTTATAAAATCTAAACTTTGAAATAATTCGGTTGAAATAAAGTAAATCGTTTTTATTTTGCTGCACAAAAGCTTCGATAAAATAATTTCCTGTGAAAATGTAAAATTCACAAAATTGAATAACGTTTGCTCAGTTGAGCTTATATTGCGAAACCCGGTTCTGAGTGAATTCTACTCAGATTTTGTCAAATGCAGACATTACTCAAAAGTGGGTAAACATGGAGGTACTCACTTTAGCGTAGTTCCACTTTTAACGAAAGTGAGTGGAATTTTACTCACTTTAGAGTAAATTTGAGCGAACATGTACACTGAACCAAAACATCATCCTGGCATCGAATGATTATTGCCTCACTCAAGCCCTATAACTATTATCAGATGATTTTGAGAGGATCTTCATTCGATTTATCATCTGTTAGAATATGAACAAATCAAATGACAATCATCCATATAATGAACGTTTTTAGATCGATTTGCGAAAACCAAAGTAGACATAAATCAAACATAAAATCATAGAATAATCGTATTATTTTCAACTAATTATTAAATTGAAATTATATGATCGATTTTCGGATGAAAATCAGGGTTGTGCACAGGGCAAGTCATTTTGCAATTTATTTATGATTATATTGTGATTTAAACTGAGCTGGTGGGTCCTTGAGAGACGAATGATGATGGCGAGGTAGAGCCAATTGAAGGGCAAAGATATTTATATACAGCAGATTGATGTTGGCTTCGTAGACAGGAGTTGTTAACGATGTCATTACAGGAGCGATTGCTCTGACTCTTGGGAAACGTATCCGTAGGTTGCTATGGGGCCGGGAAATAATAGGAAAACTTAAATAGTCGCATCGTGCAAGTGCATGTGGAAGGAAACTTATCTTCTGGCCTCGTTAGTAAAATGCGCTGACCGTTCCGAATGCTGACATTCTTGAACATTAAATGCATGTGGGTTAGCAAAATAATACCTATACTTAAATCTGAGCATTTCAATTCTCTTAAGATCTTTGAAAATATATAACAACTTTACACTCAAGTTTTCGCATAACGTGTGTTGCCATTTTTTCGGTTTTAAAAGATTTTATAGCTGGAATCAAATGATTTTAGTTATGGGACTATCTCAAATGATATTCCATTCGTTTCCATACTGAATGTTTTTCATTATATCTAACATATTTATTGCTAACGAAATACACACAAAAACATGTCAATTCACCAATCAGAAGAGCATCGCATGTTTCCGAATAGAAAATCATCCGACTGATTTTGTCGTACAGTTTTCAGAAACATTGAAATTGGATGCAACTGAATGATGTTTCATTCTATTAATGGAGGGTGATTTGATTCAGTGTAGGGAGGTTTCGTTTCATTACGATAATCGTTTAATCTCGATGTTACATTCATTGAAAGTGATGAGCAAAGCAACGACGAGAAACTCCATAGAGATTGCTGACGTTTATCTTACGCACACTACGTCACGTGTACGTATACGCAAAATGTTTTCAACGGGAAAAAAAATTTCATAGCGGAAAATTTTCCCGATGAAAACAAATCACTGACACAATCATACTTTAGCAATCTCTGTGGCCAGCCTTTTGTTCAAAGCGTGCTTCTTTTTCATTTTCATTTTGTGATGATAGTCTAGATAGGTGTTATAGAAACGATGCGTTGAACCTCGTTGAACACGTTTTATGAAAGAGATAAAACTCGAATTCGTTTTAGAGCTTCGAAAATGTTGAACCCTGGTCGCAACACGGAGAACAAATTCGTTAAGTTAAGATAACAATCCTAATAGTTATTTTCACATGGAAAAATATTGTTGTTTGAAAGAAACCTATAGTTATTCCAACATAAATTTGACCGTCAACTCAATCATATCTACCTAATAGATTCAACTGTTCATCTTATACTCAATTCAACTATAACTTTGATCAATTATTACAACCGTCAAATGTAATTTATTTTTATAATTTGGTTTCTAGTGATCATCATAAATCCACATACTTTTAAATTGTGATGCGTAGAGCAGGCGATAAGATAGCTGGCTCTCACGCAGATGAACACGGTTCAAATCTAAGTTGAATGTTCTTGTTCACTTTTTTATAATTTTGCAGTTGTGTTTTTGAGATCGATAAAGAAGCAAAACAAACTTCCATAATATGTCGATAATGAAGAGCAGTTCGTTTAATAAACATTGTAAAATTTTGCTTTTCTAACAATAGTTTTCTTGAATCAACTAAAGCATAGTTGTATTTTGAAGTTTGACGTTTGTTCATCTACTGAAAAATATAGTTGAGCCAACCGAGGAGCCAACTATGGACTATAGTTGTTGCCCTCTATATATAGTCAAATCAATTTTAATTTCGGGTTATCTCTAAAACAATTGAAGAATATAGTTATTTTGACCGGAAAAATAATTGCGTCTGCTATAATTTGTTCTCCGAGTAGTTGTAGATTTGAAGTTTTTCACCCAATTACATTAGATGAACTTAGAGTTATTTGTTTTACATTAGGAAAATCGGCTGGAGTAGATAATGTTAATGCTAGAGTTATTCAAGATTGCTTTCATGTCATTGGCCACATCTTGCTGGACCTTATTAATGATTCATTACAAACTGGACATGTGCCACAAATTTGGAAGGAATTCTTAGTGGTCCCTATTCAAAAAGTTGCTGGAACGATTAAAGCCGAAGAGTTTCGTCCCATCAACATGTTGCACACATTAGAGAAAATTTTAGAACTTGTTGTTAAAGGCCAGCGTTGGAGTATTTAAATAGCAATAGCTTGTTGATACCAGAACAATCGGGATATCGCGTTGAATTTGGTATTAGCGAAGTGGAAAAATAACTTGGAGTGTAAAGATACGATTGTTGCTGTTTTTTTGGATCTTAAACGCGCTTTTGAAACAATTTCTAGGCCCCTATTGATAAGATCAATCAAGCGTTTTGGAATTACGAGTACTGCATATAAATGGTTTGAAAACTATTTGTCTAACAGAACTCAACGGACTGTTTTTAATGATTCTGTTTCCAGTCCCGTGGGGCATAACCTTGGAGTGCCCCAGGGAAGTGTATTAGGGCCCCTGTTATTTATTATGTATATAAATGACTTGCGACGTGTTTTACGATTTTGCGACATTAATCTTTTTCCAGATGATACTGTGTTATTCATTGCAGCTAAGGATTTAGATGATGCCGTTTTACACTTGAATGAAGATTTGCGTTCTCTAAGTAGATGGTTGAAGTATAAACAGTTGAAATTGAATACAAGTAAACCTAAATTTATCGTAATTTCACGGAATCGAGTAAATGAGAACGTCTCTGTTGTAATTGATGATGAGACTATTGATCGCGTTCGATGCCTAGACATATAAAACGTTCAGCAACGCTTACAGAATTTAAAAGACACTGCATTTCACACGTTAAAACTGTCTTTTGAACAGTTATCCAGTGATTTTTTATGAATTGACAAATTATGTATCTTGACGAAGTTATCTCTTACGGAATATTTTGTATGGATAGCTGTCATAACAACTTTTTTTTATAATTATTGTAGCACTGCAAAAACTATTTCTGTTCGCCACAATGGTGATGATAGATTTTTAATATTTGATTTAATAGTAGATTAATTTAAAAAAGTAGTCTACAAAGGTTTGAGCCTCGCGCGCGTATTACGGATATAGAGGATTGAATTTAACATTTGATAAAAAAAATGCAATTTTGAAGCTTATTTGGAAGATACCTTGAGTTAGTAGTAAGTTTTCTGGCAAATGTTGGGGGTTCGTGAGCATTCTTTACATTGCTGAAAATTATGATAGCATCAGATTGCGGGGTTACTAGTGTAATAGGATGCTTTGTTGATTGTTCATTAACTCTTGATTGCTTGTAATACTTATGAATATTTTAGGTGGACAAAAAGGCGAACTAAGAGGTGGACGCCTGAGCTTTTCCACATTTATATCGCTGTGAAGCAACTGTAAACTCTAGAGGGAATTTATATCTGTAACTGAAACCAGTTCGATTTTGTTTGCAAACCTGGTTAAATTGTCTTATTTAATTATCTTAAAGATAAATCGTCCAGCTCAAAACTTTGTAGGGGTAAGAGGTGGGACCACCATCATCATCATCATCATCAATTTGAATATTTATTAATTAAAATTATATGTTAAAGTTCCAATCAAATTCCCGGTTATTTCCCGGTCGTTTTCGATTCCCGGTTAATTGACAGTTCTTCTAATTTTCCCGGTTCAGTGGTCACCCAAGAATTGTGATAAGAACTCCAATGGGAGTCCAAATTTTAAGATAGTACCAAAGCAATTCAAAGGAAAGTTTAAAGCATTACTTTTGAGTTGCATTCCAAGTTACTGCTGACTGTTAGTTACTGAAAACATCTGATCAATCTTGCTTTAGATAGGTACAATCTCCTCCCATTACAGCTAGGTGATTCATTCACCATTCTGTTAATAAATGTATCAGAATATCATTAAGGATAATTACACAATTTCTAATAAATTTCACTCGCAATACCACGACGATCGAGATAATCAATTACCCTTTTAAAACGCGACTTGATTCCAATCTCTTTCTTGAACTCCACGCACTTTCCAAAGTAGCTACCGGATAAGGCGACACGTGTGCTGATTTAGCTCGTATTTCCTGTTCCGTCGATCGATACCATCGCACCCGGCAAGTTAATGACCTAATTAAGCGAAGCCATGCCCCTTTATTTAGCTCGTACTGTGGTATGAAAATTTAGAGCCAAGCACAACCCCTTCTCCGCCTGCTCGTCCGTTGCGCCCCAGAGAGAGAAACAGTTTTAAAGTATCCCATCTAAATGGGAAAAGTTGGTAAAATGCTCCGTCATTCGATTCGAGTGCGACCACTCGGGCTGCTGCCCGTCCGTCGCACACACGTACACTTATACCGAAATTGTTCAAAACACGCGCTTGTCCGACGTGATGAGGAGACAAATTTCCTGAATATAACTACAATTTGATGTACAAATTTATTGCCTTGGGGTCCCCGAAATGCGATCCCAACCGGGCCACCAATCGACTATCGCATTTTAATGACGATGACACACACTCTTTCGCCTATATCTTCTCTATTACGAGTGAACGAACGAGTAGAACTATGGGATGTGTGGTCATAGCTGCTGCTGTAGCGGCAGCAGCAGCAAAACTGTTTGCATAGATTAAACATTCCATTTAAATGCAGCTGAATTCATAATAATAATAAAAAGGCTTGCGGGTACGTTCGTGTGGAGGTGGGTTCGCTGCATGCGGCCGGGCCGACGGTGACTTATGACTCTTGATGCGTTGGTGGCATGTTTGCATTAGAATATGGATGTGACTAGAATAGAACATGACTTGTACAGTACCGAACTGACGAGGGCGTAGGTTTGTACTCTACGCGTTCATCATCACAAGGAACTCACAGTTGGTGACTCGTTCCGGTGCGGTGGTCCGGAGAGACCGGAGAGCGATCCAAGAGTCAACAAATAATATCTCAAGTTGTTTCGAATGTGTCTTGATGACCGGGTTGCACGTGTGCAACCAACCAGCAGACCAAATTAGCAAACAACCAACTGGAAATTAGTGTAGGTAGCATTTTACTCGAATGTTATCAGTAGAGAAATGCCCAAATGCTGCTTGCATATCATGTTTCACAAAAAGTACATCTTAAACTTTATGAGTTCCAAATTCTGAGGACAGTGGAGAAAGTTTGTAGTTGTGAACCAGACTATAAGGAAAACACACTTTCCAGGAGAATCAATCCAATCAAGTCCCCCGGTTCTGTTATTTCGGGCTTACTCACAGCAGGACTTCTCCACTGCATTCAACAACACAAACGGACATCCAGAGAGAGAGAGAGAGAGAACGTGTCACAGAATGCATTCTTCGTCTAATTTACATTTATAATCTACTACTCTTCAGAGCACTTTGGAGTGGGTGCAACTGTTTGTGTTTACCCCCTCCGTTTGTCTACCGAGTCCGAACGGACGGAGTTTATAAGCAGTCCTCTCTCGTACCTACCGAACGACATGCTGTTGCAAGTAGCCCAGTTTCCAGTAAATGAAAATATGCCAAATGCTACAGCCAACAGGGATTTCAGCCAGCAGCCGCTGCCCCACTTGGTCAGTAGATATGCAGTTGGTTCGGTTTGGTTATGTTAAATACACTCGGTGCAGCAAGCAGCGATGCCCTGGAGGTAAACATCCATCCATCCAACCCGCCGTATTTTTCATCTAGATTTCAATTGAAATACGATTACACACGATGCACAAATACTACAGTGCTCAACACACATGGGTTGTGCACTTTATCATAGATGCAGCCGGAATGTCAAACTTAAAATTTTCATACTTCCTTCCTTATGGGATTTACTGAGCTACTGGAAGGCTACTACGGCCAATGCTAATGCCATGCATAGCTTGGGAATACGACCATCACGACGGACGCACGGTTGGAGCCGGTTTTGTTGTTGTTGTTGTTGTAGGAACCCTCCTCCTCGAACCGAACCGAGGGGCACGTGGGATGAATAATAAATCGATTTTATTTCCCTTTGTACACCCCCCAGGATTCCTCCGTCGAAGACGAATGTTGGGTGTGCAATGCATTCTCCTGTGGATCGAAGATTCAAGATTCTAAAAGAAGCTTATTGTTGGTTCGTTATCTCGTATGGGGCTAGAGCTGGAAATTCCGAAATAATAGAGGTTATGAATCGTCAAGAATGAAAAATGAGTTAAGAAAAGAAAACAAACATCGTCCCACAATTTGTTTGAACGACTAAAGAACTATCAACGATCGTAATTTTCTGAAAGTCAGTAGGGTTAACTGCCCCATTTCCGGCCTATTAAGCACAACCCGCACTTAGTCTTTCTTAATCTAACGCAGTTTAGCACCAAACGGAATGTTATTATTACTGATGGCTTCCAAATTTATTTACCATTCCGTATGTACCGTAAGATTTAATAAAGAGAAATCAATCGTTGAGATATTGTCAAAAGTCTAACACTGCTTCTTGACGCCAAACTCGGCCTAACGAATTGAAACGCCATTGAAACGCTAATGGATTCACTTCGGCCTATCGGATGAAGATACAAATTGATTCGGTCGGAGCGCTTCTTTTGTTTTTGGGAATAATGGGTGCAAACCTTCTCATCACGCGTTCTCATTGACTTCGTTCCGTAACTTATTAACTTAAGTATCGTACCAAACGCATAAATGACTGGCTAACTCTAAAATCATGGATTTATTTGAAGTTTTCTGCTCGATAGGCCCAAAATGGGCGATTAGGCCGAAGTAGTTCTCTACCCTACTGTCTGTCTGTAACCACTTTCCGGATGGACTCTATCAAATTCTACCGTGTTGTGACGCCAAAGTGCAACGTAGTAACAAAGTTGAAGATTTATGATCCCTGACCAGATTTTAGTATCGAACTCCACGTTCAATAACGTTAATGAATGAAACAGTCACGGCCGTTGAAAACAACATAAAACTTAGTATGACTTCTCTAATTTTCATTAAAATTACTTACTCAAAACTGAGTTGAAATATGCTTCATGTTCTGGAAGAAAATTCTAGACGCTTGCCGGTCGCTCTGCTCCTCTGAGTAAAAAAAAAATTTTGTCGAGGTTCAACATGGAGAATACTAAAGTCTCCCGCGTTCCGATGATCAGCGGTTTCGTACAACAAAAGGAGGAGGATAGTGACTCATTGGCAGATGGACAACAATACCAAAGTCTGGTCGGAGCTTTGTTGTACATCGCTGTCAATACGCGCCCGGACGTTGCGATCTCGACTTCCATTCTCGGACGGCGGGTCACCAAACCAACAATATCGGATTGGCACGAACCGAAGCGGGTGCTTGCCCATTGTGGTCAATGAAGACAACCAGAGCTGCATCACTGTTGTCGCGACGGACAGAACCTCACGAAAGTCGAAACATATCGACACTAAGTACTGTTTCGTCAATGATTTGGCAGCAGATGGTATCGTGTCCATTCGGTACTGTCCTACAGAGCAAATGGAAGCAGATCTTCTCACCAAACCTTTGGGTGCAGTGAAACTGCGGCAGCTACGAGAAGCAATTGGGATTCTTCCAAATGAGGTTAAGGAGGAGTGTTGAATAGTCGTAGCAAGCATTGGAAATGCAAAATCACTCCGTTGCTATGTATTTTCCTTAGCAACTCAACCACTATATTATACTGACCTGAAATAAAGGTTTTTTTCATTAATTGATCAACCATCAACTCAACTAGATGTCTCAAGTTATAAAGCTGACTTTAGAGATGTTTGAAAATATACAGGGAAGCTCCGAAAAGTTTAGAATAGTTCCATGAACTTTCAAGAATTTCGAAAAACTCCAGAAAACTCCCGGTAAGCTAAAGATCTTTAGGAAAGGTCAGAAAGCTTCGGGAAAGTTCTGAGAGCTTCAGGGCAGTCCATGAATATTCGAAATATTGTGCACTGAAAATATATTTTCGTTATTTCTCTGAAAACCGCTTCGGAAAAAAATGAATATCGTATATACCTACCTAAGACACATCTTTCATAAATGGTACAAATCATTCGTTTTTCCTGTCATCTGGCGCAATGCTAATATTACGCCTTATTCGTATAATATACAAATTCAACTTCGTAAAATCAAGCCAACAACTGCTCTTCTTGTCTCCTAAAGTGCTGATTGTGTGTATGGTATTTTTTTTTTCTTGAAATATTGTCGGTCTAACCAATACATGCAAGCTACCACAATAAATCAAATTACTGGTCGCAGTGGTTGTATGTCACGTAGGGTAGAACGCTACTTCGTCGCAATCGCCTATATTCGTTCTATCGATCAAAAAAGATCAATAATGATTTCACGCATGAATATTTACGCTCATTGTTCTCAAAACAAAAGAAGCGCTCCTACACTGAACGAAAACATCTGCAATACTTCGACTGATTATTGTATTGCTCGAGCCCTTTAACAATATGCTGTTGAATTCGTCATCAACTGATGAGCATCCATATGACTGTCCTCCAAATAAAGGATGATATTTATTTGAAAATTGGCTGCAAAACATACAGGGCTCAGAGGACAACCATTTAAGGATAAGATGACTTACAATTACATATGCTTTGGATTAGATTATTAATTCGATTGTTTACATTTCCATATTGAACAGCCATGAACATCAGCCATTCATAATGGATACAAAAATAACTTGTTGGTCGAGAAAACTTCCACCTCGTTTGTCTGCTCAGAGCAGCCAATGACGATCAAAAGAATTATTTACATCATCGTTTTGTATGATTTGCCCCTTACTGAATCAATACCAAATGCATTTCAATTTAAGATGACTATCATTCTGAAGAGATCATTACGCATTCCAACTAAAGACCCTATCCCTTCTCATAACAATATTCATCCTGTATTCGAGAGGAAAATCATCTGATTTCAAAACAACCGTCATCCGGTTGCAGCTATCATTCGAAAAGGCGATTTCGATGTTTCGATTTGAATGGTCGGAGGTTTCATTCGAACAGAGGACGGTGGTTTGGTACAGTGTAGCGATGGCGTTTCAATGCGTTAGGACGGTATTGAAACTCGTAGAACGAATTTGCAATCAAGAAGCAGTATTAGATTTTAAACAATATCTCCACAATTTGTGACTCTTTATCAAATCCAACGGTACGTATGGAAAGGTGAATAAATTTAGAAGTCATATTTGACAGAAATATTCCATTTTTTGTTTAAACTCGTTCAGAAAAGAGAGGCAAAGCGCGGCTTGTGTTTAGTAGGACGGAAATTAGACCAAAAACCCTACAGAGCAAAAGAATACATGCAAGCAGCAGAAAAAGCAAACGAAATCGAATAACCGTTCTATGAGTGCTTCTTATTTGCCTTTAGCCTAATCATATCTCGTAGCACAAATAGAGCGAAGGATAAAGTACAGATCTGACTAATGCAAGGTTCATGATTCGAGTCCGGTCTGCCTTTTTTCAATTTGTTTTGTCATGTTTATTCCTTTCAATGATGAAGTTATTTTTACCCACTCCACATTTTTCGGTCTCCACAACCAAAAATTGTGGCCCGCTGATTGGGTGTAGCAATAGCGAGTGTGACAGTTCTAACGAAACTAGCTTCATACAAGGTACAAATCAATTTCGTTGCAAAACAAACGAGCGATTTTGTTGTATAAACGAAATTTTATTTTCAGTGTGGGACCTTTAGGGATGTCACAAACATTTCAGGATAATTTTGAGAGTTCCAGGTTCGCTTGATGAACTTAAACATAATGCAGGAATGTTACAGATGATCCAAGAATAAAGTCCAGAAAACTTCAAAGAAGTTGGGAGTTTCATGTACGTCGGGAAAGTTGCGTGAGCGTGAGTTCCGAGAATTTCAAGAAAATTTTGAAAACATTATCTTAGTTCCATTGTAACTAAAATTCTGCCCGACAACAACTCAGCAGCACGAGATTCCTCGGTCTGTGTCTCAGAGTCAGCGCACTACTGTGCCAACGTGGACTAAAGGGCACTCAAGATTTCAAATCAACTGAAACACCCATCGGATCAACATAAACACTGTATTTTTCCAAATTAACTATGGATTGTGTGGTGTGGTCGAATTTCTGGCACATACCTTTGACGACGATGGCGACGACTGCAGACCAGCAAACGGTCGCTGCCGTTCCGGAACGATTCTGTCGATGAAAGGCCGATCTTGTCGGCAAGATGGTGTTACCACTGACTAGTCTAGTGAGATGGTGGTCGGACTAGCGTGTCTACCGTACGTCGGCTGTAGTGCGACGGGGGTTGGTTTTAGCTGGTATAGCGGTTTAAGGAGATGGTTCCGATGCACAGGCGTTTCTTTTGACGGAGCCGGCCGCCCTCTGTCGAACCGGGAACGGAAATTGTCCTCCTTGGTAATGATGACCCGAAGCCAGAGGAACGATAATCCTTTACGTTTAGGTCAAGGCAACTAAAACGCCACATAGACCGTAGCATGCTACGGTAGTCCTTGACTCACCAACCAGATAGCAATTTCAGGGTGTCGACTCAACGAAGAAAACAAAATTAACTGATATTTCCTGAATTTCCAGTAATTTAAAAAAAATCCAAGTGCCGTGCCTACCCGGTTTTGGCAACACAACCCCATCAGCTTTAACTTTCCTCAGCATATATTAGTGCTTTATGGAAAAATTTTCATGAAATACCACACGGACCTCTAACCCATGAAGAGTGGTCCAGAACAATTTCAAATTAAATACAGCGTTCCATACATTTTACAGACTGCAAAAAAGACAGAAATCTCGTGTTGGATAAGCATTCTACCCTAGGGGCATCCAAATCTCCTTCATCTTCATGGTGACCAGCAAATCTCGATTAGCAATTGTCCCGCTTTTATCCCGGAATTTTGGAAATTATCGCGGTGTAGGTATTTTAATTAAGCTGAATGCGATTAAGCCGAAGGTTAAAGGGTAAATTCTAAGGCAGCAGCACCTTTGATGGATCTTGAGTTTGGATCAGCGACAGGTTCAAAGTCTTCACAATTTGTGTATGAAAATTTCGCTCAAAACTTGACAAGCTTTTATTTCATTGTTCTCAATTTCCTTTCACAGAGATCTTTCCTGAATTCTTTTAAAATAAATTTGAAATTTTCTCTGGAAATCCCTTAGTTTGTTTTTGTTGTTGCGTTCCCCTCTAAATTTGTCTGAAAATTGCATGGAATTCTCATTAACATTCTCTAGAAATTCCTTTCGAAATGCACGCGGAATTATACTCGAACTATCCTTAAAGATCTTCGTCTAATTATTTTGGAATTGTACCCTCAAAAATCGCATTCCTTGGTATTTTTAAAGAATCCTGGAATTCTCTTCACCCTTGGGAGATCTAGTAAAAACCCTCCTAGAGGTTTTCCTAAAGCTCCCTAGAAAATATTCTCTGAAATACCTTAGTGTTATCTCTAGAGTTCATTCTAAAATCTGCTCCAATTTGTTTTGGAAAAAAAATCTAAAATTCTCTAGTTCTTCAATGTGACTGTAGTTATCCTGAAAGGTATATTTTTCCAGATTTGTCAACTAAATTCGTGGGATTCCAGTCGACTTCAAATTCCAGCTTTTTCCGGTTTTCTCAGTTTACTGGTCACTCTGTATTTCACATAATGAAACACTTGTTTTTAATCCCATTATATTTGTTTTGCCTTGAGCACATTTTGAGATCCAGCTCCGTAAGAAAATTATTCCGGGTAATATGCTTCACCAAAAGCTAATTCGCGGGCGGATTTCTCCAGTGGAAAATAGTAAAAACAACGCTTTCATTTTAAAAATTCTGCAAGGTAATTCCATCTAAATTGCAACAGCAACAACATTACCATACTAAAACTTTACTGTGAAGCTAATTTAACGAGCTAACCAGGTTTACAATGAAGACCTAGAATACTTAATACAGCCACTCTGTGCTATCAAAGCTATGCTTTTCTACGTCTCTTTGAACCATTATTCAATCATAAAAATTCTACTACAAGCAATACATTATTATTATTTAGCTTTATTAAGGAGGCTTTCAGCCTTGGGCTGGTTCGCCTCCAAAAACAAGCAATACAAAAAACTCCCAAGCAAGACCATTATCCTAAATTCTCATTTAGTTAGTTTTCTGAGCTAATCAAGATGTTAAGAACACAAAAAGAAACAAGAACTAAAAATATTCAGAAAAAAAATCATTATCTTTCTTAAAGCTGGGTTTAGACAAGGCAAGTCAATTGATCAACTCAGTTGAATTCGACTGACTTGAAAGTGTAAACTATGCCATTTAACTGACTTGAATTGAAGAAAGTTGAACCAGGCTCAACTTTTCAAGCCAATTCAATTCAAGTGAGTTGATCAATGACCTGCCTTGGCTAAGCCCAGCTTAACTCTTAACCATTCTTGCATTTAATAAAAAGCGAAGATTTTTGTTGGACACAGCTGGATCGAGCAGAAGCAGCATCTACTTGAAGGTTAAATTTTGTCCGACGCAAATAGGTATAACATCTATTAAGAGAAGCACATTCCTAAAAGCTGCTTAATTTTGTAACAACTAACAACGTCTGAACGGAACGGAACTGAATTTTTATCTGGGTTCAGCTCAGGAATGTGACAACACTCAGTGGGAGCTGAATTTATGATAGGCTCAAAATCATCGAATTTGAGATTGAAAACCATCTTCAAACTACTACCAGAAGTCAGCCGAACTTATTAATATGTTTCTGTTATAAAGAAATATTTCCCTGACTTTCAAAGAAATTCAAGAAGACAATACAGAATCGGTTCAAAAGGGAACTTGGATTAATAATCGACAAACCGCGTTCGACTGGGGCAGGAACGTCAAACGACGGTAACACAGCTCGTCGATTTTTTAGAGATGCAGAAAAGTCTGCAGAAATCTTAGGTAAATATATATCAGTTTATACTTTTCTTTATTCCAGCACGCATTTTTCATTATCTAGGTCTAGACTTACATGTGATTCAGCAATGTGGTACAATTTTGCAAGTTCTGGCTTCTGGTCGTACAGTAAATGTGGAAAAATTCGATATTTACTGTATAGAAACGGCACGAAAACTAGTTCACCTGTATCCGTGGTTCTACTTGCCTGCCTCTGTGCACAAAAACCTGTTACATGGTTCGAGAATCATCAACCAATTTATGGTGCCCATTGGTCAACTTTCCGAGGAGGCACAAGAATCGATGAATAAAGTCATCCGACAGACACGAGCGTTCCATTCAAGGAAAATTTCTCGGGTGGCAACGAATACCGATCTGCTGCATCGATTGCTTGAGTTGTCTGATCCATTCATTACAATTAATAGGATTAGTACGTGCAAGCCAAATATGTTATTTTCTAATGATGCTCGATTCCTACTAGATATGAACGACTCAAGTACTGGGTCTGATTCTGACGATACTGATAGCGAATAAAGCAACATGAAAAGCGGGTTTTATTTTTTATTTTAATTCAAAAGAGAGTGTCATTAACGCAACATATCAATACAAGAATGTTCATAAATCTTTGGAAAATGATCTAACGAAGAATTAAGATCTTTATAAACATACCAGACGGATAGTCACAGTATCTCGATTGTCGCCTTTTGAATGGGATCAAATATTTAATAGGAGACATTTGATTTTGATCCCTTCTTAAAACAGCTGTAACTTTTCCGGATGTAGTCCGATGTAGACAACTCCAGCATGATTTTGCAGCATTTTTGTTGTTCTTTCAAATGTAAGTTGTTTGATCTGCCACTATTTGCCACCTTATGAATATTTGAGTTCAAAAATAGGCAAATTTTATTGAAAAATCCCAAATATCTCCAAGTATATAGGAAATACCGAGAAACAATTTTCTACAATAACATGTATTTCAACATACAAAGAAGTCCTTAGCAAACATTGCTAACCTGTAAAAATTACATAGAAAAAGTTATGGTAAAAATATGATTTAAGAGACACGTCCACAAAAAACGCTTTATAGATCAATTGAGCAAAAAGATAGAAGGTTCATGTCTTCAGCAAAGTTGTTTGTATTGAAATAATCTACAACTTTGCTGAATACACAAACCTTCTATCTCAACTTTAAAAAAATGAATGTTGGATCCCACACCGTCAAAAGATGGCGCCAATTATGCCTTAAAACTTCTCTAAAGTCAAAGGATTTTGCGTAATCTCACACGATCACGTTTTTCGCCGTTTGGACCACTGTGCTGTGGGGCGAAACATCTTTACATTATTTCATTGATACTTGCCTTGATGAGCAAGCTGGAAGACCCATTCTCGCACTCCAGACACAGCGAGGGCCAGGACAACTTGGACTGCGTTGTCGAGGAAACGGCTCGACTGTGCTAGGTGGATATTAATAAAATTATATCCAAAATGTACTAGAAGATCATTACTTTATTGGTGAGAAGTTTCTAATAAGCCCTCCCAGTTCCTCTGAGTACAGAACAAATCTGATACTAAAACCAGAATTGCTTAGTCTGCATGAAGCAGCCGATTTTATCAAGGAAGTTCTATTAACAACCAAGAATTAATCGTTTGAGGCATACTGAAGCATTAAGAAGGTGATATGTGTCACTATAGGAAATCATCATCGTTGCAAATATAAAGAAATTAAACATAACCATTTGCTTCAGTACCGGCAACCTTCTTTGTCCCATGGGGAGGGACAAAAAACACTAAGTTGAAAATCGGCGTAAAGTCCCAGTGGTTACATAATGAAGTCAAAGAAGACAGAAGGCTTCCAAGCTTTATAGTATATTAGCCATATATCAGCCTTATACACACTAAGATTTTCTTTTCGTGTTCGGTAAATTTTACCGAAATCAGAACAGCTGAACGTTCGGTAAAACTTTGACCTTCATTTTAAAGGCTATTCAATTTGAAAATAGTTTCAAAGCATGTTCAACTGTGTTTAAATGATCAAATCTTGTCATTTTAGTGGAGATTTAGTTTCAAAGTAGCTGAAAAGCAATTGAATTGCATTGCATTAATTTTACCGAAAAGTTCAGCTGTTCAGATTTTGGTAAAAATTACCGAAGTCGGTGATAATTTCTAAGTGTGTATGGCAAAACGGCGAATTGGCGGGCCTGTTGGTTGCTTGATCCGTTCTCGTTGAAAGCTGGCAAAGTAGTATTATATAAAAAAGGGCTTCATTAGCATTAGTCTCTTTTCCATATATAGTCATATAGAACTAGTTAGTGTTCTGAGTGCTTATCGGCTTATCAGTTTTTGGTGATAAAACTACAAAACCTTATTTCACGTGTACAAACGCCATCAAAACATCGACCGGCAGTTCGCTCCAATTCCCTACATATTATATGGCCGCTTCGTGTAATTAGCAGTCGCATCTAGTGAAACCGATCACTGTGATGTAGCAGAAGCAAATCTCACGCTAATTACCATCATCGCCTGCCGCCACGCAGCGATGCTACCGATCGGGAAAACACTATACACTGTGGTAGAGCTGCGTGGATCTCTATGTACCTATCCACCTAGATTGAGATTGGTTTGAATTTACCATAATGTTCATGCTTAGCCAGCGTTTTTGATGCGATAGCTAGGTAAGTTCACGATTATGATGAGGGCGAAGGAAACCGAAACGCATAAAATTTGCATCATCCGTGCATTGAAGGTGAACTTTTTAGTCAATAGTTGCGAGTGAGAGAGAGAGAGTGAGATGTGAATTTTATCTCAGTTCAAGACGAGACACAGCGAGAGAGGGAGGGTGGTGATGGCGCCAACGACCATTACCCCATCATGTGAGATGGTTGCAAAAATTTTCTATGCCGGCGGACTCGGCCGTGCAATTCTGGGTGAAATTCAATTACACTCTCGAAGCTGGAAAGTATTTTTTTCTCTCTATAGTGCTATGTCTATTTGCGCTATGAGCTGAGTGAGTGAATTGAAATTGAATGAAGATGATTACATTCATTAGAGAAGTTTAATGATGGTACACAGCAATCGTGTTTGCGCGTGTGTGTGTGTGTGTGTGTGTGTGTGTGTTAGTGAGTAACCGGGGAGATGAGGGAGAAGAAGATCGACCCAGGCCGGCTCAGGAAACTGGGCCTGTTGAAGAACTATTATTTGTAGGATTTTAAATACGTCGGTTTCGAGAGCATTGTGAGACTTGTGCAGAAGGGGGAAGGAGGAGACCAGGCGAGGAAATTACATTAAAATGTTTGCTGTAATAACCGGAAAATGAAGAGATGCTTTTTGAGTTGGGGAATGCTCCGAAGTGGAATGGGCTGGGTACTTGAAGTTTGTTCTATTTCGGGCATTGGAAAGAGTGAATTTGTTTTGTTGGAGGAAGTCGTTTAATTTCGGGTTTGTCCTAATGGAACCGTCTGCTGCATTATAAATGGAACTCGACAAATCCGTTTGAAAGTGGTGCATTTCACTTGATTGCATTCCATCAGGCAATGATGGAACCGCAATTCAAAACCACCAATTAATCATTTTGCAATGAGAGTGCACACACGAAAATTGCTATACATACAACCTCGCACTCACGCGGCGACGCCGTTGCTGCCGCCGCCAAAACCATCACTGAACTGATACGGTTTTGATTAATGAACCTATCGTCTTATCGGGCGCCATTAATTACTGTGGCTTTATAAATTTTTCGCCGAGAAGAGTAGAGTGAGTGCCCCCTGATGCGTGCGTGGAGTACAAATGTTTGTGAGTGGAAATCCTCATCGCAACATGATGAACAGTACACATACTCGGCTAATTTAGATAATGGGCCCGCAGTACCCTCATTCCGTGGCCATTTATCAACAGGATTCTTGCTGTTGTGTTTGTTTTTAAATTATACAATACAGACCAAAAAAAAAAAGACTACACACGCAAAATGCGGATCATGAAAAGAAATTGAAAATAATGTAACCTAAATTCAAATCAACTTCCATTGTTTTCTTCGGTCGAACATCCATCATCTCTTGACGAGCTAATAATGGAAAACCCGGAGCTTATCGGAACGGATAATACCCCACTATCTAAATGAGGATATATCGACGCAAATCAGGAACCATGCATGCATTATGAGCACGGCACGCATTCGAACTGTTAACATAACCTACAGGCAGCTTTGTGCTGTTCGAGAATGAATAAATAATTCGCAACCGAGGGGTGCGCCAATCGTCAAGTGCTTCACCAAAGTGATACTTGCTCCATTTCACCCCCTTCCCCTTGAGTATGCAATATAATTCGTCTTTAATTTACATACAATTAAATATCTAAACATGTAAACATTGTTTGATAAATAGAACTACACACCGTTCCGAATCCGTTGGTGTGGAAGACGAGAGCTGGGGGGGGGGCAAAAAACCACTTTAGTTCCGCAAACATCCCATACTCGCACGCGTGTTCTCGCAATACACACGACGAGCACGCAAACATCAAATGGAATATCAAATTTCATATTGTTTCAATAACGCAACGAAATGCGCGCTTGATAGGTTTTCGTGTGGTCCTTTTTCACCGGTATTAAATGACCACTTCCTGCTACCGTCGCATCAGGTTCGGAATCCCCGCCGGCGGCGGCGGACCGAAATGGAGAACTAGAAAAAACACTTTTATGTTTCGATTTGATTCCCGTGCCGGTATCGTGACGTTGGCATAAAACCTAACCTCGAACCTGTTTTGCATATGACAGCGGCACCCATTGCAATCATCGTCATTATTATAATTATGAGATTATTGAAGCTGGAGGTCGGACGGAGGGAGCATTGCGATCGGTGGGGTCGGTTAAATGAATAGTTTAAACTTTGACTCGGATAGGCTGATGCTTTGTTGATGTTGATTGGGATGGGTAGGGGAAGACGGGGTAAGACCACCGCCCTAAGCAATCCGTTTAGAAGCTCAATATGACCATGAATTTTCACAATTTTTTATGCTAAATATAACAGGGTGGACAGTGATTTTTCATTTTGAAATTTTCGATATTTTCCGGTTTAACAAAAAATTCCCGGTTTAACCAAGGTGTAAATTACTCAGAGCAAATACTAAGTTTTGTAGAGAGTAAATTTGAGTAATGCCATTGTAATGCATGACCATTATTTGTGTAATAATTATGAGCACTTTACAAAAACTATACAAGTGTGACCATGGATGTGCTCATAATTTATTATACAAATGATGGTCATGTTCATAGTTTGTCATACCAGTGTATCTGCGGCATAACTCTGAATTACTCAAAACTGATCAAAGTAGTCTCGCCTTTGTCAAGAAATACAATCATTCGTTAAGAAAAGTTAAGACTAGTGTCATCTATCCGAGGTTTTAATCTTGTAATAAGATCACCGAAAATCTGGTCGTTCATGTCGGTTTTGCAGTGATGAAAACATTTATTTTTTAAATTGATATAATGAAAACAAAACTGTACAACTTTATTTGTAGGATGGATCATATATCTGTTAAGGAGCTGTTCCCCGTGGTGAGAAGAAATTGAAAAATATGCATTGATGCAAGGGGTATTTAACTCTGCACATCCCAATCTGTGCCGACTACTTTATCTGTGCCGAAAGCTAGGTCGAGCGTTTTGCTGAACGTGCCGAAGTGTGGCAATCAAGCTATCAGTCTCAGTAACCCATGAGTTTGGCAACCCTGCACTTATGACTTTTGAGATTGTGTGTTTACATTTTCAAGTCGTGATAATATTCAACCAGCTGGTTGCCGGAAGTGGCACTCGAAGATTAGCCCCTCCGCGAGAAGGGGAAGGGTGACTTATGGCAGAACCTGTTCATCCAGGAGAAGACAGTTATCTACCGTGTGTCATTCTGGCAGACGTTTGCCAAAACCAAGTACCCAACCGGCAGTGGAAGATGAATCTTGTCTGCAATATCATCATGCTACTCGGGCAATGCTACAATCTGAAAAATAGATAGGAAGGACTCAACCTAAAATGGCCACTGGCGGTAGTAGTAGCAGCACAAGACCTGCAGTAGCTTCCCAGTGTCAGCAGTCGTGGTTAGGTACTAAATTCGTCTGACTGCCCCGCCTTTGTATGGAGGTCCATTGTTTATTCAAATGTCGGTCCAGAACCTCGATACTGGTTGCAGTCGTTTAAAGGTTACCTCCTCCTTGTATCTGCCTGTTGTTCTTTAATATTTTTTATCTTTAGTCGTGCCGGAATCGCGTATTAATCTCCCTGAAACTGCTGCCGGTTCCGATTGCGTTCATTAAGACCACGATTCAGTAAGCAGCATCTTTCTTAATGTTGCTGCTGTCATCGGTGATACGTACAGTTGCAAAAGAGCGTAAAGAGACCTCCACAGTCAATCTAATCCGAGTTCAGTCCATAGAATGAGCTGTACGGCTGGCTGATTGGTGTACCGGGTGGTTCTGCGGGAGAAACAGCTGAAGAATGGTAGGATCGTTCGGCACCGTGGTGTTGATGCCATTGCCATGCTCCTTAACCATACAATTGACTCTTGGTCCGGATCCTATGGCCATCGAGGTAATACTTAATTCTAGTTAATTCTGGCCTATTCTGCGGGGCGTGGTGACTCTGAATAGTTTGTTTGGACTTCCCTAAAATTAAGGACATCTCTCAAAAGCCGTGTGGACTTTCTGTAGAGGTTCATCCTCCAGAAGGCATAAGGACAAAGAGAGTCTCGTCAATTATACAATCTCTTATTATGATTGGGGACAATTTCGCTGGAAAATAGCACTGACAAAAAATCCCTTTCCCCCTTACTTTGAAGTAAACCTTAGCAACGATTGGCAAAATGTCAACACAAAACAGTGATGCCATTTTAAATTATATTTTGTGTTGTACTTGTCATCGTATGCCATGACGCGCCGATCAGTGTGCCACGATGTGTTTCGGAACAATGTGCAGAGTTGATTAACCCTTGCATTGATGATTGTCCACGCAGTGGTAGGTATCAAAATGCCTAATTCCCACAACGTTCATTGTCATCATTTCTGTGTTGGAATATACTTTCTTCAATATTGGATAGGCAGCTATTATTTTTCTCTATAACTACAGGAAACTGTTAAGATCAACGATAAGAATTGTTATCTAATCCAGCTCAACAATCTCACAAGATCTCACTTTATTCAACCTGTCGATTTCATTTGAAATTGGCAATATTGGAGAAATGCACAGCAAAAATCAAGTAGCTGGGAGTTTTGAACATTGAGCAACATGAGTTACTCAGAGTTACTCAACATCAACTCAAAAATCTGTCGTGAGCAAGAGCTGTCTTGCCCCTTGGGTTTAACATATTCAGCAAAAACGGATGTTTGCAATGACTATATTTTTTTTTTAAATGCAACCAAGTGAAATTTTTTTAAGTATTTCTGGCCAAAATATAACGAAAAATATTTATGCAAATCCTCAGAACTTACTGAGCAACTAAGTCATGGCATATCTTTATGTTCACTAGGCCGAACGGTATTGGACTGAATGATGTAGCAAGTACATTTTCTATTTATTTAAAGGTTTGTGTGTGTGTGTGTGTGTGTGTGTGTGTGTGTGTGTGTGTGTGTGTGTGTGTGTGTGTGTGTGTGTGTGTGTGTGTGTGTGTGTGTGTGTGTGTGTGTGTGTGTGTTCCCTCTAACCCCCACTGGAAGAGCTCACTCTATAATGTCACATTTATGGTCATTATAGACAGCTTTAATCCGGGAGTTAAACGGTGATAGCTCTATTGCAGATCCAGCAACCCATTTCAGAATGTCTGGAGAGTCACGCCCATTCCGAGGTTACTTTCACTTACAATAAGCCCCGCATGTATGTATTACCTCTATCAATTTGATATTAGTATTACACACACACTTCCAGTTTCAAAATGTTTTTTTGAATCCTGGCACGTATTTAGTTTATGTTTTTTTTTTTAATTGTAAAATGTATTTGGACTGGTCGCACTATGTTAATTTGATCCTCCAATCCATGGGTTCCGTAGTTTTCTCTACGTGTTGCATCACATTTCGTGATTCACCTTTGTCGTAATAGTTACTTCAACGAACACAAATTGTCTTGCATTGCCATGGTCATCTGGGTGGAGGTTCACGTCTGGTGCTTTCCCTAGGAACCTTTCGCGGCCGCCATCTACCACCCGTCCAGTCTTGGCCGCATGCACTGAGGCATCTTTCATATTGCTCGCAATCTCCGATACCGGCTAGAGACCAGTAGCCGAGCACTTTTGCAAGCGGAAAACTTGCTGATTCACGGCAACGTCGGCCACCGAATCATCACCAAAACTCGCGACGGACACTTTATCAACACGTTCCCGGGCTAATTCACCAACCGATCGGGTCCAAAATCGGACCGAATCGGTGTCGAATCTCTCAATAGAACAAAACTACATGTCGAAAATGTGGCATCCGAACTCGGAGAATCGGGCTCCAATTTTCGGCACCGAACAATGAAACTGAAGCTGCGTCGTAGATTTTAGAGGTTAGATTGAAGGTCAACCGAGTCACTCAAGGCAAACACAGGCAAAACACGATATATCACTTAATGATAACTTTATGAACACTTGAAACTAAATTTCAAAACACAAATTAACAAATTTTAAGCAAAAAATGTTTAATTCACTGACGAAAAATACGCAGCAAAAGAAAAACACGTCAACCTTCAAGTGCGGCTTACTGCGATCACCACTTTCCATTTATTTAAAGGTTTAACACGAAAAACGACAAAAACAGCTTTACTTCATTTTAGTAAGTCTAAGATCAAAACATTTCTAATGTCTTAAATTTTCGTACTAGCAAAATTGTGGAAACTTTTAATAAGTTCTATTTATCTCAGAAAAGTTAGATCTAGAGATCTTTCGGCAATGCCACAGATCTTAAGGGGAAGTCCCCGAAACTTTAGCTCAGTCTATTGATTGGTTTCAAAATCTTTAAGCGTTAGTTTAGACAAATTCAGGATAGTTCCATGATGTGCTGAAATGAAATCGAAAACCCTTAAGACGTTGCGAGAGATTCAGTACAGTGACCTTCAGAAAATTTATGAAAACTTCAGAAATAGTTCAGGAACTTCACAGAAATCCAGAGAATTCCAGGAAATTTAAAGGTGTTCACGAGAATTCCATTTATTTTAAAGCAGAACCGAGATTTCCATTATAATTGAGAGCTTTTGGGAAGCTCCGCGAACATCAAGACGGATCATAGAATTAAAGGGCAGTTAAAAAAAAAATTCAAGGAAATTGCAGAAACCGTCAAGAAGTTTCGAGAAAATTTCCGGGAATTTCCGGAAACTTCGGTTTGCTCAGAGAGAACTTCTGGAACGCAATACAAATTATATGAACATCCGGAAAATGTTAGAGTATTTCAAGGGTGTTATATCATGGAAATTTCAAGATCTAAAAATTTTCGAAAATTGAGCTAAGTTGATTAGAGAACATCAGCGAAGTTCCATTCATTAAAAAAAAAAAAGATGACTTTTATCAAGCACCGATATTTTCAAGAAATTCCATGGAACTTCCAATAAATTTAGATATTTTTAGATTGTTTCATTATATTCAGTGAAATTCCAAGTATTACTATTTATTATTCAGAAAAATCCCATTAACTTAAGGAAATTTGCAGTGACTTACAAGGAGTTCCTTGGAATTATAGGATGTTCCGAGAATTATATGATTGATCTGAAAACTCTCAGGGAATAATAAATATATATCAGAAAATCTACCGGAACATTTGATCAATTTATATAAATTGAGGTACTTCCCAGGGAAAATTAGTGATTTAAGGCAAAGTTCCTTGAGCGTTTATAAACATAAGGAAATTTGTAGAACTTTCGGGAGCGTAAATAAGTTTCTGAAATTTCAGAATAACTTCGAAAAGTTCACAGAAGTACAGAGATCGTCAAAAACATTTCGAGCACTTCATAAAGGCTATGGAACTTAGTAAAGCTCCAAAAGCAAGGCGAATTTCAGGGGAGTTCAGTTCCATTAGTTTCACTGAATTAGCGGCAATTTTCAAGAAGTTCCCAGATGTTCAGAGAACTTTAGAGATGTTAAGAAAATTATTGAGGTTTTCACATAAGTCCAGAAGTTCACGAAAGCTTAAACATCTTTAGAACAGTTCAATTAAATTCAGGGTAGTACAACAAGCTTCATGAGAACTGCAAACACTTTAGAGAACTTTGACTATATGTTTTTAGTATTACTTCTACGTGAAGTCAACGATTTACATAGTTGAAGATGCTAATTTCAAATAACAGACTGTAGTGGTAATTTTTATACGATAGATGGAGTAGATGAAAGCATAGAGTTGATAGTTCCGTTAGAGTACGGCAGTGTGAAGATTGTATATATATATTAGAATAGCGAACTAGGACAACTTTTAAGGAAGGTACAAATCGGTTTTTTCATCTCTCTTTACCAAACTCCCCCTTTGGAGAGGGATGGTGAGGGGTGTCCCCACCCGTGTCCCCTCGAGATCGTCAAGTCGACCATGACAGGAGCACATATCGTGGTAGGGGTAAACAATAGTTGCAATTTCCAAACCTACGACTGGATGCCTTCCTTCAAATAACAACTGAAGTGCGGTAAAAAATCGGTAGAACTGTTTCAAACACACAGTTGGTACATGAGCGGGTCGGTTTTCATCTCTTTTTGCCAGTGGTGGCGGGGGGGGGGGGGTACACCCCTCACCATCCCTCTCCAAAGGGGGAGTTTGGTAAAGAGAGATGAAAAAAACGATTTGTACCTTCCTTAAAAGTTGTCCTAGCTCGCTTGTCTAATATCTATATACAATCTTCACACTGCCGTACTCTAACGGAACTATCAACTCTATGCTTTCATCTACTCCATCTATCGTATAAAAATTACCACTACAGTCTGTTATTTGAAATTAGAAACTTTAGAGAAGTTTCGAGAACTTCAAGAAAGATATTGATCTCGCTAATAAAGCTCAACAAAAAAAAATCAAGGGTGAACAGATATTCTCAGAGCAGCGAAATAACATAAATTTTAAAAAAAGTTTTGAGAAATTCAGTGAATTGTTAAAACTTTCGAGAAGAATTATCATCGTTAGGAAAATTGTGGAATCTTTAGAAAGTCCGAAAAAGTTTAGAGAAGTTGAAAACATTAATGAGAAGTATTGCGAGCATCAGGCTAGTTTCTCAAACTAAAAAAGAACTTCAAGGCAGTTTCACTAATTTCAGGAATATTTTGGGAACTTTCAAGCTGTTCTGAAGACCTCAGAATAGTCCATTACATATTCAACGGGGTTTCCTCTGGAAATTTCTTTTGAAGTTTCTCCTAATATCACGCTCGTATTCTTCTGAAACTCTCATGGAATTATTTCAGAATTTCACTTGGAACGCTTCTCTGAATTCTCTAAAAAAAAATCACAAGAATATAGTTAGAATACTTCTCGCAATTCCATTGCAATATTCCTCAAAATGTCGTTGAAACTATCCTTCGAATTCAATTTTCTTTTGTTTTTCCTGGGAATTGACTTGGAATTCTTCTCAGTAAGATATATTATGGAAAGATTCTCAGATTTTTCATTGAACTCATTTAAGATTTCCATTTTAATCTCACTCCTTCCTAAGAATTAATTTTCATTTCTTATTTTTTCCTTAGATTTCTCCCCTTAATTTGTTGGGCAATTATTTTCCGAATTTCTTTCACAAACTTCATGTAATTATCCTCAGAACGCCCTTAGATGTTCCCTCTGAAGTTCAGAGGAGGAGGAATTCCTATGAATTTACATTAAAACTTACTTTCCATTCCATTCCGGGGTTTCTTGAAATTCTATTCAAAACTATCTCAGGCTTCACATGAAATCTAAAATTCTTGAGAACTACCATTAAAGCAGATTGCACTTGACATTTTCTCATAGGATTTTTTTTCCCAGAACTCCCGTGGAATGAGGTCATTAGAAATTATAATACAATTCCATGAGCCTTAAAACTGTACAAGGAATTTGACTCAGTTCAGAATTTATAAAATTTGTTGGAAATATGCATATTCTAGAACCATAAAGAGGCTATAAAGTTCAATGTGTGAATGAAAATAACTAGGAATATTTTTTTTTTATTTTAAAATGCATTATTTTCTTTGGAATAGGCTTAGTAAGAAAATTATAAAATTTCCAGAGCAGTGTTGGCAAAATCAGAAATCAATTGATATTTTTCCGCTCTCATGGGCTTGCAATATCACGCGTGATATTGGAACAAAATATCATGCTTGATATTGATTTTACAAGCTCCTCCTTTTTCTTAGAAAGAGAAAGCATAGTTTGTTATCTCTTTTTAATCTTCACCGATGGCAGACGCGAAGGGACTGCTGCAAGCCGTTATGGAAGTTTCGGTTGCATTCGGGTGTAAAGCAAAAATCATTAAACTCAATCTCACCACAGTTTGGTGAGATTTGCAGTTGGTGAGTTTTGTTAGCTTGATATTCCGAGCTGCGATATCATAGCTTGCAAAACCAACCGCAGTTGTTTGCTTGTTGATTTTTGTCTACGAAAATGAAGCGTGATCTTGGGCGTTGGTGAGATTTGATTTTTTGATATTTTCCCAACAATGTTCCTGAGTGTGATAAGATTCCTTGAGACTTCCAGGTATTTTCAGGAGAAATAAAATTCCCTGAGAATTTCCGGTTTTTCAGGTTTAGTCATAAACTTTCTATTGAATCTTTCGCTTTAAAGGTCCCTATAGTATATATTGAAGTGTTAATGAGATTCTAATTTAATGAGTCTAAAACATCAAACATTTATTTGGTATGCCATCAAAACGACTTATTTTCTTTTCACTTTTTAGTTACTTTTTTACAACTATGAGTCACTATTTGGTCACTTATTTCTACAACATGGTCACTAAAATCACTATTTTTGACAGCATTGATCGCTACCAGCCCTGAAACATAGACAAATTTTCATATCTCTATCCATTTTTCAACATATTAGGCTTGGAAAACTTTCAAGATGACGAATAGATATCGGAATCAGAGTTTATTTTTTTCGCAACCTCAGAAAATTTGTGATATCTTGAGATCATGGACAATGAAAAAAAAAAAAACAAATGCACTCTAGCCATTCAATTTAAGAATTTAAATTCGGTTTTTTTTTCAGTTTAATTGCAACAGCTAAATATGGTAAAATACCCCAAGTACCATCACAAGTTTTATCGCATGATAAAACCCAAATCCTTACTTGAAGCATAGATTATTATTTTGCTCAACTGTTGACCCCAAAGAATACAGTATGTAATATGTAGTAAGGTCAAAATATGTTATTCTCAATTGGGGATTGGAATTGAGAAGAGAAATGCAAGGAAATTCCAATGATGATTTTTGAAATAATCTTAAAAGAATCTTTACAGGATTCCAAGAGGATGATTTGAGAATGCATAGCAAAATTTCAAGGAAAGCATTTTTTTTAATTTATAGTAATTTTTACACTCTCGGATCATTAGTGCTTTATCCGGGAGAGATTTGAACTCATGGTTTGGGAGTGAGAGGTATTCAAAGATGTCCTAGTCTTGGTATCTGGTTAGCACAAAGTGCAGAAATTAATGTTTAATCTTATCTCTATGTCCGGTGTCGAACATTTGCATGCCAAGCATGATCGGAGTTTGCAAGGAGTTTGAGACGGCATGAATCTGCTTCTCTATCTTGAAGTAGCTTCGTAACAGGGTATGTCTCGCCCAGCCTTTATACTAGAACTACTTCACTCGGAAAACTGTAGCAAAATAATTCAAGCAATGACACCATATGAAATTCTATAAATTTAGCTATCGTAGTAGGAATAACGACAAAATCACCGCTTGATCCGGGCGCGAACAGATTGCGAGTGAGAGAAAAGAATAATATGAAAGTTGTAAGCAAGAGAATGTAATGATATATGTGCTATAAAGTTGAATGATTCCAAGTAACATTACAAGTTTAAAGGTTTAAAGGATTCTTCAAGACCAAATTATGGCCTACTAGACTAATATAAAATCAAAATTGTTACTTGGGATGAGAATATATGATCTTTCCCGGTGCAATTTGGGTTTTCCCGCATTTTTTCCCGGTATTCTGAATTCCGGGTTTTTCCCGGATTGCCACCCAGATGTTAGGGTTTAAAAATGCGTTGTATTAGTTCATAGTTTTATAGTGCACGAGCCCTGTTCCCACTTGTTTGGCTGCCCATTTCCGCTTGAAATCCTTCAGGTCAATTGCAGTTCCACCCTTTTTCTTCAGTATGTGCTTCACAATTGACCAGTATTTCTCAATTGGCCTTAGTTCCGAAGTATTGACCGGATTCATCTCCTTGAGAACCACTCCCAAGTAACAATTTTGGTTTTATGAGGGTTCTGTAGACAATTATTTAGACTTGTAGAATGCTATAAAACCGCGATAATATCTGCAATGTTACTTGGGCTGTGACGCCATTTCCGCTGCACTGTTTGGTGGAATTTGAGTAGTGGCAGCTTGCCAAGTCCGGCCAGAACAGGCAATCCACCTCATTCTGCTCCAGAAATGGTAGTAATCTCTTCCGTAGGCACTCATCCTAGTAAACTTTCTGGGTCATGGTCCCAGATGTAATGAAACTTTCGCCTTTCAGCTCACAACTGCAGATTGCTTGGCCGACAAGGAACTTTTTGGGAAATTTCGACTTCTTTTTGATTTTACATTCTTCCGGGTATAAAATTTGATCGAAAGCTGCCAGGACCGGAACTTTCGTTTTGAGCCCGCAGGTATTTCTACGCGATTCAAGCAACAGTTTCCCCGGAAAAAGAATAGTTTTGCTTTATGGAACGATTTTCCCGAAAAATCGCCTCTTGGACAATTTTGCAACCATCATCCATAACAGTTCTAACTGCGAAATGTAGGTAGCGAAAGCTCGCAAAAGATCCACTATAAGACGCCAATGATATCGACGATGGGTTCTCTATTGGCCTGAATGTAAACATTACACTCTCGATGCATACTAATCAAAAGTTCATAAAATGATAGAATGGAGAATACATACACACTACGAAAAAGTAATGTAAATTTCGGTGCCCTGACAACCGGGTACCCTGAATAAGCATACTTATCTTTATTTAAGTCAGTTTTATCCATCGAGCCTTTACACTTGATAGATTTATCTCAATAATGAGATTTTAAGCTTCACTTATTGGTATAATACATGGAGTCTTATAAATTAATGCAAACGATTGATCTCAGTAATTGATTTGCCTGACAAACTACAGCCATAATTAGTACATCTACCCTATATACAAAGGTGATGAGTTTATCTAGTATTATGAAAATATGGGTGATTAGCTACCATCTCCATTGAAAAAAAAAACAGGATTTGACAAAAACGCAAATGGGACCGACTTGCGATGAGCGGCAGTATACCTCTGTAAAACCATGATAAAACCAATATTGTTTCTAGGGAGAGCACCCTCGCGAATTAATCAGATTTATTAAACTGTCCTTCACATAGTGCGAACTTTCAGCCTATCAACCAATCAGTAGTCATTTACTGACCCGCATGGTTCCAAAACGATGTGTTTGCCATCCCCAAACTGATAACATAGCAATTTCCCGTTTTAATCAAAATGCGCTCAAAATTAAACCGATTAATTGTCCTGCAAGTGCTCACCACCAAACAACGCCTGGTTAGTACTGTTGAAAAATTCGAAACCGTTAGGTGACGGTGCATATCAGCATCATCATAGCAACGGGGACCAGCGGGCCACACCAATCATCGTTTGAATTATTAATGAAAAAGATAAAATTAATGTACTTACATTAATCATATTATCAACCCCCGGCGGGCCCTACAGCTTGGCATATTGGTTGGTTGGTTGCAAGTGTGAATGTGTGTGTGTGTGCCCTCCTGAGACCAGGACCGAATGTCCCCTAACACCACGTACTCTCGCCCTCGTTTGCTGTATCGGGTCGTAATCACGTTTTCCAACCGAGGGATTCACCCGCCATCATCGCGGACCAAGCTGCGATAAAAGTTCGCGCTCGGTGCAACAACACGCGGGCTGCAGCCTATTTAAAAACATTAAACTCATCGACAGCAGCAACATGTTTAAACGCACAATTTTCGGTAAGAGCAACAGCCAGTTAATAATCCGAGCGCAACCTGTATGTGTGCACGCCTGTTTGTGCACCAGTGTATTTAGACCTGTTCGCGAATCGACTACAACCCCTAATTACTTGGCCATTTCCCCCTCCCGTCGCCGGCATTGTAATCGTGACCGGATTCTCCCGGTATGCCCCACCACGGCCGGACGAGGGGAGAGGGCATCCTGCGTTGACCGCGCCGCGGCGGATATGCTTCGCGAGCATATTACGTACATCAGAAGTGCAGAAATTGAGTTGTACATTATCGGTAATTGCGAAAGTCATTAGCCGAAGCATCGAATCGATTTTTACAAGAATTGCCTAATGGGTGCGCTAAATGGTAGCCACGATAGCAGGTTCAAAAGAGTGCGGAAAAGAGTTCCTACGATAGGCGGCTTTTGTTTGCTCGTTGGCAGTTGTTTCGATGAATGGACGGACTGTTTCGAGAAGGAAGGCTATTTGAGATCAAATTGGGGATGTCTGCCAAGACTCAAGGAGGTCGGGAAACGTTGGTGCGATCGTGACAATCAGTGACGGTAAAAAATCGGAAATGGCGCGTGTGAATCCACTTAGATGGAGCGTCTAGTGCTGGTAGCTGCTGCTGGTTGTTATTCTGTTTATGGGTTAATTAATCATAAGGCTACCGTGTTTCGTATATGCACATGAGCATTGCGTGTTCCGACGTTGATACATGGCTACGGAACATTAACTGGCTTGAAGTTTCTTTTTTTCGCATGGGTCATAAAGTTTTAGGAAACTTCTTTGTTACATGCAGAATACATGCCTTCGCTATCAACGGGCGGCTCCGCAGTATGATAACATCCCCTTTTGATTGATCGCATTTCATATAGGGGTATTTATCATGAACGAACTAGAATGTGAAAGTGGTTGGCACAAATTATTATTTCACAATACAGTCCAACATCATCTCATCTGTTAGTTCAATAATACGGCAAAAAATATTCCGGAAGGTACATGTTTTGGTCAGTTTCCTATATTGGCCATCTATATTAAAAACGCTTGATCAACAATATTTATGAGTATCCCATTGCAAATGAAAATTGCCCAACCATAATAAAACTAAGAGCTCTTTCCCCCACCATTTTTGAATTTGGATTTCTTTACACTGAGTTCTCTGTAGAGGTTGTGACAGATTAAGGTTCTACAAAGCGTAGTTAAATTTGTGTTCGTCTTCTTTTTGAAATATTCTTCAATCATCATCATTGGTTTACACATACATTCTCATATTATTGTAAAAATTTAACACTTGTATTTCATGATTTTAGAACCAAAATTTCCTGGGTAAAACATATTCACTGTATTTACTTACTTGTGTTCTTTGAAGCTTAGCACAATAACACACAATCGAATACACAAAATCCAAAACAACTGCTACTCAAGACTCTTGCTGAACAAAATTGAACACCAAGAAAACCACTTCAACTTAACTGCTTTGCCGGCAATCGTAAAAGTAGAAATACTCAGAGGTAGAGATAGGCGGAGAAAACAAAATACAATTCGGCAGCAGGGATTTGTTCCTAAATTATCTTGCAACCCTTGCTAGAAGCTAGCATTTCAAATGACTTGTATTTTTGATTCGATTTACGTACAAAATAATAATTGATTGCATCGCAATATTTTGCACATTTCTTGGTGCCATTCATTAACCGCCGAAGATCAATTAATCAATATAGTTAGAATATTGTTTTTGATTCCAAAAACTAGTTGAATTTGAGAAGCACACAAAACATAAAGGTGATTGAATTTCTGTTCGATTGCAATACTCTCAAATGTATTCTAGTAAGAATAAGAAATCCTCGGAAAAATTCTAATGGGAATGTTCGATTGGCTTAGATTTTGACAGTTCATTTGGCTCAAAACATTCTCTCCGCCCATCTCTCACTCTGAGTATTGCTACGTAAAAGTATCATTGAAAAAGCGTTGCCAGATGTATTGCCTCTAGCAATGGATTTAAGTTTATTAAAACAAGCGATTGTGAAGTTTGACTCATTAATATAGATGAGTGGATGTATTTAATGGTGAATAAATATCGGAAACTGAGTAAATAACATTAAAACTTCAGTGTTGCCAAACTCATGGGATACTTGATTGGCAGACTTCGGCACAGCTTTCGATGCCTCTAAAACATTCGGCACAGATTGAGGTGTGCAGAGTTGATTTCCCCTTGAATTTAAAGCATTTGCAAGTCACCCTATTCTTAAATTGTTGCCCTCTGAGCGCTGTATGTTTACAGTCAATCTTCAAATATATATAATTTTTGTATTTAGATTCATGATACTCATCAGCTGATGACGAATTCAACCATAAGGCAGTCATCCGAAATTCGAAAGCATAAATATGGTATTGTTAAAGGGCTCGAGCAATGCAATAATCATTCGAAGTATTGCGCAGGTTTTCGTTCAGTGTACCTTAGATTTCTCGCGTTTCATATGAAAATGAATCGATTCTCCTCGTTGATCGATTCTCTTCGTAGACTTTCTCTTTGGTTTACTACGGCAACATAAACGAATTTCTCGTTAAGCTCGTAGCACAGTTCGACATAAGATGCTTTTAGCTTGCGCCTAAAACAACACACTGAATGGGAAATTCATTTGCAGTCGGGTTATTGGCGAAAGAGAAAATCGATTAAGAGAATCTATCAACAATGATAGGCCCTTTTCTCGTGTTGCGTGAGATTTTCAAAACATTTACACTGTCAAAATATCGGGTTGCCAAACATGTCATTATTCACAAGCAAACAATGTCAATTCAATGATTAGCACTCTCGACACTGCCGGCACAGCGCTCGTATTTATTTCAGTTACCGTGGGGACGTAATTTGTGACTAGCTCCGTTCCCTTTCAAATTGTCTCATTATTTATGAACGACCCTTATATTTGAAACTACACAGAGAGAAAAAAAAAGTTTGCCTAAATTTAAGTTCTTTTTACTTAATTTTAGGTAATTTTGAGTTTTGCATCCCACTCTCACTTTTTGTTGTTGTCAAAAAACGGAACGAGAGATTCGACTTTCTCATGACTATCGTTCAATAAGCTATTAGTGAGTATATGAGATATTCTCAAATTTGAGTCAAGAAGAAAATACTGGGTAGAAAATACTCACGAGTAAGTAATTATTTTTGCCGTAGCCAAATGTAAACTACTCTAAGCGATTTACTGAAAATTAGCTTATTGAACGGAACATGGGAGATGAGTGAAAAGAACTTAATTTTGGGTAATTTTTCGGTTCCGTGTACGTTTCACATTTATCTAGTGATGTCCGATTTTTAATCGAATAATCGATTAATCGATAAACGAACCGAGAAGTACAATATTCGTAATCGTTTATATCATGCCGATATAAGCATTAACTTCTCTAGAGGATCATTACTAAGGCATGGCAAATCATTTGCATTCATTTCGTGCATTCATTTACATTCATTTGTCCCTAACTTTTTTCAGCCTCAGAATTCCGCTAAATAGTGTATGAAGTTTTTGTAGGCTTTGTTATTAAGTACAAATTTTGTTAAGAACTCAAATCCGTATCTCTTATGCATGACGAACCAGAGCGAACAGAAGCCTCTACTGTTTTTCAGTGAATGTATTTTGCATTCACTGAAAAACAGTAACAAGTTCTGTCCGCTCTAGTTCGTGATGCATAAGAGATACAGATTTGAGTTATGAAAAAAAGTTGTAGCTAATAACAAAACCTACAAAAGCTCTATACCTCATTTTGCGGAATGTTGTTGATGAAAAAAGTTAGAGGCAAATGAATGTAAATGATTTTCCATGCCTGATCACTACCCATCGTTTCAAGCATGTTCTGCACTCTCATTGGCATAGCGATCAAAAACTAATCGATTAAAGGGTGATACGGTCAAAATTTGGTCAATATCAACTTGACGTATTTCTTTCAATTTTGCATTTAAAAAACCTGAACACCCCTCATTTTGAAGGTGTGTGTGTGTAGAATGTTGCTCCTATTTTGATTTTGGAATTCACTCTTCAGTTGTCAAAATGCCGTCCAAGCAAGAAGAGCAGCGTATCAAAATTTTGCTCGCGCATCGCGAAAATCCGAGCTACTCGCACGCAAAGTTGGCAAAATCGCTAAAAGTTGCCAAATCAACCGTTACAAATGTAATTAAAGTGTTTGGGGAACGTTTGTCGACAGCCAGGAAGTCTGGATCGGGGGGAAATCGAAAACCGGAAGCCGCTGAGACGACAAAGAGAGTTGCCGGTAGTTTCAAGCGAAACCCTAACCTCTCTCTCCGAGATGCCGCAAATAAGCTGGGTGTATCGTCTACAACCGTGCACCGAGCCAAAAAACGAGCCCGACTATCGACTTACAAGAAGGTAGTGACTCCAAATCGCGATGATAAACAAAATACGACGGCCAAAGCGCGATCCCGGAGGCTGTACACGACGATGCTGACGAAGTTTGACTGCGTGGTAATGGACGACGAAACCTACGTCAAAGCCGACTACAAGCAGCTTCCGGGACAGGAGTTTTATACGGCAAAAGGAAGGGGAAAGGTAGCAGATGTTTTCAAGCACATGAAACTGTCAAAGTTCGCAAAGAAATATCTGGTTTGGCAAGCCATCTGTACCTGTGGCTTGAAAAGCAGCATTTTCATAGCTTCCGGGACTGTCAACCAAGAAATTTACGTGAAAGAGTGTTTGAATAAACGTCTGCTGCCTTTCCTGAAGAAACACGGTTGTTCCGTACTGTTTTGGCCGGATTTGGCATCTTGCCATTACGGTAAAAAGGCCATGGAGTGGTACGCCGCCAACAACGTGCAGGTGGTTCCCAAGGACAAGAACCCTCCCAACACGCCAGAGCTCCGCCCAATTGAGAAATACTGGGCTATTGTCAAGCGGAACCTAAAGAAGACCAAAAAAAAAACTGCTAAGGGCGAGCAGCAGTTCAAGGCAAACTGGCTTTCTGCGGCGAAGAAGGTGGACAAGGTGGCTGTACAAAATCTGATGGCAGGGGTCAAGCGTAAGGCCCGGCAATTCGGATTTGGAAAAACGGAAGCCTAACTGAATATTTTTCCTGAATTTTATACTAATTGAACTTGAAAAAGAAATTTAATTTGATTTTTTAAATAAACGATTTCACCGATTTACACGCGTTTTCCCTTGACCAAATTTTGACCGTATCACCCTTTATATGTTAATCGAGTAATTCAAAAATGGGACAAAAATTTCAACTCTACCGAGGGGGCAGTATAACCACAAAAACACCTTGCATACGGGGGTATTCATTGGATGAAAGGGACCGTGAACACCCAAACGCAATGTGGGCGGCAGCGGAACGGAAACGGCACGTTTGACAGTTGTCACAAATGACGTCAAGATCCCAAATCGAAGTCGGTTTGGTTCTAACTAGTTTTCAAACCGACAAGAAGGCTTACTCAGATCGGACTTTTCCGCTGCCGCCGCCGTTCCACTTGCGCTGTCATTGCGCTTGGACCTTGAAAGAGGACACTAACTGGTCATCCGTTTATGCCTCCATTTGAGGTTCACCCAAAATTGTTCTATCTGGGTGATTTTCTGCTGCTCATACACGGCCGGCCTCGACTGACGCTTTCGCGTAACAATGTCCATCTTGTCCCGGTACTTCTTCACCGTGTGGCCGGTTACTCCGACCTCCCGGCCCATGGCGCGGAACGATGAGGCCACCTTGCCCTCGGTTTTCCTCTTCAGCTTCTGCTGCACTTTACCAGGCTTCCGTTCGACGCTCGCGCCTTTCTCCAGAAGGGAGAGGATGTTGTAAATGCCGGACCGGCTTTATCCGGTGGACACGAAGTGCCTCACGATGTACAACTTCTACGCTCCGGGGTGGAGCTGGCAGTACGAACAAACCGTAGTTGCTTGACTGTTTTCGCCATGGCTGCTGCAAATCAACTGATAACGCTGTCAATTTTTTTTCTGTAGCAACAGGTTTGCTATGATTGGCGATGCATAGGTGGATTCACCACCCCCAGGTGGCAGGGTAATCGCAAGAAAAAGCGCTAAAAATTTGTTTTCGGTCGATCTTGTTTTCCGTGCTGAGCACCAATGCTACCGACGCCAGGCAGGCAGCTCCCACATCTGAACCCTACCTATCGACCCATCAACTCATGGACCGGGGACCAACGGCTTTACTTCCCTTCCGAAGGAAGTCGATGAAGAGAATCGATCAATGTTACTTAGGACCTGATGTATTGTTCAGCTTGATTTGATGTTTAAAATTACCCGAATATGTTTCCCCATGCGCACCGCCGAATAAATTTCAAGAACTAATACATTTAGCTCCATTATTAAGCTGCACTCAAATTAACAAAAAAAAATTACCATTGTCTACAATCACCCCTTGCTTTGGGGACCGAAGCGCTTGCTAGTCGCAGTTCGCTTTCTCATCCGCCGCAAAACCAGAAAACAGAACTAAATGTAATCTATGATTGATCACGTAGTAATTCAAATTTAATTTTTCTCGAGAACGTACTTATGTTTCTGGCCCTGCCCGTGGCCATCGAGAGCGTGGTTCATTTTCTTCCGGCAAGTCATGCTCAAATGAAGACCAGTAGTTGGTTCAATCTTCCTCCAGGGGCGCAGAGAAGGAACATCTTCGACTCGGGACGGGATTGATGCCCCATCATTTGGGCGAGTAATCACCTTCGGCATGGTCCCGGCACGTAGCAGTAGTGGTAGAAGCGCTAGCGCGATAACGACTTCCCTGCCCCTGGCCTTCGTCTACATGTCTATGGTTGACGTGTCCAGTAGAGGCGCAGACCTTAAAAAAAAACAGTCAGGGAGAAAATGAATTTATTTCTTTCACCCTCCGGGAGACCGTCGTCATCGATGGAGATCAAAGGACGACGAGGACGGTGGGCTAGGCACAACAGACGGTTATTGTCATAAAAAAGGGACAGTATTTCACACCACCAGTACGCAGCCATTTATCTCAGGATGAAGCCACATTTTCTGCTAAGATTTGCTATTTTTGGTCGTCGTCGTCGTCTTCGGTTTGGAAGACGACGGAGAAAGGGTGGTTTTATGAGCGTTTGAACCCCGCTGTCGATAGTCGATAATAATTCATTCTTTTGTGGTTTCCGGAGCAGGATTTTTTCTGACTACGTATGCATTTTTCTTCCCGTCCACGACGATGACGACCGATATTTATTTCCGGCCCTGCATGGCTTCCTATCGACTCATCGAGCTGGATTCATTTCCGGTGCGAAAAATGAGTTTCGATGCTTCAATTGATTGCTGATTGTTTCATTGATTGCTGGACAGCTCTTATCGTTCTGCCCACTTTTCTGTCACTTTTTCAATTCGGCTCCGAACAAATAAATATACTTAAGGGAAAAATTGGACAGTCATCGAACTTTATTAATGTGCCTCCTAAGGAGGTTCTGATCGTTGTAATCAATTTCCCCCAGGCAAGTCATGCGGCGCTACGGTTCCGGTTTCGCGTTGCATTCGATCGGTTGTATTTCATTCCGAACCGAAAAACCATCGCAAAATAGCGCTTTATAAATTGATGAGTGCAAGGATAATTATGTGCTTGCGGTTTCTTCGCGTAGGAAATTAATATTTAATGGATATGAAATTTAAACCAGCTGAAACAAAAAAAAATCAAGAATTCTGCATCCGAAAAAAATAAAACGCGTAATCAATAATGACAGAAAAACGATAAAACACAATTGTGGTTACTGTGATGAACGGCCTCGGTTGAAAACAATGGCCCGTTTAATGAGATCACTTGAAAAAACAAACAAAAGTGCAGTGAATGGCTGGCAAATGAAAACAAACGCAGTGTTGAAAAATCGATAATTTACGCGAAGGAATATTAATCTCATTTCGATAATGTGACCTCCAGCATTTTCGATAATTTTAAATTAATTGTATTCCCTCTTTCCCTCCTCAATTCACACTGGGACGATTGGGAGCATCTCTGCAATGATTTTTTTTTTAAATTGCATTATTTGTTTTATTTTGCGCACGCCATCTATCGGTATGTGTATCGATCAACCGGAGACAAACGGACACATCAGTTTTCATTTCAGCTATCTCGCGTGATTGCCGCAGAACAGACAAAAAAAAATCTGATTGGAAACATCAAAAATGTGGGTTGTTTGCTGTCAGCGTGGGGTTAATTATAATTAATTTGAACAATTAACAATCCACGTGTGTTTGTTCGATGCTTGTTGAGGGGGGAGGGCAGAAAGATAGACAAACAACGTGGAGAGAAGGTTCAAAGTATCAATTTCAGCGGCGTACATTGATTAATTGTAACCCGCGCGCCGCGTTGTTGAGCCCTCGCTTCCATATTGAGCATCTGTCAAAAGTGATCGTTTATCTGTCGTGTGCGTGGTGCGATGTTTACTCTCACCGGTATCTATTTCGGTTCTAGCTACTACGCAGAAAGAAGCCATCAGCCTGAATTTATCCACGACGGCCGTCAAAATAAACCCAAACAGGAAACTGCATGAAACTATGTGGGCGAACGGGAGGTTACATCGGAAACGGGCGGTAAACAGCGCAACATTAGGACCGATTAATTGATTGTTTCTCAGCTTGTGGGTTAAAATCGACACCGAAACCGCCTCACAGAGTTTCATTTTCTCTTTGAAGTCGCTTGTTTTGCACTGCCGTCTGCCGTTTGCTGACGGCAGTGGACGATTTATCGTTTATCTGTCAAAATGTTAGACGCTTTGCGGCTCTACGCCCTCATCATAGCTACGGTTGTAGTTTCAGAATGCCTCCTATTCTCGCTTGCTTAATTGTTGTAATTAATTAAATATTTAATTAAGCCAAGATATTAAACAGAAGCCTCAACGAATTTCTATTCGTTTTCTTCTTTTCCATCCCGTAACCATCAACGACGCATTCATTGGTAGGGTAAAAAATCAGTCGGGCCTAATCTTCCATCTTGGGCCTATCAAGTCAATTATATGTTTGATACGATACTTTAGTTCAAAAACTACAGCACAAAGTCTTCAAGAGTTCAAAGTATGAATATGTACACCCTATTTTGCTCAGAAACGAAAGAAGCACTCCAAGCGAATCCATTTTCCCATTCCATTTTTACCTTAATCCGTACGATGAAGAAAATCCAATGGCGTTCCAATGCGTTCACAATATGTCAACAATTTGTGACTCTTTATCAAACTGCATGAAAACGTTATATACATTTAGAAGACATCTACAGTAGAAACAATCCATTTTGCGTTAAATTCCGCTCGCCTAAAGAGAGGTGATGCTTAGTAGGCCCAAAATTAGATCTAAACCCTACATAAAGTTTGAAAGAAGAATGAACAACAAGGGAAACCTCTTCTTACGCTCAACACAATTTGACGTCGAGAACATATGTTTTCTTCGTACTTCATGGGCGTTTTGTTGTAAAGCATGTAGCGCTTCGTCCCTCACCTTCCTGCCCAACTGCCCGGTCTAGTGGTGGCAACTGTATTTCGAATATGTATACGTATATGTTCCAGTCTAGTTCCAAATTTCATCATTCCGCTTTCACACATGACCGACCCAAGCGTGGTGTCTTCTCTATGTGTGAGAAAATAGCACCCAGAACCAAAATATCTACGAAAAACCGAGCGCTAACTAGAATGTGCTCAATCTGTCCCAAGTTGGACGTCGGTCGTAATTCAGTTCGGTACACTAGCCGGGGCAGAAAGTACCTCCACCGGCTGACATAATTACTTACCCAGCACCACCAGCCAGCAGCGCCATTCATTAATTAGCCCCTCTGCGAGAGATGCGACAAACATTGCAAAGTCGCCAAGGCAACTTATCGTTTACCTGTCAAATTTGCATCGTTGACAGGATTTTAAATGAATCGGCATTAATTTGGCACTCTTCGTCTCCGCTTCACGTCATCAGATGCAGCATCTACCGCATTGAATTGTCGAACCAATGGAAAAGGAAGGAGGGTTGACTAAGCCTTCTTCGATATGGATTTTCCTTGGTTGTTCCATACTAAATTAAAAAAAAAATAAGCCCTAAGGTACATAAATAACGTAAAACGATGCCCCTTACTGGCAGCGTGTGCGCTTGGCGACGTTATTGAAATGACGTAAATTTATGCTGCATGGGCAATTTGGTAACGGAGAGACGTTCGAGAAATTTGACTGTATTTATTTTTTTCAGCTGCTGAATAACCCCAGAAGCGCACAGTCCAGTCCAAGGGATAAAAGTCAATTTAGAGTGTCGTTTGCGTTTGGGTTGAGCTCAATCAGGTAGAATTTTGCTATCGAAGGAAGTGTGTTTTGATTTATGGTGGGGCGATGGTAGGAGTTATTAAAAAAAGTTGTACTGACGGTGGGTCAGCCGGCGGCCGTTGTGTTGGCCTTGTAGCCTCTTTGCAGGCGGCGGGGCAGCTTGGTTGAATATATCAAAAAATAATTGTTGATATTTTCAGTTTCTTGACTTAGACTTTAAAACAGAAGTATCCGTGGAACAAAAATTGTTCGGCACAGAAAGCTCTACTTTTCCATGTATTATTTTTTGAAAGTACTTAAATATTTCCTTTGATATTTAGAAACATTTGATGATATTTTAAAATATATCTAAGTTGTTTTGCCCCTTGCCTACCTTGGTTTAAGTTTTCCTCATGAGGCAATTCTTGGTACAACTTAGAATCAAACGTTTAGAGCAAATTTTTGTTTATTTTCCGAAAGTGTGGTTGAAGGGAAGACTAGGTCCCGAGTCCAGCTTATTCCTTCATTTAACTGATCTTTACATGCCGGATGACAGGAAAGTTAGGCCGAAGGTTAGGCAAGTTGAATTGAAGTGATGACGATTTTCTGTCCAGCATGCCGGTTAAGTTAGTCTACGTTTGGAGTACCTTCAGAAGCTGATGGAAATGTTCAAGGGTATCCAGAGCGAGTACAATGAGTTCGACGATTCGGATGATTTCACACTGGGCACCCTTGGTATGTAGAGCAGCGTTGCCAGATATACCGATTTAGAGCTTAATACCGATTTACAGATAAGGTTTCACAGAATACCGATTTTTGAGGTTTTATACCGATTTTTTTAAATAATCAACATGATTATTGCCTGCCCTCACTGAACTGTCAGAGGAAACTATTGTGAGCGACTTTTATCTTCTTGAATATCTCAAATTTTCTGTGTCTGCTCAACAAATTATTTATCTAGAAAAATGTCTAGTTCCGAGAATCTCAGGGAATTTCCAAAAACTTCAGCAAGAGGAAACCGAGAGGTTCATAAAAATTTTGGAAACTTAAGGGAAGTAACTGAACATAAGGCAGCGGCGTAGTGATAAGCGTGATTACCTCTCACCCCAGCAGGCCTGGGTTCAATCCCAGTCGGCACCGCCGGGATGTTCTGAGTTTGATGATTTGATGGGTCGATAGGTAGGGTCCAGGTGTTGGAGCTGTCTCCCTGGCGTCAGTAGCATTGGTGCTCAGCAGAGAAGTTCGATGTGAGAAGTTCCAAAATCTCCAAGAAAAGCCAGAGCCCTTCCGTTAGTTTGATTATACTCAGAGAAGTTCCAACTACTTCGAGCATGATCAGCATTGAACTAAAACCAGCTCCATTAACTTCAGGAAAATCAGGGACATTGTGGCGTCTTCAGGGATGATTTATCAATATCAGGTAAATTGTTGTATCATTAGATCATGTAAGGAACTTCAGGGAATGTTATATTAACATCCTCAAGAAATCTCTTTCTTCCGGAATTTTGTCCCCAACTTCTTCTTGAAGATTCTTTTGACTGTTCCGTTAGCCCTTTGTCTTCTGACTTTCCCCAGAAGTTTCTTCCAATCTACTTTAAAATGTTTCTTCCAGTGTCTCCAGGAAATTCAATTAAATTTTTACCGAATATATCTATAGAATTCTCCCAGAAGTTTCTTTCGTCTTCCTCTGGAAGTTTCTCCATAGGTTTTTCTCCGACTTCCATTGGAAGGTTTTTCTGAACTTTGTCTGTCTTTCTCTGGAAATAGCTACTCCTGGAATTTTATTCCGATTTCCGAATCTTTTCTGGTTTTCTTTGGATATGTTATCCGATTTTTGTTCCAAAAGTTTCTTTAAATTTTCGCCAGAAGTCTCTCAATATTTGTCTTGGAAGTTACCGAATGTTTTCCCGACTTTTTTTAGAACTTTCTTCAAACTTACTCCAGAAGAACTTCTTTAATCTTTCTCTGGAAGTTTTTTCAGCTTCCGAATTCAAACATTCCCCGACAATTTCTTCTGAATTCTCCTGGAAAGTAAATTTTCCGTTCTTGGTCCAATAGTTTGAATTTTCGCCTGCCAAAACGGCAAAAATATAACCCTTTATTAAAATAGTAAATACCAATGATACCAATAAGCGTTATAACAATCTGGCAACGAGTGAAGTATAGTCCAGGATTTCATATCGAATAAACGTACCTTATATAAACACAGCCCTGTCTTTAAATCTAAGAAGAAAAGGAGACAACTGACATCTTACTCTTTTGTCTCTATCTCTATCTATATCTATCTCTATCTCTATCTTACGCACTTCAAATCGGCCAATCACGAGTATAGTCGCCATATTCATAGTCTGGCGGATAGAATTACAATCTATCAAAAAGCGGAATCAATTCAATATATTGTAGACCAACAATTGGAAAGGTCCTATCAACTTTTATAAACAAAACGTCGATTATTCTTTCCTCGACAATCGAACGCAAATTGCCGGCATCATCGGATAGGGGAATTTTTCCCCAACCCAAAGATAGTGTTAGTTTGCGTAGGCGAGCCTTGAATCACGAGAAATTGGTTTCCGAAGTTTTGTTCGCAATAGCTGATGTGCTCTTTTCTGTTGTTGGTCGTGATTTGCTCGATCGGTTCCGCTATTTGACAGCTCAATTGGTTCCCGAGATCCTATCCGCCAGACTATGAATAGAGCGACTATAATCACGAGCTGGTTCGCGTTTGACAGAAAAGTGGTTCGTTTTCGCCCCCGTATTGTCTCCTCTTCTCTTAGCTTTAAATACAAGATACCTGATTATTGCGTGGACCTTGGTTAAAGAGCGTCCGGATGACAGCCGGGGTTTTTTAAGTGTAATGCATGGGCCAACTGTCAAAAAACCTGAAAACGTATCTATTGTGCGCCGGCCTTAACTGTTAGAGGAGGGTGAAAAGCTAGACTCGGATCGAAGAGGACGCTGATCCGGATACCGGAACTGGAAGGAACCTATGGGACGTTTTTACGGAAGTGTACAGATCTAGGTTGAGCCCTTATAAATAGTTAATTAATTCCCGTTCCCAATATGGTCCTACACTTGCCTGGCATGTAACCATTTATTTAAAAAAAAAACAAAATCTGTACATTTTAATGATTTCTTACGTGTGGTTATTTGAAATTTTTCAGTAGAATTACACTACACTGAAAATAAATTTTCGTTTATACAACGAAATCGCTCGTTTGTTCTACGAATTTATACGTTGTTTTCTGCAACGAAATGGATTTGTACATTGTATGAAGCTAGTTTCGTTAGAACTGCCACACTCGCTATCGCTACATCCAACCAGTGGGCCACAAGTGTTGGTTGTGGAAACCGAAAAATGTGGAGTGTGTTAGTGAGAATGGCTAAAAATAACTTCAATATTGTAAGCGATAAACATGACAAAAATATAAAATTGGCTTCAGACCGGACTCGTACCATGAGCCTTGCAACAGCCAGATCTGCACCTTATCCATCACTCTATCTGTGCTACGAGAAAGGGGAAGGCTAAAGGCAAATAAGAAGTACTCATGGAGCGGTAATTCGATTTCGTTTGCTTTTTCTGCTGCTTGCATGTATTTTTTTTCTCTGACATAAAACCACCGTGACCAGTATTTTGATTTATAATGGTAGCTTGCATGTATTGGTCAAACCAGTTTCCCATCTCCAACACACAATCAGAACTTTAGGAGACAAGAAGCGCAGTTGTTGGTTTGATTGTACGAAGATGAATTTATATATTATACGAATTAGGCGTAATATTGACATTGCGCCAGATGACAGGGAAAACGAATGTTTCGTACCATTTATGATAGATGTGTTGTATGTACGATATTGATTTTTACGAAACGGTTTTCAGAGAAATAACGAAAATACATTTTCAGTGTAGATATGAACCACCGATAAGAACGGAAAAGAAGACGGATCCCGATAGGGGAATCCGAAGACAGTTCCCGATAGGGAATCCAAAGACAGATCCTGAAAGGGAATCCAAACACGGATCACGATAGGAAATGCAAAGACGGATTTCGACTATGAATTCGAAAGAGACTTAATGTGGCATCCAAAGAAGGGAATCCATTGACGGATCTTGAAAGGGAATCCAATGACAGATCTCGATAGGTAATCCAAAGACGAATCCTGATAAAGAATCATTGTTTGATTTGATTCCTTTATTGTAGAGACTTTCAACCATCTTGATAAATAATCCGAAGGGGAATTCAATGACGGATCCTGATAGGGAAATCAATGACGGATCTCGATATGGAATCCAATGACCGAAACCGAAGACCGATCCCAATCGGGAATCCGTAGACGAATCCCGATGGGAATCCGAACACGGATTTCGATGGGAATCCGAACACGGATTTCGATGGGAATTTTTTTTCCGCTGGTGAAAGCTTTAATAAACCGTCAGGTTTATGGCGGTCGAAGGTGATGATCGCCGATAAGAACGGATAAGAAGACGGATTCTAATAGGGAATACGAAGACAGATCCCGAAAGGGAATCCGAAGAAGCGCCCGATAGGGAATCCGAGTACGGATTCCGATAGGGAATCCAAAGACGGATTCTGATAGGAAATCTAAAGACTGATCCTGAAAGGGAATTAGGAAGACGGATCTCGATAAAGAATCCGTTGGGGAATCCATTGACGGATCCTGATAGGGGATCTCGATTTGGAATCCAATGATGGACCCCTATGGGGAATTCGAAGACGGATTTCGATGAGATTTTTTTTCCGCTGGTGAAAGCTATCTACGGTGCTCTAATAAACCGTCAGGTTTATGGCGGTCGAAGGTGATGATCATCGATAAGAACGGATAAAAAGACGGATTCTAATAGGGAATACGAAGACAGATTCCAATAGGAAATCCGAAGAAGAACCCGATAGGGAATCCGAATACGGATTCCGATAGGGAATCCAAAGACGGATTACGATAGCGAATCTAAAGACTGATCCGGCGGAACTCGATAAAGAATCCGATGGGGAATCCATTGACGGATCCTGATAGGGGAATCAATGACGGATCTCGTGATGGACCCACAAAGTCTCCTTAATAAAGATATAAAAAAAAATGATGGACCCCTATGGGGGATTCAAAGACGGACCCCGACGGGAATCCAAACACGGATCCCGATGCGGAATCCAAACACGGATTCTGATGGGGAGATTACATTATTTATTTATTTATTTAATAAGTCATCTGACAAAGTTGTCTTAACGAATAAACTGTTCGTCTTAAATAAGGTTCAGTCTTCTTAGTCTATTCGCAAATTGAGGTGTGGACATTAGACTGATGTAACATTTGAAATTTTTGCTCCACATTGCTCAAACGGTTTCAAATCAGGTCCTGATTAGCCTCCCAAAATTTAAACTCATTTGGTAAAAAACTGACTTGGCACAAACCATTCGAAGTTTATATGGAAATTACTAGTAAGGCAGGATGCCTCTCGTAGTTAATAAAATCATTTAACAGTGTCGGAAAAGAGCTATCGTGATAAATCCGAAATGGCATCTATTCCGCTGGCAGTCCACCGATTTTTCCAAGTCAATCCTCATCACAACCTAGGGCCGCATCCTAGCCAAAACAATGGGGAATCCGAAAATTGATCCCGGTGGGGAATCCAAATACCGATCTCAACAGAGAATCCACACACGGATCCCGATAGGGAATCCAAATACGGATCGTGATGGACCGATCCATGTGCGGTTGAAATTAATTATATTATATTTTCAATATATTAAAACAATGTGCACATACCTTCCAAAACAGATAGCATTTTCCATAACGGAAACCGGTCTTTGGAACGCTGGCGGAACTTTATCCGTTCGATAGCTTTTCCCCCCTCCTTCTTCTGCGATCAACACACAACAAAACAAATTCGCACACTTTTCCTGTTCTGCTGTGAACCCAAAAATAGCAACCCATCTCGGTTTGCAACACGGTACTCAAATTTGATGACTTGTTGCAACCCGCGGTGGGAGTCGTTGGGTCTCGGAAATAGAAATGAAACCCCACATAAGGTCCACGGTGGAGATGCTCTAACCGGCTTGTATTTTGTTGCAATATAAGAAAACAACGAAAATGAAGAAAACTAGCTTCAATCGTGATGCTGCCTTCAAAAAAATTGTTTCTCATAGTTTAAACCAGGGGTGGGATATGGCTGTCAAATACGAACAATCGGCGTCCAGAGTTGATAATAGAAGAGTTACGCAGAGTGAAGCTTGCAACCCTGATGTCGATCAATGGGCATTTTATTTTATATTTTGGCAACCTTTGTTTTTGTTTACACCTCAGATGACTTCACCTGGGTTGTGAAAGTTTCCTCTAGTTTCGATAGCAATACTTCCCATGCAACAGAGTCAGTTTGTCTACTATGCTCGATAGGTAGACGGTTTGACAGTTCAACAGGTAGATTTTGGTTTCAGTCTGCGTAACTCTTCTATTATCAACTCTGTCGTCGCCTACCTCGTATAACTGGTTCCAAACGAAAGAGATGAACTAGCCTCAGGCTAAAAATCTCTAAAATAAAGACAAAAAAAAAAAAAAAAAAATGGTTCCAAACGTAAACAAGCCATATGAAACCTGCTTGGTTTGTTTACGTTTGGAACCAATTTCATACAAGAATCATCAGTAGGCTGATTTGACAGCATATCCCCCTCCAGGGTTAAACTACAAGCGGAGAAATTCTGAGCTTAATCAAGGTTACTGAACCGAGTTTGACAATCGATATAGTGAGTGTTTTTTCTCCATGCATTTCAACCAAAATCCCCATATAAACTTTAAACTCGTGTTGCATCCGAATGAGCTGAAACTTTCAACGCTGTCCAACTCTGGAGTTGAAGAAAACCACGCCATATTCCTTCTATCAACAGATTCATGATAGCAGCCTAATGCCACCAGGGAACGATTGGACGGCAGTTACACATATTTTGAAATTTCGTGAACATCCAACATCCGGTGTTGATGGAACGAAAGTGAATTCAAGAGCCAAGTACTAGATAGTTGTGAAGCGGAGTCTGATCCAAAGTCATCATGCTCGAGCAATCGCTTGATGTTCGCGTTCTACGCAAGGTCAATATAGCTACACACAACCAACGTTCCCTACACTCAATCCTAGGCTAATTCTTTAATATTGTTTAAAAATAATCATTTGTTATTTGACTACTATAAATCTTGAAGCTTAACAACCATTAAGCAAACCATAACCATAATTCATGACATTTAAAATTTCGTAAACGGCATCGAAAGTATCCCCAAACACTGGTAGAAAAACTAACATTCTTTTGCAACATTTATTCAACAATTCAGTCCATTTCAAGCTAGCAACTAACCAACCGAAATGGTGAAAAAATCGATCCTGCCAAGCATGAGAATCCAAAATTTATAACATAGTCTTGGAATTCGTGTGCCCGCGAAAGGGGCCAAAACCGAAGGAATCTGGCACAAAACACAATGGCACTCTGGATGCGGCGGCCAACGGCGGGTAAAGGAGAGAGGGAAATCTGATTTCTGATCGTGCCCCGTTTCTTCCACCCGCCTCTCGTCGTCTTTTCCGAACTCGAATTGCATGCTCATTTTTTATCCGCTAAATTGGTGTGTAAAACGCAAGGCTGCTTCAACAAACAGGTCGCCGGACCCCGGGTAGTAGGCGAGACACAAGGCAGAAGCGCACAATAACACACAGCCAAAAAGAAGTAATAATAATGGAAGGAAGGAAGAGTGATTGAAGTGTCATCAATATTCATGATATTCAGATTTCGCTTCGTGCCTCTCACGCGGCAGAACAGTGCACCGCCCCTCGAGATTTCAATCCCCGAAAAATGTCTTAAATCTTATCTGCGAACATTGGAGAGATTCATGGTGATCTAATTTTTTATCCGGAAAACACTTTGCCAAAGGCGTGTGACAATCCCTCCCCGCTTAATAATAGATTTCGCCTACAGCAGAGCCATCTATACTTTAACGACGGGGAAAAAAAATCTTTAATATGTCTCTGTCACATCCCCGACGGAGGTAATTTAAATTCATTTCATTGCTCTTATTCGAAGAGAGAGAAAAAAAAACAAGAAACCGATCATCGGCGAAAAGAAGGTAGGATCGGGAAATAAATTTCCACCCTTGTGCTGGCGGTGGTGGCGCTCATTACGAAATCATTATCGGTTGAAAGGCACAAAAAATCAACTGACAAGCGCGCTGCCGCGCTTTCTCCGCTTTGCATACGGTTGTCAAATCGGTTATCACGCGGTACGTCGCTTATCGTTGTGTGCAGTTCCCGCCGCAATCTCTACCGAAGAAAAAAACAACGAAGAAGACATTGACACTCGATTGTTTTAAATTGTTAATAAAATTAGAATAATGTTTATTTTATTCTTCCTCAATCGTCGGAGTTCCAGAGTCGCTGTTGCACAGAACGATGAACACACACACACAAACACCACTACTGGGAGTGTGTGCATCAGGGTGCATCGTCGATGCATTATTCTTGTAGACTTTTTTTTTCCCGATGGCTCTCTGCAGCCGAAAGCGCGGCCGGCGGCCGCAATCTGACAGCTTTTATTATTTATTTTACGGTAATTGTCATTATTATAACTGAGAGCGGGTAATGGGTGACCAGAAATGCACCGCAAAATAGAGACGCTATGTGGGTGCAGTTGGGAGCATGTGAAAGTTATGTCTGTTTGTCTGTGGTTGTCGGAGAAATTTTGCTTTCGTCTGGGAAGTGCGACAAAAAATGTTCATTGAATTGTTTGGCTGGCAATTCAACGGTTTAATTGATAGATGATTGGCTGAAATATAACCCTCATCGAAGAGTAAATTGAGATTCATGCAAGCAGTGCTTATTGAAACGAATTCGATTAGCCTTAAGGTAGGAAATTCCGGACCAAAATGTTCGAGATGAAAGTAAACATACGAGCGTGAACGAACCGAGGTTTGAATGTCTCCGTTTGCTGATTTGCTCCTGGTTTCCCGTGAAAATTTCTTCTGACTTGCTGTTATGTCCCCAGGAATTTGCTACCAATTTCCCCTGGAAGTTTCGTCTGGCATCACCGAGAATTCTTTCTGGCATCGCCTGGGATCTATGTTCTGACTTTATTTCGGAAGATTCTTCCAGATTTTCTCCTATAAATTTCTTCTGACTGCTCTCCAGCTCCCTTTTGGCTTACGCTGGAAAATTCATCCGATTTTCTGCAGAAGTTTCTTCCGATCTAACCTCTGAGCTGATACAGGAAGCTTTTCGACGACTTGCGAGATTTGTTTTTCGACTTCCTCAGAAATTTCTCCCCACTTCCACCAAATGTGTTTTTTTTTTACTAACACTGGCAAATTCTTTCAAATTTTCCGATTTTCCAGAAAGTTGTAACTGACCTCTCCCGAACTTTCGCTTTAAATCTCTTGGAAGATTCTGCAGACTTCTTCAGGATCTGTCTTCCAAAAAAAATCTTTCTGGCTTCTCGGCAATTTCTCCAGACTTCCCCCGGAAATTTCTTCTGACTTCCTTCAACAGAGCTTCTTCATTCCACTGGAAGTATCGCCTGTATTCACAACGGACTTTCCCCCTACATCATAATACCCAAGGGGTACTCAACTCTGCACATCTCAATCTGTGCCGAGTACTTTATCTGTGCCCAGCGTTGTGCCGAACGAGCTGAAGTGTGGCAATCAAGCAGTCTCCGTACTCCATGAGTTTGGCAATCCTGCAGTTATGACGTTTGAGATTGTTTTTTTACATTGTCAAGTTCTCACGAATGGTTAATCGAGCTATTGGTGTGCATATTGCATAGAATATACGATGGTAATCACTGTGCCTGTCCTGTTTATAAGTAAAACGAGCATCAAATAACACGCATGTGAGTCTTTGTTTGTAGGTAGAACATTTATTCCTCTTGGTTCAACGATGCCAAACGAACGAGAAGATTGACATGCGCTAGATCGTCGGCCACTGCTGCAAGTGTTAGCCTGACCGTTGATCCTCGTAATTCAGCCCTTCCACGAGAAGAAGAATGGTGACTGATGGCAGAAGCTGTCCATCCATGAGAAGAAAGTGCTGTTCCGGGTGGCATGTGCGCCGAATCCTGTATCATAAGTATTCAACCGTCAAGTGGATGATGTGCCTCTACATTATCATCATGATACAACGTAGAAATCAGGATGGATTCTACCTAACATTCCCACCAACGATGGTAGAAGTAGCAATAGACGTCCAGTAGCTTCCTAATGTCAGCAGTTGATGTTGGGTACTGAATTCGTCTAACTGAGCTATACACTTTTTGGTGAGAGAGTCAAACAACTACGTCCATGACTTTGAACTTTTGAATACCCTAATAAATAAACAGGAGGTCCAAACCGCTGAGATTGTAAATTAACGAACACCAGCCTCCGCAGTCAATCGAATCTCCGAGATCGTTCAGTCCATTAAATGAGCGGAACGGTTGAATGATTAGTGGACCATCAATCGTACCGAGTAGTTCTGCGGGAGAAACTGTTGCGGTTGCAGTTGCATCTACAGAATGGCAGCATCGTTGTGCTCCGGGTTCTCAATGCTGCATTTGGAACTGGATTGTGCAGTTCTATTTACCTGTACAATTTGCTTTGGGTCCGGATCCTATGGCCATCTGGGGTTAATACATAAGCAGGACTATTCTGCGTGGCATGGTGTAGGCATGACTAATTTGTTTGGGTTTTCCCAAAACATACATCCAAACTATGAATATCCCTCAAATACCCTGTAGATTTCTTTAGAGGTCCAACCCCAAAATTATGATTTGGGACAACCTTGGAAAATTAAAAAAAAAATAATCGAAAAATTAAAACTTTCCCTTTAGTTTGAAGCAAACAAATTAGTAAACCTTAGCATTACTTGGAAAAATGTGAACACAAAGCAGTGATGCCGTTTTAAATTATATTCTGTGTCATACTTGTCATCATGTGCTTTAACGTGCCGACTAGTGTGCTACGATGTGCATCGGCACAGTGTGCAGAGCTGATTACCCCTTGATAATACCCCTATTTCATGTGTTTGCCAAGAAACTTGTTGCCTATTCGGGATGGATTATGCTTTTGATTATGCTGCTCTTCTCGTCAGAAGTACTGTTAATTTCTAGTAGGAAGTTCTCGGAATTTATCGTCAGTATTTCACAGAATCTTTCGTTGGAAATTTTGTTAAGTTATCATAGGAAGATCTCTGAATTTTTTGTCGGTTGTTCTCTAGACTTCTCCTCGGATGTTCGCTGAATTTCTCCTCGGAAGCATTGAACTTCTCCTAGGAAATTCTCTAGACCTCGTCGGAATATCTCTGTTCCAGTGCAGATAAAAATCATTTCTTCTGTACTAAATTTAGCTGAAAATGAAGACAACCTTAACAGATAGACCAACTACCTGCATGAATTTGAATTTTGACATAACAGCATTCTCTTGATCAAGGCAACCTCTGAGCATCGTAGTCAACATTTGTTTTCCTTTATTCGTGGCTGGATTTTCATTATTGCCTCTGTTGTTGTCAATATTAATATTCGTCTTCATGGTGGGGATGATTTTGAGGATCAAATGCAAAATGATTATTTTCATTTTACACAAACATAGCGCTGTAGAACGTGTTGTGTTGGTTGTGAAAATTATTGCCTCATGCTGAATTGATGGTAATATCAAGGTTTTAGCCTCTGGGGTCGACAATATTCAAAATAATCATTTTGCCCAAAAGATTATTTTTTGATTTTGCTTTTGAGGATCACTTTAGATTTTGACATTTTTGAGTTGGATAATCAAGCACTGGTATATCAACAAACGCGTATTCGTTGATGTATAATTGTAATAACTCACTTCTTCATTTCGCTCGTACTGAGTTGAAGCGCTACTTCTTGCGTGTGATGGTAAACGATAAAAACAAACTGATGACAACCTCTTGTCGCCAGTTCTTTGAACTTCTCATTGGCAGTACCTTCAACTTTTCGTCAGAACTTCAGGGAATTTCAATAAAGTTCTGTGAAACTTTCTTCAAAAGTTCTGTGTACTTCTTATCGGTAGTTCTGGGAAACTTTCGTTAAACTTCTCGTCAGAAGTTCTCCGAACTTCTCTTTAGAAGATCTCTGAACTTGTCGTCGGAAGTTCTCTAAACTTTTCGATGGAACTACCAGGAAGTTCTGTGAACTTCTTGTCGGAAGATGTCTGAACTTCTCTTCAGAAGATCTCTGAACTTGTCTTCGGATGTTCTGCGAACCTCTTGTTAGAAGTTCTCTAAACTTGTCGATGGAAGTTCGCTGTACTTATGGTTCTAACTTCTCTGAGCTGTTCGTCTCTAAACTTCTCTTCGGAAGTTCTCTGAACCTCTCGTTGGAAGTTCTCTAAACTTCAAAGAAGTTCTGTGAACTTCTTGTCGAAAGTTCTCTGAACGTCTCGGTAAAAGATCTCTAAACATCTCGTCGTATTGTTAAGCATTGACTTAAGGGTGAGGACTTGTTAGTGACTGAATGGTGAGGACTTGTTAGTGACTGAATGGTGAGTATTTTCGGCTGGTTGGCAAATCGCTGGGATTCATTAAAGAGTACGCAAGAGTGGTGCGACCCGGCAATACAAGCCTGTTCGATTAATAAGACGGATTTGGCTCTATAAATGACGGTACATGTCGGAACTCGGATGGTTCGGAAGAGGGCTTGAAGACCACTAACGTTTCATAAAAAAAAAAAACCTAGTTGCTTTAGAGGAACATCACTTTGATATTGTGGTATCACGTAGACTCTACTTGTGTCACATTCATTTGATATAAAAGTGAAAAGAGATACTGCACGAGGATTTCCACGTAACAATAGCGTGTTGATTATTTTCAGTGTATGCGAGAGAGAATGGCTGCGTTATTTCTTTGTTTTATCCTGTCTTGATGCTTACCGAATTTAATCTAGATTTTTGAAAATCTGGATTAAATCGCATATTATCCTCGAAGGAGCTTACCGCCATTAGTGTCTACACGCTATGTCAAAACTACTCAAATTTGAGTTGCATCCACCCAGATCGTTTAAAACTGAACCTACACAAAAATGGGTAAACTATTTTCGAAGTGACATGTTGACAAATTAAAAAAATCGATCGGATTCATGTCGATGTTGTTCATTTGTCACTCCCAACATAGTTTACCCATTTTTGGGTAGTTTCAGCTTTGACCAATCTGGATGGATTATACCCAAATTTGGGTTGTTTTGAAATAGAGTCTAATGTAATTTGTGCCACGCCAGTGCCATCATGTTGTCAAAAAGGTTTTGTAAGTGGGAAACTCGGCATAGGCGGCGCTTGAGTGCAATGTGAATATTTGCACTACTTTTTGAAGAAATTGTGTTCGTGCCTCAACGTCTGTTCGCTGTGGCAGTAGTGATAAATGTGTGTATCTAGGAACACTACCCAAGTAACAAATCTAGAGCTGCTTGGCTATATTCCAAATTTATAAAGGTTTTATTGCAGCTGCAACCATTACCTACAGCTTTATGACGGTCATATACAATGCAAGTCATGAAACATTCTAATAGCTATCTACAAAACCCCTATAAAGCTAATTAAAAAACCAACTGATGCTTATGCTATTTTCACTTATGAAAGGTTTTATGATTGCTTTGAAGTATACAAAAAAGTAATATAAATTGCCCTTATAAAACCAAAAAATTAATCCTTTCATTGCTTTATAAATAAGCGCAATAAAACTAGTTGGCCATGAAACAGTTATTTTAAAACAATTATAAGCATTCAGTTGCGACTTGTCAGAAATGTAAATAGGTGGTTTATTTTTACAACATAGAAAATAATCAAAACTTTCCGGTACTTCCAAGCGGAGCGCAAAGAAAATCAACAAAATTGTTAGCATGAGCATGAAAACATTTCGTGTATACGTCTCGCTCGCATATACATGGGGTGACACGGTCGAATCTTGGTCGAAATGGTGACAGTCCTAGGGCAAAAAGGTTGAAATCACGCATAACTTTTCATAAAGGTTAATGTACCATTCAAAACTTTTCTAAATGTTTGTAAAATTCATCGGTTGCACCCGTAGAATAGAAATATACATTTGCCCTCAAATAAAAAAATGAATTCAAGCTGAACATTGCATTAGGTTCTAAGTAATATTGACAGATTCGCTTCGTCAACTTTCTCTTTGCATCCCCACGGTCATGTAAAGACATTCCCAGGTATTTTCAGCACATACATCGATAAAAGAAGCTTTTATCTAGCATCCAATACGACAAACACATCAAGAAACGGTTCTGTGAATAAGTTATCAACGAAAGAGAAAGTTGCGATTTTTTGCGCTTTGGGAGATATTAATGTTCAAAAATTGTGTTTTTTTTTCTCGTTTTTTCAACAATATCTTTGAAATTTGAAGCTTAATCCAGTATGTTTCTTCACAAAAGCTATTTATTTAGTGTATTTGCATAAGAGAATAATAAAACATTATAAAGCTGTAAGCAAAAAAACCAAAACAGAAAAAAACCATATTTTCGACATTTTTTTCTTTAACTCCATATAACTTGGAACCAGTAGACAGTGGAAATTTAACGTCTTTGAAATAGCTGTTTATTTTTTCGAGATAAACAACTTTGCCCAAAACATCAAGTCTCCAAAACGTCAGAGAAAGAAGTTAGATTGTGGCACCATCTTTGCGGAAGAGTTTTGAACTATTTGTTTATGTCAATAGATGGTCCTTATTATGACGAGAAATTTTGCCGAAGACACCAAGTCGCGGAAATGCTTCGTTTCGGAGTTATTAATTTTTTATCCGCTAGGTTGCATTCCTGACCCAGTGTGCAATGTAAGCATTAGACATTTTAAGAAATTGCGCTTGGTGTTTTTCTTGCCTGCTGTCCTCTGTCGCCATATTGGCATTATGAAAATGCCATTAGCCTTGGAATAAAATCCAAGAATTTTCAATAAAATAATGGCTAAATAAGAGATCCGAAATGATTTCCAGTGTGCATTGGTATGAATTTATGTACTGAGATCAATTTTCTGTAAAATTAAGGTAATTCCATCAAGTTCATTTGATTTCTGAAACAATCTGTTTTGTTAACTTGAATTATTTTGGAGGCGTATTTATTTAACGCTCATATTATCTCAATATACACGATAACATTTCAAGCGCATATGTTTTGGAACTTCTAAAAAGTCATATATTTTCTTTAAAATTTTCACTAATGTCGCCATGAAACAAAATTGATGGCATGGTGATCTTGACACCAACACTCAAACATATTTTTACCGCTAAAGATTTCCATTTGGAAAAAAAGTTTCAGTAGAACAGAACAACAACAAGCTAATTTATGGCGGTTGCTTTGAAGCCAATACAAATTAAATTGGCTTTATAACTGATTTTCACCAAAGCGTAATAAAACTGCTTGGATACAATATTACTCTTATAGAGGCTATGAGAACCTTTTGTAGAGTATGAGGCTTCCTGACAAAAGGTTTTAAGACAGCTTTATTGTGATTCTCAAACATACTTTATAAACCTTATCAAGAGTGGTCCACTAAGCTGTATGACGATCTTATAGCGGTTATCAAAAGGTTGTGCTGGAGCTATTAATTTTATTGGCGGTTTTATGAAGTTGATCTCAATAACCACTAATAGAGTGCAATAAAACAAGAAATGCTATTTGGGTAGTGTCATGTGATTATGATGAAACCCGCGAGGCGAAGAGGCACATTGCAGCCGCCCAACCAGCTAAAGTTCCGTAGCTCGCAAACAAAAACTGAGTTCGCTTTCTATAAGACACTGACACTAACCCTTTTTGGACACTAGCTTAACTCTTGGACATCTGTACATTGTGAGTGAGATCCTTGTAGAGAACTTCAGCTTCGATAGATCCGGCTCGTTAGCCATGTCATCTGTCACCCCGAGCAACACCCGAATAAAAATGTATAAATATGATTAACATCAAACCTGCAAGTTTTAATCTTAAATTGCCTCTATAAGTGATTACATGCGCAACAAATTTGCTTGACCGTAGCAATCAACTTAGATGTCTTTCAATTAGGTAAACCCTAGTTGCAAGTAGAACCATCAATTGAATTTTTATTCGGGCTGTCAGCCGACACCAGGGGGTCGTAGAATCGGTCATCCGAAGCCCCCTGCTCCTTTAGACTGCGGCTGGTCGTTCACCGGAAGGACATGCATCATTAGATAAGAACTCATTTACCCGCGTAGTCCCGTCTACTGTATAAAGTATAGAACTAGTAGAACTCTGATGCAAAACTGATGTTTAGTTAATATTTTTCGGCCCATCAAGTGACTGATCGGTCGACAAAAGGCGTCCATCCAATAGGACAAGGCGGCTACAACATGGCTGACTCGACGACTCTGACGAGCGACATCGTTTAAAATCGAAGAAAAGTGACGGCAAGGGACGGCCGAGGGCAGGGACGTGGGTAATCAATTTTCACAGCTGGAATATAATCAAGAAGAATGGGCCTCGCTGCTTTGCTCGTTCGCTCTCTAATATGTTTTAGCCATTTGATTTATGACCGACGACCGTCGTCCTCGTCGTCGTCCCGCTCTTCCAAGCGGAGTGGAACGCAGTTTTGGCGAAGAATGTGTCCGAGACGACCCCAACCTTGAGCTGCGAGAGAACAAAAGAAGTTCAAGACTTGTCTCTTTTTTTTGTCCTATGCTGAACGCATACAGGAGAAACCTATTTTCAATACAAGTCCATCTCGAAGTCGGAATGGACCGGAATTCGAAGAGTGGTTCCTCTAAACAATGATAATGACATCTCGGGCCTGCGGAGGGCAGCCGGCCGTACAAATTTGCCTCTCTCTTATTGAATGAAAATCTGCTAGGTCACCGAACGAGATGATGATTATCATGCTCCTTCTTCGAGTTCAAGCGGTGAATCATTGGTCTAGGTCCTCCGGAAGGCAACCAGACCGGCGCGGCGGAACGGACGGGCCTACTTGAGCAGAAGAGGCACCGTTTGTTAACGAAATCTACTCTGGCTCCATCTATTGTGATTGCGAACGCAGCCCCTGCAGGTATGTGATTGTATGTGCGCATACGAGAAAAAAGCTAAAGGCAATAAACGTCATTCAACGTGTCAGACCAATCGGGGTGTGTGTAATCAGACGGATGATTTTTAAAAAACGATTTTATTGAATGCTCGAAAATTGAGGAATCGGAAATCCATTTTCAAGATTACACTCTACGGCGGCGCCCCTTCCACGAAGGAAGAGGCCAGCCAGTAACGAGCAGATGCGGAGCCGAGAGAATGATAAATGCTTTTTTAAAGTACCATAAAAGTCGTTCAAATATGCTCTCGAAGCAGCGAGTTTCGTTCGCTCGTTTGGGCTTTGGCTTAAAGAGGTTTATGTTAAACAATTTTTTAAGTGCTTCACTATGTAGGTAGATTTTCTCCTCTATTCGTGGAATTCTCCCGTCCCGTGTTGAAGTGAACGAACTGACCCTGCCCCTGGAAGATCGAGTGTGAAAATTCACACTCGTTTCCTTGCATGATTGGGCCCGTCCGTCGATCATCTGACAGATCTGAAGAGCGTTACAAAGCGTTACACTTACCTTCGCCATTGCTGGACTGAAACTCGAACGAACGGCTGCTGCTGGCGGTATTCGGCCATAGGTTCCGATGGTGTGACACTGCCGATCCGGACGAACCGATGCCGGGTCCCATTAAACGACCATTGGCGGTGGGCCCCAACATGCCTTGGCACGGCACACTGCAAATAAACAAAGAGCAACGGAAAAGCGAAATTAGTAAATCATACGCCTCCTTGTTACCGTGGCAATGTCACGTTTCTTATAAAATATTCTCTCAATCCCCTCCCAGCCGTCCGTCCGTGTCTTTGCGTTTTTCGGGGTCGCGTTAAGAAAGGGATTCCCTGTTTGTTTTCCAGTTGTTGTTTTTTTTTCCTGCGTTCCTCAAGATAAGCCCTTTTCTGAACAGCGAGGGCATGAACTCCTAACCGTTTGTTGCTGTTGTCTTCGTTTATTATATTTATTTTTTTCGCGAAGGATGTTGTGGGTTGCGGCTTTCTGACTTTCTGAACCCCCACTTCCTCTTGCCGCCACTGCACTGACTGCTGAGTTTGTGGTGAGTTCTGGCTTGAGAAAAGTGATAAAACCGAGGGCGATTGAACAAAACCGCAAGGGTGAAAAAATGTGATAATTTTGAAATTCGCACACCACTGCTGCTCGCTGCTGCTGCTGCATTTGCTGTAATACCGTTAATGAGTTCCGCCTCGAATCGGGCAGAAACGAGTTAAATAATAATTCTTTATGTAAATATTTGGGTGCAAACAGAGCTGGAAATGTTTGTTGATTGTTTTAGCGCTGCAAGAGCCATTACCGTTCCACCATCCCGGTTCGGAGTGATTTGCCATTCTGAGATTTAAGCCCAGAGTGCGGATTTGTGCTGAAACGTGCAAAGGGAAAATTACTACAGCTAAGCTTGCCATGCCATCGGTTAAAATTGCTATCTACCAATGAAATTACATGGGGAAATATCGGCTTCGGAAACACTTTTACCTATTATCGTCAGGAAGCCCTACCTTTCTCCTCTTTGTAAATGTAAGCTGGAATTTCAAGTTTTAGCATTTTTAAGGGTTTTTGAAAAACTGCAGTAGAAAGTTTTGCAATTTTCAGGCCTGATAGTGGGTATTCGTTGTAGTTGAGTAGTAACCTACGATTAAAGAGTTTGCTTTACCCTAGCAACCATTGTTCAGCTGCGTTTAATAAGCAAATAAAATTTTCATTAGTTCTTCAGTTCTCAACCAGTACACACGCGTTTATTCTTAAACTCTCGGTTTTGGGCCCAGATCTGGCCAAAAACTGCTGTTCGGACCTTCGGAAACGCTATGGAGAAGCTCAAAGGAACGCAGAATTATGCATCGTGGGAATTTTCGATGAAAATGGTCCTAATACGTGAAGGTACGTGGCGTGCGGTCAAGCCAGCGGAGAATACGGATGTTGATCTGGACATGAGCGATTGGGCGTTGGCGACTATTTGATTGAGCATAGAGGAGCACAATTTCAGCCTGGTTAAGAACGTTGAAACAGCCGAGGAAGCATGGAACAAGGTACAGGCAACTTTCCAGGATAACGGGCTGATCCGACGGTTTGGTCTCCTGGACAAATTAACTTCAATCAAATTCTCTAGATTTCTCGTCGGAAGATCTCTGAACCAGTGCAGATAAAATCATTTATTCTACACTCAATTTAGCTGAAAATGAAGACAACCTTAACAGATAGACCAACTACCTGCATGAATTTGAATGTTGACATAACAGCATTCTTTTGATCAAGGCAACCTCTGAGTATCGTAGTCAACATTTGTTTTTCTTCATTCGTGGCTGGATTTTCATTATCGCCTCTGTTGTTGTCAATATTAATATTCGTCTTCATCTTGGCGTGGATGATTTTGAGGATCAAATGCAAAATGATTATTTTCATTTTACACAAATATAGCGCTGTAGAACGTGTTGTGTGGGTGAAGGTACGTGGCGTGCGGTCAAACCAGCGGAGAATGCGGATGTTGATCTGGACATAAGCGATTGGGCGTTGGTGACTATTTGTTTGAGCATATAGGAGCACAGTATCAGCCTGGTTAAGAACGTTGAAACAGCCGAGGAAGCATGGAACAAGCTACAGGCAAATTTCCAGGATAATGGGCTAACCCGACGGTTTGGTCTCCTGGACAAATTAACTTCAATCAAACTGGACAAGTGCGAAACTGTTGAAGGAAACGTGGACCAGTTGGTGACGACGGCGGACGATTTGAGCGAAATTGATTTCCAAGTCAATAACCAATGGTTGACGTCTTTGCTCAGTGAGTGTGCTTTCCACCAGGGTTACCAAAACTACAGATAAATCTGTATTTCTAATGATTTCTCAGAGTTTTTAAAACCAAGATTCTGTATTTACAGAATACAGATTTCTAGGATTTTAACAGATTACACAGATTTTTTAATTTGATCAAACATTTAATAAATTAAACTTGAGGTGTTTAGTAACAAAACATTATTTTCACTGGAGTGCAATTTTATCATCACAATCTTTTATAGGGGAATTTACGTATTCTCGGCAACCTAAGCAGCGACCTTCTTTCTATAGCCTTTTTCTCTATGGAACGCACACATATGCAGTATTGGTTTGTTTACAATCTTTTACTGCCAGCTGCTCTAACAATTTCAGTCGAAAGAATTGTCAAAAACTGTTTTGAAACGCTTTTACAAAGCTCCAATCTTCTCTAGTGAGAGCGAGTATTGTCGGCAACCAGTTTTTCTTCGGCAACCGTTCCATTTGAACAGCATGTAAATCTGCTGTTCTATTATCGGCAACTCGAAATCAGCTACAATTTGTAGAGCGTGTGTTTCATTTCAAGAAAACCCTGCTAGATTGCTTTTTCTCAGTGGTAAAAATATAGTCAAATTGAAGCTGAAAGCATAAAGCATGCATTCAGCGAAGTGTTTTCGTGAGAAAATCCAGTGAAAATAGTGTTTCAATTTGGGTTGCCGAAAATAGTCTGTCATGCCGAAGCCGTCATTTCCCCTATCTATGCATGCTTTTTTTGCGGAATGAAAAAGGAGATTGAGAACTGCCAGAAGTATAATTTTTTGCCAATTTATGATACATATATTTTTATCTATTTTTTGTCTCTGTCAGAAAAATTGCTCAATCACTTTTCAAATGACATTTTTTAGGTATTCAATTAATAAATTATAAACACAGATATCATCACTGATTTTATGGACAAAAACTAAGATGAAAAGATTTGTTTGAACAAAAACACAGATTTCCTTTTGGCAACCTTGCTTTCCACGCGAAGCAGTAATCAAAACGTTCGAAAGGTGGTGCAGATAAGAAGAATTGTTCCTGCTTTACCTACAAGAAACCGGGAGAGTTTGCTGCTAATGGTCCTCAGAAGCAATCTTCAAGTTCCTCCAAGGGAAAAGGTAAGTCCGTGGTAACTGGAAAATCAGAAAACTTGTATTTCGATTCCGGTCGAAGTGAAAGACGTTTGGATGGTTCCAGAGTTGTCGATAAACCTGTTGTCGATAAGCAGGATTTGTGCGAAGAATATGAATGTTTTGTTCAAGGACGATGGATGGCAACATTGTTGTTCCCGGTATGCAAGAAAATGGTATGTACAGGCTGGACACCAAGAAATCGGAGAAATCGTTTCTGGTGGCTGACACGAATTTATGGCACCGAAGATTAGGACATTGGAACCAGCAAAGTATGCGTAAATTCGTTACGATGCTCGATGGAATGCAGTTGCAGATGGAATCCATGGCGGACTTCGTTGCTTACGTTCAAGGTAAACACACAACGAGCTCTTTTTGTTCTAGTTACTCACACGCACAAGATTTGCTGGATTTGGTCCCTTCCGGCGTATGCGGTCCGGTCGAGATACCTTCAATCGGTGGAAGTCGTTACTTCGTTACCTTTGGCGACGATGCCAGCCACAAAGGGTTTTTGTACTTTATCGAGTCTAAAAAAGAAGTCAAGGAGGTTTACGACAAATACATGGCTGGTACTGCGAACGGATAACGGTACCGAATATGTCAACTCTGTTATGAAGAAGAGCATGGAGAGGGATGGAGTCATTCATCAAAAGACGTGTCCTTACACTCTCGAGCAGAACGGAATAGCGGAGCGTATGAACCGTACGCTTGTCGAGAAAGCGAGATCGATGATGAACTACGTTGGACTACCGAGGAAGTTCTGGGTGGAAGCCATGTCTACTGCAGCATATCTCGTGAACAGATGTCATATTCGTACACTCGAATCATAAACGCCAGAAGAGGCGTGGAGTCAGAAGAGACAGAAATTTGATCCAAAATCCGTAGAAGGCATTTTCGTTGGATATGCCGAGAATTCGAAGGATTTCCGAGTAAACAACCAGGATAAAAAATAGGTTATCATCAGCAGAGACGTGGTGTTGAACAACGAAGAACGAGCGTTCAATCCGACAGCAACCAGTGAACCGTATCAATCTATTGAGTTCATGGTGTTGCATTCTTGGTTAGAAGCTGACGACCATCAACTTATCGAATTCAATGCAGAGGTGCATTCCAGTCTCTCAACCGACGGGATAGTGCCTGATCTCGAGCTCCCACCGCAACAAAATTGATCAGCTGATGAGCAGCAAGGATTTAGGCGCAGCGGTCGGGAGCGCCAACCCCAGGAAAGTATACAGATTTTAAGTGCTTTAGTTCAATTACTGACCCTGATGATTTCACAGAGCACATATCGATGATTTCCGGCGAAAGGCATCCTGAGACGACAGATGACCGTGACAGCTATGCAGGCGACCAGATCGAGAGCAAGGCCATGTGCGAGGAGATTCAAGCGTTGAAGGAGAATGAAACCTGGGTACAGACGCATTTGCCAACGACTGCTCTTTTGCAATAAATGGGTATACTATGGCCAGGTGGAGCAATTCAAAGCACGTCTGCTAGTGAAGGGCTGCTCCCAGAATTGATTTCCCAGAAGTGTATGCTCCCGTTGTGAGCTACTCGACGATCCGATACCTGATGTCACTGGCGGCCCAACATGGATCGTGGATCAAATGGACGCAGTAACCGCTTTCCTACAAGGGAAGCTGACGGACGACCCATTATATACAAACATATATACAAACAAATTCGTATAGAATGCAAATAAATGGCTTATACGTACAAAAGTGGAGACCATATACGTGCATATTTTAATTTAATTTTAAACGAGTTGATTTAACATCATATACGATTTAATCTGTAATAACAAATTCATTTTGAAAAGTTTTACGATGTAATCCGATTTAATTTGTGATACAGTACGACGGAAAAATGAGTCATCGCATATAAGACGGAAATTTGCATTCTATACGATTTAGCTTCAACATAATGCGAGGGATGCCATTCTTTTATGCGATTTTGACTTAAACTGTAGCAGTTTACGATACTGTCTGTACATTGTTATACGACTTCTGGTTGCCTGGGGAGGTTATCTACATGGAGCAACCAGAGGGCTTCATCCAGGATCAGTCTAAATTGTGTCGATTGACGAAAGCACTTTACGGTTTGAAACAGTCAAGTCGGGTTTGGAATCTTCAGCTAGACGAGGCACTACGTGAATTTGGATTAGAGCGTTCGTTATTGGATCACTGCCTCTACTTCAAGATCGATGGAGATAAAATGAATAAATAGAAAATAAATCATTTTGAAAAAAAAAAGTGCCAAGTTCACTTTTTCAGTTTGATGCTCGAAGTGTTAGTGTTTGCAAATCTAGCGTTCCGAATCATGAGCCCCTAACTCGGCTGCTTTAACATTTTTTGGTGCGCTTGATGTTGCTTCTGCTAGCTAATGCATCCTTTTAGAATATTATACTGGAACGATTTTGGAAAATTGGTTCACTTAGCTGTAGTAATGCGGAGAGAAAATGGATGAAGAGAATCGATCATTGGGGTTAGGCCCTTATGATTCTGAAACCATTTGCCGAGTTAAATTTAACTCGTGGTTAAAAGTGACATTTCGAAAGTTATTTTCTATGTTCGAAAATCCCCGTGCTGTCGTCGATCGATCGGTTTTCAACCCACGGTTGTCAAACTTTAACTTCTTGTCTGTCAGAAATAACAAAGCTCGGATAGCAGGGTTCATCGATAACTTTCCATCAGTCAAATTTTAACGAAAAGTTAAAATAATCCACCAAATGGTTCAGAACCTCAATACACACTGCCCAATAAGAGCAACTTTGACTTTTGGCACTCTTATGACTGTTTAAGTGCGTGAGGATTTTTTTTTGCTTCATTAACACCGTTATTCAAAGGGGAACTAACATAACGGTTAAGCTAAAAATTGTGACACCAAAATCAAAGCAAAGCGCTCCTAATGATTTCGTTTTCTACGGTCACAAAGATGCAGCAAATTTCGAACGTGTGTAATATGAACGTTTGCTGCAAGAGTATAGAATGGGAACACGAAAACCGGTTCACCATTCACTCACGACGACGGTATGGTAGGTACCGTGCGCGGCTGGGTTTGTGTAGCTTTTGCACCCTGGAGCTAGGAGCATTCAGGAACACGAACGAACGCCCGCCTATCGATGACATCAGTAGTTGAAATCGGATTTTTTTTTTCCTTTCGTTCCTATGCCTCTTCGGATTCGGAACGGGGTTGACCAGCACTTCGAACAGGGGGCCGATTCAGCAGTACCTATAGATCGAGGGTAAACTTAATTTGATGCCGCACGAACGGAGAGGTGCAGGAGAAAGAAGCAAGAGCGGTTGTAATTTAGTGAACCGTGTTCGATTTCGTATTCACGAAACGGTAATTGACATTTTGATGATCCTCGAAAAGAGGAGGGAAATTTGAAATTAAATCGATAGGAGTAGATGTTGGGATGGTGCTTCCAGTGGGAGAAGGGTTCGGAACGGAGGGTTCTTAGATATGTACTGATGTTGTAATATTTGAAATTCAAACATGGGCTCTTAAAATTTCTAGAGAATAGAAAGTTTTACGGGTTGTTCGTCAAAGCGAGTCAAGGATAGTTGTTTGCAATAGCTGTTCGAAAATAATTATAAGATTAGTTGCTAAATAGTGTAAGTTGATTGAAACGATCATTTTAATTCAAATTTCGTGCAGCATTCATACTGAAGCATCAGGTATGTAATCAATCAATCATTCTTATACCGTTAATTCATGTAACATAACGAAAGAGTGGATGATTAGTAATTCCCATTTTATTTCAATAACGGGTGATAACTAAAAAATGAGAATTTTCATTTGGGCTCATGCAAAAACATATGTTTCAGAAAAGAAAAAGTAATTTATTTCAAATGAAGCTACGACACGTTTCCACAAAAAAATTAACATTTCAATAAGGACCGTTATAAGCTGATGTGAGAACATGAGTGTTGATTAAATCGATTTTACGAATGCAAGTTTTGATTCGGTTTATCAGCTGATTACAATTCCTGGCCCTCCAATTGTTTTTGTACACTCATATTTCCAAAAAAAATCTTCAATTGGGCGACACTGAGGCAAGTTTGTTGGATTGCGGTTGTTTGGTACACACTAGATATCCACAACACGTACAGCAAAACATCACATAGATGCCCTTATTCACACTTACTATTCAGCTTGAACCGGGTACTTGGGACTCCCACCCGCGGCAATGGTCAGCAGACGATGCTCTGTGCGTATTTATTTAGTATGTATTTAGTAGTATTTGGATACACAAAATGTTTGAAGCCATGCGTCATCAAAACCATAATTTGCATCACCACAAATACACTTTTCAACAATCTTCAACTGGAACGTACTTTTTCTCTAGTCATTTTTAAACAATTCCTCCTCCAGCGATTCCAACAACACAATAACTAAATATCACTTTTTTTTCAAGTCACTCTGTGCACAAAAGCAATGCGCATCGCAAAAACATAACAATAGATCAGCGCGGTCGAGTCACACCGGCAACAAAGGGAAGCGAGAGCACACCAGTCACCTAAGCAACAGGGGGGGTGGGGGGGTAACATCAGCACAAACCATTCCAAATCAAATTATCGCGCCTAGGACACAAAACTATTCAAATGCGAGTACCGAAAAACTACACGCCATCACAAAATAAAATAAAAGCAAAAATAAACAACCATCGAATTTTTATTAATTTTTTAAAATAATCAAATCTAATACAAACGCAGCCAGTACGAGAAAGCATCCTGGAAAATGGTTAAGTTAGATGAGGTCTAATCATTTTTCTTGTCTAATTGATGTTTACAGCATATCTGAGATATGATATAAACATCAATACGGCCAGGCCTACTGCGTTGTATTTGCCGCAAAGATGATTCTTGGAAATGAATGGGAACATTTCTTGAATCTACAGGGGTGGAAGGATGCGTGGACATACCGTACCAAACGCTCCGAGTTACTTTGTGTAGTTGTGTGTAATGTGTAAATATTTGTACAATATTGAAGAATCATAAAATAATGCAATGGAAGGATCTTACCGAATTTTTTCCTTTGTTGGTAATGATTCTTTTGCACTTAAAAGATTCGTTGGATGCATCCGCTTACTTGTTTATCATGGGTCTTGGGATGCAGTTCCTCGTCATTGCTCGTGGTTATGTTTAGTGATGTGATAGAGATCATTCCTTTCACTAGAAACTACGACTTTTCTAGCAGTTAATAATGTAATAGGATGCTATGTTGATTGTTCAATAACTCTTAATTGCTTGTAATACTTATGAATATTTTAGGTGGACAAAAAGGCGAACTAAGAGGGGGACGCCTGAGCTTTTCCACATTTATATTGATGTGAAGCAGCTGTAAACTCTACACACCTAGAAAAAATCATGTAAATTTAGGTGCTCTGAGAGTGACATATACGAGCGTCAAATTTGACATAAATTTGAGTTATAACAGATGCGAAATATAGCTCAATCAAACGCACTTTTCTTCGAACAACGAATTTTTCAGTCACGGAGCACTTAATATTACATGATACGTTTGTTTACGTCTCATCCTTTATGTCGAAGATGGATTCCGTCACGTGTAAAATGAGTTATTTCTAAGTGTGTAGAGGGAATTTATATCTGTATCTGTAAGCAGATTGATTTTGTTTGCTAACCTGGTTAAAATGACATATTTAATTAAATAAATTTTAAATAAATCGTCCAGCTCAAACCATTGTAGGGGACCATCATCATTCTATTATATGTTGGATGTGGAGAAAGGTTTGCAGCAGGGATCGTTCTTTCATTTTCATTTTCATTTTGCAGCGTTTGGTGGGGCAATGGGAGCGCAAGTCAATCCAAAGCCGAGGATAAAGGACGGGTAATGGCTGAATAGTCTATGCGGACCACTTGAACGCCATGTGAAAAGGAAAGGATTTAAGAGGCCGGTTATTGGGGGGTTTTGAGGAAATGACATATAGTGATGCTAAATGTAAAGAAACCGAAAATCCATCTCCCACTGATTCATCCTTTCACATGTATACCAAATTGATATTTTAAAGCAATAATCAAAATAAACAGACAATACATGAAAAGGCTAGTTGCCACTTGCTTTATAGGCTAGTTGCCTCCCTAAGCGGACCCTCCGCATCCTAACTCTTCAGTTAATCCACTTAATGCTACTAGGCTGTCTAAATTTTCTTATTTAAGTTCGTTTGATGATTATGATATCTCTAGTCTAATTTAATAAATAATTGAAATTTCTAATCTACCTACCATGCTTTATTAAGTACCTGCACTTGTGAATGTAATCTAAAATTTTACGTGTTACAAGTTGTTTTTGACTTTGACCTATATTTAATATATATTAGTTCGTCCCAGGTAACACCTTCAAGTGACTAAAATGCTTCACTTTGAAGTTAGTTTCCTAGCTGATTTTTAAATTATATAGGGTATATGCTCCAAATACGCTCACACGTTTCCACTATGTCGTCCCACAAAATTACGTATGGATATGTCACAATCGAAGCACGCCACAATGGAAATTCCGAGCCATAGTTCAAACACTTATCCCAAATCAAAATGAAGCACATATAAGATTAGTTGCAATACCATGTACAAAAATGTTTAACATTGTTCCCTGAGTAATACCTCAATGAAAACAACAACGAAAGCTTGTCACGCAAGTAGAAGGAGCACTGTTGGGCACTTTCTGAAATATTTCAATAGTATAATTCCCTTGCAAACCCAAATAAATCTATCTGCGTAAAAATAAATAAAATAAGAGTGATTTGCGGCAAAACCCACCAGTATCGCACCCAACGTCAGTGCCTATACGTAAACGTACTACAACGCGGCTTTCAAATAAAGGAGTAACAAGTGTGATACTATCACTTCAGGCTAGAACTTTGGTTCTCTTATCCAATGGTTCATCAGAGAGGGGAAGCTCAGTAATCCTCATCGCATGCTCATGACGCTATTCTGTCACGGCATGAGCCAACAATGCCGGACCTAAACCAACCGTCTCCAACGCTCCACTATGAAGCATAAGATTAGGCCCGCCCACCAACGTCCAGGTTAAAAACTAGCCAAGGGGAGGTTGCAGCAGGGATCGTTCTGGGAAACTAATACTGATTGAAGCGATTTATAATTGAAAAGACCTAAACTTATCTTTGCTTGCTTCTTCCGTCATGTTACATAGAGGAACCTTGCAAATACACCTACTCCAGGCTTTCGACTATCCCCAATGGGTGCACATTTCGGGAAACAGAACTCAACGAAACATCCATATTGGCAACCCTCTGCTTCGTGCCAGCTGCTCATGCTACTCGGCAAGAGCTTTGAATCTCACTCATCTGGCACACAATTCACACGCGTATCTATTATTAACTTTTCAACATTGATTTAAATGCTTCGCGACATTTTGCAAGCAATACAGACATTAATTTAAAAATTGATAAATCAGCGGAAGAAAAACACGCAGCAAAAATTCACACGTCAGTCTTCAAGTGCGTATCTGTCAATAAGCTATTCGTGTACGTCGACGCAGCACGCCAAATTCAATTCGATGGCGTTTCCTTAACCTCAATCTACCTGTGCACCAACTCTCAAAACATAAACAATTATCAAATATTGCTTGCAATGGATAGATATCGAGTAAACTAGAAGATTAAATGTATTTTCAACCGATTCGAGTATGAATATGGCATTAAATCTGGTTTTGAAAGCTGGTGCACAGGTAAAAAGTGAGGTTACGGGACGCCACTGATTACTATCATGGCACATATGCTACACTGCTAGCGACAGAACATTTTCGTACAAAGAGGCAGACAAGACCAGCGGTGCACAAGACAAGACAAGAGTCATGTAGAATGTTGCTGATTTCTGGTAAATTACCGCATTTCTCGATAACTTTTTCAAAGGGACGTATCAACTTTTGTAAACAATGCATTTGATCGTCGATTTGGCATAACTGGTAGCTCGCCCACGCATGTTAACACCACCATCAGTTAGGGACAATTTTCCCTACCTGCTAGTGGTGTTAATAAGCGTGTGCGAGCTACCAGTTACGCCAAATTGACGATCAAATGCATTGTTTACAAAAGCTGATACGTCCCTTTGATAAAGTAATCGAGATTTATTTGTTGTTTATTGCATGGAATTAAAAGAGAAGGATGAATGCTAACCACTCATAAGCAGAGATGTTAAAATTATGCATTAATATGGGAGTTGATAATCTACTGTCACGCGCAAGTCTGCAGCTAAAATTTAATTAAAATAAACTGTTTGAAAAATAAAGGGCTGCGACATTTTACCTATTCTCTATCTCCGGCATTCTCTTGAAATGTAAATATGCTCGACCTCTCATGTGCTGGCTGTTTTGTTTCGCTCTGGACGATGGCTTTGCAAAAAAAAAATGTACATTTTCCACCACTGAACACTGGGCCAGGAATGTACTCTAACGGAGCAAAATTAATAACTCAGAAAAGAAACGGTTTCGCGACTTGGTGTCTTCAGCAAAGTTTCTCATCATAATAAGAACCATCTATTGACATAAACAAATAGTTCAAAACTCTTCCGCAAAGATGGCGCCACAATATAACTCGAAAACAGTAGGCTGTGGAGTTTTGACTTCTTCAGAAGAGTTGTTTATTTTATCTTTGTCTAGGACTTAAAGTCTTCAAAACGCCATTTCAAAGCATTAGAAAAAGTTCTAGAAAAAAAAACATGTTTCTCTAAAAAATCAAATTTTGATATTTTGTTTATCGAATATTGCTTATTTTTTGCCGGAGATTTCAGGTTGCTATTTTTTGCGGAAGAAACAGAAGAAAAAAAAAACATATTTTTGCCACTTTTTCCTTTAACTCCATAAAACTCGAAACCAGTAGGCTGTGGAAATTTTACTCAAAAGAGTTGTTTATTTTATCAAGATACACAACTTTGCCGGAGACATCAAGTCTCCAAAACGTCAGAGAAAGAAGTTAGATTGTGGCGCCATCTTTGCAGAAGAGTTTTGAACTATTTGTTTATGTCAATAGATGGTGCTTAAAATCACGAGAAACTTTGCAGAAGACACCAAGTCACGAAAATGCTTCGTTTCGGAGTTATTAATTTTGATCCGCTAGATTGCATTGCTGGCCCAGTGTGCACTGTAAAATACTGGAGGGTTGAAATTCCCCATCCACTGTTTTAAATCTCTTTTTCTTACTCTCCACATTTTAAGACGAGGTTTTTTCGAGTCTAAGAGACTAAAGGGTGGAACGGTCAAAAATTGGTCGATTTAAATTTGCCGAATTTTTCTATATCCTGCATTTAAAAACCTTGAACACCCCTCATTTTGCAGGTCTGTATGTACGGAATGTTGATTCAATTTTGTTTTTGCCATTCTACATTCAGTTGTCAAAATGGCGTCGAAGCAAGAGGAACAGCGTATCAAAATTTTGCTCGCGCATAAGCGAAATCCAAATTATTCCCACGCAGATTGATTGCGTCAGAAATTTGATTACGATGAAATATACGTCAAGGCGGATTGCAAACAGCACCCAGGTCAAGAGTTTACACGGCTACCGGAAAAGGAAACGTTCAAGATAAGTTTAAGCAGACAAAGTTGTCAAAGCTCCCGAAAAAAAAAACTTGGTTGGCAGGCAATTTGCACCTGTGGGCTAAAAAGTGAAATTTTCCTGACAACTGGCATTGTAAAAACCAAGATATTTATGAAAAGAAAGGTTTGCAAAAACGATTGTTGCCTTTTTTGAAGAAACACAGTTGTTCCGTGCTGTTTTGGCCAGACCTCGCTTCCCGTCACTACGGGAAAATGACTCAGAAACGGTATATTGCCAACAACGTACTCAAAGACAAAAACCCTCCAAACTCGCCGGAGGTGCACCCACTTAAAAACAATAATTGCGCAATCGTTAAGCGGAACCTCAAGAAAACACAGAAAACAGTTGGAAATGAGAAACACTTTGAAGCAAATTGACGGTCAGCATCGAATAAGGTTGATACAACAGTCAAACGCAGTGGCGTCTCCTTAACCTCAATCTACCTGTGCACCAACTCTAAAAACATTATAAATTATCAAAATATTGCTTGAAATGTATATATATATTTATCGAGTAAACTAGAGGATTAAGTGTATTTTTCAACCGGTTCGAGTATGAATATGGCATCAAATATGGTTTTGAAAGTTGGTGCACAGGTAAAAAGTGAGGTTACGTGACGCCACTGGTGAAACGTAAGCATGACAGTTCGCATTTGGAAAATCGGAAGCCTAATCAAATGATTTTCCTGTATTTTGTATACATTGAGCTTCAAAAAGAAATGGAGTTTGATCATTCATACAATAACATAATCAGTGTGCTCTTAATCTTGATTGACCCATTTTCGACCGTTCCACCCTTTAATTTATCGGTGCATCCAAAGCAACAATTTCGATCATTTTTTAGTGATACTGCCAAGCGGTAATCAACTCTGCACACTGTGCTGAAACACAGCATGGCACACTATTCGGCTCTTTAGGACAAACGTTGACAAGTAGGATACAATCAACATGATATAAAACGGCATCACTGTCTAGAGTTGACGTTTTGCCAATCGTTGCTAAGGTTGACTTCTTTGTTTACTCCATTCGGGTTCGGATTCCAAGGAAAAATGCTGTGAGTATTGCCTGCACCTGTCTGCACCACGAAACTATGTTTATCTCATCCGATTCGTAGCGAAAAAAATCTCAGCGGCTCGTGGTTTCGTCCAGAATAGCTTCACGCCAACAGCGTTCTCCCACACCATGGTCGATCGAGAGGTTCGATACGACAGTCAAGATGGCCAAAAAGGGTTCCCTCCAGCTACGGTTGGTAAAATGCCTGTAAGATCGTCCAATTCGACGGCACGGTGCGGAATGGAATCGGTGAACTGAACGGAAAAAAAAAATCCTCTGAACGACGACAATATTGTGCCAGCTGCGGAGGATTTTTGTTTTGTTTTACAAGGTTGTTATGCAGACCAGACGATAAATAAAAAAAAACACACATCATAGGGGGTGTGGGTGATGGGTTTTGTATTTCGGTCAGGTTTGAATCCCGGTCTTGCCAAGGGTCTTCCGGGATGTTAAATTAAATCGTTTTTCCTTAGGTATCCTTGCCAGTCATTGGTTTCAATTGGTATGGACTTCGCTGGGAAATCCACAGGACTTTATAGGGATGTCCATACAAGCCCCAGTACTTATTGGGGGATGTCGATACGTATTAACCCCAAATATCTACCATTCAATGCTCAATCTCGAAAGTGCATGACGAATGACGACACTAAGTAATTTACTGTTCGGCAAGATCCCATGGGCGTGCAGATGAACAACAACAACCACAGGGTACAGTTGAACCAAAAATCAATACGAAACTAACGATTTTAAATTGACTCACTACTTGACTCAAGCTGACTGGTCTCAAGCAAATCGATTAACGTACCCCATTCTAGTATAAATTCCAGTACTACACTATGTTTGTTTTGATTCGCTATGAAAGTTTGACAGATAAAATGAGGGGTTCGTGGATTTTCCTATGTTTCGAGGGGTGAATCGATTAGCTTGGGACCGAAGATAGTACAAGAGCTGAGCCAAAAAGTTGAGCTCGTTTCTTCGGGACCTTCTGGTCTTAGAGTTACCTCTATGGTTGAACTACAGATGCGAAGTTTATCTGGATCGTGCACCATTTCCGAGGCATGACAGATATGAAGTGGGAGGACATTTCATGGTTTTCACTGGTGGTACATTGGCTATTGGTTTTTATTGGTGGTACCTTGTGAAAAGTATCACATCTGCAAAGGATCGTGAACTTGATAGGCTTGAATGTGTGTAATTGGGTGCTGGTAGGAGACATCACAATCTGCGATACGATAGGCTTGGGTGATGTTTTCGAGGTTGCGTAGTTCTGAGTCGATCAGTTTCGAGAATGTTGTTTCTAGGGTGGGAGTGAACTTTCGTCCGTTCGAGTTCTGGGTTTGATTTTGTCGGAAAGCATTTTACCAACAATCGATACAAAACTAACGATTTTAAATTGGCTCTCTACTTGCTTAGCCTATTGGACCCAAGAAAATCGGTTAACGTACCCTATTCTAGTCGAAATTCTAGTACTACACTATGTTTGTTTTGATTCGCTATGAAAGTTTGACAGATAAAATGAGGGGTTCGTGGATTTTCCTACGCTTCGAGGGGTGCATCGATTAGCTTGGGACCGAAGATGGTACCAGAGCTGAGCCAAAAAATTGAGCTCGTTTCTTCGGGACCTTCTGAACCTCTATGATTTTACTGCGAGCTGGTGAAAATTTCGTCCACCGTCCGTTTCTAGTGGACGGGGGGTCATATAGGTTGTATTCCTCTTCCACTCTCATTCTAATGAGAATGAAGCTTAATATGTGCCATGAACCATGGTAATGAATGAGATAAATTGAAAATTTAAACACAATGACAAAAGTCTAACTTCAGGGTTGCCAAACTCATGGGATGTTGACACCTTGATTGATACACTTCGGCCTACTTCGGAAAGATCCGCACAACGCTTGGCACAGCTTTCGGCACTGCCAAAACTCTTGGCACAGATTACGGTGCGCAGAGTTGAATACCCCTTGGATACTGCTTATTTGTCAAGCCTCGATTACTGTACCTTTACAGTGTCAAAGTCCTTTGTATAATTTACATAGTGTCAAAAAAAATAAAGTCACAAGAGTGGGGACCGATTAGTCGCGGTTTACACGAGGTTGGCAACTGCAACTGGTTAACATGGCGGACATTTCAGATCTTTTGGAAACAAGTTAGTAAAAATGAGTTCAATAACAATTAATTTCCTAAGCAACCGTTCAGAACTCAGCTCCTGCAGACAACCAATTCGATACTACATAAAATAGAATAAGAAAACAGCCAACATCGATGCGTACTCGTCTGCTAACGGCGGCAGACAGCCAGGCAGGGGGTAATAGTTCTGTTTCTGGTGTGTTTGTGTGTGCCTCGCTCTGTGCATTGTTACGGAACATAATGATCTGAGAAATATCACAAATTAATGGCTCCGGCTGTGACTGTCAGCCAGTGCCAGCAATACTCGCTTCGCTTCGCGCTCCGGACTAACACCGATCAACGGAAGGTACGGAATGGGTCGTGTATGTAAGTGCAGTGAAGTAGGTAGCACACTAGCAAGCACACGCATCGTTGATCCTGAGTAATAGCGAGCAAATGGACGAACACTCGGACGGGACAATATTCCCTACCGACGACGACGACGACGACGGCTTCCTCGTCCGGTTGATGAACGAACGGGGAACATGCAGGAAGCACCGTTTTTATGAATGTCACTTTTTTCGGAGTCCAACAACATGTAGGAGTTGTATGGAGTAATAACACAGAATGCTTAAAACGATAAATGTAACAAATAGCCCATTAAGGGCCGTTTTGTAGATATATGCTTAATGAAAGTTTTGTGTTGTTTTCGGGTGTTGTTGCAGTTCTGGCGCAGTCATCAAGGGTGTGGGATGTTCAGATGGCAATGGATTTATCGTGAATCGGGAACTTGAAGGGGATTTGAAACACAAAATTAAAAGCCGAAGGAACAATATCCAAAGCATCGCGATGCATCGATTTAATCAGAATGCCAATCAACGGCTTGTTCTCCCACAACAAACTTACGTAATAAAACAACCCGTGCCACACTGACTGGAGGAGCCACCACAGCAACCCGAAACGCAATTAAATTAAAGCAAAAACATACCTCAAAATCGTTATTGCCCTGCTGTTTGGGCAAATAATGATGATATGATTATGGTACGCACACTGCTGACCCCCCCCCCCCCCCCTCCAATTTCGCTCCATCATAGCCCCAAAATCGTGCCAATACGCCGTGAAACAGCACAAGCAGCACTTTTTCCTGGTTACTCCGGGCTGGGTGGGTAATTATTATTTATTTACGCATTTATGCTCTCGCAGTTGGCGTTGCCTTATTATTCCGGAAGAAGTGGTGCATCTCGTGTCTTACATATGGTTCAAAATTTTTCAGCAACACGGTAGCACACCCTACGACGACGACGACGACGACGAGCCGATTCTGCAAAGGGATAATTGAGAGCTGAAAAGCGAAAAAAAAGTGCCAGGCACATTTTTTATCATTATGTTGTGCTACTGCTGCTGTTGCATGAAGTCCATGCGAAGTTAATCTCGGTTCGGTATTCTCTCTAACCATATGGTTTACATGAACCAACCAACCAGCCAAGTCGTCATCAACGCTGTTCGTACACCTTTTGGGGAGGATGGCAAAAAAGCATCACCTCTGCTCAGTTAGGGAACGATGGTGATTTGCGGCAGCCGGTGTTCCCAATCGACGAGCGACGTGCGTGGAGTTTGTACTAACAAGCGAAAGATGCTTCTACTTTATGACTTTATCGAAACGTTCCTTCGGGTCGTTTGTTTTTGTGATAGTCGGAAGGAAAACAAACATAGTGCTCTCAATTGGAGCTGATCCAAACTTCATCCAGGCTGGTTTGAAGGTGACTGACGATTAGCAGTTAGGTTTTGAATCAGCAGGCACGCGACCGATACCCGAGAAAAAAAAAACCTTCAGTTCAGTAGTGTTGATCAGCTTTAGCTTTCTGCCAGTGATTGCCATACAGGTCGTTTAGGTATACCTTAAACTCGTTTAATTTCAATTCTGGATTCCCTGGAAATATCAAAAAATTTCATCCAGGGATGGAAGCTCTACACAGTACATTGCAATGCAGTCGCCCATTGTTTCGATTCCTTGATCTCTTAAATAACATATCCTATTCTTACACACTAACTTACTTTATTATCCATGTTATGATGACGATAATTGTCTACCATTGTAGCACGGAAACAAAGTCCAATAGCAGTGGGCGCTCCTCACTGTTTGATTTGATCAAGCTTAATAACCTCCGATTGTCTTCAACATGTTACTGTATGAAGGGCCAAAACGGATTTGGTGAATCGATAGATAATTTCAACTATACGCCTCCACGGGATGATAGAGAATCTCCTTCCAGCCACATGATCATCATACAATTGGTCAAAAAACGAGCCGTCCGACAGAAGGATACCCCAATGTTAACAACAGGGAGTTGACAATTTCACTCTCCCCACCCATTTCGCTTCAATCGGGTGCCTCTCCCGTACCCAGCATATAGACTTCTCTGACGTTTGTGAAAGGCACAAATATTAGTGCACAACTTTGGGTGAATTAAAAGTTTTTTTGCATTAATACTTATAATTTACCCCAAGTTCTGCACTAATATTTGTGCCTTTCACAAACGTCAGAGAAGTCTATAGTGTTTTATGTAATAATGAAATGAAAGTTAAGAGAAAAATCTAAGAGGAAGAGGATACAATAGGGGGGATTTTTTAACCAATTTTCTGTCAAACGCCAACCAGCGTCTGATTGGCCGGGTCATGGAGTGTATACATCTGTGCGGATTTGCTAGCGCTAGTGTACTCGACAACTAGCACGAATTTCAGTTGCTCCTGAAATTTCATGCTGGTAGACGCTGATGCCCTGTTTACATTATGCTAGATAGCTTTTTTTGCTAGCAGCTAGCTCATTAGCGCTAGTGAAATAGCATAAGTGTAAACACCCCATCCGAGATGGGAAATGACAGGTGGGCAGGAACTCACGGTCTCCCAGTGTTGGTGAGTTCTTTGCCGTTAATGTTCACGATAAGTTCACTATTTTGCCATACAGAAATTCAAAACAAAAAATTTTATCTGCGGATTTGGACAGTTTTTGACCTGTTTCATACGACCGGAAGGTGTATGCTGGTCACAAATGCCGTGAAAAAGTGATTTCCTACGCAATTAATCAATCTTTGATGTGAATTTTGCTTATAAACACGAGGAGCATTTCTTATAGCAAAACTTGCCATAACAAAATGGGCGGTTCATTTTAGTAAACAAACTAACACTTCTTCCGACTGTGTCACCTCTCTTACTCGCCTAGCACTCCATCAACGTATAGAAACGAGAGAATTTTTACAACAGGGAATCTATTTTCTTCTATTTTGACAGTTAACTGCGTCGCCCACACACACGTCGAGCACTACAAAAATTGTTTCATTTCCATTGGTTGGTAGCAAACTGATATTTACGAAAAAGCTAAACCTTGCTAGTATTTAAAGTGAGTGACATTCCCCATTGTGTGAGTGACATTGGCTGGTTAACGGCTGGAAAATGCGTACCATTGATACTTCGCGTATCTGCAGGTCTTGTCCATTAACTCCTATCCCTACCTCCCCGCGGTGCCGGCTGGGGAGCGAGTAACCATAGGGAAGATCGAGTAACCAACCCCGGTGGGACCTTGGTCGTTTGCTGACAGGGAAGGGGGAGGGGGACTCCTCTCTCCGAGAGTGCAGTCTTCGAGCGTCTGTTCACCATCGAGGTGCGGCTCAAAACGGCGTCTGTTCTCCATGTTAGGAGAGGCTGATCAACGTCGTGGTGCCAGCGTGGGACTCTAAACAGTGCTGTGCACGATGGTCCCCCGGCGAGACAATAGGGGTTGGTGCAGCCCCTACAAGCCAGCCATAAAAAAAAACAAAATTACAGGAAGCAAGCAATGTAAATACGGACCGGAACAATCGGCGTAGACCCAAGCAACGGAAAGAGACTAACGATTGGAAACTCGGAACGTGGAACTGCAAGTCTCTCAATTTCTTGGGAAGTACCCGCATTCTTTCCGATTTATTGAGGATCCGTAAGTTCCACATCGTAGCGCTGCAGGAGGTTTGCAGAAAGGGATCGTGGGTACATACGTCACATAACATATGTGGAACTTCATGCAAAATAACGAACTAAAAGTTGACCTCTTTTTTGTGTTGCCTCAGTGGTATAACTGGTATAGTTGGCCATCGATCTGTCAAAACAAAATTTTCATGATATCGACACTGGTCCTTATAAACGACCAATGTCAAAAACTTAAACAATGACTTCTTCCGTAAATTTCTCGTAGCTCATGTCAATCCATGTAAGACAACAATTCTGTCGGATATGGGGACTCTCCCTCTACATAATCATCGTGGTGGTTTACTTGAGTGGTTTTCCATTCTCGAGAAATTCGCGGAAAAAGTCATTGTTTACGTTTGCAACATTGGCTCTTATAAAATGCTATGGTTGCATACTAATTAAGCATTGACGCTGACGACGACTCTGCAACTCTTTACTCCTATGGTAAAATCCCAAAAGCATCTGACAATCTGTGCATGATATCTAGCGAACTTTGTCTTGTCTCTTCACTCCACCATGGTATCAGTGAGGCACCGTTTCTTCACGCAAAGCTTAACAGGATCTTAAGAAATTTTCATAGGAGGGAAAGGGTAAGGAAATTTCCACCATGTTTCATGCACAGACAGACATTTGCTGAGGAGTATTTACTATAGGAGTAAAGAGTTACAGAGTGGCCGATAAGACCATTTGCAAGTTTCAAGGTAATGCGGCCATTCTTTTTTCGATTACCTTTAATAAAAACTTGATTTTTTTTTTCTAAAAAAAAAGCTAGAAATAAAACTAAGGTAAGTATGCCAATTTTAGGCCCCATTGGTCCTCGAATTGGCCCTGTCTTAAATTTCCCCTTATTACATTATTATTATACAGTCGAGTATTAGTACAAGACACTGAAGAAGTCTGCACATTGTAGACGAAATACGCGTATCTGTCAAGGATAAGCAAATAAAGTAGTGGAATTAAATGGAAAATACTAATCCTTCTCTCTCTCATTATACAGGTATTCCACTAAGACGCCCACATTCATCAGGATACATTATTTCCATTTTTTTTGATACAATGTTCGAACATAAATTTTGTCATAAATCTACGTAAATAAAACCATGAAATTTTATTTCAAATTTGATTTAAGCTCTGGAGTCAAAAACTGTACCACTATGTCAAAACTGGTACACTTACCCTACGTAAAATAGATCTAAACGATTACTTTCGTTTGTAAATAGTGCTTATGTTGAAAAAATAGCTGTTCATTGGAACTTTGAGTCAGTTAGCTGGGAGTCCCAGCCTGTGACCTTAGCCATAGTGGTCGAAAAAAGTTTTTTAGGGTCCTGGAACAATGGTCACCTCAAAACACTGCATATTTTCTGCCTAAACTGAGCCGCTTGTTGCAAAATTTTGCTGCTTCTCTCTGGACTTCAAAATGTGTGCTGTAAACTCCTAATTTGCGCGGTCGTATTTTTCTCCTACAAATCCAAATGAAATCAAAGGTTGATGCAATTGGTTCCAAACAATTTGAAAAAGTTTAATGAGAAAAAAATGATACATACATTCTTCTTCTAAGTATACAAAAACAAAATTGAAAAACATACCTGCACAAATTTAGAATTAGAAGAATTAAACAAGTATTCACGAACAGTTTCCACACTTTTCTGCCATAACTACAGAAAAACAATACTTTCAACGTTTTGCTGTAAACAGTTAAGGTTGATTTCAATGACATTTTAAGATTAACGTTGGTGGCAGGTCATTGCATAACATATCGGCGAAAAATGTCTACTTTTTTAAATGTAAACATTTATATATTTTTTGCTGTGTGAAGCAGGGTGATAAATTTGATAAATCCAGCTATATATATGTATAAATAAAGGACGTAAATAGTTAACGATAAACAAAGACATGAGTTCAGAAGTGCTGAGAAGTCATAGAATTATAAACCACTCTCTTATTATTTCAATATAATTGACTACCCCCTTGATTCCCTTTCTCATTTTACAGCTCTGGTATAATCAATTTGACAGATCGATGTCTTTCTATACCACTTGAAATCGCTGAAATGGGGTCGATTTTGGATGATCGAGTTTCACATATGTTATGTGCATACGTATAATAGGGATAGTTATACCATCTACCAGAGCTGCAGCAATGCACATGAGCTGGATACAGCTTTCATCGTGATGGGCGAAATGCAGAATTGCGTGATTGGGTGGTGGACCAAAATGTGCAAGTTGAGGATCAAAGGTCGTTTCTTCAATGTCAGCATAATCAACGTGCACAGCCCTCACTTAGCAATGACGATGACGATAAAGACGCTTTTTACGCGCAGCTGGAACGGGAATACGACAGCTGGCCAAACCATGACGTCAAAATCGTCATCGAAGATATTAACGCTCAGGTCGGCCAGGAGGAGGAATTCAGACCGGTTATAGGAAAGTTCAGCGCTCACCAGCTAACGAACGCCAACGGCCTTAGACTCATCGATTTCGCCGCCTCTAAGAACATGGCCATACGTAGTACCTACTTCCAGCATAGCCTTCCATATCGGTACACCTGGAGATTACCGCAGCAGACAGAATCGCAAATCGACCACGTTTTGAGCGACGGAAGGCACTTCTCGGACATTATCGACGTCAGGACCTATCGCGGCGCAAATATCGATTCGGACCACTACCTTCTAACGGTCAAGGTGCCCCAAAAACTTTCCGTTGCCAACAACATTCGGTACCGACGCCCGCCACGGTACAATCTGGAGCGACTGAAGCTGCCCGAAGTCGCAACTGAGTACGTGCAATGCCTCGACGCAGCGTTGCCGGATGAGGGAGAGCTCACCGAAGCCCCTCTTGAGGACTGCTGGAGCAACGTGAAAGCAGCCCTTAACAGCGCTGCTGAAGGCGCCGTTAGGTTCGTGGAGCGGAATCGACGAAACGATTGGTTCTACGAAGAGTGTCAGACGGTTTTGGACGAGAAGAACGGAGCGCGGACGGCGATGCTGGAGCAAGGAACCCGTCATAATGTGGAGCGATATAAACAGAAGTGAAGACAGTAAACCCATCTTTTCCGGGATAAGAAGCGCCGCCTGCAAGAGCTGGAGTGCGAAGAAATGGAGCAGCTGTATCGTTCTCAAGAAACACGCAAGCTCTACAAGAAACTCAACGCATCCCGCCAAGGCTTTGTGCCGCGAGCCGAAATGTGTCAGGATAAGGACGAACGTGAGGTGATTGAAAGGTGGAAGCAGCACTACGATGAACATCTGAACGGCGCAGAGGACGAGGACCAAGGCCGCAGGAGGAATGGCTTCGTCGGTACAGTGGATGAGGGGGGCATGCCAGCTCCCACGATAGGTGAGCTTAAGGATGCTATCCGACAGCTTAAGAACAACAAAGCAGCTGGGAAAGATGATATCGGAGAGGAACTTATCAAAATGGGCCCGGATAAGTTGGCCACTTGTCTGCACCGACTGATAGTCAGGATCTGGGATACAGAACAGCTACCGGAGGAGTGGAAAGAGAGAGTAATATGCCCAGTATATAAAAAAGGCGACAAACTAGAATGTGAGAACTATCGAGCCATCACTATTCTTAAAGCGGCCTACAAAGTGCTTTCCCAGATCATCTGTCGCCGTTTACCGCCGCTAGCAAGCAGATTTGTGGGAAGTTATCAAGCCGGTTTTGTGGACGGGCGATCGACAACGGATCAAATCTATATGTTGCGGCAGATTCTCCAAAAGGGTCGTGAATATCAAGTCCCTGCGCACCACCCATTCATCGATTTCAAGGCCGCTTATGGTACTATTGACCGTGAAGACCTATGGAAGATTATGGACGAGAACGGTTTCCCGGGAAGCTGACCAGACTGATCAGGGCTACGATGGATGGTGTACAGTGCTGCGTTATCGGACTCGTTTGAAACTCGCAAAGGACTTCGACAAGCCGATGGTCTTTCCTGCCTCCTGTTCAACATTGCGCTAGAAGGTGTTATGAAACGTGCGGACTTTAACATGCGGCGCACGATTTTCAATAGGTCCAGCCAGTTCATCTGCTAAGCTGACGACGTAGACATTGTCGGAAGAACGTTTCAGGCCGTGGCGGAGCAGTACACCAGACTGAAACGTGAAGCAGGGAAGGTTGGAATAAAGGTGAATACGTCGAAGACAAAGTATCTGTTAGCTGGAGGAACCGAGTTGGAGGATAGGGCACGCATAGGCAGAAGCGTGAAAATCGACGTGAAAATCGTGTGTACCTCGGATCATTGGTGACGTCGGATAACAACTGCAGCAGAAAAATTCGTCGGCGTATTATTGCCGGAAGTCGTGCTAAATGTACCATGTACAAGACGCTTATAAAACCGGTAGTTCTCTACGGGCACGAGACGTGGACGATGCTCAAGGAGGACCTGCAAGTACTGGGTGTTTTCGAACGACGAGTGCTTTGGATCATCTTTGGCGGGGTATGTGAGAACGGTGTATGGAGGCGAAGGATGAACCACGAGCTGGCGCGCTATGGCGAACGATGTATCCAGAAAGTGGCGAAAGCTGGACGGGTACGATGGGCGGGACACGTTTTAAGAATGCCGGACAACAATCCCGCAAAAATTGTGTTTGCCTCGAATCCAGCCGGTATAAGACGAAGAGGAGCACAACGAGCAAGGTGGTTAGACCAAGTGGAGCAGGATCTTGGAAGTGTGGGACGGTCAAGAAATTGGAGACAAGCAGCCACGGACCGAGTGAATTGGCGTAACATTGTGAAGCAGGTGCAATCCTGAGGGATGTCAGACCATGATAAGTAAGTAAGTAAGACATTCCCCAAAGAGCGGGGTAGGTGACTATTTTAGAGTTGTTATACACATAGTAGAGTGGTTCAAAATATCGATTTTGCTCCACCAGGCTCCTATATAAACTTCAAAGGGCCAAGTATGAGTTTGTATCCAAACGAACACAAATTTTAGGAGAATTACCAGGACCCGATTTGAAATCGATTGAGCTTGGTGGAGCAAAATAGATATGTTGAACCACTCTAATATATAGAGAACAGAACAACATTGCCTTGAACCCATTAAATTTGTCGAACCTCTTAACGGAATCCCTTTATGAAGAGCTTTGAGTGTGTTGGTTTATTTCCTTTAAACTCCGTTGTAATTGCTAATCTTTTGACAGATACGCGTATTTCGTCTACTACTTGCAGACTTCATCAGTGCCAAGTGGTGTTGAGTACTTGGCACTGATGAAGTCTGCAAGTAATAGACGAAATACGCGTATCTATCAAAAGATAAGCAATTATAACTGAATTTAAAGGAAATAAACCAACACAGTCAAAGTTCTTCACAATATTGCCTTTTTCGGTTGCTTTCGGGGACTTTACACTTGTGGTAGGAATTTATTGGAGTCCCCACCATCATGCACACGAAACACTTGTTCTTGATACCGTCATAAAAAATATTCCCTTTCCGATTCAGGGAATGAAGCGTCGATGGAATTCCCTTCTACACGTCCATATAAACACCTCGCACACCTGTGTACTTCTCAAGGCCCAGGTAAGTGGGAAATTTGTCCCGTATGACACGTTTCCGTTTTATTTGTTAAATGAAGGGCTATGGATTCGGAGTCTGAGTCGACTATCTGACTATTTTGCAGACTCTGGCTCTGATTTCTAGACAAGAAGGTTCTCAATCGACATTAAAAGCTTATTCAGCCAAATAAGAGCTTCTTCAGCTAAAATATTACTTATTCAACTTTTTATCAGCTCAAATTGTACTACAGGTTGGGATGCACTGAAACCATGAACTCGTTTTTATGGTTTCCGTATTCACCTAGCATCAACGCTGGTATTAGAAGATCGTACACTCGCAAATATTGCACGTTGCTACTTACAGATGACATGCAGACCTCAGATACTAGGATACTAGGTAGTACCGGAAAATCAATTACTTCGGGTTGAATTGATTTGTCCGATTTGAACTTAATGAAGATCGTCTTTATCTCCGCAACCCGGCATATTGCTTCCATATCAGCGGGATCCATATCGAATACCTTCACAAAACTGACCATTTCGCCCGCTTCTTTTGTTCCAACGGCAACAACAAAAGGCACCGACCGAGAGACGACACACAACAGCAAGCGATCGAGAGGCTTAGCTCAGACTGACAATTTTTTTCGGTGCTTGATGAGATTCAATCAACACAATTCGGTATCGAAATAAGACTTTTAGTGGATTTAATTCAGTAAAAAAATGAGAAATTTTATGAGAGAGTATATGTTTGCATATATCGGTATCAGCGCACCGAAATGTATGCGATTTTTTCGCAGGTTGTAGGGTTGGAAATTTTGAGGTAGAATTCGATAATTCCTTTCCAAAGTTCCGATTAAGCAACAATCGGATTTACTGATCTATCATAAACCAAGCTAATCAAACTTGGGCTAAACTTCATTCTCTATCACTTCCTTCGAATCGATCAAGATCCACCGGGGACCGCACAGCCCGTTGTATCCGGATGGCCAGGCACGATTCCACCCCGTTCGGTGTGCACCAAAACCAACCCACGCTGAAATACTGAGCCTGACTGCCGATGGCCAACTTTTAATCGCTTGAAAATAGCAAATTAAAGCTCAGCTAAATGGAAAACAAACTTGGATTTCCTCTTTGTTGTCCGTCGTATCCGGCTGGGCTGGCGCCCGCCACCGACCGCCGCTCTCTCACATCGGAGACTCCGAAGCGGAATTGAATGCACAGCAATGTGCAGTGAATTATCTTAATCTAAAATCGCCAGAAGCGCACGTTCACCACACACAGAACAATGCACTTTTTCATTGCAGCAAGAAGACCGGAATGCATTTCGTGATGTGATTTAACGGTAAACTCGGTGCCTGGCCCAACAACAACAACACACACACAGCAGGTATACATAACCTCAAAAAATTCAATTCCGTCTGCCTGAGAGTTCCAAAGGCTAGTAGGACCGGAAGAGTTTGGCATTTTATCTAGTTTGGTCAATCGCACACATTCGCATGCACAAATACTAACAAGCCCGAGCAAACAGAACAAAGTGCACAAAATCGTTGAACGTCTCTGTCATTGTTTGTTCTATTGTTTGCGATCCTTCCTCTTCCTGTGCAGCGGGAAATTTGTTTGTGTGTTCGAGAAGACCCCCAGAGCTCCAGTGTGCCGTTTTTGCATAATTGCAAATGGTTAGCGCTGAAATTTATGTTTGCTTTCTCCCACTCTCTTCCCGAAGGGTTTCACATAATCCCTATCCCGTACCTGCCCAACTGAATCCGAGCCAGAAGAAACCACCACACGGAAGGGGACCGGAAAAAATCAACAGTCTATTTCTCCGGCATCGGCTCTTATTATTTCGGTTCACGTCACGCCAAAACATAATGAGATGCAAATGAAGACACACTTAGCCGGTGTGACGGTGGAATGGAAGCCCTCTAAAACGTTGTTGCAGTGCAGCAGCAGGTTTTCAGCTCGGTGCAAAAATACACGCACGCATGCAAATTAGTTCGCTCGCCCTGGTTAGTACCTACCTACCCTTATCTAATGCCAGCACACCAACCACTCGGCGTCCATTACTCTTGCGTTAATTAGAATTAACACAGAATAGCGTGTACCGGCAATTAAATTTAAAACAAATTCATCTTCGGCGGTTTCAAGGACCGCCGCGGCGTTGTCTAACGACGACGGGTGAAGGCGATTGGCGCAGCGACGTGGCATGGAAATCGCAGGTGTGTACAGGGCTTATGCCAAAGAGACTCATCAGCTCCAACAAACTAGGAGAGCATCGAAACTTGTTCGGTGATTCGGAATAGTTTGCCATGAATTTGAATGACTGACAAGTGGCCCACGGGATTTGGATAAATATTTTCTGCAGTTAGTGACCTAAAAACAATCATTAAGCTGAAACTGTTGCCTTTATCTACTAATTATCGACTTTTATATCGAATTTTTTTTAACTGTTCTACTGAAACATCATACTGCTAACAATTTCCTGAAAGTATGTCATAATTCAAACGGACAACAAATTTCTAACAATGCTTAAACGTGGGCTTCATATGATTAGCATACGCCCTTCTAGCACACATGTCCAACGATACTTCCGATGATGAGGATGTTAGGAGCATTACAGATTTTTCTGAAGACAGCCAATTCCTAAAAATTGCGATCGAAAAAAAATGCAATATTTTCTTTTGTGTATAGCTTTTAATTGCATGGGTAAAAATTGATAATATTTTGAGTTAAACTAGTTTAGCGTGTGATGTTTACATGTGCAAAATCTCGTCATAATCTGTCAAGTGGTTACCGAGATGTCTTCCAAGCAAGAAGTGCTTCGACAAAACATTATGGGAGCGATCGTGGAAAATCCAGGCCAGTCCCACAGGTGGATCGCGAATCAGTTTGGAATCGCCAATTCGACCGTGTCCCGTGTGGTAAAACCGTAAAAGGTAAAAGCGAATACAACCGACCCCGTGAATGCAAGGAAGGGGAGAGATTACTTCAAGCGCCATCCGAACCTTTCGATTCAGGACGTGGCCAAAAAGGTCAATTTTTCCGTCTGGTTCATCCAGCAGACACTCCGCACTGCTTCAATCCAGGCTGGACCTCCGTACCTTAGTATTGATGAGGAAACACTAGCCAGAAGACGTCTCTTGCTGCTGCTTGGACCAGAATTGTTCGGCATGATTCTGGCTATTGCGTTGATGACCTTCGTCACCTTCTCGCAAGCATATTCGATGTGGCTATTAAAGTTTAGCCGGTCGTCGATCATCACTCCCAGATACTTAAGCATGCGCTTCGAAGCAATGGTGCGTGTGTGTGTGTGTGTGTGTGTGTGTGTGTGTGTGTGTGTGTGTGTGTGTGTGTGTGTGTTCCTTCAAACCCCCACTGGCCGGCAGTGTTATTATGGAAGAACTCACTCTACCATGTCACATTTATGGTCATTATAGACAGCTTTAGTCCGGGAGTTAGAAGGTGATAGCTCTATTGCAGATCCAGTAGCCCATTTTAGAATCTGGAGAGTCACGCCCATTCCGAGGTTACTTTCACTCACAATAAACCCCGCCTGTATGCATCACCGTTATCAAAAGGATATTGGTTATATATACACACTTCCAGGTTCGAAAATATTCTTATGAAACCTTTGATGTTTACAGTTTACAATCCATACACATTTTTAAAAAAATACGGCAGACTGTCTACGCAAGAGGCAGCCCCTTGATATGTTATCTTCTTAAAATAAATAAGAAAGAAACCTTGCGAAATCCTTGAAGTGAATCATTTAACCCTGAAACACTTTGAGGACACTTTCGCTGTCGATGTTCAAGGAATGTTTACAAGCCTGCAAATATAGAAGTGCCAATCATCTCACATTAGCTCTTCCAGAAATTCCAAATGCATTCCAAAGATCTTTCCAAAGATTCTCTCCAAAACATCCCCGTCCCCGAGACAACTCACCTGGCGTCGGCGTCAGGTGCCCCGTCGACGAAAGCCTCGAATGTATCAGATGTGATTTGTTCAAACTGCTACCGAGCGTCACGGACGAATTACTGTGACGCACCGAGGCTGCCATCGACGGCACCGTGAGCTGATTGTTGTTCTGGCCACCATTTCCTCCGCCGTTATTTCCCCCGGGGCCACCTCCACCACTGAGATTACTGTGATGGTGGTGGTGTAATTGCATGCAAAGTTGCACCAAAGCAAAAACAATACAATTTCTAACCAAAGCACACTACTGACATCTGGCTCCAAGTTCGCGGGAATTTTTTCGCTAAGCCATGAACACGCATGCAAAAGTTATGAATTGGTTCGTGTCTGATCTATTCTGGACAAATTATTGTTATCGAGATAAAAAAAAAAATTCTATGGTTTTGACAGTTCGGATCACTGCACATGTAAATCGGCCGTTTACGATATTCGGGCATAAATCAGACTTATGTGTCATGTCGGTTTGCCGGTGTGAATATCTTAAGCCTGAATTTTGGTTTGCAGATTTGCAGGCGAGTTTATTCTCTCAGGAGAGCTCAATGAATGAGATTTGAGAATGATTTTCCGAACACTGCTCTTTATGCTGACCTCTTCTTCTTCTCATTTTTTTTTCTTTGTCCACAAAGTGTCAGCTGAAGCTATCGGACGATGTGTACGGGATAAAATGAATCTCTAATCCATTTTCATCAAATAAATTACCTAGGATAAAAAAAAGGTGGCTTCAGCACCCATTGACTGTTTTCGGCGACCAAAACTTAAACGTTAACCCATTATTCGCTAAATGTATTTAAACGATTCCTCAGTCCATCAGCTTCAATCTGATTAAATTTTTACGACTAAGCAAACCTGTTATGCCAGGTTTTTCTTTAAATGAAATATACGCACTACAAAATACGGCTGATTTTCAGCTACCGATAATAGAACAGCTGGTTAACACGAAGTTCAAATGTGAAGGTTGTCGAAGAAGAAAAAGGCTGCCGACAATTAGTCACACTGACCTGAGAAGTTTGGAGCGTTGTAAAACCGTTTTCAAACCATTTTGGACAATTCTGTCGATTGGAATGGATAGAATAGCAAGCGGAAGATGAATGTAAACAAACAACACGTCATATGTGTGCGTGACGCTGAAAAATTGCTAATAGAAACACCGACAAACCGACATGAAACTTAAACTTAACTCTTGATCGAGAATCCATAACGGCCGATTCAAATGTGCAGCGATCCCGGCTATCAAAACCATAGAAATGTTTTATCTAGATAAAAATAATTTGTCCGAAATGGAGTAAACCGGAACAAATTCATAAATTTTGTACGCGTGTTCGTGGTTAGGATAAATATTTTCCGCAAACACGGCGGCAGATGTCAGTTTTGTGCGTTGATTTCCAGAAATTTCTTTGTCAGTTTGTCGGTGTTAGAAGTGCGGACGCTGTTTGGATGGTCGAAGATACGTAAATTCCCCTATGTGAATTAATGCTTCAATTGTCAAAATTGATAAGTTTGAACTTGCAATTGTGGTCATGTTGAACTGGATTGGATGATTTTTGCTGGCCATCATTACAGTAGCAACTCAACGTCGTTGAACCGACCAAGGCTCGTGAAAATAAGAGCGTTACAATTTTATGGCTTCTCCGAAAAATTATCACTTCTTCCTTTCAAAAGCAAGGAAATTGGATTCTCTGTTCTAACTACCACTGACGCATCCACATGTAGGCAAGGTACTTCTTTCGAGCAACAAAGTTGTCGTTTACACATGCATTCTGTGTTTCCCTTCGTTACATTTGAGGACTTGAAGTGGAAAAAGTTAAACTAGAACGAAGCCATTTCGCTGTTCCGTCATCGTCGTCGTCGTCGCCATCATCACTCCAGACAACCACAATTCAGGAGCTTCCAGCAATTATTCCACTCTAATTAAATCTCGCTTCTCGTGAGCATTTTTCCTGGCTGCTCCTATACACGACTGCTACATAGTATCCATGTAGCACCTTCGTACCTTCGGTATGTTATCCGATTAGCTGCAGCCGTCGCGACGCCATCATCGTTGCCGTCGTGTGTGGTGTAAAAATTTCCCGCACTTTTTGGGATACAATTTTCCCGAAACTTTCATCATGTAGTAAACCGTGCAATGAGTATGCCATGCGCTCAATTAGAGGCGTTGAGAAGCCGAAGCTAATTTCACATGGCAACCGGCGACGACGCCTGTTTGGTTTGCAAATGTGAGCCTCATCGGCTATGTGGTAGTCGAAGTTTTCCAGTTAATGATCGGTATAGACGGGAAAAAAAATGCCGAAGCGCGGAAAATTAATGGCTTGGCAGAAGAAATTTAATCACATAAGTTTGCGATTTAATTATATGTGTAGGCGTGCGGCCGTGCGGATTTAAAGCTGCACGATGTAAAAACTTGTCTACAAGTGTTGCAAGTGGGTTTGTTTTGATTTTGCCTTAGATCTACAGAGCGCTAACTTCGTTGTAGGTGTCCTAGCATAGTTTTCGAAGATTCCAATCGATAAGTTACACATGGTTTAGAAAATGGGCGATTTAACCTTACTACGCAGTATTTATTCGAGAACAAAACAACAACGACATCAATTTGTAGTTGAACAAGCAATCTACCTTTCGAAGTTCGTTAACGTTATCGGTTATTGTTTTTTTTTTCGAGCTGAATAAAAGCAAAACAGCACCACCGTCATAAAGCATTCCTGCAACCGAAAATTGAATAATTCATTTAGGTAAAACATTTCGCTTTTTATCTCTGGAGCGCTGATGCACAGTTTTTTGTTTTGTTTACTGCAGTGTGCAACGATACAGTCGAACACATTTTTTTTCTCACTCTGCTGCACCGTTCCTCCTAACCGACTATCAAAATGAGATAAATTTTCCCAACCGTTACCGATACATCGGTACAATATTGAATTGGTAAATACATTATTTATCCTACCCACATCACCACACACACTCGGCGCGGACATTGTCGCACACATAAACCGATGTGAAGTCCGAACTAGGTTCCCAGCGGTAATATGTATGCTAGATTTGTTTTTTTTTTCTTGCTGAGCATCCATTCATCTCGGAGCGCATCAAGCCGGTTATCGCATTCTCCGCTCCGTACGTAGTGTGTATTCACAATACAATCATTTTTGTACGCTGATGACGACGACGACGACGACCGCTCCTTCTGCACTCTCTCCCTCTTTTGCTCTGACTGATCCTGATCTCCTACTGCTGCCTGCTGCTAAAACCTCCTTCTCACTCGCACAACGCCCGCTTGCACCGCTCTCTTCTTCTCAGCTTCCCCACTGTTTTGTCGGCCGATACAGCAGACGACGACGACGACGACCGGCACCGAATCTGAATTTGAAATTTTTATTTATTTATTTACTTGTTTATATTCACTACGCTCGCGCTTTTATGCAGTCTCCACACCCGTCCGACCCCCGCACAATGCACTCACCCAGCGCAGCGACGGTTTTCGAGACACTGGCAGAGGTTGCTATTTTTTAGCATGTTTTTCCTGGCTTCAAATTCCGGTTCCGCCGCTGTGTTTGCATATTGGATTTAGCGTTCCGCCGGTCGTCCGTCGAATCCATGACGAGCGCGAAAGTACATGCGTGTGATTCTCGGTAGTCATTAACTCTCTGGCAGGGTTAACTTCCACTCACTTCGCTATTAGAAATGTTTTTCAAAATTATGGAATCATTGGGACGCTTTGATGATATTTTGTACGAAGTTACAAGAATAGTCTGAAAAGCGTGTTTTTGATACATACAACCTGTCAATTTCGCTTTCAGAGAATCACAATTAGTACAAAATATCATTATAGCCTCCAATGATTCCATAATGTCGAAAAACCATTGTTATACCGAAGTGAGTGGAAGCAACCCTGCGCTCTATGCACCATCCCGAGCTGATTCGGTGAGGGGGGAGAAAATTCTCGGAAGTTTTTCACGCTCTCACCATCAGTTTGCGGAGTAATTTTCACTTACGGAAGGCATTGACGAGTGAAAACTTCGTCCGTGAAGTTATATTCAACAATAAACTTCTCGTTGCTATTTACGACATGATGAGAGTTAGTACAAAGTTATAGATAAGCTTCAAATTGGATCTGTTATTGCTTACAAGCATTTTCTCTACACTCAAATTAGCTGAAAACCTAGGCAACCTTGAAAGATAAACCAACTACCATTCCCTTGATCAAGGCAACCGCTGGGTTTCGAAGTCAACATTTGTTTTTGTTTGCATGTTCATTATCGACTGTTTTGTTGTCATTTCAATATTCATAATCGACTTGATGGGGATGATTTTGAGGATCAGATACATGATATGATTATTTTCAGTTTTACACAAATATAGTTCCTATAGCTCCAGCCCACTGGCAGGCGCGTAGGCAACATGTTATACAGTGACAGCGGGCCCAGTACAGCAAAATAAATGATTTGAGCCCAGGAAATGCTGTCTTCTGTCAAACGCTGCTGTTGGTTAGGCCTTGTCACTGACCTGTATAGCTCAGTCGATCCGGCATTAACGAATACACGTACCATATTCGATTTAAGCTATGGACCAAACACTGATTGATTGTACGGCAATTTGAAGAGATAGCTTCCTGGTGCATATGGAGAAGTTGTTAAGCAGATAGTTAGCCACCTTTTTGGCATACTTAATTTCCGGTAGGTCACAAGTTTGGTCCTGTGGAAGATCCAGAATACCCGTAAAAGTGGTCAATTAATTTTTTTTTTTCCTTGATTCGATCTTGTTTTCCGTGCTGAACCAATGCTACCGACGCCAGGGAGGCAGCTCTCACACCTGGACCCTACCTATCGACCCATTAACTCATTAACCAGGAACCAACGGCTTTACTTCCCTTCCCAACGAAGGCGTGATTAGAGATGTTATGCCTCAAAACATCCCGGCGGCACCGACTGGGATTGAACCCAGGCCTGCTGGGGTGAGAGGTAATCACGCTTACCACTACACCACCGGCACCGCTAAAGTGGTCAATTAATGAAACTGATCCTAGAGCTCCGCGTTTATTTCGGAACCACTCATAGGCGTCTTTTCAGAATGAATTCAGTGTTGTGACCAGAAAATGGACGCTGGTTACTACGGGATGGTCCGCTAAAAGATCCGGAACATCAGAAAAAGTGATCAATTCCTGAAACTGATCCTAGAGCTCCTCGATTTTTTTTCAAAACCACTGATAGACGACTTATCAGAATGAAATCGAAGTTGTAACCAGAAAATGGACGCTGGAGACTACGGGATGGTCCACTAAAAGATCCGGAACGTCCGAAAAAGTGATCAAATCATGAAACTGATCCTCGAACTCTGCGGTTTTTTCTAAATCACTCATAGACGTCTTTTCATAAAGAATTCGGAGTTGTGATCGGAATATGGACCCAGGAGATCACGGAAAGGATCTCTGGAAAATCCAGAATATCCGTAAAACTGATCACCACTCATAGACGTCTTATCACAATGAATTTGGAGTTGTGACCAGAAAATGGACGCTGGGGACTACGAGATGATCCACTAAAAGATCCGGAACATCCAAAATGTGGTCAACTCATGAAACTGAACTCTAGACCTCCGCAACATTGTTTGTGCATTCTTCTTATTTTTCCTGAGACTTGAGTGTTGCTTTTGCTTTCTGCCGTTCCCACAACTCCTCTTCTTCTTCCAGCCTCTTTTCCTTCTACAGCGCCAGCCGCTTGGCCTATTCGTCCTTAATTCGTATAGTCTACAATTTTAAATTCGTAGAAGTAATACGCTTCATTCCGATCAGTATTGGTAAAATCTTAAATCAAATGATATTTTCCACTCTCATACGCTCTCAATATCACGTGTGATATTGGAACAAAATATCATGCTCGACTACACTTAAGCTGGGTTTAGACTAGGCAAGTCACTTGATCAACTCAGTTGAATTCAATTGGCTTGAAAAGATGACCCTGGTTCAACTTTTTTTTTCAATTCAAGTGAGTTGATCAAGTCAATTGAATGGCATGGTTTACACGTTCAATTCGCGTTCAAGTCAGTTGAATTATGTTGACTTGCCTAGTCTAAACCCAGCTTTACTGTTCACCGATAGCAGACACGAAGCTACTGCTGCCAGCAGTGATGGTAGTTTCGGGTAGCATTCGGATGTAAAAATCATGAAACTCAATCTTACACGGTTTGGTTAAAAATTTTAGCAAATCGACTTCAACGGGAATTGAAAAGTTTGCTCGAACCGGCTAAAGCATGATTGAATACCACAACAAAACTTATGATAACATCAAGCGAGCTTTATTTCTCCCACACATTCTTTTCCTAAATCCTGAGCTTCTGATTCCTCAAACTTCCTAGCTGATTCTTTACACTCTTTTTCAATATTTCTCTGGTACTCACGGCTACCGGAACATCGCTGTGATTCTTCGTGCCTACCCTTAGCACACGCACATTCCGAACGAAATCCATGCAGCTACGACGTAACACCACCGTGCGTGCTCCACCTGGACCGGCTTCGATAGCCAGATGACGTCAAGCGGCAAGGTTGGGACGCTCTGTCATCGTAGGACTACGTGGTCTTATATCATAAATCCTATTTGTTAACTGCAGCAGGAGCTTGCGTTTTGTTTAAGAATAGGAATTTGAGCGGGGTTCTCTCTGTTTATACTCTTTGGTATGACGCGCTTGACATAGATGGCCCACAGCAACTCACGAAGAGCTACTGATTCCGATCAATAGCGCTGCGGCTTCTGCTTCCTATGGATGCTCATGTGGGCTGCAGCTCGCTGCTTGCAGGCAGCCTTTCGTTGTGTACTGGAGAACGCCACCACTTACCACGTGGTGATTGAATAAACACCGTTTGAGGAGACCGGATGGAATTCAACTTTGAAATCTGTGTTAGGGAAATCGCTTTTCACAGGCAACCGGTGATAATTTTAACTATCAGAGCAACAGTTGTACATTCATGCAATTTTCAATAGTGACATTTTCAAAAATGATAAAGTCTTGATTCTAACAGATGCGTAGAAATATTTCTGATCGATTGGTGATAGCACTATTCAAATTGGTCCAGGGGTAGCTGAGTTATTAACGTTCAAAATCTTTCATATTTTGGCTACATGTTCCATTTTCGGTTTTCACAAAGTGTACCCCCATATAGAAATCACAGACGTAGTCTTACGTCCAAATAAAATATAATCGAAGAAATGATCATAAACACGCAGTGAGCATTAAAGTGTCATGGGATACGTCGAGGATACGTTTGGTAATAATCAGCAATGAGAATTTTTATTATTTTTTGTTAAGATAATTTGACAAAATCCAAGGTGTAAGTCAATCAGCACATTGTGCCGAAATAAGATTCGGCACAGCTTCGGCACAATCTCATATGCATTGGATTGTTGTAAATAAAATGGGAGCACGGCTGGACAACTGTCACTGAAGTTGTTCACAACATTACGTGCTGTTTGACTGTATATTCAGGAATATCCTCTAATTGAATATACCAGAGGAACTCAGACCAGCAGTTCACTTATAGATCTAAATACGAAATGTAGGTTCAAGAGTGAGCTTAAGAGGAAAATGCAGTTAATCAGACTCCATTAGTACCCTTCAAATAATGCTGCAACTCACACAAAACAAATTACGGCAGTCTATTCATCATTCTCTATAGTCGGTCCCTAACAATGTTCCATTATAATACTCTAAAACACAGAACTATTATTATTCGATGAACACAATCCTTGCGATTTCAAACCAAAACATTCCAGGTGTCATGACCGGCACAATTGGCACACTGTCAAAAAAGGATAACCAAAAATTGGTGTGCGGAGTCATCTACCTCTTGGCAAAGTAACTGATATGATGATTTACTACAGCCACTTTTTTTACTCACTAGAAGTCATTTTAAGTTGATGTAGAGTCCTCTGTTGCCAAGTGAAAAGATATGGAATCTTTCGAAAACCATAATGCGAGTTCAACTTTTTTTTTTTCTCTTGGTGTGAATCATAAGTTGCAAAACGCATCGCGTTCGATCAAATAGTTTTGACCCTTTCGTCTGTGAACCGGTAGGCATCCCGAAAATCAGTAGGACTACCGATAAATCGGTAGGTATGGCCACCCTGCGGTTGACATCTGCTGACGTTACGCTTCTAATGACAGCTGCCGTTACCGTTATCAATCTGGGGTGGGACGTGCTGTCAAATCAGCCTACTGATCATTCTTGTATGAAATTGGTTCCAAACGTAAACAAACCCTGTAGGTTTCTTATGGCTTGTTTACGTTTGGAACCAGTTATGCGAGGTAGGCGACGATTGTTCGTATTTGACAGCCACCTCCCCCCCTTGTTATCAATGTCCCGTCGATTTTAGTAGGAGTGTGCCGAAGCTGCACAGTGGGTCGATTCTCGCTTCGCATTTTCCAAAATAATGTATGACAATCAAAACTTTACAACTGTAACAAATCACCAGCTACAATTTGGTTTTGTTTACATTATATTTGTATTTACGATATCGCAGCCTATAATATAACCCGCAGTTACTTGCTTGTTGATTCCGATGCTTGAAATCGGGCGGCTGTTGTTCGCTAGCTTCCTTGTCATTGTGTTTTTCGGCCTCTGGGAACGTCACGTCCATTTCCACGACCTCTTTCTCAAACCTCGACCTCTCCATCCTGTTTTTTTTAGTTGTTATCCAACGAGGCACTTCCAAACATCACACGTACGTACTGCTACCGCCCTGTTCTTTGTCATGTTTCAGTTCTGTTCTGTTTGTTTTTCTCGTCCTTCATTACATTTTTTCCGTTTCTTGCTGCTTTCGGGCCTTCCGTCAGGGGTAGGAATTCATCCGATGCCTCTCCAACTTGCATAAAAACATAAATTTTTGTTACTCTTATAAAACATGTTTTTCTTCCGATTGAAGAAATGAGGCGATGATGCTATCTCCTCTTTTTTTTTTGCACACCACGTACACCAGTGTGCATGTCGAGGGCTAGCTCCGAGTGGAATTACTCCCGGACGACAAGCTTCACTTTTCCGTATTTCCCCATGACCAACGCTAGAGTATTATCCGGGACTTCCGGTGGCAAATGGAATATTGTCTCGCACAGACATAGGCTCCTCAGTTTTGAACTTAATGAAAAGTGCTTTCTCCTCTGATATCCTGTAACTGTATGTCAGCAGAGATCGCATCCAGCAGCGTCTTGACGAAATTGGCATTCTCGCTGCAGGTCGGTATCGCAATTCCATTTTATAAATCAAAGCAAAGGGTCAGTATTAGTATTTGCAAAGTCGAGTAGTAGTACAAGACACTGAAGAAGTCTGCATATTGTAGACGCATTACGTGTATCTGTCAAGGATAAGCAAATAAGGTAGTGGAATTAAATGGAAATTACTAATCCTCCTCTCTCTCTTTATACAAGTATTCCATTAAGACGCCCACATTCATCAGGAAAGCAAAGGGTGTTTTTGACTTCGATTCCAGACATCATACGATTTCGTTGACTTCCAACGGTGACGGAAAATCATAAAACGAACTGCATGCGTAATGGCCTCTTGAGCATTACCAGCCCAAAACGCTAAATAAAATGTCAATTTTATCTCGACCCCTTCCGAATTGAATGAAATATTGCTCACATGTTCGCTGCTACCAATGGTTTCATTTAAAAGGGGCTATTCATAAACTACGTAGACAGTTTTTTTTTGGATTCTTGACACCCCCCCCCCTCACCTGCGTAGACAATTGTTCATACAAAATTTATAAAATTTGTATGGGCCGTGGATAATTGTCAACAAATTACAAACTATGCAAACAACAAACTATGTTCCTAAGTTCAGCCGTTCTCAAGTTTCTGCGAATCAACAGTAATTTTCAACATTTTAGATAATTTTCAAATGTTAGTCGAGTCACAGCAACGAGGTTTTTCCATGATTGTATATTAAAAAACAAACAATTTATTCTCAAATAGCTGTCAGACTTACTCGTTTCTATTTAGACGCAGCGGAAAAGAAACAAGTTTATAGGTAAATATTCTTCCGTCGCGTGCTTATAGCGTGATCTAAACCTAACGGACAAGTTTGAAGATCTTAGGCGTAAACGAAGTTTTAGGAAATAATTCTGGGAAAAAATCGAGTTCTCGCAAGTAGGATTATTTACAGTTGATTTTTTTTATTCCGGTTAAATTTCATAGCATTGGGTTAAGGTAACGGTGCAGCTACAAAGCAAGACCATGCTGGAGGTGGCTGGGTTCGAGTCCCGGTCCGACCAAGGAATTTTTCGGGTTGGAAAAATTCTCGACTTCCCTGGGCATAGAGTATGATTGTACTTGCCACACAATTATACTAATGCAAAAAGGGTACAGGCATCGATAGCTCTCAATTGTGGACATCCATCTAGAACACTAAGTTGAGAGCACGCAATAAGCTAATATGCGATAGGCAATAAGCTTGAAAGGTGAAGAAGCATATTTCAGCCCTGGTTATGCAGAAGCTATCCAACTTCGATAATATTTGCCATGCTTTGAAATGAAGCAGTAAACGCATTACCAAAATAGCAGTGATTACAGTACGAACCACATCGGGTCTAGTTGTATATCAATGCAAAACAAGTTTTTACATCACATAAATCCACCGTGGCAGCAAGATTCCCCGTAATCCCAATCGCAAGAATTATTTATTCGTAGGAAAAAACACACATCGTCACACACAGCCAGTGACAGTAGCCCAAACGACGACGCACATTCTACATGTGGCCCAACTAAGTACCCATACACATATCCAAAACGACCAATCTTCCACATCTCAGGTCGTAAATTTCATCGACGGCCCGCGGAGATTTATAGCCGATTCGGAAAATACCGATCGAACTCGGTTGTTTGTTCGGCCATTACACACGGACTGGGGCACCGTGGCTATCGGGAGGAAGGCAGTCAATAAGAGAAGGAACCAGTTTCGCTCAGCTTCAGTACGGTGGTTTCGGCCATTTTCCGGTAGTTCGAAATTAAACATTTATTTTGTGGAAATTCACTTCCCCTATTGAGCGAGGAATAATGCGCTTTGTTGGTGGTTTTCAACACGTTTCCTCTTCGTTGAGCGCTGCAAACTTGTCCAAAACTCATCCAACTATCATGTCGACAATGAACCAACAATCAGTTTAACCCACGGTTAACTCTGACACTGGTGAAGAAAGAAAAAAAAACACCATCGCCTGCTCAACTCAACGTTTGACCTACTCCACACCACGGCAGTGTGCACAGCAATGTGAGATACCGAACCACGGGCAACGCGCGAACGACGCATCAAGCGGAAAGTTAATTATCTCTAAATTAATTCATCATTTTCAGATTATTCACGCTGGGCTGCCCTCCCCAAGCCACCTCGTCCGACCGATCGAATGCAGATGGCCTTTCGTCTCCCGTCCTCGAACAGCTGAAGCCTTCGCAGGCGGAATCCGTTTTAATGTTTTTCAATAAAATAATAGCCCGGCATCTCGAATTACACCCAATTTTGTGAAAGCACCCGTAGTCACGCATAGAAGGGCGGGACTGGGCCGCGCGACGCCTCAGCCACAGCCACCGCGATAAAGCGAAATCAATCATCTGTATTCAGAGAACTGTCACTTCCACCGAGAACCACATTAGAGATTCCGCGCATACATTGTCGGCGTTGTCTGCGGCTACCCGCAGAATTGGTCGCTAGCTAGCTAGCCCGAGTCGACTGTTATATTAGCTGGGATCATCATCAGTACCGATTCCTGAGCCTCCGCCCCCGGAACAACGGCCGAACGACCAACCGGGATGATAATGATAAATCAATTAATATAAATCGGCTCCCGTTCCGGATCATTACGCAGAATGTCCTTCCCGCGCCGAAAACCGATTCCTTGCGATTATTAACGACATAAATCTTCATCCCCGACATTACCTTCCGCTGGGATACCTATACATACATTCAGCAGCTTCCGAACTCATCATCATCAACAACCCACCACCCCTCGAACATCCCAAACCCAAGCCGGTATCATCAATTTTCTTTTGTTTTGATTGCTTTCTCCTCCTCGATCCGACGGTCCGTCGAGGAGCTAAGGAAAATTATGCATTCCGTTGCGCACGGATGACAATGGAACGGAATCCTGATGATCCGAACCGATAACGCAGCAACATGCGGGAAAAGAGCAGATGATGGCAGTTCTTGCATTTTTTTTTGGCGGCGGCGGCGGCGAACACGCACAATAGGCCAACTGCGATGCTGAAAGAATGGATACTCAGCGAGCATTCCGCGAAGAAGGCCGAGTTGAAAATTCTCATCACGTTACCTGCCGACCGACGTCGTCGTTGTCTTCGACTCTGAGTCTCCGAACTCCGAACAGCAGCGGCAGGCAGGGGGAGAGGAATAATTTGCAATTCTTTAAGATTTGGTGGCTTGTGGGTGGGTGAAGGGGGAGCGGGTGGTGCAAGCAACGCAGAAAGGTATGGATTACAATAATTATTCCATCTATTTTAATAATGGGTTACGGGCGAAATGAGCGCGCTGCCAGCTAGCTAGCTTGCGGGCCGCGGCGATGATGTGCTCTGCAGTCACAGGGAAGGGGCAAGTCTGAGATGGACGGACGACGACGTCGACGACGACGCGACGCGAAGTGTTGGATAAGGCTCTCACAGCAAGGTAGTTAACCTAAACTGGTTACAAGCTACACACCTAGGTGGAGTGGTGACATGAATGGTGATGGCCTGCGGGTGATTTTGGTTAGGACTGGCTGGTGGAGGTTGAGCGCATGCTATACATGTACATTTGCTTCACATTATCAGTCGGGGGCAAGACAAATCCGTAGAAAAAGATGCGATTTTGGATCTCGTTTTATTTAATTTATATCAACGTTAAACATTCATATTTCAGCGAAGGCTACTTTGTTACTAAATGAGATTCAAGGTTGAAAAACGGCAGTGATTTTTACGTTATTTATCGATTGCAGTTCTCATCGAAATGTAGGAGTGACGTTGATATATTGGAAAGTATTGTAATCAGATGAGTAGCGAGTAACGACTGAATTGGATTATAGTGGAAAGCTTTGGTCCATCGATCTTGTAATAAAATCCAATGAATTTCAGTAGCTTGTGTTGGGCTAGTTATATTCTTATGATGTACGCTCAGCTGCGTCTCGTGGGCTTAAAAAGTGACTGTGCATTGTTTTGTTATTCTTACTGATAGATTTACACAAAGCATTCCTCAATTTAAACCTATCAACGTTTTAAATCAGTCGGTAATGACGGACACAGCAAGAGCGATGGATACTTGCTGCATTAATAAACAAATTTTTTGTAAAATAAATTCAGAGCTACAGCCCTTTAACATAAATGCAGTGCTTTCTAGGATAAGGTTATAAAATTTCGCTATCGAGGCAAACACTTTCAAATACAGTGAGGAATCCTACACGCTAGCTCAATGTTACTGAAAAGTGAGTAACTTCTACTCAGTTTGGTATGTTTGCACAATTTGTCAAAATCTGAGTAATATTGATTTAGCAAAGTGAGTAACTACTACTATGTTTGTCTATAAACAATGTTTACTCACTTTCGAGTAATCCTGCTTACTCACCGTGCTTATGTCAAATTCTTTTGACAAAAGTGAAAAAGCTGGTCGGTGATTGAGCGTCCGATTTCCCTTTCAAGTTTGAAAATTTAGCAGAAAGGATTGAATCAAGTGGCAGCACCGAAAATCACCACCGTGAATGCGAGAAAACTTCGTCGAAACTGGAACTTCTGCTGGCATAATTCTAGATAGAGCTGAAATTAGCGCGTAACAGCTTTTGTAAACAATGACTTCTCTCGATGATTTCTAGGAATTCCACTCACGCAAACCAACATAACCATCGGAAAACGGAAGTCTTCTCCTACCCGATGGTTGATTTTGATTTGCATAAGCGAGCCTAGACCTTCTAGAAATCACCAAGAGAAATCATTGTTTCCAAAAGCTGTTACGCCCTAATTCCAGCTCTATCCAGAATTGTAAACCTCCATTAAAATCGTGCAGGATCTCCTCCGCTGAGAACACGAGAAAACTCCGTCAAAATTCCCTGAAACATCCGATGGCAGCATCAGAAATCGCCACCGAAACCGTGTGGAACCTCGTCCGCCATCGAAATTTCGCATTTTATGAGTAATTGTAATTTATTATTTGTCAACATCAACAGACTCTATCTTTGTAGCCCAAGGGGGGGGGGGTCACTCTACACGCAAAAACTTTGTGTGCCGCAGCTGTCATTGAACTGACTTTTTGTGAATAATGCCTTGTTTGGCAACCCGGTATTTTAACAGCCCTTGTTTTTATTTTGTCTTTCAAAACCTGAGATGACCCGGGAGTAGGAACAACCTTTTGCGGGTGGATTCTGCCAAGATGGTCCTGCAACATTTTATGTTGGACGATGTAATAGCATGGATGTCTTCGAGCAGTTCCAGGAGGCGAGGTCGGATGCTATAGTTTTTGTTTGGTTGACTTTCCGACTAAAACTCAAGCACCGCACCACGACCGGACCGAGGTTTCCAACATCGGCCACGGCTACACGAATTAGCTATGCAGCTCCCACGGCTGCGGCTGCTTCCAATGCTGGTGCTGTTGCCGGTCCGTCTCCTCCAAAATTCGTCAACAGAAGTAGAAGACGGACCAGCAGCAGCCGCAAGACACCGCTGTCAGCTGTTCTTTGTCTTCTGTTCATCTAATGAACGGATAGTTTTGATAACGGAGCTGGAGGATATCATGAACCCGGGAGGGGTGAGAACTTTTGGCCATGCAAGCGATTGCCCTGATTTCATCATGCTGGGTAGTCGGAATGATTGTACGCAGTCCGGCGCGAAATTATGTACCTGCGCTGACAATTCGATTTAGGAGAATCCATGGCGAGACATGGTGAAGATTCACGGTTGTGGTTTAAAAAAAATGTTTTGTATTGTGGCAACATCAGTAACAAATTTTGACACAAACACACTACGCAGGCGCAGAAAAAGTTCAGTGTTGCCAGTAACTTTAAAGATTAGAAAAATTGTAATCATAGGTGCCAAACAGTGCCAATGACTGTACCGAGGTGTGCCCAAGCTTGTTTTTGGCACACTGTGCGGAGTGATCAACCCCTTGATGTAGCCTCAATGTAATTTATTCATTAAAACCGAGTCAAACGTAATCGTAAGGCAAGAACAATCCGTTCTAACTTCTAGGAACTCCCGCTGACATCATCCAAATTCAACGAAATCATGGAACTTCCGTCTGCAGCATTCAATCTCTTCACTGGTATCGTGCAGAACCTCCTAAGCCGACCATGTGTGGAAACTCCGTCGAAAGTCCCTGGGAACCTACGTGGGCAGCATCTGAATTTTCAAAGGTAGTTTCGACGGAGTTTTCACAGTTTTCAGTTCCATGAGATTTCGGTGGATATTTTGGGTGCTGCCAACGGTGGTTCCAGTGAGCATGCTTGGCATGCACAGTTGTACACACCAACTGCTCACGTGTTAATAATTTTTCACTCAGCAGTTGAAATTTAGTTTTCTTTAAAGTAATTGATAGATTAGGATCATAGTGTACTGTAGATATGCAAATAGTACGTTAATATTATCATTTGAATCAACAGCAATGAATTTTTACACTTAAAGTCCGAGGTGTTCAGCGAGCATTTCTCACTTCATTTTTGCAATGTAAAATTAAATACAGTTTATTACTAGAACTAAAATCTCCTTTTTTACATATCTATAAAAAGCTTACTCTATTTTATCGACTGCTTCAAACAGAACTATGTTTTGTCAACTCTGTGCAAAGTTATTAGCAAATGAGCAAAACTGAGTATGCCAAGCATGCCAGTGAGTTTCAAAGGAGTTTTCTAGAGTTTTCGGTGGAGGAGGTTCTGCACGATTCCGGTGGAGATTTCTGATGCAACCAACGGGGATTTCAACGGATTTATTCCGTGTTCTCGGTCGAGAAGCTTCTGGAATAATTTGCTCGGGTCAGGAGTGTGAATTTGAGCGAACCGAGGTAAACAACAAAACAGGACCAAGTCTTTCATGCATGCATACATGTATTGGTAGGAGCTGTCACTTAGAGCTACACACACACACACTAAGAAAATGCTTTTTTTTTTGTTATAATAAATGCACCTCAAGTGATATGACCCTAGGCTAAGTACCTGAAGATTTTATAAATTACTCATACAATTCTTACAAACTGACTAGAAGTGACTCTCTGTCTGAGCTATCTCAGTAGCCGTGTACACAGATTTGAGTTCACCAGAACGTTCTCGAGCAACAGGTGACAAAGCATACAAGCCAAACGCAAACAATGAATTTAAACGTCGATTTTTCACGAACTACAACACGTCCACACAAACTAACTAAAGGGTGTCCACAGTTAAATTGTATCCCTTAGAAGTACTCACCAAAAATAAGTCTCTCAACCGGTTGTCATGAAATGTCCAGGGAATGTAATACTATATATAAGCTTGGTTTACGTATCTTTATTTCACTCTTCCTTCACCAAATCCAAATGCCCGAACTTTCTTCTTAATTCCACCCATAAGGTTTTGAGTCGACAGACACAGTTGCGCTGCGCTCGAGCGAAGGTGGAAGCAACGCATAGAAATATAAGTAAATACACACACCTTTCGTCTGAGGATGGAACCTTTGCTATCCTATTCGTTCGGAGCATTTACTTTTGAGAAGCAGATGACGCGATTGTACCTGTCCGTTACCACACGTAAGGGAAAATGGGAGAGTTGCCAGTCTTCTTGATATGTTGTCTTCGCTTTTACGTATGTTTCATCGTTCATGATACAGCAGTGGGGATTTGTCAACATTTGTGTATACGTGCCCGCATTCTAGCTGTCCTATTATGTCATTCATTGCTGTTTGGTGCTATCTGAAACTTGAATGAACCTAGTTCTGCTCGTTTCTTGGCTTTCTGCACAAATCTTTTTGTCAGATGCAATTTTTCGCGACATCCCAAACGGAATAGCTAAGTTTGCGTTTGAAGGCACCAACCACTCGCTTGTGATCTTCAACCCAGTACGGAACACTTTTGACGTAGGATTACGTTTTTTGGCAACATATTGGGGGTGCAATTAAAATAAAAACCAAAATCGACCGCGTTACGAAAAGTGGTCAGATTTTGACCACTTATAACTCTGTCAATAACGGATGGATATTAATTCTAAACAAGCCAATTGATTGGACATTTTTCTACGAATCTAGTAAAATAAATACTTTATCAATTTTCAATAGGTCACTATTGAAAATTACACAAATGTCCAACTGTTGCAATAGTGATCAAAATTATCACCGATTGCCTGCAAAAAGCGCTTTCTTTAACACATATTTCAAAATAGAATTCCATCCGGTCTCACAAGCCCAAACCGTATCAATGCCAATCATGCTCTCACATTCAGAACATGCGTCACTATCCATGATAAAAATGGCAACTGAACACATTTGGCACACAGGACTGAAACGTCGTCAATCTGCAAACAACTCGAATGAAGTCATATCTGGATCAACAATAGAAAAGGGCCCATCAGCATTTGTAAGCAAACCGTTCCAAAGCCCTTTACTCACAAAACGACGGCCGACCACGCAAACCAACACCATCATCGGATAGGGGAAACTTCGGCCATTACTGACCGAGTTCTACAAAATCATGAAGATTCATATGTCGCACGACGGGTTTTGGTTCTTGTTGAGAATCCATCATTTCCTCGAGGGCACCGTAACATTTCTAGGGAACCAGAACATTCCCGGGATGGCCACTGTAACCATGGTCTCTCAATAAGGCCATTACCAGCGGTCACATTGGCCACCTCAGAAATGTACCGGTGACCTCGGGGAAGTGGTCATGCAAATTCATCGTGCGATACATCAAACTTCATGCAAAACTCGGCCGATAATGGCATTACATCCGTTTGCATTGCGTTGACTTAAATTTGACAGTTGGACAATAGATTTAGCTGTCACTTTGCCGCAACGTGTCCGATCCGGATCTAATGTGCGTGGGCCTTTATTAACAGTACACGGTCACACTAGCCCACACTATAGTCGCTATATTCATAGTCTGGCGGATAGGATCTCGGGAACCAATTGAGCTGTCAAATAGCGGAACCAATCGAGTAAATCATGACCAACAACAGAAAGAGCACAACAGCTATTGCGAACAAAACTTCGGAAACCGTTTTCTCGTGACTCAAGGCTCGCCTACCTACGCAAACTAACATTATCTTTGGGTTGGGGAAAGTTTCTCTATCCGATAATGCCGGTAATTTGGATTTGATTGGCGAGGAAAGCATAATCAACGTTTTGTTTATAAAAGTTGATAGTGCCTTTTCAATTGTTGGTCTACAATATATTGAATTGGTCCCGCTTTTTGATAGATCGATATTCTATCCGCCAGACTATGAATATAGCGAATATAGCCCACACTAGTTCCCTCAGAAATGTCAAACTCTCTCAATAAAGCCATCATCACCCGGGTTTTGTAAAATCATGAAATTTGATATGTCGCACGACGAGTTCAAATTCTTGTTGAGAATTGTCCTCTTCTCAGAGGGTACCGGAACATTTCCGAAATGGCCTATATGACCGCAGCATCTTAATAAGGCCATTGCCGGCCGAGTTTTGTAGAATTAGAAAGTTTGATATGTCGCTCAACGGGTTTGGGTTCTTGTGCCGAGAATTGGCCACTTCCAACTTTCTGGGGGCACCAGAATATGCCCGGGAGGACTTGTGTGAGCGTAGACTCTCAATAAGGCCATTACCGGCCAAATTATGTAAAATCATGAAGTTTGATGTGTCGCACGACGAGTTTTAACTCTTGCTGAGAACTGGCCACATCCCCGAGGGCACCGGTACGATTCTGGGATGACCAATGTGACCATGTTTTCTCAATACAGTCATTACCGGTCGAGGTTTGAAAAATCATGAAGTTTGATATGTCGCCCAACGCGGTTTGCTTCTTGTTGAGAATTCGTCACTTCTCCAGGGGCACCGGAACATTCCCGGGAAGGCTAGCGTGATCCTGAAGTTTTGTTTAATAAAGAGGCTTCCAGTCTTTGGCTGGTTCGCCTTTGGCTAAATTGTAACACGACGGGTTTTGGTTCTTGTTGAGAATTGGCCACTTCCTCGGGAGAACCGGAACTTTTCCAGGATGCTCAATGTGATCATGGACCATCGGTCTAACTCAAGGGGGGGGGGGGGGATGTGCAGTCAAATCCGTCTACTGAAAACCCATCAATGAGATGTAAATGTGGAAGGCTCAGTGAGTTTGTTATCTCTTTCGTTCTCCCGCTGTTGAAGCAGTATGAGTCGTAAAATTTCGTCATCCATTTAGGCTCTGAACCATTTGGTGGGTTATTTTAACTTTTGGTTAAAATTTGACAGATGAAAAGTTATCGATTAACCCTGCTATCCGAGCGTGGTTACTTCTGACAGACAAGAAGTTAAATTTTGACAACCGTGGCTGAGTTCTTCTCGAAAACCGGTCGATCGACAGCACAGGGATTTTCGAACATAGAAAATAACTTTCGAAATGTCACTTTTAACCATGAGTTAAATTTAACTCGGCATATGGTTCACAGCCTTAATCAGCCGGAGAACGATGGAGACGACAAATTTACTGGGCCTCACCTGTTTACGCTCATTGATTTTCCATATGTGACTTTGGTTCCAAACATCAACAAACCATCGTTGCTTATGGCTTTGTTGTCGTTTGAAACCAGTTATGCGAAGTAGGCGACGATTATTCGTATTTGACAGTCACCTGCGACCCCCCCCCCCCCCCAGGTCTAATTACATCATTTGAAAGAGAAAATATTAGGTTTACCGTTTGTATAATTATTACAAAGAACAGTAAAGCCGAATGCAGCTCCAGAATGACCCCAACGGAAACCGAAATAATTCCGGAACCATGTATTGATCCGACCAAATTTGCAGAAAAAGATTAAGAAATGATGTTTGTAGAGATAATTGAATTTTGAAATCTATACAAATTTACCAACCATCCGAAATATTTAATATTTAGTCGCGGTTTGGCTATTTTTTGCCAACTGTGCAATGCTTCATAAATGATCTATAGCCAAAAAAGGTAATATCAATATGTGATGTACACTTACATCTATAACCGATGCCCGAAGATTGTACATGTGAGCGATCTGATGAAATGCTTGGTTTAAAGAAACCGAATTATTTTGATTGTTTGAAATAAAGAAAACCATGACAGATTTCTCTCAAATTTATTGGGATTACTTTCATTTATTGCTCGTAATATATATATATTTTTTTTTTCTTTATTTAGGAGATTTTCAGCCGTAGGCTGGTTCATCTCCGTGTTCGTAATATTATCTAGAACAACATCGAGCGGTAAAAGGTCATTTGTTATTTTTATCATCACTCGACAGTGGTTCGCCATTTGTATTCTGCTTTGTTTGTTAGCAATGAGTGAGAAATCGATTCAAAAGAAGAACATGAACTCTTGAAATTAGAAGTTAAACAAATATCATACGAGCGTGAACAATTCTAGTACGGCTGTTTGACATTTTTCAACAGAAGAATATCAAAACAGTTCATCACATGGAAAAATGCTACCAGCTAAAAATAAAATAAATCGAGTTACTCAGTAGCCTACACGGCCGTAGAATCTAACCAAAATTTGAGTTTTGTTTACTGACTCATAGACTGAGTAAACATCTGCACGAATTTGTAAATGTCATTCATATTCGCCAAGTTTTTATTAGTAACACTCCGTCCATCAGTAATCGTGGATTTAACTAAACTGAGTAAACAGAACACCGTGTAAAGAGCATCGTAGATTCCTCAAAATGTTCGTTAAGTTGCAAAAAATCATTTTCGAAAGGTTTTTGACACCTCCAAGCAGGTTTCTCAAATACGATCAATTCCAATTTTAAAAAAAACCCGACAATCAAACATTTCTGACACCAAATAAATTCGTCTTCTTGTTATCATGCTTCTCTGCGAAGAAAACTTCCGTCGGACAGCTCCATTCCCTGCTGGGAACTTGCCAATTAAGCACCCAGCATGTGCATATGTTATTCAATGTTTAGTCTATCTAGCCTAGTTTTATTCTTTCGATCTAATCCAAAAACACAAGTCCAAAAACAAAATGTAACTGCGGTGCAGTCCACCGGAAAAACGATTCCCAAGAACTAAAAAAAAAAAAATGAAACGAAGCCAAATAAAACTTGACGAAGAAAAAACAAACAAAATCCACGCGCGTTGCTTCGCGTCGCGTCGTCGCATCGGCATTGGCTTTCGTCGGCAGTTCTGCTGCCGGCCGCCGCGTAGAATTTCCTTACTATTAATGAACTTCGATAAGCGTGGAGCAGAAATAATCCCTTCCTCCGCCGTCGTTGTTCGTTCCTGGTCCCGGCTTACGGTTGGGGGAAGAAATTGGCTTCGCAAAGTTTTTTTTTTCCCTACCTTCGTTCAATACCCGCAGCAAGGGGACCGAAGTTTTAGGTGCGGCGAGACGGGAGGAAGTTGATTTGAAATAACACACAATTTCGACCTAGAGAGAGGGAGAGAAAGAGAGAGAGCGAAAGACTGTGCTGTTTCTCGTTTTTATTACCGGGGCTTACCAGGCCTGAGAGTTGCTGCTTCTTTCGTTTTCGTTTTGAACTGCAATCAACAAACGGCAACTACAACAAAAACAACAACAACAAGTGGAAAAAGAGAAGCTTTATGCTGTGAGGAAAAATTGGAAACCTGTTTTGCGTTGGTCCTTCTCGGTATTGGAAATCGTAAAAAAACAACGTGAAACAGAGTGGAGGCTTTTTTCGGCTCTGGTCGATGCGGTTCCACTTGGAGTTGGAGGTTGGAAATTTGTAACACGAGAGTCGGATCGGATCCAAACGAACGAAGAGCAACTCTTTCGTCAAGTTTTAACGAAAGTGGACGTCAGACTGACAGTTCGATCGAGAAGGTTTCACATTTTGCAGGTTAGGTAGCCAAAAATCAGCCTATGTGGGGCTAATCCGATGGAAGCTCTGGATTGGCACAAAAAGTCGAACCAAGGAGAACTGCCAGTGACCAAAATGATTTACAACCTTTTTCGCCTATCTATCAACGAACGAAGAACGAACGAACGGTGCCGATGGGAGCTTCGGGAGGGGTATCAATTTGAAAATATAACCTGAATTATTCAACAGCTAGATGCAGGAGAAAAGCCAGCGACTGGCGGGCCGGGGAGATTCGGTGAAGTGCGACGCCAACTTGGAAGTGAATTTATGAGTATAGAAATTATAATAAATTTCATTCGATTGGAAAAATGTTGCGCCGTGGACGCTGCTAGCGCGTAAATAGGATCAGTCGCACTTTTTGACAACTCTGTTTGACGGAGCGGAGAGGTTCTGTGTGCTTGCGGAGCTGAAGCTTCGTATTCAGGTTCAGCTTCGTATTTGGGCTATTTTTTAATCGGCTTAACATTTCCCTTCCTTTACAGATTGTTGATGAGAGTTTTGCTTCGCCGGAGAATGGAAAGAATGGATTTGCTGGAGATCGATCGATCAGCAGTTTTGACGTTTGTTTGGCTTGGATAAAGACTCTTGAAGGTCTTTCCATAGATCGCAAGTCCGATCTTCGAGATAGTTGTTTGATAACTTAGCTGCTATTCAAAAACATGCTTCAGGGCTCAGGTCTGTAATTATATTTGAGATAAGGTGAATTTGAAGGATATGTATTGCTCGGACAGAAGATTGGCACAATTATAACAGAATTAGCAGATCATGTGGACGACACTGATTTCGTTAGAATCACTAACCGCTAAGGTCATGGAGGTTTTCTTAAACTACAGAGCACCAGACAGTTTAAGCTGATATACACCGCAGACTACAGTGGGCTGGGCTTTGCATGCGAATGATGGTGTAAAGCGAATCCCACACGTATCAATATATTGACGCGGAGGGGAATTATTGACAATTATATTGATGATGTGAATACAGAATTATTGTCAATACCGATGTATTGACGTTAATATAGAATGTATTGACAATACGATTATTGTCAATAAAAACAATCGTGTAGGGTCCACTTAAAGACAATCAAAGACAATATTCGAGGAAGACGTTGGTTATCTGTTTTAAGGAGTTTGTCCTTCGATCTTTTGACCTTTTGTCATATATTAGGACATTTCAATTCCTTTCAAGAAGCAGTCTTCTGAACTTGCCCTTAAAGATCTTTGAATGTATACTGGGTCTCTGGATCGAATATTGAAGACCTTTTTATTTCTCTAGACAGCAGCATGTTTGGACCGCTGAAATCATTTAGACTGGCCATGAAATCCCCTAGAATTTGATTGCATTGGAAGATCTCTACGACTTATTTTAGCAAATTAATCAAATTTTTCACGTGCAACGTTTTAGTTCAGTGTTTGTTTTGATTTGCATTAAGAACGACGTCTGCAACGGAGGTGGTTCCAGACAAATGGTCCGCAACGGAAGGTCTATGGAACTTCCCAAGTTTTACCAAAGACCTTCCTGTGACAATCCTAAGTAGTTCAAGGGCCATTTTGGACAAATTCTGGGTTGTGAAAAAGAGCTTCACCCTCAATGAAGACAAATAAGTAATAGAAATAATATTCGAGTTTTAGGAAAAACGTGTTGATCGGAAATCTACAACAAATCCTTCTCAAGAGTAGTTGTTATCATCGTCGGTGAGGTCGCCGCCGAGATCAAAATCTAGTAACAGCAAGTTAAACCGGAACTTGGTAGTAATTGCTTTGTGAAATAAAGAACTCGGTGGCCTTGCGGGGGCCGATTTTGCTGACTGAGCAGAAAAGCATGGGTTCAATCACAAGCTGCTTCATATTATAGAGTTATGCTTTAAATCGGCTTTCTTTAATAATATGATATACAGCGCAATGAAATTCTACGTCTAGCGCAGAGAACGGGTACGTAAAATAAGTAATATTTGAGTGCTGGGAAAGACATGTGGACCGGAAATCTATATCAAATCCTTCTCAAGAGCAGTTGTTGTCGTCGCCGGTGAGGTTGCCGCCAGGATCGAAACCTAGTAAGAGCAAGATGAACGAAAACTTGATCGTAATTGTATTGTAAGGAGCTCGGTGACCTAGTGGCGACCAATTTTGCTTACTGAGCAGAAGACCGTGGATTTAAACTCAAACTCCTTGGCGCTATTGAATCTTTAGGATATCAATTCAGCATAACGTGCACCAAAACGAATTCAATCGTTTTATAAAACATCTCGGTTAATTGGGTTCTTTAAGGGTATTGAGGTAAATGCATATTCGTAATCTGCATTAAAAATGGAACCCAAACCCAAAATTTCATCAATTTTGGTACACTGGAACTATTTTAAATAAGAACGATTACTTTTGCAAAAATCACCTTATTAGCGCCCCTCGGTGTCACTTTGTATGGGAGCGAGCTGTCATTTTGTCAGTTTAGTGTCAAACAGTGAAGTTATTTTTTTGCTTTAAATCTTGGTTTAAAAATCGAGATGAAAGTGTGTGGGTTCGAAAAAAATATCGCTGTGCTCAGAAAACGAAGCTCTTTCAGATGATATATAATAACCATTATATTTTTCAAAATTAAAGAACCCAATTCTCGTGCAAGTTCAGAGGTGTTCTCGGTTTTCATTGAAGCGAGTATTACATCAACATATTCCTACCCATTCCTTTCGTGATCAGCAATCTGGTTTGCCTAGTTTTAGATCACCAGTGTTAGTCCTAGTCCCAAGCAACGTCTTTTTTTTTTCAGTGTAGTTACAGCTGATCTGGTTGCATCTTCGGGCGGCCAATTATGCTCATGAAGTCAAACTCAAAGCATGGACAAATCAATACAGAAAGTAACAATTTCAGACGACTTGAATGATCCAGAGGGTTTATAAGAGGTTAGCAAAAAGTTCTTATAGGACAAATGATCTTCAATGGAAAGCCTGCAGGACTTGTATGAATATTCTAAACGTCTTCACGTTTTTATGCCTTCAATCTTGAGGAATCCAAAGGGTGAGGTTCGAGATCTTGAAAGGGAGATCGAAGAAATTTCTACGGTTATTTCAAAAGTCTTCAAGTCAGCACCAACATATTCACATCTCGTCATAGACAAATTAATCAGGGGAATAACAAGTGTCATCCCAGAAAAAAAAACTGCCAAGAACAAGTTCATACTAAGTCAAATTCAAATTCAGGGTCGGCTCCGAAGTCTTCTTTATAAGTAAGTCTAGATGGCTTCTAGTGCATAAGTGATCTGAAATATTTGGTCCTGAAAACTTCCAGGGTAAATCCAAAGGTTGTCAAGTAGCAATGCAGAGCAGTTTCTGGGATAGTCCATAGCACTTCCAGTGCAAATTTCTAGGTTTGTCCCTTGCATGTCTCTAGTAGTCAATGCATTGGAATTCAAGGGTATGCCCAGAGGAAAATCGGAATTTCTCGTGGACAAATCAAGAGAATAACAGAAACCAATCCATCTAGCCTTTAGATCAAGTCCAGAGAACTTTAAAATCAAGTTGTCAGGCCTTCAAAGAAAGTCTAGAGAGCTTCTAGGATAACTGGATCATTTTCCGGTCGTTAGTTTTAGGATGGAAATTGTCTCCACTTCTCAAGGTCTTATTTTTGGTCCTCATTAAATCGACGACAGACATAAGTTCCAGAAGAATGTCATAAGCTGGTATGAGTAGAAATTTCATGACGAGTCAATCCAGAGTACTTCTAAACCAGATCATCAGAGGTCTTTTTGTCTTTCAATCCTGGAACGATTCAATTCGGCGTTCAACTCACTGGAATAGCGAAATTAACGACCAGAAAGCTGGTCGATGCCAGACTTGCCCTATTCGATATCAAGTTAATTAAACGACGTCACTTGAATCGTGTATTTGCGCTTCAAGTAGGGATCTAGAGCGGTATTTGGACCAGTACTGTGGCCACTTAAGCCATACTTTTAAGCACGTTATGGGTAAGCCCAGAGATCTTTGAGATATATTCAATGGTGCACAGACAGTGTGACTACCGAAATTTAGTCATGGATAGAATTGAATGGAGATGACTCTTTAGTACAGCACAGGCCAACTCGCTCTTCTAAAAGGACAAATTGAAAGATTTTCAAGAGGGAAAATGCAGTTTCAGTCCTGATGAGTTCACAATTTTATAGGCCAAGTCCGAAGATCTTCACGAATCATTCCATAGCACCAAAGGCACCTTGGGAACTTTTTGGCAAAATTCAAAGCACGTAAAGAAAATGTATTATTCGATGTATTATTCTTCGATGCAAGCAGCAATAATATTTACAATATCGGACAAATCTAAGGAATTCATGCCACTTGATCACTGAAACAAATTGAAATAAAGAAAAGACCTAATGTGATTTGTAAAATAGTGTGGGGTGCGATGCATCTAAATTTTTGCAGGAAATCTTCAAAATCTTCATCAATCTTCCTTCTATCTACAAAGCATGCGAGCATCTCACAACAGCTAAGCAAAATTTGTTCCTGCATCTTAGATAGAGTTGCCCTCTTGGTAAATATAAATGTTACTTGCATCGAAGGATGGCCTTTCAAGTTAAGAGATGTTCAAGGGCAAGTTTACAGATCATCAAAAACAAATGGTTTTTACAAAGTTTGGTTCTATAAAAATAACTCCAGTCTTCAAAAACAAATCCAGAGCAGTTCTTCGGCAACACCAAAGGATTTCAAGGGGCATGGCGAGAGTTTCATGACCATTCCCAAGAACTTTTCAGACAAATGCAGGTCTAGAGATCTACATGGATTAATCCAAGATCTTCGACATCACTCGCAGAGGACTTCAAAGGCATACGTTACTAAACTACTTTTATTCGAAAGGAATCCACAATTGTTTCCTCTTTATTTGTTGTCTAAAGTCCACAGCAACTTTCCAAATCCAGAAATGTCTCCTCACCAAATTCCCTCAGCGCGCCGCCGGCAAGCGTTCTTATCAGTTTGAAATTCTTCAACCGCAAAGGTAAACAGAAAACAGACAAAAAAATAATCATACAATAACAGCACAGAAAATGAAAGAAACTAATCCATCTCTCTGCTGGGCGTCGGGTCACTGTTTACGTTAGGCTTAGGCTTGGCGCTGCGTTTCTCAACTAGTAAGCTCAAAGTAAACTCCCTCCCCGAGGTCGGAGATATGCCGGAGCTGATTTGGCCATAGCTCTAATCTAAAAGTTCGGACCCGGTTCGGTTTTGCACGGCTCAGTGCCGGCAGCCAGCAGCGGAGGGATATCCGTTTACATACACAATTTCCAATGATTTATGGCATTCAATTAATCATATTTGCTTTATCTTTATCGCTCTAGCCAGATCCGTCCAGTTTCGTTTTCGTTTTTTTGGGGTTAGGGTGATGTTAAATAGTTAGAAAATTGATCCACCTTTGCGAAGACACAATCGAAACGTCAATGCTTACCGTCACTATTACTGCTGGTGCTGCTGCTGCTACTGGTTTCTAAATTGCGATCGATGTCTGCAGCGCAACTGTATCCAATCATACTGGGACACTTCTTTTCCCCCAACCAGAAACCACTTGTCTTGCCACTAGTCGTCGGGCAAAATACATATATTTTATCGAAACACTTCGTCACTTCACTAAACACTGGACAGATTTACTCTTTTCCCACTTTTGCTCGCTTCCTCACCACTCACTTCCTACCTCTGCCCGCATCCAACAGGACTCGACTGTATATGTGCGGATATGTATATATGCGTGTACTTTATATTTCTCACTCTCTTCCTTCTCAAGTACCCACCACTTCAGCAGTGCAGATTTCTTCCTCTTATTCTGGACTCGATTCCCTCGCCGTTCACAACTGCGATGGACGCTGGTAATAAATATCAATTTTATATCCTCTTTTGGTGTGTTTTTTTCCCTTCTTACCGATTCACCTCGCTTTGCGATTTTCCTTGTTATCCTTTTTACTTGGGTCGATTTGATTTATATCACCACTCTCGGTAACTCGGCAATTTTTACGACTCACGAGCCGAGATTTGGACACTCACTTGATTATTCCGCGGGTCTCACTGCCTTCTCAATTTCCTAAAATCTTCTTCCTTCTTCCTGCACCAGCTTCATTTCAATCAACAATTGCGTCGACCCCCCGGCGGCGGTGACTGAGTTACTGCGCGTTCCAAAAATACATCATCAGAGGAGGCGGTTGCAAGTTTTTTCCTCATTGTGAACCTAAAAAAAAAATGCGGGGAGCGACCAGGCATCGTTTCCCGATGGGAGGGAGGATGACGAAAAGGAAACAAAAAACGATATTAGATAATAAATATTAGCATAAATGACACCATCGCATCGTGGGATTGAAGTGATTCCGCGTCGCAGCGCACAAGGCTTTCGTGGTTCTCAATTTGCAAATCTCTCACGCAGAGAAGCCAGGTAACTCATTTCGCCTTTCGGTTGGTTCTTATATTTTTAATAATAGGTGGACGCTCAGCGCAGCGGGAGGATCTCATGGAGATGATTGTTCTTGGCTTGAAACAGCTGCACAAACATATCGAATGACGAGGGTCTCCCCCTAGTGGGATGCACTTTGTTTACACTGTAGTTTTGTTTGAAATTAGTGACAGTTAATGAGGGAGGGTTATTAAATTTGAAACTAGTTTTTTTTTTCCAGTGGGAGAGATAAAAGATTTCTAAATGCGTGAGGTGGTTTGTGCTCATGTGGAAATGGTTTAATGACGGTGCAAGTTCAAATTATATTTTTCAATTGATTTTACGATTCTGTTTCCATAGAAATATTCTTGAAGAGTGCTCGTGCAGTTGTAAGCTGGACATAATTCGCAGCTAAATAGTCCTATACCGATGTATCGTTGACTTTGACAAAATATGGTCAACTCACGATTCGAGGGAAGCTCAACTGAAATTTACTTTGATTTCTTTGACAGATTTTCGGAGAATAAAAAAAAACGCATAAATTGAAAGATCAATTTTTCTTCAACCATCGGAAAATAAACTAGGGGAAATGTCGGCTTCGGCAATACCTTAACCTATTATCGTCAGGGGGTAAACAAAGTCCTAGAGCACTCAAATTTTGTCAATAAATGCTCTGAAACACAATGTATGCCAAAATTGAGCTCTCAAGGATGTTGTTTACCCCCTGACGATAATAGAGTAAGGTATTGCCGAGTCCGTCATTTACCGTATAACGAAGGGGTATTGCAAAATATTTCTGTACAATATGTGAGTGTAGTGATGCGCCTACACTTGTATGACAAACTTTTAGCATTACTTGTATAATAAAGCTCATGCTCATCCATGATCACGCTTGTATAGTTTTTGTATAGTGCTCATAATTTATTATACAAATACCATGAACCCCCGACGAATCGTGCACATTAAAGGGCCACCCACATTAGATCCGTTTGCGTTGCGTTGACGTAAATTTGACAGTTAGACAATAGATTTAGCTGTCACTTTGTCGCAACGCGTCCGATCCGGATCTAATGTGCGTGGGCCTTAACGGGGTTCATTTTTAATTTGAACTTCTAGTAACCCTCAAGGGGTTGGTCACTCCACACAGAGTGTAAAAACCAGATTTGGACCTGGATATTGCGAACTCTGTCGATTTAAGTTTTCAAGTGAGCAAGAAAACATCTTGAAAATCTTTCGAAGCTTCAAATTGTTTTGCTGAAACAACTCACGAAATCGTATATACATTATACATGCTGTCAAATGAACTCTTGGCTCCTCCTTCTCTGCTCCACAAATAACGTTTACATGGTGTTGGGAGTGCACCTGCCCACAAAGCTCACATGACTCTTATAAAGTTGGATTAAATTTTTGTTTCAGCAATTCGTAACCCAGTTTTGGCATTATTATAAATATCAAATAAAAACACTTATTCGAGCATCACGTTCGGTGATTTACATTATCCGCCTACTAAGGTTGATGTTTCGAACGTTTCATAATTATAATTATTAATTTGTTTTCAGTAGGTGGCAATACCTTGTAACCGTTTAATTACAATGTCCTAGGTTTTAATTTGTGCATGTTGTTTTAGGAAACTGTAGTGTTTGTTTAGTGTCAGTGTCGGGTTAGTAGGATTAGTAGGATTGTAGGTAAAATTGCTATTATTGAAAAATGTATAAATTTGTCTTAGTAGGTAGTTTGAAAATGATATTTGTTTATAAGCTTAATTGGATGTGACAGGATCGAAAGGGTGTTATAATCAACTGTGGTAGAAAAACACAATAGGCGAAGGAGATGATATGGATGGGTGGAAGGAAGGAAAATGGAGGAAATAAGGAACGAATTGAAAACTGGATTGGAAAAGGAGGGCTTCTGATAGCTGGGATGGTCAACCATTGCCCAGAAGTAAACCGGCGTTTGTGCCTAGAAGACGTGAGTGGAGTGCAAAAGTGAACCAAAGTGTAGAGAACGACCTTTTTATGTTCCTGGTGTTCATTCAGGACCTTTTTTTGGTATTCGACGGATATCCTCACGATCGGCACTTTTCGACCAAGTCAGTCTCGACTGTCTTGGTCTAAACGTCAAGGACCTTCAACTCTCCGGCTTAATAATTGCCAGAAAGGAGAGCATCCTCGGACTCGGTAGTCCTAATTGTTAAGGAGCAAGACCCTTCTCGGCTCGACCAAGGTGGCCTTGTCACGGTCAGCTGATGTTCCCAACGAACGGAGACGCCGTTGACACCGAAAAGGCTACTTCAGTAGCTGCACAGGGATTGCTATATTCCCTGGTTGCGAACCGCCATCGCAACGCGCAAACCCAAGCCTTAAACCCGCCATTGTAGTGATCACAGCTCCAGTCACCAGGCGCCATCTTCCAGACCAGTTTAAGACACCGATCCGCCATTGTCGACGGAGTGATTAAGCCACGGATCGCCATCGCGGTCAAACAACAGCTGCCCAATATAATCACCGCCATCGTCCAGCAAACACCACCGGTACGTACCAAGGAAGCAGAAAAACACAGAACACACCCCATAATAGCCCAATAAAACCATCCGCACCATAGTTCCATTTTAATAAACTTCTAGACTTTTTCCACCCACACTTTAGCTTCCAATTAATTTCACTATCACTTAAGAAATCCCACAGAATGCCGGCCCTGTGACACAGTTCAGGGGTCTCATGTTACTGAGCTAGATATCCGAGCGTCTTGGTTGAGCCACATAGGGTGAGTATCATATAGTCTCAACCTTTACTTGTGGTTCAATAAGTAACTATCCACATGACTTCTGAGCTCTTTTGAATGTTTGGCTCCCGTTTGACAGTTCGACTCGGCTCCCAGATGACAAGCATTTTGAGTTAGTTCGCAGTACTCAGATTTGGACACACTCATTGGCACAGTTTGGCACTCATAGTAGAAATGTTCATGATCGTTGAAGTTACTGGCAACACTGTACTATTTCTGCGCCTGTCATTGGTGTTGACACAATCCGATTTTTGGATTCGTTTAACTGCAACCGCGAATTTTCGGCCAAGATCCACCCTAGATTCTGCAAAACCGTGTTAGATTCCCCAGCAGCGAACATCCTAATGTCTGTCCGAAGCAGTACATTTTCCATAGCAGAAAATATATGAAAACCAGGGCAATTGGCACAGCGCTGAAAATGAGAGAACAGCTGACCACGGATTTATGTCGGAAAGGTAAATAGTCGAATCAAAACAAACGAGGTACCAGGACCAGGACGACCGGATGAGCGGCACCGATGGTGTAGCGGTAAGTGTGATTACCTCTCACCCCAGCAGGCCTGCGTTCAATACCAGTCGGCGCCGCCGGGATGTTCTGAGGCATAACATCTCTGATCACGCCTTCCTTCGGAAGGGAAGTAAAGCCGTTGGTCCTAGGTTCATTAGTCGATGGGTCGATAGGTAGAGTCCAGGTGTGGGAGCTGCCTCCCTGGCGTCGGTAGCATTGGTGCACAGAACAGAAAACAAATCAAAGAAAAAAAAACAGGACGATCGAAGTTGTTCGATGTGAAACCGTGCTGTGATCGGTCTTGACAAATTCACCCCGGTCTACTCCCGGAATCGGTATTCATATCCTCGAGTTTCAGCCGCTTGTTGCTTGTTGTTCACATATTTAAACAAAACAATTCAATTGTATTAACTTTCATGAGAAGGGAAGATGACGAGTCAAGGAAGAGAAACAAGAAGAACGGTGCCCTCCACAACTACTCTCCCGAGTAGCACACTTTCATCACAATAAGTTACAGCAACTTGTTTATGACTGAAATAAGTCTTATATAAGTTTCCACCTTCATGTGACAATCCTAAGTAGTTCAAGGGTCATTTTGGACAAATTCTTTCTTGTGAAAGTGCTTCACCCTCAATGAAGACAAATACGTAATAGGAATAATATTCGAGTTTTAGGAAAAACGTGTTGATCGGAAATCTACAACAAATCCTTCTCAAGAGTAGTTGTTATCATCGTCGGTGAGGTCGCCGCCGAGATCGAAATCTAGTAACAGCAAGTTAAACCGGAACTTGGTAGTAATTGCTTTGTGAAATAAAGGGCTCGGTGGCCTTGCGGATACTTAGCAGAAAAGCATGGGTTCAATCACAAGCTCCTTCATATTATAGAGTTATGCTTTAAATCGGCTTTCTTTAATAATATGATATACAGCGCAATGAAATTCTACGTCTAGCGCAAAGAACGGGTACGTTAAATAAGTAATATTTGAGTGCTGGGAAAGACGTGTTGATCGGAAATCTATATCAATTCCTTCTCAAGAGCAGTTGTTTTCGTCGCCGGTGAGGTCACCGCCAGGATCGAAACCTAGTAACAGCAAGATGAACGAAAACTTGATCGTAATTGTATTGTAAGGAGCTCGGTGGCCTAGTGGCGACCAATTTTGCTTGCTGAGCAGAAGACCGTGGATTTAAACTCAAACTCCTTGGCGCTATTGAATCTTTAGGATATCAATTCAGCATAACGTGCACCAAAACGAATTCAATCGTTTTATAACACATCTCGGTTAATTCTCGTGGAAGTTCAGAGGTGTTCTCGGTTTTCATTGAAGCGAGTATTACATCAACATATTCCTACCCATTCCTTTCATAGCCAGCAATCTGGTTTGCCTAGTTTAAGATCACCAGTGTTAGTCCTAGTCCCAAGCAACGTCTATTTTTTTTTCTATGTAATTACAGCTTATCTGGCAATAACGGAGTTGCATCTTCGGGCGGCTAATCATGCTCATGAAGTCAAACCCAAAGCATGGACAAATCAATACAGGAAGTAACAATTTTAGACGACTTTAATGATCCAGAGGGTTATAAGTGGTTAGCAAAAAGTTCTAATAGGACAAATGAGCTGCAATGGAAAGCCTACAGAACTTGTATTATTATTCTAAACATTTTCACGTCTTTGTGCCGTCAATCTTGAGGAATCCAAAGGGTAAGATTCGAGATCTTGAAAGGGAGATCGAATGAACTTCTACGGTTATTTCAAAGGTCTTCAAGTCTGCGCCAACATATTCACATCTCGTCATAGAAAAATTAATCAGGGGAATAACAAGTGTCATCCCAGAAAAAAAACTGCCAATAACAAGTTCATACTACTTCAAATGTAAATTCAGGGTCGGCTCAGAAGTATTCTATATAAGTAAGTCTAGAGAGCTTCTAATGCATAAGTGATCTGAAATGTTTGGTCCTGAAAACTTCCAGAGTCCAAAGGTTTTAAAGTAGCAATCCAGAGCAGTTTCTAGGTCAGTCCATAGCACTTCCAGTGAAAATTTCTAGGTTTGTCCCTTGCATGTCTCTAGAGTCAATGTATGTCCAGAGGAAAATTTCAATTTTTCGTGGACAAATCAAGAGAATAACAGAAACCAATCCATCGAGCCTTTAGATCAAGTCCAGAGGACTTTAAAATCAAGCTGGCAGGCAGAAAGTCTAGAGAGCTTCTAGGATAATTGGATCATTTTCCGGTCGTTAGTTTTTGGATGGAAATTGTCTCCACTTCTCAAGGTATTATTTTGGGTCCTCATTAAATCGACGGCAGACATAAGTTCCAGAAGAATGTTATAAGCTGGTAAGTGCTGGAGATTAGTGACGTTTAACGCACGCACACTAGCGGGTGCATCGCCGTGTAAAGTTGTTTATTGTTTTTCTTTGACTAACATAAAATATGTGTGGAATTAGATCTGTCAAAATGAGTTTGACAGTGATTTTTTATGTATTTTACACGGATTTTAACTAACACGCTCTCACATATGGCGAGCCTTTCCGGCGGGACACAACCTGACGTAAAAATCTCTATGGGAAAACTTTTCAAAGTAGGCTGGATTTCCGTTGAGCTATGGATAGTTGCCTTTAGTGTTAATTTGCCAAATCCAAATCCACATATGAAAAGTAAGATCATTGAGAGAAAATATAAAACGCTAGAAATTGGTTTAGCCGGTACAGATCTACAACATTCTCCGATAGTTCCTTCCAAGCTAAGACGCAATTTCGTTTTCTCGCCCGGCATCGCTAGGATACGGCTTGAGCCAGCTTCTCAACTTCACTAATGAAGCCCCGTCCATCGTCGTCGTCGTCGTCGTCGTCGTCGTCGCTAATGACAAAAGATCCCTCCCAAGGCGGGAATTACAAGACTGGCAGCATGGATGAGAACGGGTACCTTCCACCGCACCATCAGCGTGCCACGTCAACAACAATCGAGGGGGCGAAATTGCACAAAATTACATCCTCTGCGTCGTCGTCGTCACCACCCGTTGCCACCGACATTGCCGACGGCAGTGGCAGGACGAACGACTGGAAGTGTAATTCGCAACAGCCCTAGGATTTGGCCTAATCTATTTTGTCAGTGTATTGAACCCCACAGACACTACAGCACACTACAACGTACCCGATAGCTGGAGCCGATGTAGATGATGGTTCCAATTTTGGACAGGGGGAGTAGGGATATTAGGACGCTCCTGACGCGCTGGTGGTAATCTATTTTCACCCACACCCGGAGAAATTCCTGGTCTCCTGGCATCGACGTCTGGTCTTCTTACTTTTATGGATTCCATTTCCTTCTTCTTTTGTTGGGATCCTCACATCTTGGGGCCAAATCCCTGCCTGCCCCGATGGAGCTTAATAATTTATTTTAATCCAAGTACTCGTGTTGGAACATGAAAAAAAAGTAGCTCTCCGCTGTTGGCCGAGGCCAACCTTGCCCTGATGGGAATCGATTCCCATAAATTCTCTGACAGATGATGTGATTTCCTATAGCTGAACCGAGGGGGGAACCGCGGAGCGGAAAACAGAATTCAATAATCCGTTTGCTTCATCATCGCCGACGCGAATTTTTGACATGACTCGCTGGCAATCATTGCGATGGTGGTGGTGGTGGTGGTGGGTGTGGGAAATCCTACTACAGAATGAGTTGCATTTCCCGCCCAACATTTCTGCCTCGTAGATTGCTGTACGAATTTAGGAATCAACAGCCTTCCACTTTCAGACGAGCTCTCTATGACTTGCTGTTGTTATCTCGGAAGGAGCTGCATTCCGCGGGGAGCTTGACACACCGGCACAGAATCCCATCGTGTAGGAGAAACGGAATAATGGAACCAATTTGCATCGGTAATCTATGGGTGATGTAAACCGTTTTGATACGTATATCCAACCTCGGTGTGCCGGTCGATGATGAAGTGGGATTTTTTTTTTCTCCTTCTTCTCAGTTAGTGTACACACGTTGTAGGTTGTTGCCATGTCAGTCATGGTGGAGGAGGAGGAGGAGGAAGAGAGTGGCGTCCGTAAAGGTACATGCGGGACGATGAGTTGCGTCGGTTACAGCTCTTCCGGAACGTCGGTAGATTCGATTATTAGCTTACATTGGACATGGTTTTGGAAGTTTCATTCTTTCTCGGTGCAAAGTAGGAACAACATTTGGGATGGCTTGATGGAACGGTCGTGAGAAGGGACTTCTTCTGGACGACTTTGCGAGCAGCGATGCAAGCAGCTGGTATGTGACTAATGATAAGGATCATTCATCTGTTGTAAGCATGCTTGTGCAAACAAAGCACAGCCATCGTTGCAATTAATTTGAACCAATAGAGAATTGATCAAGTTTTCGATGGAAAAGGAACGCTTCAGAATGGTGACGGTAAATTGAGAAAGGAAACCGGTTTTTGAGCAGAATTGTTGTTGAAACCTAACTAGAGTAAAACTAAAAATCTAAAATTGACATTATCTGTTTAAATGTTTGAGTGTTACGAACCCATATTGTACCATAATTTACTAGCTGAGTTCTATACACATTACAGGCAATCGCAGTTATAGTTATTGGAGAATAGCGTAACATCCAGGGTTGCTTTAAGTTACATCACTATAAACAATGTTTTCCCGAATTATGGAATCATTGGATGTTATAATGACATTTCGTGCTTGTAAGTATTACGAGATGAACTAGCCATTGAGCTAAAAATCTCACTTATTAAAAATAAAATTAGACCTGTGCGCCGATCAAAATATTTTCGGCGGCGGCGTGAGTTTATTTCAACTGATTTAGAAAAAAAAAAATACTTTCCAAACCAATCGCACATTGACAAAAAATGCTACCCATATTTGATTTCAGATTACTGAAAATCGCTAAAACGTAGGTCACTCATAGTTTGAGTAAATTTCCCGACACTTTCCCGGGGAAAACTTCTCCAATATGAGAAAAATTAAGAAAATTGTACACAGGTTAGAAGTGTACTAGAAGACAGATTAAAACCACAATCAGTTTTTCTCATATTCGAGAAGTTTTCCTCGGAAAAGCGTCGGAAAATTTACTCAATCTATGAGTGACCTACAACTTCAAGAAATTTGAGTAATCTGAACTCTCATGCTTCGTTAGTGTGGTGGCCAAAATCAAAAGAGGCTACTGCACAGAGGAAACTAGCAAAACTTCAACGTCTAGCATGCATTGTAATAACGGGTGCGGTGCGAAGCACCCCATCAAAAGCAGTAGAAGCAATCCTTAATCTGCTGCCCTTGCATGAATATGCGCAACTAGAAGCGGAAAGAAGGGCTCTAGGGCTCAACAGATGTAACAAAGTAATGCCAGGTGATCTTGTTGGTCATCTAAGCATCTTACAATACTTCCAAAGAGGACCAGTGATGATCAGTCCGCATCGTGCTCTCTTGCCGTGCGGATCTATTTGCTTTTTGCTTAAGGAAGTGTTACTACTACCTAAAGCTACAACAAATTTAAACAGCACTTTTCAGTGCTCAACCTGTTAAAATTTTCTACCTTGTTCAACTCTTATTCCTTTTCGATCCTTGTTTGGACCCTACCCGAGGTAATCCTTCTTGGATATCGATTTGGAAAATTCCTCTTCGATCCTTCAGATTCTTATAGTAATTTGCTTGGAAGTCGATTTGGATAAAAATTTACTGCCGCCATGGCACCTAAACGCAAAAGAAAGGGGCAAACTCTTGACCCCCCTTCTGATGAAATCAATTTGAGTAATCAATTTGATTTGCTCACGGATGATGAGAATGATCCATCATCCAAGAAAAATTCTAGTAAACTTTCCCGGCTTAATGCCAAGAAGGAAAAGATTCCCCCTATTGTGATAACCACTTCCGATTTCCATGCTCTTCGCATGGAACTTTTGAATTTCGTGAAAGTTAAGTTTTCACTACAAATTGGACGTCGGGGTGAATGCCGTGTATTGGCTGAAACCTTGGACGGATTTGAATGTCTTCTCAAGTATCTTACTGAGAAGAAGCACAAATTTTTTACTTACGACACCAAAACTGAACGTGTGTTCAAGGTTGTCATGAAAGGACTGCCCAGTGGTGAATCCTTGGATCACATCAAAGATGAACTGGCAAAATTACTTGGAGTTGTGCCACTCCAAGTAATCAAAATGAAAATGAAATCCCGTCCTGGAGATTCGCGCAACGGGATTTCTAATGATTTTTATTTAGTTCACTTCAAGTCTAGTGAACTAAACAACCTTAAGGCCTTAGAAAAAGCTAGCCTTATGCTCCATGTCCGAGTGAAGTGGGAACACTTCAGGAAGACTGGAGGAAATTTCCAAAACCTCACTCAGTGCCGTAAGTGCCAGGAATGGGGTCACGGAACTAAAAATTGCTACATGCCAGCTAAATGCATGAATTGTGGTGATTCCTCTCACGCAAAGAACGACTGTCCTGTGAAGGAAGATCCTAAGAAATTTAAATGTTCAAATTGTGGTGAAAACCACAAATCCAATTTTAGGGCATGTAAATAAGTTTCGCAAAGCGATCCTACAATCTCGTTCTAACCGTCAGGTAGGAAACGCTCCACGTTTCCGAACAGGTACAAATTCCTCTGCTGTTAACAACGTTCAGCGAGGAACAAATTCTACATTCGTACCCGCAGGTACAAATATCACCCCTACTTCAAATTTTTCATCTGTACCTACTCCCCTCGCTGCTAACAATGTTCAGCGAGTTAATGGAGCTACCTATGCTGCTATTGCAGCGGGTAGAAATCAAAATACTAACCAACGTTCTAACGGAAATTTTGACAATTTTGACTTAGGAAGCATTACTGCACCTAAAATGGAATTTTTACAGAATTCATTAATTGACATGATTTCTGATATGCTTAAATCCAACTCCATGTTTGATGCTATTCAAACTGGAGTAAAATTTGCAAATAATATTGTCATGACTTTAAAATTCAGTAATGGATTTTAAAGCATTAAACATTTTAAATTGGAATGCTCGATCTCTTAGGCCGACAACATAGTAGAAGCGATTCGAAGCGATTCGATGCGATAGCAATTGGCAAAGCGAAATGCAGCGGCAAGCGAAGCAACCTATGACATAGTGAAAGCGTTTTTGAAAACATTACAGTCGCGCGCGCAGTGCAAAATTTTCCGAATCGATTTCGGTGTCCATTTTTCCTCACTAGAATCAGTCCACTTGCGTTCGAAGGCGTCAAAACACAACACGAACAGCTCTGTCGCTTTGCTGAACGCTTTACACCTCTTCGCATCGCTTTCACTATGGCTGGTTTGGGCGATTCCCATAGAACGCTCATAGAGGGTGCTTTCACGCAAGCGCTCCGCTTATTGCCAACGAATCGAATCGCTTCTACTATGTTGTCGGCCTTAAAGATAATGAAGACGAGCTATTTAACTTTTTGAGAGTTCATAACATGCATATTGCCGTTATAACTGAAACGTTCCTTAAACCTGACCATAAGGTTAAGAAGGACGCAAATTACTTGATTTATAGAAATGATCGTATTGATGGACCCTGTGGTGGCGTTGGCATCATTATTCATAGACGAATCAAACATAAAATTCTTTCTTCATTTGAAACCAAAGTTTTTGAAACTTTGGGAGTTTCTGTTGAAACAAAATTTGGACAACTTACGTTTATAGCTGCCTATTTGCCATTCCAATGCGTAGGCCAGCAAAAGAATTTTCTCAAGGGCGACCTCCAGAAACTTCATAGGTCTAAATTCTTCATTATTGGTGATTTTAATGCAAAACACCGCTCATGGAATAATGTTTGATGATTGTTCTGCAGGTTATTACACTATTCAATATCCAAACAGCCCAACATGCTTTTCTTCTGCAAGAAATCCCTCCACTATTGATTTGGTGTTAACTGATTCATGTCAACTTTGTAGCCAATTGGTTACCCATGCTGACTTCGGTTCTGATCACCTTCCAGTAACTTTTGAAATATCCCAAGAAATAATTTGTAATCCCAAAAGCTCTACTTTCAATTACCATAGGGCTGATTGGGAGCAATATCGATCATTTATGGAATATAACTTCGATCCAAACATTCCTTTGCAAACCAAAGATGAAATTAATTATGCTCTTGAATCTCTGACTACTTCTATAGTTGAAGCAAGAGCTGCCTCAGTACCAAAATGCGAGGTTAAATTCGATTCAATTATAATAGACGATGATCTTCAGCTCTTGATCCGTCTTAAAAATGTCCGTAGGAGACAATATCAAAGAACACGCGATCCTGCCATGAAAGTTATCTGGCGGGATTTACAAAAACAAATTAAAAAACGATTCTCTGCCCTGAGGAACAAAACTTTTGAAAATAATGTTTCTAAATTAGACCCGAGTTCCAAACCCTTTTGGAAACTCACAAAAATTTTGAAAAAACCTCAAAAGCCTATTCCAGCGCTTAAAGAAGGTGGTAAAATTTTGATCACAAATTTGGAAAAAAGCTCAGAAACTTGCTAAGCAATTCGAGAGTTCCCATAATTTCAGTTTGGGTCTTACTAGTCCTATTGAGAATCAGGTTGCTCGGGATTATCTGAATATTTTCTCTCGGGAAAATATTTTTGATGATTCCTGGGGGACTGATTTGGACGAAGTAAGGTCTATAACTAAAAAGTTTCAAAATATGAAAGCTCCAGGTGATGATGGAATTTTCTATATCCTCATATAAAAACTCCCAGAGAGTACCTTGTTTTTCTTGGTAAAATTATTTAACAGATGTTTCCATTTGGCATACTTTCCTGATAAATGGAAAAATGCAAAAGTTGTTCCAATTTTGAAGCCGGATAAAAATCCAGCTGAAGCTTCTAGCTACCGCCCAATAAGTTTGCTTTCTTCAATAAGTAAACTTTTTGAAAAGATAATTTTGAATAGAATGATGCTTCACATCAATACGAACTTGATTTTTGCAGATGAGCAGTTTGGATTTCGCCATGGGCATTCAACTACTCATCAACTCTTAAGAGTTACCAATTTAATTCGTTCAAATAAATCTGAAGGCCCTCAATTGGAGTTGCTCTTCTAGACATAGAAAAAGCATTCGACAGTGTTTGGCATTAAAGTTTGATTGCTAAATTGAAAAAGTTTAATTTTCCACTTTATATTATGAAATTAGTTCAAAATTATTTAACTGACAGAACTCGCTGATGACACAGGCATTTCCACTAAAGGAAGAAGTCTTCGTGTTATTTGCAGCAGACTGCAGAAAAGTTTAGATATTTTCTCTTCTTATTTACAAAAATGGAAGATTTCTCCCAACGCTTCCAAAACTCAACTTATAACATTTCCACATAAGCTTAGAGCTTTGTTTTTGTAACCTAGTAGTAGTCACATAGTCACTATGAACGGAGTTCCTATTCCCTGGTCAAATCAAGTGAAATATCTTGGATTAATACTTGACCAAAAATTAACTTTTAAAGATCACATTGCCAAATGTAACAAATATATAAAATGTTTGTATCCTCTTATAAACAGGAAATCCAAACTTTGCCTCAGGAATAAACTTCTAATATTTAAACAAGTTTTTAGACCGGCCATGTTTTACCCTGTGCCAATATGGTCTAGTTGTTGCACTACCAGGAAAAAAAGCACTTCAAAGGATTCAGAACAAAGTTCTGAAGATGATTTTGAAGTTGCCTCCCTGGTACAGTACTACCGAAGTACATAGAATTTCGAATGTTGAGACTTTAGAACAAATGTCCAACAAAATAATTAATAATTTCAGGCAAAAATCGTTGCAATCCTCAATTGCAACGATTAATTCCCTTTATACTTAGATAAGATTTAGTTTTAGTTTTTAGTTTTAAGATATCAATTGTTATACTGACATGCAGGTTTAAAAAACCTGTTTAAAATACTGCATTGCCAAGACAGGAACAATGTAAAAACACTTAGATATATATCATAACAATTAAGGCTGGTAAGTTACTGTAGTAACTGGAGCACCTAGGTTAAAAAAATGAAATGTAATTTATTTTGAATTTGGAACAAATAAAGATTAAAAAAAAAGAAAAAAGGACCGGGTATGAGTATGAATGGAGACTGGATGAAACCAGAGGACAGCTATGAAATTTCCTTCAACGTATGTGAAACGGCACGTTCGGATTGGGAAACTGGTGGTCCTAACGTTCGTCAAGGCTCAATCATATTTTTCACAGATGGCTCAAAAATTGGAATACGAACAGATGCCCCGGAACAAATATTTCAGTTGCGATGGGACATTTTCCAAATGTGTTTCAAGCGAACCATACTGTGGAATATCATACTGTACGGTAAAAATGGAACTCAAATGCTGGGAAGAGCAAAGGGTGATGGCCAATTGGATGACTGTCACAAACTGCAACCAGTCGAAAAGATTTATAACTCCTAATATAACATACACCAAAAAGCTTTTAGAGCTCAATAAAAGACCTCTTAGTATATACACTGGGCTAGTAACTGGGCACTGTCCTAGTAGATATCACATGAAGAACATTGGTCGGGTTCATAGTAATATCTGTCGTTTCTGTAATTTGGAACGTGAAACCTCGGAACATCTGTTCTGCAGTTGGGGTGCATTACACAAGCGTAGATCCAAATTTCTTGGAAGTATTAGCTTACAACCTAGTGATATTTAGTCTGCAAAACCTGGAAAGGTAGTTGGTTTTATAAACCATATTATACCGGACTGGGAAAAGATGTGTCCAGGCAATTGGCATGATACAAACAGCAAATAGGGGTACCACAAAAGTTTAAATAATGCACGGAGTGGTTTTACTTCACTCCCCAACAAAAAAATAAATAAATAACTGAACTCAAATATAAGTAACTCTTACTCAATTTTGAGTCGTTATCATTGGCCGTACATGCGGAATTTGTTTAGGAAAGTATAGCAATCTGTGGCATTACGTAACATTTTAACGGGCCTTAGAAATTCTTTCATTTATTGAGCATTACACGTTATTAATATGTTGATAGCGATAAATGGTAAGCTTGTACTACTCTGATACATATTTGAATGTCCACGCATTGTAGTCATACAACTTTTGGTTTATGTATTTGAAGCACAACTTGGACCTGTGAGAGATTTAAAAAAAAAGCTCAAATATCAACGTGTTGTTAATAATATAGGGTGTTGCAGAATGTCTAAGCACGAACGATAACGTAACTTTGTTTACAGCAAATTCTGTTTTTATTTCGTTTTCATGTTCTCTATAGTATTCTCTTACAGTTAAACGTAGAAAATCCGAGTCGTAAGCCAAGGAGTGGTTTTTTTTTATCTCACGCTACTCATTAGCTTCAGTCCAACAATTTTGGATACTTTTTCCCAGTCTTTCACAAACTTTATAACAGATTCCGCTTCCTTTACATGTGTCTGCAAATATGCTCTGGTCAGGGCCCAAACAGTTTAGATTGGCCTGGCCTGGGGACAGTTTGACGGATTCATCTCCTTGGGTACGAATTGGACCTTGTTGGCTTTATACCAGGCTATCGTGTCCTTGGAGTAATGAACCGACGCCAAATCCGGCCAAAACAGTACTGAGGCGTCGTGTTTGCGGATCATGGGTAACAGACGCTTGTTTAAACACTCACGCACGTAAACATTTGGAAAGCATACCACCGACAAACCGACATGAAACTTAAACTTAACTTTCGCTCGAAAATCTATAACGGCCGATTCAAATGTGCAGCGATCCCATCTGTCAAAACCATAGAAACTTTTCGTCTAGATAAAACTAACTTGTCCAGAATAGATCAGACACGAACTAACTCATACATTTTGCACTCGTGTTCGTGGCTTAGATAAACGTTTTCCGCGAACACGGAGACAGATGTCGGTAGTGTGCTTTGAGCAGAAATTTCGTGGTAATTTGTATGGTCATTCATGACGGTTTGTCGGTGAGCATACCACACTCACAAATGGCTTGCCCATAGCTTTATTACCGATTTTTTTTTCGAAAAAAAAACCGACTTATCCGCGTCGTCAACACTTCGGCCATCACGAACGGTGTAGTACTGATCACTAGGAAGAATTTTGTAATCAAGTTTAACGCATGATTCAACGTATGATTAATTGGCTGGGACACGGATTTATGAAAAAAAAATAATTCTCGTTCCAGTATGATTTCCGGGTGCCTTATGGGTTCTAGAATTACAGGGAAGTTCTGCCGAAGTTCAGGGAAGGGCTGCTGAAGTTCAGGGAAGGCCTGTCAAAGTCGCAGTCAAGTCAAGTTCGCAGAATATCCTCAAATACTTGTGAAACAACATGTGAAAATTAAGGAACCTTTTGATTTGAAAAATATTTCATTTAGCAATGGCAAAGGTGGGTGATTTCTAAAATAGTTCTATTTACCTTTATAAATCTAGACCAACTATTGAAACAGACGGAACAACCAAACGTAAGCAATGGCTTTAAACACAAAATTCTCGAGAATCAAAACACTCCCACGCAAACTAACAATGCCATTCGATAAAGGAAGTTTGCTCTATCATATGAAGTTGTTAGGTTGCCTGGATGTGCTTTGATTCTCGAGGAATTTGCGTTTAAAGCCATTGTTTACGTTTGGTTGTTCCGCCTATTTCAATTGTTGGTCTAGAAATATGCAGATATATCAGAAAACTTCCATCAAATAGACTGAAACATTCACAGAGTATCCTTCAATTAGCTTACACATACACACACTTGAATTGTTTTTATTATTTCACAAATACACGCGTTTCCAACACGACTTAGAAATACTCTAAATTTAGAAATATTTTTACTATTTATTTTCAAGCACTTTCATAATGGAGTTATGGCGATAACGCATAGATGACATTGCCGAATTGCATCCGTTTTCAATTATTGATAATATTCGCAAAATGGCTTTTTTTCGCGAGGCTTCCAAATCACATTGTTTTTCAACCTGGAGCATACTTACGCTCAGACACATGCAAAAGCCAGTTGATTACTTAGGAAAACGAAATCTAATGCTTGGAGTTGCGTTACAAAAAAATGATTTGATATTGAAATAATGCATTTCACAGGTATGTTGTCTTCGGAGGAAATGTTCCTAACAATATTTTAAAACGATCTACGGGAGTAAAATATGACCTTTCATACGAAATACTTGTGTAATTGATTAGCAAAGTTAGCGACCGCTATGATTGTGATCCTAAAATTGAACTTAGAAAATGGTTTACAGAAAATTTCAACAATAAATCAATCTTGTAAAAATTGCTAGAAATAGCAATTTTAGTTCTTTAATTTTACACGGAAGAGTTTTTTCGATTGAGCGCTGCGTTATTTTGTAAAAAATCGATGAAGTGAGTCATTCCAAACCGATCCACTTTCACCTTAACTAAAATTCGTCCATTAGGTAAAAAGTTTAAAACTGTGCGTTTTAATAAAATAAATCGTACTTCATACATGTTATTCCAATCAAGTCCAAAACTGAAACGATAAATCAATAAACACCAGCCAAGATTTAAAAAAAAATTATCTATTCAGAATGTTTGTTATAATGTTCCACTAGGGTGTACGCTCAATTTTGCGATACACTGTAAGTTCCGAGAACTACAGGAAAGTTCAGAACTTTGGAAAAGTTTGTAGATGCTTCATGGTAAATATCCTGAGAACATCAATGCAGATCAGTGAATTTCAAGAAAATTGTCGAGAATATAGAGATCTAGATCAGAGAACTGCACGACAGTTCCATTAGCATCAAGTAAATTTCAAGAGCTTCACAAGAACTTAAAGAATCTTCAGAATACTTCACGTAAGTGCAAAGATCTCTAGGAAAGGTCAGAGATCGTCAAAACTGTTCTAAGAACTTCAGGGCAGTTCCAGGAATTTCGGAAAAATTGTGGAAACATGAGGGAAATTCAGAAAATTTCTGGAAATTTTTGAGAACTTCAGGTCCGTTCGATTAACTTCAGAAAAATGGTATTACAGATGTTCAAAGAACCCTCAAAAGGGGCCTCCCTTAGCTCAGTTGGTAAAGGCGCAGCTACAAAGCAAGACCATGCTGGAGCTGGCTGGGTTCGATTCCCGGTCCGGTCTTGGAATTTTTCAGATTGTAAAATTCATTGACTTCCCTGGGCATAGAGTATGATTGTACTTGCCACACAATTATACTAATGCAAAAATAGTACATGCATCGAAAGCTCTCAATTAATAATTGTGGAAGTGCATCTTAGAACACTAAGTTGAGAGCACGCAATAAGCTAATATGCCAAAAGCAATGAATTCAAACACATAAAGCAACCAACAATACAGACAAAACGCTTGCTACTATGTACTACCACGATAAACTATCTCTGTAATATAGCTTGATCGGAGTTGTAGAAGGATAATGATATATTGCTTGCCTGCTTGGTTGCACGGTTGAGGGCGTAGCTCGATCGGAATCGAGAAAAGATATAACGCTTCGTGAAGCAGCTTGCCTGCAATTTAGTCGTTTCCTTCTACCGACCCGAGCAAGCTATACTGGCGAAGACCGTTATCATTCGGTTCGTTAATCGCTTGTCATTTTGAGATATTTTTGCTTCCTTGGCGATAAGCAATAAGCTTGAAATGCGAAGAAGAAGAAGAAGAAGATAATTCAAAATCTAGAAAACAAAACGAAGCTACGAGTTCCATGAGCGTCAGAACTTTGAAATTTTTGTACACTCTATGTCCATTAACGTTCCGTTATGGGGTGTTAACACTTATGCTATTTCACTAGCGCTTATGAGCTAGCTGCTAGCAAAACAGCCAACTAGCTTAATGTAAACAGGGTATCAGCGTCTACCAGCATGAAATTTCAGGAGCAACTGAAATTCGTGCTAGTTGGCGAGTACACTAGCGCTAGCAAATCCACACAGATGTGAACACTCCACTAGCATGTGAAAAATTGCGGAAAACTTCAAGGAATTCTGAGATTTCCATGGAGATTCCAAAAAATTTAGCAGTCAAGCCTATCTGCAAAGTTTCAAAAAATCTATTTTTTTATCGCATGAATTTTCAAAGTCAGTGTCCGTGATAACTCAAATTTAAATTGGTTTAATTGTTTTTGTATATTATTGAGAACTGTTCATTTAAGGCCTTGACCGTTAGAATTGAGCAGATTTTTCAAATTTGAAAGGCTGCCTTTTTGTTATTTTTTTTTTTTGACGTAGGACTACGTCTATGATTTATATATGGGGGTACACTTTGTGAAAACCAAAAATGGAACATGTAACGACATTATGAAAGATTTTGAACGTTAATAACTTAGCTGCCCCTGGCCTAATTTCAATAATTTTATCATCAATCGGTCAGAAATATTTCTACGCATCTGCTATAGTTAAGACATTATTATTTTTCAAAAAGTCACTATTGAAAATTGCACGAATGTGCAACTGTTGCTATGATAGTTCAAATTATCACCGACTGCCTGCAAAAAGCGATTTCCATAACACAGATTTCAAAGTTGAATTTCATCCGGTCTCACCAAACGGTGTTTATTAAATCACCGCGTGGTGAGTGGTGGTGTTCTGCAGTACACAACGAAAGGCTCCCCGGAAGCAGCTAGCTATCAAGGATTCAGTTTAAATCACCGTGTGTGGTCGTCGACATCAGCAGCAGCAGCAACAGTGCTTTCGGCGCGTGGCGTTGAACATTGTTCTCCAGTACACAACCAAAAGCAAGCAGCGAGCTGCAGCCCACATGAGCATCCATAGAAGGAGGAAGAAGCCGCACCGCTATTGATCGGAATCAGTAGCTCTTCGTGAGTCGCCGTGGGCCATCTATGTCAAGCGCGTCATACTAAAGAGTATAAACAGAGAGAACCCCGCTCAAATTCATATTAATACACAAAACGAAAGCTCTTGCTGCAGTTAACAAACAACATTTATTATATAAAACCACGTAGTCCTAGTCGTATTACTTCATCACTATTGAGAAATGATGAAGTATTGGATTTTTTTACACTTGTCATTCTTTCATTTATCGCAAAGATCCTACTCTAATTGAAAGGTCCCGCTATTCATACGCTTCGGAGTGTTGAAACACCCTCCAAAGACACGCCCCTTTGTCAGTCAAAATTGGATTCCTTAGCAAAAAAATTAAGCAATGACACCGATAATGATCATGCATCAGAACCCCCCAAGATGTGCTCCTTTGATTACTGAAAAAATCTGTTCCCCTAGTTTGAAGTTGTCAAGACTAGGAATCGGTGGTAGATATTACACGTACCACGGAAAGGTGATCTACCCACGTTACGGGGCATAATTTAACTTCAAGCAAATTGCAGGAACTTTACAGAAGTTCGTAGAAACTCAGGGAATTTCCGGAACTTCAACTATGTTCTTAGATTTTTAGGGCAATCCACAGAGCTTCAGAGAAGGTTTTTAAGCAGTAACATTATTCACAGCATTGAGCCGAGTATTTAGAGGTAGATCAGAGAACTTCAGAGCATCCATTAGTTAACTGTAGGAACTTTCAAGAAGTTCCATTAATTGTGAAATACAGTCAGCTCGATGTCGAGTTATGAAACCATAATAAACATTTATTCCATGGCTACTGTGTTGGTGATTTTGTGTGGGCTAGTTATTCTATAACTCCATGGTCCCTTCAATATCGAGTTGTGGAGAGTTCACTGTATTCCAAGAATTTCAGGAATGTTCCAAAAATTTCTGGAAATTTGCAAGGTCTTCAAAGGATGGTCCATAAATATCAGGAAATTTATTGGAACATAAGAGAAGTTGCGAGTACTTCTTGAACATTTATGGAACTTCAGGTAAATACAAAAAATGCAAAGGAAGTTCCATGACCTTCAAGGAAGTATCAAAAACTTCAGGAAAGTTGCAGGAAGCCTTGCGATTCAGAGCTCTTTGGGACAGTACCATTTAGTTTAAATAAGTACCGAATGCTTCAGAAAAGTTTAGAATTGCGGGGAAGTTTAAAGATCTTGAATAATCCAGGGGTTGGATTCTTCACCAGGACTAGTTTTAGTTTAAGATCGTAAATATGTTTGAACTGAATGTTTAACAGGACAACTTTATATCTTATCAAGGAGCATTCGGGCGGATCACAGCGATTGCTATATTTACAGAACCACGTCCTAGAATCTCTGGCTTTACGAAAATCAGACATCAAATCTACGCTCAGAGACCTTGATGAAGTGATCTACGACACATGCCTTCTTCGTTGAACGGTCAGCTTCGATTTTTCTCAAAACGGTATTTGCACAAAGTTTCACATGGCCCTCGAATTTTCGAAATGAGCAACCACGTCTAATTAGTTAAGGGTCCTGTGCACCACCAGCGGTGCAAAGGGCCAACGTGAAAGACTTCCATCCTGGGCGGCTGCTCGCTTTTGCCTTGACCTGGGCCCAGGTCAGATTCCTGTCGACTTGCTTAATGTCCTTATTGAGGCTCCGCCGCCATGAGCCTCTGGGTCTGCCTCTGCTGCGATGTCCTGTCGGATTCCAATCCAGCGCTTGCTTGCCGATTTCGTTTCCGCCTGGTCGAAGTGTGTGGCCGACCCACCTCCACTTTCGCTCTCGAATTTCTGTTGGCTTCTGATGATATCGACGATGGAGCTCGGCATTCGAGATCCAGTTGTGAGGCCACCAGGCACGAATTATATACCGCAGGCATCGGTTGATGAAGACCTGCAGCTGTTGAGTGTTCTCCGCTGATATACACCACGTTTCGCTGGCGTATAACAACACAGATTTCACGTTCGAGTTGAAAATTTGGATTTTGGTGCCTTGACTTATCTGGTTGGATCTCCATACGTTTAGTAAACTCGCAAAGGCCGCCCTAGTCTTCTTGATTCGTGCACCTATGTCGCTTTTGGTCCAGCCGTCCGACGCCATTTGGCTGCCAAGATATTGAAAACTTTCGACCTTCTCCACTGCTTGCCCCGCTACCGTAAAGTTGGAAGGGTTGCCCGTGTTGATATCCAACGATTTGATCTTGTTGACGTTGATGGTGAGACCCGCCGCAGAGGAGCGTTCGCCTTTGTGCTAGTAGAGCAACATCATCAGCCAAATTGAAGTCGTTGAGATGCTCCATGGTGATAGGCTGCCAAAGCAGCCCACGGTTCGGTAGACGGTCAATTGCACCTACCATGATCTCGTCGATTACGATGAGAAACAGTAGCGGTGATAGTATACATCCTTGTCTCACACCAGCGACTACCCGGGTAGGGTCGGACAAGGCTCCGTTATGCAGAACTCTGCACGTGAAAGCCTCATACTGCGCTTCGATGAGATTGACGATTTTATCCGGGACTCCCTTGCGACCACGTTTAATGAAAGACCGCAATGTGATTTCCCATAAGGATCGAGTAAAATGGGAATACCGATAAGCTTGAGAACATTCTGGAAAACTCCCATATGGACGTTTGGCTGAATGAACTTTTGATCGAATGGAATATTCTTACTTTGACTATATGTTTTGTATTACTTCTGCGTGAAGTCCTCGGTGAAGTCAACGATTTACATAGTTAAAGATGCTAATTTTTATACGATAGATGGAGGAGATAAAAGTATAGAGTTGATAGATCCGGCAGTGTGAAAATTGTATATAGAGAGTAGAAAGCGAGCAAGGACAACTTTTAAGGAAGGTACAAATCGGTTTGATCATCTCTCTTTACCAAACTCCCCCGTTGAAGAGGGATGGTGAGGGGTTTCCCCCCCCCCCCCGCCACCACTGGCAAAAAAGATGATCGCCGACTCGCTCATGTACCGACGATGTGTTTGAAATAGTTCTATCGATTTGTTTACCGCACTCTAGTTGTTATCTGAAGGAAGGCATCCAGTCGTAGGTTTGGAAATGGCAGCTATTGTCACCTCTACCACGGTATGTGCTCCTGTCATCGTCGACTTGACGATCTCGAGGGGACACGGGTAGGGTAGGTGCTGCTACTGTACCTTTCGACCAATGACAGTAATTGATGGTAAGCTCCCATCCAGAGTTATGTACTTTGACTATATGTTTTGTATTACTTCTGTGTGAAGTCAATGATTTACGTAGTTGAAGATGCTAATTTCAAATAACAGACTAAAGTGGTATCCCATCCCTCTCCAACGGGGGAGTTTGGTAAAGAGAGATGATCAAACCGATTTGTACCTTTCTTAAAAGTTGTCCTTGCTAGCTTTCTACTCTCTATACACAATTTCCACACTGCTGTACTCTAACGGAACTATCAACTCTATACTTTCATCTCCTCATATATCGTATAAAAATTACCACTTTAGTCTGTTATTTGAAATTAGCATTTTCAACTATGTAAATAGGAATGTTCTTCTTTACACACTTAGAAGTTATCACCGACTTCGGTAATTTTTACCAAAATCTGAACAGCTGAACTGTTCGGTAAAATTTATGTAATTCAATTCAATTGCTTTTCAGCTACTTTGAAACGAAATCTTCACCAAAATGCCAAGATTTGATCATTTAAACATGGTTGAACATGTTTTGAAATTATTTTCAAATTCAATAGCCTTTAAATTGAAGGTCATAGTTTTACCGAACGTTCGGCTGTTCTGATGTCGGTAAAATTTACGGAGCACGGAAACAAAATCTTAGTGTGTATACATTTTCATAAAAAAAGATCCAAAGTGTGAATTGTGAATTGTATTTAAGAACATTCGGAGAATGTCCCTTTTCAACAATTGGGTAAATGATAATAAATGATTCATTCCACCATAATCCTGTTAACTGTTTTAATTAGTCATAATTACATACTCCTGTAATGACGCATCCCAATTTTGTTTAATTCAACAAAGATTCATGTGAGAAAAGAACGAGCTGCTTTTAAAAGAATTGAAAATTTAGAGATGAACTAGCCTAAGGCTAAAAATCTCTTAAATAAAGAATAAAAAAAAAAAAAAAAAAGAATTAAAAATAATGTGTTTGCATATTTTAATCTAGGTGCCTAAGATCGTGAGAACAGTAACCTTGTAAGAACTTCTCATGTTTAAATGAAGGAAATTTTGCGTTAGAAAATAAAATTTTGATTGCCTTCCAAAGTGCTAAGCCTGAATATTCTGAATAATTTTTTTCTGTTTTTGGAATTCAAATCATTGAAGTATGAGCACTCTTATGAACGAAAATTTGCCGGTCTGAAAAAGAGAACGAGCAACAAATAAGGCTAGTTCATATTAAACGTGATTGTCATTTGGAATTACAACAAATTTGTACACTTAATATTTTTTTTGCCGAAGTGTCGAGTGTCAAAACCGTTGTCACAAAATGTCCAAAACAAATTGCTGTGAAAAAATAATACCTAACTTTTAAAAGAAGGAAAATTTTTGTGAATGCATGTTTTATAGATGATGCCAAAATCACGAAAATAGTAGAATTCGAAAGAACTGCTCATTTGTAAAAGAAGGATAAATACGTACTTAGAATATTACAAGTTGATATCTTCACAAACTGTGAAACCTAAAATGAAGGAAATGTATGACATTTCTTCTTTGCTGAAAAACTGAAAACTGCAGTTCAAGCAGTCTAAAATAACTTTACTTAATCCTTAAAACTTCAACAATTTCTCCTCGGAATCCCACTCTCAAGAACTTAAACTCTCGATCAGGAACATGCCTCATTCGTAATAATGGAGTTTGTATCGAAAATTTTCCAGTCCAAAACATTAATATCAAAGTAGTTAATCATGATTTTTGTTTTGTACATTGACCATGTTAACGCCAGCTTAGGGCAATCCAACAAGTCGATTATGTTGTGGCTCGAAAGATCAAAAATGTTAACGCACAATCAAGCGTCTGTTGGATCCGTGCTGCGAATCTGATCAGTTGAGGATGATTACTGTTCGGAACACGGTAGTTTTGCACTTGGTCTGAGTTTATTAACACGGAACACTTATCTTTTTGTTTGCCAGGTACATTTACTTATGTTTAAGACGGTTACTACAGGATAACTATAAACTAATGGCTTATAGTTTTGAGAGTGTCATAGTCTCGCCGAGCCGATTTGGGGCCGAAGATATGACCCTTCTGTACATTATTGCTACTATATGCAGTTTCGTTTGCTCGTGAGCAGTTCGAGACGAACAGTGGGATTACCTGCTGATTCATTCATACATGAAAAATTGGGTCAATGTACAAATACACGATTCATTCGACATGGGTGATATGCATCGTTTTCGACGCGATATTACGAACAATGTTTGACTGTGTACCCAAATTGCTTTCAAAGCCAATGAATCAGGAACGGGTATGTTACACGCTCCTACATTTATTTTGAGGTACCACGAGTCGCTACATAATGACTTTGCGATGTTGCGTCCGAATCAGCAGTGTCCAAGCAAATGTTGTACAACACAATTTGAACAGAAATAGTATTCGTAGAAATCATAATGCACTTGATTAGCACCCTTCTGGTAAATCCTTCCATTATCCACTGCTGCACAATCAATCGATTCATCAATTCCACCCGGAATCAAACACCTGTAGCATTCGGCAGATTCTCTTTGACGGCAGATAGGGGATCCAACTCACTAAGGCCGACAACATAGTAGAAGCGATTCGAAGCGATTCGATTTGTTGGCAATAAGCGGAGCGCTTGCGTGAAAGCACCCTCTATGAGCGTTCTATGGGAATCGCCCAAACCAGCCATAGTGAAAGCGATGCGAAGAGGTGTAAAGCGTTCAGCAAAGCGACAGAGCTGTTCGTGTTGTGTTTTGACGCCTTCGAACGCAAGTGGACTGATTCTAGTGAGGAATAACAAATTTGAACAAATATTTTGCACTGCGCGCGCGACTGTAATGTTTTCAAAAACGCTTTCACTATGTCATAGGTTGCTTCGCTTGCCGCTGCATTTCGCTTTGCCAATTGCTATCGCATCGAATCGCTTCGAATCGCTTCTACTATGTTGTCGGCCTAACAGTCAGTCGTCGTCGTCATCGTCATCGTCGTTGTCTCGTGCGGCGGCACCTTTCACAAGCACACAAGAGCCAGCAAAGAAAAAAAAAACGAAACTCGGTAACATCTTCAGTCAGTCGGCTTTTGTGTCAATATTCGGACAAGTTTGATTCACCAAGCCGCCTCGGTTGGCGGGCGGAGGTGACATGACACTACACAGCAAGATACAGTCCAGAAGCAGCGACAGCGGCCGGGCTTATCAGTTTCCAGCTCCATCAACCGAACAAGCGTAAGTCCGACAAAGTTGGAACAACGTTCAATTTTGCCGACGCTGTTTTCGAGAACACAACCCAGCCCGAACCGAACTGCCGCCTTCAGTCGGGTAAAGTGGTGCTCTATTGTTGTTGTGTTTGCCTGCCATGGTCCAGTACCCTATGCTGGTATCGAGGATGATGAAAAGCACAAGATTTTCTTCCTTTTGTGCGTGTATGTCATTCGCACTGCCGAGTAACCGATGGATGGTATGATAAATTGCGACAGTATGACGAGAGTATCCTGGCGTATTTCGTTTGACAGCTTACACTAATTAACACAACCGGGCAACATACAATGGAACCGAAAACCTTATTGCGTTTCACTTCAATCTTCCTCCGACGACGGTTGGGTTGGGTGTACGATAAATGGTTACTTTCATCACCTTTCATTTATCCTCCTTGTATTGGTGCCCGTTCAGCGCAACCGAAATCCGATTTGTTGCTTATCCGATAGAATTTCAAAACTCTCCACAGCTCTGCTTCACTTTAGGATTTCTCACACATTTTTACGGTAAACACTTTTTTTTTTGCGGGAAAGTAAACTTGGCGTTTTATTTTCACGGCCGAAAACTACAATCACTCTCAAACACACATGAACGTATCCCACAAGAATTCGCCCACTTTCAACGGTTACCATGGGCCCGTCGACGTTGTTCCACCTTGGTTTCTCCGCACACGAGATTAATGGTTATCGGAATTCACGACTCTGTTCTCGGAGCGAAATTCATTAATCCTTTTGTTATATCAGGCACAGCGCAAAAAAAAATAATAATATAAAAACCTTTGCACATAATACACAGGGACTGCTTGCTGGAACCGGAGGAGATTGCACAAAATACCCTCTCGATCCTTGTTCGTTCCCTTTGCTTTTCCACTAAACTGATGAATGGTTCTCTTCCCGATGTTCGCTTTTCTCTTTTCGGCTGGTAGTAACCGATGACGACCACACCAGCAGCAAGAACAAGAAGAACCGTACAGCAAAACGGGTAACAGAAGAAAAAAATCGCTCACTCACGGAAAACCCGTTTCCGAAAACGTCCCGACCGAACGAAAGCTGAATAACAACTGGATGGGAGCGAACGACCGACGAGCCGACGAACTCACTGCTGCTGCTGGGTCTCGCTTTGCTTTTGCTTTTGCTCAAGTTTCGGCTCGCATGCAGTGCACTTGGGCCAACCCCTGCCTGGTTGATGGTGTTGGCTGGTAGTGTGCGAGCCGGAGCGGAGTTGCAAGCCGCTGGTGACGACACACTCATCGGCGCACTGGCACTGGCCGAGTAGCAGCAAAAGGAGGCTGGCGAAACACGAGCGAATAGCGACGATGGAGCACTTACAAGTTATGGAAGCGCGCGCGTGCACAGGGCGGGGCATCGACAGCAACGTGGGTAATGGTCGAAATTTGAATATGTTGCCGTTTTATTTAATTATTTATTTATTTGTTAAACGTGTTCAGCTAATATTGTGTACACAACTGAAAATCAGAAAGACATTTCTCGCTTGCATCACTATGTTTTATTTTCATAATGCGTTTATTTTTCCAGGCTCATTTGCTGTAGCTTTGCGGAGCCGATGTTCAGTGTTTGGATTACAGAGTTACTTAAAACTAACGTTAGTAAAGCGGGAGCAGATTACTCGCGGCTATCTCGAAGTTAGGGGCAACAAATTGTAACAATTGGATGTCAGGGATGGGATAGAGAACACAGGGTTTGGAGAGCAATGTGCTCTTGATCGACATACTGATGAAAACTTGGATGAAAAAGACAAACATGGGGGTACACCGATGGGGAGATAACAACTTGGGAGAACACAAGATGACACCACAGACAAACAGACATAACACTCGCAAGTTGTTCATCGAACAAGCATTTAACGGTCAATTTAAAAGTATCGTAGTCGGTAGTACCACCACCTGTGGCGCGCATAGTCCATTCCAAACATAAATTAAATTTAAATAGTCGAGATCGCCAAGATGTCTCTAACGGGCAAAGGTTGTTTTCCTCGGGCCCTGTGGGATGCGGATAACTCGGATCTAGTAACACAATGGAGAGTGTATGACCCACGTACCGTTCCAGCGCATTTGCATAACGGGATGGCTGCAACTGCATCATGCGAGGTGTGTATATGCAGGAATTCGTGATTTGTACGAAATTGACGCACCCCTTGGAGGAAGGCAATGATCCGGCAGACCCCGACATTATCGATGACTTGACGACTTCTCTACATCAAGAAGAAGCACTCGGTTTTTTTTAACTCTTTATTTGTTCCAAATTCAAAATAAATTACATTTCATTTTAACCTAGGTGCTCCAGTTACTGCAGTAACTTACCAACCTTAATTGTTATGATATATAGCTAAGTGTTTTTACATTGTTCCTGTCTTGGCAATTCAGTATTTTAAACAGGCTTTTTAAACCTGCATGTCAGTATAACAATTGATATCTTAAAACTAAAAACTAAAACTAAATCTTATCTAAGTATAAAGGGAATTAATCGTTGCAATTGAGGATTGCAACGATTTTTGCCTGAAATTATTAATTATTTTGTTGGACATTTGTTCTAAAGTCTCAACATTCGAAATTCTATGTACTTCGGTAGTACTGTACCAGGGAGGCAACTTCAAAATCATTTTCAGAACTTTGTTCTGAATCCTTTGAAGTGCTTTTTTCCTGGTAGTGCAACAACAAGACCATATTGGCATAGCGTAAAGCATGGCCGGTCTAAAAACTTGTTTAAATATTAGAAGTTTATTCGTCAGCCAAAGTTTGGATTTCCTGTTTTTAAGAGGATACAAACATTTTATATATTTGTTACATTTGGCTTGAATGCCCTCAATGTGATCTTTAAAAGTTGATTTTTGGTCAAGTACTAATCCAAGATATTTCACTTGGTTTGACCAGGAAATTGGAACTCCGTTCATAGTGACTATGTGACTACTACTAGGTTTCAAAAACCGAAGCTCTAGGCTTAAGTGGAAATATTATAAGTTAAGTTTTGGAAGCGTTGGGAGAAATCTTCCATTTTTGTAAATAAGAAGAGAAAATATCTAAACTTTTCTGCAGTCTGCTGCAAATAACACGAAGACTTCTTCCTTTAGCGGAAATACCTGTGTCATCAGCGAACAAAGATTTGGGGCAACCCTGAGGCAAATCAGGGAGGTCCGAAGTGAAAATGTTATACAATATAGGCCCAAGAATGCTACCCTGAGGAACTCCTGCTCTAACAGGTAGTCCTTCCGATATGGAATTTTGATAATTTACCTGCAGAGTTCTGTCAGTTAAATAATTTTGAACTGATTTCATAATATAAAGTAGAAAATTAAACTTTTTCAATTTAGCAATCAAACCTTCATGCCAAACACTGTCGAATGCTTTTTCTATGTCTAGAAGAGCAACTCCAGTTGAGTGGCCTTCATATTTGTTTGAACGAATTAAATTGGTAACTCTTAAGAGTTGATGAGTAGTTGAATGCCCATGGCGAAATCCAAACTGCTCATCTGCAAAAATCGAGTTCGTATTGATGTGATGATGTGCATCATTCTATTCAAAATTATCTTTTCAAAAAGTTTACTTATTGAAGAAAGCAAACTTATTGGGTGGTAGCTAGAAGCTTCAGCTGGATTTTTATCCGGCTTTAAAATTGGATAAACTTTTGCATTTTTCCATTTATCAGGAAAGTATGCCAAATGGAAACATCTGTTAAATAATTTTACCAAGAAAGACAAGGTACTCTCTGGGAGTTTTTTGATGAGGATATAGAAAATTCCATCATCACCTGGAGCTTTCATATTTTGAAACTTTTTAGTTATAGACCTTTGGGCTACAAAATGGTGAGTTGACAACCTGGAAGGAGCGGAATACCTAGCCCTGGTCCTCACAAGTTCCTACTTCACGCCTCCTCGAGTCATATGATAACAAAAGACTACCAGCTGAAACATGGACACAGCTGGTTGGCGTAGCCTGGGCAATGTTGCCAGTCCGGCAATAGCAAAGTGAAGAGGTGCGACGCGAACACTGGCGCGGTAACCATAGTACGGTGATAGAGGAAATGCTTCACCAAACCTGAGCGTCTGCTCACCATGGAGGTGCGGCTCAAAACGGCGTCTGTTCTCCATGTTAGGAGCGGCTGATCACCGTCCTAGTGCCAGCGTGGGACTCTAAACAGAGCTGTGCACGATGGTCCCCCGGCGAGACAGGGGGTTGGGGCAGGCCCAACAAGCCGCCCTGGAAAAAAAACAAAGTTGCAAATACCGAAGAAAGAAATACGGATCGGAACAATCGGCACAGACCTACGCGACGAAATAAGGACTACGATTGGAAACTCGGAACATGGAACTGCAAATCGCTCGGCTTCCCGGGTTGCGATAGGTTAATCTATGACGAACTTCAACCACGCAACTTCGAAGTCGTAGCACTGCAGGAACTTTGCTGGACGGGACAAAAGGTATGGAAAAGCGGGCATCGAGCGGCTACTTTCTACCAGAGCTGTGGCACCACCAACGAGCTGGGAACCGGCTTTGTAGTGCTGGGTAAGATGCGCCAACGCGTGATTGGTTGGCAGCCGATCAACGCGAGGATGTGCAAGTTGAGGATTAAGGGCCGTTTCTTCAACTACAGCATCATCAACGTGCACTGCCCACACGAAGGGAGACCCGACGACGAGAAAGAAGCGTTCTATGCGCAGCTGGAGCAGGTGTACGACGGCTGTTCGCAACGGGACGTCAAAATCGTCATCGGCGACATGAACGCTCAGGTAGGACGGGAGGCAATGTATAGACCGGCAATCGGGCCAAACAGCCTGCATGCCGTATCGAACGACAACGGCCAACGATGCGTGAACTTTGCAGCCTCCCGGGGTATGGTAGTTCGAAGTACCTTTTTCCCCCGCAAGGATATCCACAAAGCCACCTGGAGATCACCTGACCAACACACAGAAAACCAAATCGATCACGTTCTAATCGACGGGAAATTCTTCTCCGACATTATCAACGTCCGCACGTACCGCAGTGCGAACATAGATTCGGACCACTACCTAGTTGCAGTATGCATGCGCTCAAAACTCTCGACGGTGCATAACACACGTCGAAGTCGAACGCCACGACCCAACATTGAGCAACTACGGGACACCGGAGTTGCCCAGGACTACGCGCAGCAGCTGGAAGTTGCACTACCCACGGAAGAGCAGCTTGGCGCAGCTTCTCTTGAAGATGGCTGGAGGGACATCCGTTCAGCCATAGGTAGTACTGCTGCAGCGGCACTAGGTACTGCAATCCCGGACCGAAGAAATGACTGGTTTGACGGCGAATGCAAACTGTTAGTAGAGGAGAAGAATGCAGCACGGGCGAGAATGCTGCAACACCGCACGAGATTGAATGTGGAGCGATACAGACAAGCGCGGAACAGACAAAACTCGGTTTTCCGAAGGAAGAAGCGTCAGCAAGAAGACCGAGATCGCGAGGCGATGGAAAATCTGTACCGCGTAAACGACACACGGAAGTTCTACGAGAAGCTAAATAGTTCGCGCAAAGGCTACGTGCCGCAAGCCGATATGTGCAAGGACTTGGACGGTAACCTTCTCACGAACGAGTGTGAGGTGATTGAGAGGTGGAAGCAGTACTATGACGAGCACCTCAACGGTGAAGCAGCAGAAAACGAAGGTGGCACGGCAACAGACCTTGGAGCACGCGCAGAGGACGACAGGCTACCGGCCCCTGATCTTCAAGAAGTTGAGGAGGAGATCGGTCGGCTGAAGAACAACAAAGCAACTGGTGTAGATCAACTACCAAGTGAGCTATTGAAATACGGTGGTGAAGCACTGGCTAGAGCGCTGCACTGGGTAATTGCCAAGATTTGGGAGGAGGAGATATTACCGGAGGAGTGGATGGAAGGTGTCGTATGCCCAATCTACAAAAAGGGCGACAAGTTGGATTGCTGCAACTACCGCGCGATCACACTGCTGAGCGCCGCCTACAAGGTACTCTCCCAAATTCTATGCCGCCGTCTGTCACCATATGCAAGAGAGTTCGTGGGGCAATACCAAGCGGGATTCATGGGTGCCCGCGCTACCACGGACCAAATTTTCGCGATTCGGCAGGTTCTGCAGAAATGCCGCGAATACAACGTGCCCACACATCATTTGTTCATCGATTTCAAATCCGCATACGACACAATCGATCGAGATCAGCTATGGCAGATTATGCACGAGTACGGATTTCCGGATAAACTGACGCGATTGGTCAAGGCGACGATGGATCGAGTGACGTGCGTTGTTCGAGTATCGGGGACACTCTCGAGTCCCTTTGAATCTCGAAGGGGGTTACGGCAGGGTGATGGACTTTCGTGTCTGCTGTTCAACATCGCGTTAGAAGGTGTGATCAGAAGAGCTGGGATAGACACGAGTGGCACGATATTCAGGAAGTCCATCCAGCTCCTTGGTTTCGCCGATGACATTGACATTATGGCACGGAACTTTGAGATGATGGCGGAAACGTACATCAGACTGAAGGCTGAAGCTAGACGGATTGGACTTGCCATCAACGCATCAAAGACAAAATATATGAAAGCAAGAGGTTCTAGGGAAGACAATGTTAGCCTCCCACCCCGAGTTCAGATTGACGGTGACGAAATCGAGGTGGTCGATGAGTTCGTGTATTTGGGCTCACTGGTGACCGCCGAAAATGATACCAGCAGAGAAATTCAAAGACGCATTATGGCAGGGAATCGTGCCTACTTTGGACTCCGGAGGACGCTCCGGTCGAATAAAATTCGCCGCCGCACGAAGTTGACTGTCTACAAGACGCTGATTAGACCGGTGGTCCTTTACGGCCACGAGACCTGGACTATGCTCGTGGAGGACCAACGCGCCCTTGGTGTTTTCCAACGGAAGGTGTTGCGTACCATCTACGGTGGAGTGCAGATGGATGACGGAACGTGGAGGAGGCGAATGAACCACGAATTGCACCAGCTGCTGGGAGAACCATCCATCGTCCACATTGCAAAAATTGGGCGACTACGGTGGGCTGGGCACGTCGTAAGAATGCCGCACGACGACCCAGTGAAAATGGTTCTAGAAAGCGACCCAACAGGAACAAGAAGAAGAGGCGCGCAGCGGGCAAGGTGGATCGACCAAGTAGAAGGTGACCTGCGGACCCTTCGCAGACTACGAGGCTGGCGAACTGTGGCCATGGATCGAGTAGAGTGGAGACGACTTCTACGGACAGCAGAGGACAACAAGGCCTTAGCCTGATTGGTAAGGTAAGGTAGTTATAGACCTTACTTCGTCCAAATTAGTCCCCCAGGAATCATCAAAAATATTTTCCCGAGAGAAAATATTCAGAAAATCCCGAGCAACCTGATTCTCAATAGGACTAGTAAGACCCAAACTGAAATTATGGGAACTCTCGAATTGCTTAGCAAGTTTCTGAGCTTTTTCCAAATTTGTGATCAAAATTTTACCACCTTCTTTAAGCGCTGGAATAGGCTCTTGTGGTTTTTTCAAATTTTTTGTGAGTTTCCAAAAGGGTTTGGAACTTGGGTCTAATTTAGAAACATTACTTTCAAAAGTTTTGTTCCTCAGGGCAGAGAGTCGCTTTTTAGTTTGTTTTTGTAAATCCCGCCAGATAACTTTCATGGCAGGATCGCGTGTTCTTTGATATTGTCTCCTACGGACATTTTCAAGACGGATCAGGAGCTGAAGATCGTCGTCTATTATAATTGAATCGAATTTAACCTCGCATTTTGGAACTGAGGCAGCTCTTGCTTCAACTATAGAAGTAGTCAGAGCTTCAAGAGCATAATTAATTTCATCTTTGGTTTGCAAAGGAATGTTTGGATCGAAGTTATATTCCATAAATGTTCGATATTGCTCCTAATTAGCTCTATGGTAATTGAAAGTAGAGCTGTTGGGATTACAAATTATTTCTTGGGATATTTCAAAAGTTACTGGAAGGTGATCAGAACCGAAGTCAGCATGGGTAACCAATTGGCTACAAAGTTGACATGAATCAGTTAAGACCAAAATAATGGAGGGGTTTCTTGCAGAAGAAAAGCATGTTGGGCTGTTTGGATATTGAATAGTGTAATAACGTGCAGAACAATCATCAAACAGAATATTACCATTGGAATTGCTTTGAGCATTATTCCATGAGCGGTGTTTTGCATTAAAATCACCAATAATGAAGAATTTAGACCTATGACGGGTAAGTTTATGGAGGTCACCCTTGAGAAAATTCTTTTGCTGGCCTACGCATTGGAATGGCAAATAGGCAGCTATAAACGTAAGTTGTCAAAATTTTGTTTCTACAGAAACACCCAAAGTTTCAAAAACTTTGGTTTCAAATGAAGAAAGAATTTTATGTTTGATTCGTCTATGAACAATGATGGCAACGCCACCACAGGGTCCATCAAGACGATCATTTCTATAAATGAAATAATTTGCGTCCCTCTTAACCTTATGGTCAGGTTTAAGGAACGTTTCAGTTATAACGGCAATATGCACGTTATGAACTCTCAAAAAGTTAAATAGCTCGTCTTCATTTTCTTTAAGAGATCGAGCATTCCAATTTAAAATATTTAATGCTTTAAAATCCATTACTGAATTTTAAAGTCATGATAATATTATTTGCAAATTTTACTCCAGTTTGAATAGCATCAAACATGGAGTTAGATTTAAGCATATCAGAAATCATGTCAATTAATGATTTCTGTAAAAATTCTATTTTAGGGGCAGTAAGTCAAAATTTTCATTAGAATTACTTTGGTTAGTATTTTGATTTCTACCTACTGCAATAGCAGCATAGGTAGCTCCATTAACTCGCTGAACATTGTTAGCAGCGAGGGGAGTAGGTACAGATGAAAAATTTGAACCAGGGGTGATATTTGTACCTACGGGTACGAATGTAGAATTAGTTCCTCGCTGACCGTTGTTAACAGTAGAGGAATTTGTACCTGGTCGGAAACGTGGAGCGTTTCCTACCTGTCGCATAGAACGAGATTGTAGGATCGCTTTGCGAGTCTTACATTCCCAAAAATTGGATTTGAGGTTTTCACCACAATTTGAACATTTAAATTTCTTAGGATCTTCCTTCACAGGACAGTCGTCCTTTGCGTGAGAGGAATCACCACAATTCATGCATTTAGCTGGCATGTAGCAATTTTTAGTTCCGTGACCCCATCCCTGGCACTTACGGCACTGAGTGAGGTTTTGGAAATTTCCTCCAGTCTTCCTGAAGTGTTCCCTCGGACATGGAACATAAGGCTAGCTTTTTCTAAGGCCTTAAGGTTGTTTAGTTCACTAGACTTGAAGTGAACTAAATAAAAATCATTAGAAATCCCGTTGCGCGAATCGCCAGGACGGGATTTCATTTTCATTTTGATTACTTGGAGTGGCACAACTCCAAGTAATTTTGCCAGTTCATCTTTGATCTGATCCAGGGATTCACCACTGGGCAGTCCTTTTATGACAACCTTGAACTCGAGTTCAGTTTTGGTGTCGTAAGTAAAAAATTTGTGCTTCTTCTCAGTAAGATACTTGAGAAGACATTTAAATCCGTCCAAGGTTTCAGCCAATACACGGCATTCACCCCGACGTCCAATTTGCAGTAAAAACTTAACTTTCACGAAATTCAAAAGTTCCATGCGAAGAGCATGGAAATCGGAAGTGGTTATCACAATAGGGGGAATCTTTTCCTTCTTGGCATTAAGCCGGGAAAGTTTACTAGTTCATCCGTGAACAAATCAAATTGATTACTCAAATTAATTTCATCAGAAGGGGGGTCAAGAGTTTGCCCCTTTCTTTTGCGTTTAGGCGCCATGACGGCAGTAAATTTTTATCCAAATCGACTTCCAAGCAGATTACTATAAGAATCTGAAGGATCGAAGAGGAATTTTCCAAATCGATATCCAAGAAGGACTACCTCGGGTAGGGTTCAAACATGGATCGAAGAGGAATAAGAGTTGAACAAGGTAGAAATTTTTTACAGGTTGAGCACTGAAAAGTGCTGTTTAAATTTGTTGTAGCTTTAGGTAGTAGCAACACTTCCTTCAGCAAAAAGCAAATAGATCCGCACGATGCAGACTGGAGAGGCACTCGTGTTTTCTACAAAACTGACACGCTCCATAGAGGAAGAAAATAACGAAGATCACGACACTTTACAGAACGAAACAAATTCGGAACGTGGATCAGGGGTAAATAATTTTGATAATAGTTTTATGAATGACAGGCTACCATTAACTTCTTCACCTAATCTTCAGACCACTACAGAAATTTTGGTATATTGCCAAAATGTTAACCGCATGAGAAGTGCCGGTAAAATGAATGAAATTAACAAAAATATATTAAGTTCTACTTACTCTGTCATAATGGTTAATGAAACAAGTTGGGATGATAGTGTGAGAAGTGAAGAAGTTTTTGGTAACAATTATAACGTTTATAGAGACGACCGCAATTATCAATGGTCTGGAAAAAAATCGGGAGGTGGAGTATTAATAGCGATTTCGACCCAATTGAATCCATAAATCAATATGGCTACTAAATTTAAAGAATTCGAACATGTATGGGTAAAAGCGCAAGTAGCAGACGAAACACATGTCTTTGCTTTGGTATACTTTCCTTCGAACAATGCTCATAAGGACACGCATGATAAGTTTTTTTTTTGAAAAGCGGAAGAAATTTAACCAACGCAATGTTTACTTTATTTCTGATATGGACAATGAAAGCATCTTACTTCCAGTCGTTGGGGAAAATTAAACACTCCATTTCATTTTTGACAAAATTGCAAATTTAGAACTCAATCAAATTAACCATGTGAAAAATCAACAAAATTGTTATTTAGACCCTTTTATTAACAAATACTTATGAAGATTTCTGTGTGATTGAATCGTTAAGTCCGATGTGGAGAAATGAAATGTTTCACACAGCAATAGAATATTCTTTATTCGTTCACATAAATGAAAGAACCAACGACTGCAAATTTGATGAAATCTTTGATTACAATTCAGCAAATTATGATAACAATAGAAATAGATTGAACATTGTCGATTGGCAAGTAATATTAAGAACTGCAGGAAATGTTGAATGTGCAGTTGACGTATTCTACAATGCGTTGCTTGAAATAATACTTGAAGAAGTGCGAACTAAAAGAAGAAGACGTCAGAGTCATGCAAAACATCCGGTTTGGTACAAAAATTTTAAAAATCGAAAGCAAAAAGCAAAAAGTCCCATTTAGGACCACTTTTATTTATTCTCTTCGTCAATGACATATCTTTCATTATTAAGTAATTGAAAGTTTTAAAATATGCTGACGACATTAAACTTTTTTTGGAAATAAAAAATGCCATAGACATCATCACATTCAAAGAGGAAATGCAGATATTCCATACTTGGTGTCAAAAGAGCCTGCTACAATTAAATATAAAAAAAAATGTAACTCAATTACCATCAGTAGAAAACGAATCCCACCCGATATAACAATCACTTTAGGAAACCAGATCTTAGAAAAGTGTGATAGAGTCAGGGATCTAGGTATTATTTTGGACTCAAAACTTACTTTCACCGATCATTATAACACAATTATTAACAGAGCTAACAACATGCTTGGTTTCATAAAACGTTTCTGCTATAACTTTCACGATCCGTATACGATAAAAACATTGTACATTGCTTATGTAAGGTCGATATTAGAATCAGTGCTGAGATTTGTCATTGTCATTGACAGACTGTCGCGCGATATTGACAAAATTTTTCGTCACATAGTCACTGACAGACTTGATCCTCAAAAAAACCTTCGTCAAAATCTCATTCATTTTTTCGTCAATGACAAAGATTCACCTGGTAACAAAAAGTGTAATTTAGTACATTCTGTGTCACATTATTGTTATCCAAGTAGCTCAGGACGTAGATACTTGCTCATTAAAATGGATCCATGTAATTGTTTTGCTCAAGTTATTTAATTTCGTTACAAATTTAGCTAATAAACAAATTTGCACATGTTCGTCACTGACACCATTGTCATTGACAATTGACATGGTTTGCCTTGACTATGACTGTTAGCTCAAATGAGTGACCAAAGCAGAATTGTCAATATCACCGTGTACTGTCGAGATTTTGCAGCACTGATTAGAATATTGCAGCATAGTTTGGTCTCCTTTTTCAATCACACACGAAGAAAGAATAGAGTCCGTTCAAAATCAGTTTCTATTGTATGCACTCCGCAAGTTAGGTTGGACTGTATTTCCTCTGCCATCTTACACAGCTCGCTGTATGCTCATAAATATCCAAACATTAAAAGAGCGTCGTGCTATGGTTTCTTTCGTAAACGATATCGTATCACATCGCATTGATTCAATAGAACTATTGTCATCCATAAATTTATATACACCGTCTAGGCATTTACGAAATAAAAACATATTTGCTACAAATCGTCATCGTACGAATTATGCCAAATTTGGACCCTTAAACCAAATGATGGATACATATAATAAGCACTGCGATAACATTGACTTAACAATGACAAAAACCAAATTAAAGCAATATTTCAATTCCGCGCATAACGTCAACTAGAAGTAATGTTTTAACTTGTTCTTAAGACATATTAAAAAAAATATAAACAAAGACAAAATTGTAAAAATAGCACTTAAGACAACAATTGTAAAACGGTCTACACTGATTGACGACAAATGAATAAAATAAATAAAGCACGTGGTCGATATCGTGATAGCCACTACCACAAGCGCACAAATTGCTGCCTGCGAGCCCGATTCGGAAGAAATGCGAGTCTAACGAGTGGTGATTGGACATGAGCGTTGACATGGCACGTATAAAGTCACGGCTCATGTCCAATCCTTTGAACCACGGCTTGTTCGATACCATCTTCCCAGATCACTCTCATTCCATTTTGTTGCCAGTTGCTGAGGGCTTGCTGAGGGTCGATCAAAAATATCGCCTTCCATAGCGCCCACCTTAGCTAGCGAGTCCGTTTTCTCAGTACCCGGAATTGAGCAATGAGATGGGACCCAAACTAAGGTGATAGTATAGGAGCAGTTAGATAAAGCACTCAGAAAATACGAGGAGTGCTTCATCGGCCTCATTGAACGAATAGCCTCCAATGAGCTAAGACTATCCGTAAAAATGAAATAATGGTCAGAGGGTAGTGAGGAAATTCGCTCTACTGCGTAAAATATAGCTGTTAGTTCTGCAACGAATACGGAGCATGGTTTCAGAAGTTTATATTCGTTGAATACTCCAAATCCAGTGGAAGCGTTTATAGTTGACCCATCTGTGAAAAAACTCGTATTATTACTGACATGGTGGTACTTGTTTGCAAAAATTAAGGGAACAACCATCGACCGATGGTGATCTGGTATACCACGGATTTCTTGCTACATGGTCAGATCAAAATTTACAGAGGAACTTTATAGGTTTGCCTCCAAGACCTATATAGTTCCTCTGTAAATTGGTGATTGGAATTGAATGAAGAAGAGCCAATCTTCAGCGTCATGTACTCGTAATAGAGACTCGTGAATCTTGTTTGGGGATTTCTGTCGAGCAGCTTCTCAAAGTTTTCTATTACCAATGGGTTCATTACTTCGCAACGGATAGGAAACCGGAAGGACAGTTCAAATTTATCAGTAATTCCATAAATAGTGGATAAATAATGGTTAAACTTGATTTTAAATTCATTTTGATGGTTAAAATATTGAAAAAGAAAATTTGCCGATTATGTCAGCTCCCGTTTTTGTCGGCCTAAAATTTCAGATGAGGCTGACAAAAACGGGAAAGTACTGTATTGCGAACTCTCTTCGCTTTTTGAGCTCATCTAAATTTATTATGATACAAGGCGATTTATAAGATGGAAGCTGAAAACTGGTACAACCCAACTTAAAGCAAACAACAAGAACTGATTTTGAACTTATTCAATGCGGTTTACATGTGTATGATCAGGAGCCTAAACTATGCTACAATATTCGAGAAGAGGGATCATTGAAGTGCAAACTAAATCTTTTAATGAACCCGAGCATGTTGCTTGCTTTGTAGATAATGTTATTGTAGTAAGGTTAACTTGGAGTCGAGGATAACACCTAAGTCTCTGACTTGGTAGCATCTTTGGACTGTTTTCTGGCCAAGAGTAATTATGTCATGTATGACAGCGTGTTTTCTTGTGAAAGATTTTTAAATCACGCAGAATAAACACTCAGGCGTAAATTAACAAAACATTTTGTTATTTTTTAATACGATATTTATGTTTGATTCAATTCATAAAAAGGTTTTAAATAAATGCAGCACTCCATTTAAATCAAACTGATAAAATTGTTTGAACTGCATGTGTCAAACTGTCAGTCTGTGTCGGCATGCATTTCATGAAGATCGTCACCACATGTTTTCAAATGTGTTTCGACCAGGAGAACCAGGAAGGTGGAAGGTGAAACTTTCAAAATAAGCATTTACGAATCTTCCACTATTTCACATTTCCAGATGCGGATATGCTCAGTGGACACAAACCATAACAACAAGTCGAGCTGTAGCAATCCAGATGCTGACGCCAAGAACTTCTATTCAGCAAGAGAACCTTCAAAAGTAATGTAACATCATCGAAATTTAGGACAAGCCCAACTTCCATCAAGCAATCGGAGCTGAGACAAACAACGGCTACCGATGCCGATTAAAATTCCTCCACCGTTGAATATGTGTCCATCCACATGAATTTTCCCCTATCCGGTAGTGGCCCTCACTATTCCTCCAAAATATGGCTCCACCAAACTTCCAGGAGCAAAATCATCCAATTTCCAACCACAACGTCTGGCTCAGAAGATTTAAGAAAACCATCTCTTGTTGTACCATCATCGTCACCATCATCGTCACCATCACCATTCCAGCAACACAAATAGTCAACATTAACACCAACAACATCAGAATCAACACCAGAATGGCTCTGGCTCTGGCGAATATGACGAGTATGCCAACTTAATTAAGCGAACGTGACAAACAGTGACTGCTCAATTGTCTCAATCGAACAAAGACTTCTAGTACTTCTTACTACTTTACATGTTATTTGCAATATTTTTTTTCAATAAAGACAACCTGGGCATTGAAAATAAAAACGATGTTTAAATAATTAAAATTATGTTTCAAGACAACAAAAAACGTACATTGCTTCGAAAAATGCTTCAATTTGATCCAAGCAAACATTTTGTTTGAATCAATAATAACCGATGATCAATTCAATAAAGTTAGTATAATTATTTCAACTCAATGTTTTTGTTGAATTACCCTGTCAATTTTATTGATCCATATTCTATTCAAAATTTTGTTTGAAGTGAAACGAACTTTATTTGATTCACCTATATTTTTTTTCTGCGTGATGTTCTAACAAATTTTTCTTACACCATGCGTAAAAAACGTTAATTTCAAATTGAAAAATTTGAAGAACAGGTGCTTTAGTTATCTCCATAAAAAGTTTCATGTCATCAGCATATATAGAAACATGAAGAAATTTCAAAATGCGTACTATATCGTTGACAAATAAAATTGCTTCTATTGACAATAACCGTATTGTCAACATGTACATTCTATATTGACGTCAGTACATCTGTATTGATTATATTTCTGGATTGACATCACCAATATTATTGCCAATAATTCCTCTTGGCGTCACTACATTGCTGTGTGTTGGGTTCCCCTTTGAGTACCCCCTTATCCACCCATCTGGCTACACTTCTGCTCACAAACAATAGCAAAGCGGAGAGGGAGAGACACTCGTTCGCCATACCGGCGGCGGCCACCATGCATTCACACGCCGACGACGACGACGACGACGAACCCATCATCGTCGTCGTCATCAGGGGCTCCATCAAGAATTCAAGAAGGCGAGGCAAGGCCGTCGATTCACAAACACCGACGAAGCACCACTTCGCTGCTATACACATCCACACAGAGGCATGGTTGCAAAACAGCTGATTGCCTTTCCTTGTGTTGCTCGTTGTGTGTGTGTGTGTTTGTAGCGATGCGATGCGATCGGAAAAGCTCGTGCCGGTAGTTGATCAATGGAAGGTTGCCCGTGCGAAAAATGTTCTGCACTTTTCCACCCACCTTATCCTCATCGATTTGCTACACAAGTCTCACGTTGTGTTGTGCTGGTTTGCTGATGGTAGTAGTAGCGCGGCTGGGATTGCATTTCCTTCACTGTTTCTTTAAAGCGAAGCGAAAAACATGAATGTTTTCAGACGAAGACGCGCGCGTTGCGAATGGGATGGCTTAACGCGCTTGGAGGAGGAGCTGTCTCGCCTCAAACCCGCCCGTTGATGAGGAGGGCGACGTCGGCGACGGCGGCGGTGGGACCCGGGACTTGAACCCGTTCGGTTGGGTTGGGAAAGTGGAAGAGTGATGGTAGAAGAGTGGAAAATCAGCTGGTGGAACGAAGACGATAAAATTGTTATCAACTGCTGCCAGCGCAGTGGCAGTGGCGTGGAGCCAACGGCCACAAGACGGTGCCAGAGTCGGAGAGGAGTTCGGGACATCGAGAGACTTTCGCTTTCAGACAAACGGGTGGGAAAATTGGGTTTTCTATTATTTTTTTTTGCTTTCAGAGGGAGGCTTCATCCTTTTTCGTGGAAACATTTTCCTGAGCGCCCAGTAGGCGGCACACTCATACACATTCACACGTGCTGCTAGCTATTATGTCACGTGGGCGGTCGGTGGAGTGAGAGCGATGTGGCCGTGATAAGGAACGAGGCTGGATGGAGAATGACGACAAGGAAGAGTTTCTCGAGAAGCATGAGTTCGCTCAAGTTTTTTTGGTTTCAACGAGCAGTAAAAGTAGACGGTTCGTAATTTGCCGACGGCAGTTTGGAATTCGGTGGTAGAAAACCGTCTGTTGTGAGTGGGTTGTTGTAAATCTCGACCACATAGGCTTTTGAATTGGCTACAAAATATCGTCTTGTGGGCATGCTGAGCGAAAAACTTCTTGTAAATGTTGATACATATTCAGCTCTTCCTGAGCAATAATGTGTTAGAACTTGCGTTAACTATCAACAATACAGCACGCACATTAAGCTAAGCAGTACTGTTATTTGTAAGTAGCACGAGGTGACAAAAAGTAAACCTCCCCGACGGGGAATTGAACCCCGGTCTCCCGCGTGACAGGCGGGGATACTGACCACTATACTATCGAGGACTTGTGACTTTAGCCATCATACTTGCGGTTTTGAAAGATTGGAAATAGGGGAAATGGCTCTAACGTTGGCTTATGGATCTAAGATTGGGCCCATCGCTAAAAATCTGCTATTTATCGATGTAGTAATGAATATATTGGTAGCTATTGAAAATTTAGTCGATTGCTGAATTTATATGGACCCAAATTAGGGGCGTTTAGGCCAACGTTACATCCATTTCCCCTATTACAGCATTTTTCTTTATCATAACTGCATATTCTTGATAAAGGTTCTATCAGCAGTGATCGATTCTCATCATCAACATTTTCCTTGGATATCCATGGACGTTCAAGCGGACTTCGTGCTATTTTCACCTACCAAGGTATTATCTAGGTTTGGATAGTGAACCGAGGACTACGCTCGTTACATTTCGTCACGGTTCACTGAAATTAATATTTTATGCATGAAACCAATTATAATTGATAAGTGCTTAAGAACTAACTTGGTGAAGAAATTAGAACTATTTAAGTTTATTGATTGATTGATTTACTTTAAGTACCTAGATAATGGCTTCTTTCATCAAACTGTGCACTGAAAATAGATGGGAATGGATAGGAAAGGCTGTGGGAACGCATAGAGAAAGTCGACGAATAGAATCCGTCAATGTTGCTTAGGACCTAATGCATTGTTCGGCTTGAATTTTTTCCCTTAGCTGTAGCAATTTTAATAGAACATCGATGAAGTGAAACGGTCATTGCAGTTAAGCGCTTATGAATGCTCACTGTAGAAATGTTCTAATTTCTTCCTCACGCTGGTTCTTGAACATTTTGTAGTAAGTAATGTTACTGTACATGTTACTACTAAGTTGGCTGAGGTATGAGGTATTGATGAAATCATTACATTATCACCTTCCAAGCAATAAAAACGTATATCCTGAGTGATTTGAGATTTGGGTGCAATTGCATTTGTAAACAAACACGTTGATCAGCGATTTCTCACGAATAAAAGAGCTCAATCTCATAGCTAGTTTGTTTACGATACTGAACTTTAATTCGCGAGATATCGGCGATTGACGTGTTTGTTTACGAAAGCAATTACGCCCAAATCTCTAATCATGTCAGATATTTTACTACAACATCAGAAGTGGGATACGTTCATGAGAAGCCAAAAAACTTCCAAGGATACGCAGAGGCAAGAGGCTCTTTTGGTCCAAAACGACGTTGTTGGTAATGTCGCTTTATATTTCCCTTACCAGTGCTTCTAAGTCAGCCAATGTGGTCGCTCTGGTTGCACCTGAACGCATTTCAGAAACTATCACGCTGGTCATCCTGATGTAGCAGTCGAAAGTCACTGCGGGACGCACGTTAGAATGCAACACAGAAGCCTCTAATCAACCTAGCACAGTCGAGCCTTTCCTCGACAATGCAGCCCAAGTCGTCCTGGCCCTGTGTCTGGAGTGCGAGAATAGTTCGCCCCACAGTTGGACTATTTGTTCTGTCATTGCGCACTGTACCTGTCACATCGGAGTTCATTCTGAACACGCTGAGGATGCTTCAAACATTGGATTCCCGGTACGCGTCATGGAAAGCACTTTGGAATCCCTCGATCTCTCAGACACGGTTCTGTATACCACTGCCTGCGCTCTTCACAGTCATCCTGGACCTGTTGTTGGATGTAGAGAGAAGGTCTTCCAACCTGCTCTAGTAGGCAAGTACCACGTTAATGTAGAATTGCCTCTTCCCGATGTCTGTTCGAATTCCAGTGATATTGTATGCAGCTCTTCACTTTCCACCACGGCTCCATTGGCCGACAACACATCTGTCACAGTTAGCGCTGTAAACGTAACTCATCACCTGCGCATCTCCCACCAGAATGTTTGAGGACTACGGACCAAGGTAGATTCGTTCTTTTTGTTCGCTAGCGAGTTCGATTATGATGTCATTTTATTGACGGAGACACGGCTCGATGACCGTTTCCACAGTGCTTAGCTGTTCGGGAATGCCTCCAACAGTGTTTCATCTCTTTGGAACAGTTATATCGATCCGATACTTGTTTCCGATACTCAGATAACAGCTGTGGGTTGGAATCACTACGCCAAGTCGAGTTATTAGTGTAAAAAGTGCTAACCTACCTAACTACGAGTATAACTTAACCTAACGTGCTAGATCACGTATGATCTGATGATTTGATCTCAGACAGGTGTCTCTGAACCTTTCTAGGATGAATACTCTCCGATCTCAGAATTTCTATTCCGCGGGGGACTTCTCTCTCTCTCAGGATGTGCATTTAGGACGTCATCATCTTAACTTATTCAATCTTTTCTCGCATCCAAGCGTTGTTTGACAATGACCTATTTTCGTCTACCTTCTAAATTCGTTTGTTGTGCTACACAACGGTAATGAGTATGATCAAATAGTCACCTGAAACCATCCTAAGGATCTTGTTCTGGATCCTTTGGAGTTTAAGGTGATGGCATTTGGCGCAACTCTCCCAGATTGGCATCCCGTATTCTATTACGGGAAGGATGATTTGTTTGTAGACAGCAAGCTTATTTTTCAGGGATAGAGTAGACCTCCTGTTGACGAGTGGATACAGTGATCTTATCAAGATGTTACACTTGGTTTTGGTTTTGTTAACGTACTCCCTGAAAATCAGCTTGCTGTCTAGTGTTAAGCCGAGGTAGACTACCTCTTTCGACCATTCCACCACTGTGCCTCTCAGGCAGATCTTATTAATCACCGATGGAACAAGTCTGGGAGATTTAGAGTGTGGAAATATGATGACCTGGGTCTATGTAGCATTGATACGGATCTTCCAGCTGTTGAAATATTCAGACAGGACGTCCAGGCGTCTCTGAAGTTTGGCAGTCAGAGCTCCGATGACCCTACCCTATGGATGTGTCATCTGCGAACAGAGACAACGATCCACCATCAGGGAGAGCCGGCATATCGGAGGTGAACAGGTTGAATAGGATGGGGCCAAGAATGCTTCCTTGTGGAACGCCAGCACCGATGTTGAAAGCATCCGATGTGATGCCATTCAGAGAGACTCGGAACGTCCTGTTCGATAGGTAGTTGTTAATTATCTTCACTAGGAAGATTGGAAGACCGTAGTGCTGCAATTTGAACACCAAGCCATCATGCCAGACATTGTCGAACACTTTTTCAACGTCCAACAACGCCATGGCAGATGTTTTCGAAACAGACTTGTTCCGTCTGAGAATGTTTGTTATTCGAGTCAGCTGGTGGACGGTCGAACGACCTATCCGAAAACCAAACTGTTCCTCGAGTAACAAGTTGTTTTCTTCGGCAGATGTTAGGAGCCGATGGTACAGTGCTCTTTCGAACAGTTTTGATAACCCTGAGAGAAGGCTGATTCGATAACTTGAAGGAGAGGACGGATCTTCCCAGGTTTCCGGATGGGTATGACTTTAGCTGACTTCCAGCACGAGGGGAAGTAGCCAAGTCGGAGGCACAGATTAAAAATCAGTTCCAGATGGTTGTAGAATCTGGAGATCAAGTATTTGAGTTCCAGATTCAGGATGCTGTCGAAACCTGGGGCCTTCATGTTTTTAGATAATTTGATATAGGCCAACAGTTCGTCAGCCGTAATCTCGGATTCCTCGGAAAAAAATATAGGGAATCTGATGGCGATTGATTGCGTTTTCAGCAACCTCAGCTTCGTGTGGGCTGACGATGTTTTGTCCGAGATTATGAGAGTGTTGACCTATCACGGCAGCCTTCTCTTCAGGAGTTATCAGATGAACCACTGGGTCGCCGGGGCTATCCAGTGGGGTCAGTGGTGGAATGGGTCTTGGCTTATTTTTTTAGAATTTTAATTAGTTTCCAAAAGGGCTTTGCACAATCTGGGAGAGAGCGGATCCTGTTAGCAAAGTCCTGATTTCTGAGGTCCACCATCCTGGCTTGGATGGTTTTTGTTAGGCGATTACAGAGAGGACAGGCAGACCAGAGCGTTGGTACTGCCTTCGGATGGTGTTACAAAGTCATATAATGTCTTTGGTAGATCTGTCAAGGTTCAGAGTATAACCATAGAGGTAACTCTAAGACTAGTAGGTCCCGAAGAAACGTGCTCAACTTTATGGCTCAGCTCTGGTACTATCTTCGGTCCCAAGCTAATCGATTCACCCCTCGAAACATAGGAAAATCCACTAACCCCTCATTTTATATGTCAAACTTTCATAGCGATTCAAAACAAACATTGTGTAGTACTAGAATTGTGACTAGAATGGGGTACGTTAATCGATTTGCTTGGGACCAATAGGCTAGTCAAGTAGTGAGCCAATTTCAAATCGATAGTTTCCACCGGTTGGTATTACTCACCTGTCTGGATACTGGCACGTGTTGTTCCCTGGCCCGGGATATCGCCTCCTCCTTGGAATGCAGACACCAGCCAACGTCTTCGGGCGTCTCCGGAAAGACACCGTAGTCGACAGTGGAGTCGACACAGTGTTGGAACTGCTCCCAGCTGGTCTGGTAGTTGGTAGTTGCGTCGGGAAGCTTGAAATCGGTTGACGGATGAGCCTACATCGGCCACATCGCTACTACTCGCTCATTTATTGATAATATTGGTACAACCGCGAAAATCTTAAAAATATAAACACTCTGCCGATCACATACTGTTTCTTGCCTAAGTTCATCTAAATCAGTTAGAAATGTTGATGTCAAAGCCGAATGACAATTATTCTCATGAATGCTAGATCATAGGAAAATGACAAAACATTTCATGATAGGTAGTTTCGTCTCGTGATATTGAGAGGAACTGTTTTCTAATTGTCACATGACGGTCGTGATATTTATCAGCTCTGGCTGTGATTCAACTAGATAGTTGCACTTTGAATGTTCATAAGCGGGCTTGACACTAATTAATTCTACGGAATCCATCTATCTGTCATCAAGATGCATATTTGTAGTTGAATTAAATGCAATATGTTCCCTTTCTCCCGCGCTCTTCATGCCACATTCTCCTTTACAGCCCATTCAACATCGTCCTTCCAATTATTCCTTTGCGGGCTCACCTTTCACCCCGCCAATCCATAATTTCAGAACAACCCGTAGAGTGCAGCACTACTTCGGCATATGGGACCCATTTCCGTCATACACGTCAAAAACAATGAAGACGAACATCATTCATGCAACATACTCTTTGCTCACTACTTAAATAAAGACTTAAATTACGAATACTGTTAAAAATAATCTACTGATTTAAAGGGGGCCACATTGATCTGAATCATGCCGCAAAGGCGCCGAACCCTATCTGATTTTAATTAAATTATTTCAACAAAAATTGTTTACGAATCCAATCGTACAGCCCGAACACGTGCCGGTTCGTCGGCTATGGGATTCACTTGTGTATTCGATATCAGCTTGTTTCCGGATTTTTACGATCTCATCGAATCCCGCTTTTCACACGCCCACCATTAAGCCGACTGCTGGTGCCGGATCCATTGTTTTCGGCATCGAATGTTCCGAAATTCGTAGGAAGAATTTATATCTAATGCAATTACCCACTCCCCTTGGTGTTAAAACACGTTGTTCGAGTAAAAGTTAGAAATTTAATAAATTCTTTTCACCTCCCGTTACCTTCCGTTTCGGGAAAGGAAGGGATTACGCGTCACCCGCTTTGACAGATTGCTTTGACACGTCTTTGCTGTCTTCGTTTTCGGGGGCCGAGTTCAAGGTAAACAAACGGGCAATTACGTAACAATCAACGGTGACAGTGGTTAATGTATCCGAAATCTAATTAGACTGACGGCTGTCTGTCTGTCTCTCTGCGGCGCTGGTTGACTCATGATTCTGTTTCCAGCTTGGCCGGAGGATGGTGGTTAATTTTTTTTTCAGGTCGTTTTAGGTGCTGAGAGAAAAGCTTAGGTATTCTGTAAATCCTTTTTTATATTGATAAAATGAAAGGAAAATTCCTTCAGTTCACGTACCGACGGCCCACTGCAAGATTCCAGGCGATATTCAGTTGGCGAATCCGGAATTCAACACCAGCAGTCGGATCGATCTTTTAATCGTTTAATGTTTAATTTCGACAACACCAGACAATTTGGAGATTCTACTACAGCAGTTTTGGGAGATAGAGAGCAATGATGATCAACCGGCATGGTCCAAGGAGGAACGGGACTGCGAAGAAACAATTAGCAGAACGGAAGAGGGACGCAACGTTATTCGAATGTCAAAGCATGTTAACTTCGCACAGATGTTGGGCGGCTCCAGATCAATGGCGCTTACAAGGTTTTTTTAGACTGGAGAAGCAGTTCGAACGGAATCCAGAGATGCGTAAGTAGTACAATACTTTCATGCAGGAATATCTCGATATAGGGCATATGAGGGAAGTTCGTGAGGACGAACTACGGGGGGAGGATAATACGAAGAATGACCCATAGTTCTTCTATCTTCTCCACCAGGAATTCAGCACTACAACAACAGTACGCGTTGTATTTGACGGATCTGCTTGTACGGATAGCGGATATTCGTGCTGGGGTGAGAGGTAATCACGCTTACCACTACACCACCGGCGCCGCTGGCGGATATTCGTTGAATGACGTTCTTCTAAAAGGTCCTACTATTCAGGATGAATTGCTATGTCTGCTGCTACGTTTCCGAAAGCATGAAGTAGCACTTGTCGGAGATGTAGAGAAAATGTACCGACAGGCATTGGTACACGACTGATGCGCATCTTCTTTAGGTTATCTGCTGATGAAGCAATAAAGGTCTTCGAGTTACTTACAGTAACGTACGGGTTCAAGCCTTCGTCGTTCTTGGAAATTCGAGCATTGCATCAGTTGGCGGCTGACGAAGGAGCTGAATACCCCGAAGCTAGCAATGCGCTAGTGAAAGATTTCTACGTGGATGACTATTTTGGTGGAGCATCCAGCGTAGAAAGAACTATCCAATTACAGAAGGATCTAGGAGGATTTGCTTTCCAAAAATGGTGTTCAAATCGGCCAGAGGTTTTGACTGGTATCCCTGTATCAACAAGGAACAAATCTATCGATTTCCTTCGACATTAGTCCGGAAAAGAAGGAGAAAACTTTGGGAATCAGCTGGGAGCCCGCGACTGATCAATTACGCTTCAACTACGACGTAGTGGCAAATTAGCAAATCTGGACTAGAAGCATCTTGTCTGCTATTGCCAAACTCTTCGATCTATTGGAATTGATTTCTCCACTAATCATTACGGCGAAAATTATCATGCAGGAGCTAGCTTTGCTAAAGTCTGGATGGGATGAGCCTGTTCCTTCTGACATCGAAAAGAATTGGAAGGCTTTCCATTCCCAATTTGGGAAAAATCTCGGAAATACAAATCAGTCGGTTTGCCTTTGTTTCGAATTGGATCGATATACAATTTCATTGCTCTGCTGATGCTTCTATATTGGCATACGGTGCTTGCTTGTACGTGCGGGCGACGGATCAAGCAGGAAGCGTGCGTATTGTGCTACTTTCGTCGAAGTCACGCGTTGCGCCACTTAAAACATTAACGTTGCCAAGGCTGGAAGTTTGCGCGGCTAGAGAAGCTGCTCGTCTTCACTCCAAGGTGACAAAGGCTCTCTCATTGGATAATGTACGCTCTATCTTCTGGTCGGACAGTACAATCAACAATCAATACGAAACTAACGATTTTAAATTAGCTCACTACTTGACTAGCCTATTGGTCCCAAGCAAGCGGTTAACGTATCCCATTCTAGTCAAAATTCTAGTACTACACCATGTTTGTTTTGATTCGCTATGAAAGTTTGACTGATAAAATAAGGGGTTATTGGTTTTTCCTATGTTTCGAGGGGTGAATCGTTTAGCTTGGGACCGAAGATAGTACCAGAGCTGAGCCAAAAAGTTGAGCTCGTTTCTTCAGGACCTTCTGGTCTTAGAGTTACCTCTATGCTAATATACTGCACAATACTGCGGGCCACACCGAACTTTTTGACGTAGAGTACGTCTTACGGGAAGGTACAGGGGTGAATCCAAAATCTAAAATTTTGACCGTCATGAAAAGGTGTTAGGTTTTGAACGCTCATAACTCTGTCATTTAGAGATGAAATTAATATCCAAATACATCAATCGATAGGAAATAACTCTATAAATCTGCTGAAATTAACATTTTTTTTTTTAAATTTTCCATTAAAACTTTTGAAAAAAGTACAAATAAAAAGAGATAATTTTATCACTGTTTTTTTTTCCTCTGTTCGGGACATAAAACTACTGCGAAAAGTAATTTGATCTATTGTAGTATATCCCGTGTCCATAGTTTAGTGCATGTCGTATTACTCCATCACTATTTAGAAATGATGAAGTATTCGGTTTTGATACAGTTGTCATTCTTGCCTTCATCGCAAGGAATCGGTTCTAATTGAAAAGTCCCGCTATTTATACCCTTCGGAGTGTTGAAACACCCTCCAAAGGCGCGCCCCTTTGTCAGTCAAAATTGGATTCCTTAGCAAAAAAATTAAAGACACCGATAGTGACCATGCATCAGAACCCTAGTCTTAACCACTTCAAACTAGGGAACAACGAATAGAAGATTAGGAATCACATAGGTGAAGACTAACTAACTCATTTTTTCCGTGTTTCAAGATCATCCTCGTTCCAGGCAACCCGAGGACTTATCACTATCAACAAGGTATAAACAGTAACAAGGACTAAGATGCGTTCCTGTGATTACTGAAAAATCCTGTTCCCCTAGATTGAAGTAGTCAAGACTAAGAATCGGTGGTAGATCTTACATCCCGTAACGTACCACGAAAAGATGATCTACCCACGTTACGGGGCGTTTCATGAAATAAACGTTTTCTCCAAACCCAATCGTCATAATCGAGTACTGCTTGGTTGCACATCGTTCTGCTTGAACCTGAAAAGTTATAAAACAGCACTGCTGTCGTGCCTCCGCTCATTTTCGCTTCGGACGGCGTAGTGAGTGGCACTAACAGCGAGCAGGAGCAAGTTAGGAGTGGGATGAGCTTTAAATTAAGAACAGTGTCGTACCGAAACTCATTTCCGCACCGGACAACGTAGTAGACCGATCTCCTGAGCAATTAGCAGTAGCAATATCCTTCAACTCGAGTTAGGAAACTAGAATTAATTCTTATCAAGCCTTTGGAACTGCATACGTTTGACAAGTAACTTTGATGCTTACATTCAAAACATTTAACAGGTGGAGAACCTGTATAAGAGCTTTTGCTCTGATTTTGAAATTCAATAACAGAATCTCCTTTAATTCCAATTGATGTTGTACTAAGCACCTACCTATTGGGAACATACACAGTATTCTATAGATAGAAGAGGAAGGGGCCAAATGAGTACCCTTTTCCATTTCCATTGACCTGCACTCGCGAACGCATCGCCCCTTACCCAAGCAACCAAAAGTTAGGATAAAAGTCCTTTTTTGGCTTAATCAGCTAATCGAAAGATTATGAAGAGAAATCTATTCAGCTTACTTTTTAAGTAATTAACCGAACTTCCAACTTCACATTCGATGTTTAAGCTTCTAACAGAATGCTGTTTCACTTTAAAGAGAACTTGAAAGTTCACAAAAGGTTCGTTTAACTGTTGGATGGAATCAAAGATATTTAATTAACAAGATATCCCACTAATCAATTCCTCGAACAAGGCAATGGATACACCACCCTTATGTGATCGCTGTGCCATCTGGTGAGTGCACATTGAAACTGTTGGGAGTCCCCCGCCAACTTCACCACCAGGGCTTATTAAATGACAGGTGTCAGTATGACACATGCCAGCGCGGACGTTGATAATCAGCCGAGGGAAGAGGATGATCGATGTCATCATCATTATATTGCGAAAACAAGATGCTCACAAATACAAGCTCACTTCATGATGGGCTTGTAATATGTTTTGTTTTCGAGTGAACGAGTTTCCAATATCACCACCGGTATAAGTAAGATGCATGGTTTATAAATGCAGATACGACCCTTCGAAAAAGGAATCGAGAATTCAGTGCCAACATTTCAAAGAGGCGTAATTGCATTTGTAAACAATGACTTTAGCCGTCGTTTCTTCGCGAATAAATGCTCACTTATGAAAATTAATAACACTAGCAGGTAGATGAATGTTTCCTCTACCAGCTAGCATTGTTGATTTAGAGGGGTGAGCTTTTATTTGCGAGAAATCGGCAGCTAAAGTCATTGTTTTCAAAAGCAATTACGCCCCTTTGAAATGTTGGCACTGAATTGATGGTTTATGAAGCTGTTGCTCAACATAATTTTATAAGCATAGAAACAAACGTAATAAAATACGCCGTCGCATTCTATTCAAAAATTACGTTGCAATAATGATTACTTTTCTATTTTATAACGAAGACTAGAAGGTCCCGAAATAACGTGCTCAACTTTTTGGCTCAGCTCTGGTACTCTCTTCGGTCCCAAGCTAATGATTCACCCCTCGAAAAACCAATAACCCCTTATTTTATCTGTCAAACTTTCATAGCGAATCAAAACAAACATTGCGTAGTACTAGAATTTCGACTAGAATAGGGTACGTTAATCGTTTGCTTGGGACCAATAGGCTACTAAAGTGGTGAGCCAATTTAAAATCGTTAGTTTCGTATTGATTGTTGGTATTAGTCAATGACAGCGAATTAAATCGCAAACTGATACTGCCAAAGCTGAGTGATGGCAGCAATGTCATCACTTGGGTTTTGATTTGCACTGTACCCTCCGCTCAGGGGTGTATGTTCGTGTTCGTATATGTATAGATGATGGTGTGCGTGTTTTCTTCCAACGCTGCAGTTCAACATTGTATCGTCAAAAATCTATTGGTGCTGTTATCTGTCTCTATAAATTCCACAGAGAGAAGGGGATCTGATGGAATGCTATTCAGCCAAAAAAAAAATGAAATGAAATTAACAATCCAAAATAGAAAACAAATACCTATATCTTTTATTTTGCTGTTTACCACGTTCTCTTCTAATGTATTATGAGCTGCTCCGTCGTCGGAAGATAAATGTTTGAAATAATATCAAATATTTAATTTAAAACAACATGTTTTTAAATTACTTACCACAAGTCTCGAACTCGAGTCCCCCTCTTTGAAACCGAGATATATACCACTGCTCTATGTGAACGAAATACAATATCATATGATTTTACTCGATGTGTTGATTTCATTCATAATAATGGTTTTGAGTGCAGCCAAATCTACTTTCAAGTTCCGTGAGAACTATTTTTGAACTTCAAAGTCTCTGATTAGTTCATGTAGAACCCTATCTGAACTTAAGTTGCTAAAAAGTTCATACGGAACTTATTGTCAACTTGTGCCATTTGACATTTGACAGCTTGTTTTGTTTTCCGCAGAAATTTTCAATAACCTCGAAAAGTACGAAACAATTTGACTTAATTGTAGTAAATTTACCTGTTTTGAGACTTGTTTTATTCGGAAAATCATCAAGGTATGGTAGTGGAACGCAAACCTCAATAAAATTTAATAAAATAGAATTATTAAGCCCTCCCACACTTAGTCTTTCTTAATCTAGCGCAGTTTAGCACCAAACGGAATTTTATTATTACTGATGGCTTCCAAATTTATTTACGTTTCCGTATGTACCGTAAGATTTGATAAAGAGAACCCAATCGTTGATATATTGTTAAAAGTCTAACACTGCTTCTTGACGCCAAACTCGGCCTACGGATTCTAATATTGGCATAACGCATTGAAACGCCATTAAAACGCCAATGAATTCACTTCGGCCTATCGGATGAAGATAAAAATTGATTCGGCCGGAGCGCTCCTTTTGTTTTTTTTTAATAATGGGTGCAAACCTTCATATCACGCGTTCTCATTGACTTCGTTCCGTATCTTATTAACTAAAGTATCGTATTTCTGAAATCATGGATTTATTTGAAGTTTTCTGCTCAATAGGCTCAAAATGGGCGATTGGGCTGAAGTAGTTCTCTACCCTAATGTTTTTTTTTTACTTACATAAATTTCATTCGCCGCAGTAGAAACATTGAACGCTTGAGGCTGCAAGGAGCTGTCGGTCGTTCCAGTTCATCATCATCAAGGTAAGAGGAAGTGTTCGGGATGAAATCCTCCCTCAAGTAACAATACCAACCCCACCACAACCACCACCCGCTGCATTTGAGACAATCTCTGATGGAAATGTCCAGACTATTCAGAATTTACGCTTTTGTACCTATATTCAAGCTTGGAACAGAACACCGTTTTACTCTTCAAACGTAAACAACATTTCTTCAATTGACATGTCTAAAATTGCTTGCAAGTTCAAGTTAAGGTTCACGTCGAACTTCGTTCGAACTTTGGTTATATTTTTATTAAGTTGTTGCAAAGTTTTATCTAGAACTTTACGTGTACTGTAAAGTCTCAAAGAAGTTCAACATAGCTTACTTGTGAAATTTCGCGCTGCTTAAAGGTACGGTTAGTACTTAGATTGAACTTTGTGTTAGAGGTTCGAAACAAGTTCTTTTTTAACTTTTTGTGAACTTCACAGTTCAATTGAACGGGAACAAGAAACTTCTGTTGAACTTTCAAGTTTCCATTAACATTGGCGGTACTTTAAAGAGCATTAAGTTCTGTTTGCACGTGTAGTGCCTTGTTAATCAGCAAGAAAGTTCCACGGAACTAAATTTGAACCAGATGTGAACTTTCGAGTTCGTTTCTCAAGTAAAATCCTAAAGGTGCTTGGGTTGTAACTCAAAAGTTGAAGTTTCGAGAAAAAATAGCATCAAAACGCATTTTCACGCTGCATTGATATAATATGACAATCCTGTTTCTTGGAATGATCGAGTTTCGCTTTTTTCATGTAGTATTATCGAAACAAAATATCGAAATAAAAACCACCCTCCCAAGCAACCATAAGTTCTGATAAAAGGCTATTTGTGGCTTAAGCAGCTTGGTTGAAGGTGGTCTATGGTTCTATGCAGCCTTATTTTTAAGTCGTAATAAGAACTTCCGGTACTGTTACGAACGGCAATCGGTCAGCGATCGAGCAACGGGAGTGAACGGTTAATCGACCTATCTACGAGTCCCTCTCACATCCAATCCGGTAAACAGTGCAGCATAGCTGTCCAGCGAAGTGTCATTGAAAATGCCAGATAGGACTGTCAGCGTGATTCGACTGTCATACTGTATTGAAAATTACTATTATCTTAAAAGTACACATTCTTCAAACGCGTTGTCCCATTAATTATCCTAGCATTTAGTTCTAATTTTGTAGTAAGTAAACCAAATTTCTCTTATAATTAAAACGAATACTAATTGTAAAAGTAGTTCACAGCGACTCGATTTGTACAAACAAAAACACACTTGTTACAAGCAGACGGGCAGTGAACGTAAAAGACTAGAAATGTAAGTAACCTAAAAAATACGTCATGCAACATGAATTTATATCTAATAAAACTAATTTCAGCTTGAAGCTTACTCTAACAGCAAAACCGAGTTTGCTTTTAAGGGTCCGAAACGTAACCGTCGCCGTAACAAAATCTTTAAGATTTCTAAGGTGAAATCTAGCCGACATCGCCAAAATGCCACAGCCAATTCCACTGGGCTCATCCGATCACACAGCAGCTACTGTTTGCCCATGTGGGCGCCCGGATGAAGCTGAGACCAAAATGGTACAGTGTGAAAAGTGTTGGCGATTTTATCACTTTGGATGTGCAAGTGTCAGTGAGAGCATCGCAGATGAGGATCGTCATTTCATTTGCCTGACTTGTGTCGATCGTGCGCCGACGGTCGTAAGTTCAAGATGCGGCCGTTCAAGTACATCCAGCTCTAGAGCAGCAAGGGTGGCTCTCGATCTTCAGCGTCTTGAGGAAGAGAGAAAGATGGAGAGAAATTATATTGCGAAGAAGTACGACATCCTGCAAAACCAGCTTGGCGAACCGATGGAGGAAGGTAGCGTCAGAAGTCGTCGATCACGTCGCAGTACACAGAGCACCCAGGAGTGGGTGAAGAGCCAGGAAGTCCCGACATCGAGCACCAGCATCGGGTTGTCACAAATTCCCGCTGGTATCCCGTCTCAGACTGGCACAATCCCAAAGGAAACTCCTCTAGTACCAGCATCACGTAGAGCCCCGACCTTCACTATCGTCGGATCACCGGTTCGTCAGACACCTGCTGAACAAGCTGCTACTAGGCCTTCAAGCATACCAGCTAGAAACGAGGGTACGTGCTTCAGCTATGGTTGATTTCAACATTTCTCCAACGCCGATGTCAGACGAGCTGACAAAGCAAATGTTCGATCTCCAGATGCGAATGAACAGCATTCAGCGGCAATTGGCGGCCAAACCGTCCGCTCAATCGTGTCAACCATCGTCACAAGTGGACCAGCAAGGCGAACAGCCGATACCATTAGCAATGCCGGAAAGGATACCTGCATACGAGTTCCCCATAAGAAGTTCGGTAAGTCAAACGTGCTCTAGATCTACCAATGCTGTGACTACTAGTGCAGTTCCGATATTTTCGACGAGCCGATCTATTTTTGACTCAACGCCTTCCAATATACGACCAAATGACTCGATCATTCAATATACTCACCCTAAATCGACCGAACCATATAGTTTCCACATCTTCGTGGGTTACCAGTGCATAGCTACGAATCCGTATCTCCTACAATTCTGATCGGTCTAGACAACTCTTTCTTGAAGGCGACATTGAAAATTCGGGAAGGTTCCAGAGGTGATCCGATAGCGGCTAAAACCAGGTTGGGATGGGCGATATATGGGACCGTAAACGCAGATGCTGCACTGCACAGTGGTACAGAATGCAGATTTAGGTGGAATGATATGTGTTGAGCCTGAAATTGAAACTTTAGACTAAAAGTCTCTTCTACAAAGTTGTTCCTTATAGTTAGGCCCTCTTTTTTATGACAATGAATTCTAGGGTGGTTCCTATTATCATTTAAATCAAAAATCTAACTTTTTTGTTTGAATAAATTAAGGTATACATTTTTCGGCAAAGTTATAGCTGAGCTAATTTCAAGCAACTTTGTTTAAAATAACTTTTTTGTATCTCTTAAATTGGCCGATTTAGAGCTATTTTCTTGAATTGAGTTAGGGTGGCTCTTAAAAAACAGGTTTTTTGCTCTATTTTTCTTATTTCGGATTTCTCAGCAAAGGTGTCTTTGGATAACTTTTAGATATTAAGAAGGCGCAAATTTTTGCTGCACAAAGCTTGTCAATATCTTTCGCCGATCAAGAGTTATTGACGTTTGTATACTAAAAATATACACTTTTCAAATGTTAATATCTCTGGTTGGGGCAAACAAAAAAAAAAGTTTTTTGCAGCATTTGAAAGGGCGTATGTTATTCTCAATATTGGAGGTATGTTATTTTTTAAACTCGCATAAAATCAATTTGAATTTATTCATATTTTTTACTATATTTGAGTATATCTTTTTTATTAGAAGAGATACAGGCAACAAATTCAGCTATAAAACATTCGTCTTAAAGAGTTTTAAAAGTCTCTAGAAGATAACATTCATGAGAATTTTCAAATAAAAAAGTTATTGGCAAAAGATGGATTTCATAATCGAACCTGGTTCGTGCCTTTGAACGTGGTTACTAATCCGAGGAAGCCAAATAAAGTGAGATTAGTTTGGGATGCTGCAGCGAAAGTCCAAGGCCAGTCATTAAATTCTACACTGTTAGCTGGGCCTGATCTTCTTTCTCCTCTACCGTCGGTGTTGTGTCCTTTTTGGCAGTTCAAGGTGGCTATCAGTGCTGATATTCGTGAGATGTTCCATCAGCTCCTTATTAGATGGGAAGACAAATCAGCGTTATTGTTCTTGTGGCGGAACGATCCATCAAAGCCCTCTGACGTGTTTGTCATGGACGTTGCTATATTTGGTGCTACCTGTTCACCTTCAGCAGCTCAGTTTGCCAAAAATCTGAACGCTCAAGAGTTTGCTGAACAGTATCCGCTTGCCGCCAACGCAATAATTAAAAATCATTACGTTGATGACTTCCTATACAGCATGCACACTGAGGAGGAAGCGGTCGAGCTGGCACAGCAGGTCAAGTTGGTGCATTCCAAGGCTGGAATTACTATACGGAATTGGTTGTCGAATTCAGCCGAGGTACTCTCACGGGTCGGGGACCAGAAATCGGAGTCATCCATTAGTATTTTGAGCAGCCCAAAACGGCCACTTACGAACGAGTTCTTGGGATGATTTGGATACCGGATTCTGACGTCTTCGTGTTCCAAGGAGTATTCAGGGAGGGAATTTGGCCACTGCTTCACGACTCTGTTGTTCCGACGAAAAGGCAAGTCTTACGAGTCGTTATGAGTATATTCGACCCTTTGGGATTGGTAGCCGTATTCGTGGTTCACGGGAAAGTGCTAATACAAAACATCTGGCGGTGCAAGACGGACTGGGATCATTCTATCCCAAATGAGCTACTCGATGCATGGAGGCGATGGACTAAGTTATTGGAGCAGCTCGAGCACATTAAAATCCCACGCTGTTACTTTCCTGGAAATACTCCTGAAAGTTACCGTTCGTTGGAGCTGGACATATTTGTAGACGCTAGCGATGAAGCCTACGCTGCCGTGGCGTACTTTCAAATCGAAGAGGAGTCAGGAGTTCGCTGTTCGCTTGTCTCGGCGAAGACGAAAGTGGCTCCTTTGAAACCGCTGTCAATACCTAGATTAGAATTGCAGGCAGCTGTGCTCGGTGCAAGATTGTCCTAATCAGCCAGGAAAACCATACGTTACCGATAGTTCGCAGGGTGTTCTGGAGTGACTCTAGCACCGTGCTCTCGTGGCTACGGTCGGACCAAAGAAAGTACAGGCAGTTCGTCGCTTTTCGGGTAACGGAAATTCTCGAGTTGACGCAGATTGACGAGTGGCGTTGGGTCCCTTCTCGCTGGAATGTGGCTGACGAAGCTACCAAATGGGGTAAGGGCCTAAATATCAGCAGCAACAGTAGACGGTTCCAAGCTCCAGCATACCTGTATCAAAACCTGGTTGCCTGGCCGCAACAAGACCCATGTGTGAATGGAGTGACAGAGGATCTTCGCGTGACACACCTTCATTGTCATCTGTGTGGTTAAACCGGGAAGAACTACGGAAGGCGGAATGGACCATCTGTAAGTTGATTCAGCACGAAGAGTGCGGGGATGAAATCGTTATCCTGAACCGAAACCAATATCTTCCGCTGGACCAGAGGCTAAAACTCGAAAAAACAGTAAAATCATCAAACTGTCCCCTGTGTTGGATGATCAAGGTGTACTGCATATGGATAGCCGTATTACAAATGCTCAGCAGCTATCAGCCGAGTTCAAGTTTCCTGTCATTCTTCCCAAAGACCACTACGGGACGCAGCTATTAGTGAACTGGTACCATCGTCAAAACAAGCACTACATCATGGAAAAGGCCGTGAATGAGATGCGGCAGAAGTTCTATGTGTCAAAGCTGCGAGTTGCGTTTAAGAAGGTCAAAAAGCTCTGCCAGTGGTGCAAGATCTTTAAGGCGGCTCCCGTGGTTCCTAGAATGGCGCCACTTCCTTTAGCAAGAACAACTACTCACATCCGTCCTTTCAGCTACGTTGGGATAGACTATTTTGGGCCTCTGTTGGTCAAGCAAGGACGAAGTGAGGTGAAGCGTTGGGTGGCCCTGTTTGCCTGTCTGACGATTTGTGCAGTGCATCTCGAAGTGGTGGCTAGCATGTCAACGGAATCCTGCAAGATGGCGATTCGACGGTTTATTGCACGGAGGGGTGCTCCAGCTGCAATATATAGCGATCAAGGTACAAACTTTGTGGGGGCCAATCGTGAGCTGAAACAAGATCGATCAGAAGTTAGCGGCTACATTCACCAACACAGAAACTCAGTGGTATTTCAATCCACCATCTGCACCACACATGGGGGGGGGGGGGGGGTCTTGGGAACGCATGGTTCGGTCCGTTAAGTCTGCGCTGGCTTCACTCTTCACCATTCGGAAGCCAAACGAAGAAACCCTAAGTACGCTGCTGATCGAGGCGGAGTCAATGGTTAACTCAAGACCACTTACGTACATGCCAATCGATTCAGAAGCATTGACACCGAACTGCTTCTTGATGCTGAGTACCAGTTGGGTAAACCAACCGACCAGGGAGCCACTAAACGAAAAGGTGGTATCGTACATGAATACCTCCCAACGATCACGAAACGAACAAAGTGGTTTACCGATTGCAAGCCAATCCAGCCTGGTGACCTGGTAGTTGGGGTCGAGGATCGTCTACGCAATGGATGGCTAAGGGGTCGAGTGCTACGGGTATTCCCGGGTCGTGATGGGCGAATACGAAGCAAATACGGAGTGCTAAAAAGACCGAAGCTGGCGGTTCTGGAAATTGGTGGTACAGCAGGAGAGGACTCAGAGCAATACGGGTAGGGGAATGTTACGAACTGCAATCGGTCAGCGATCGAGCAACGGGAGTGAACGGTTAATTGACCTATCTACGAGTCCCTCTCACATCCAATCCGGTAAACAGTGCAGCATAGCTGTCCAGCGAAGTGTCATTGAAAATGCCAGATAGGACTGTCAGCGTGATTCGACTGTCATACTGTATTGAAAATTACTGTTATCTTAAAAGTACACATTCTTCAAACGCGTTGTCCCATTAATTATCCTAGAATTTAGTTCTAATTTTGTAGTAAGTAAACCAAATTTCTCTTATAATTAAAACGAACACTAATTGTAAAAGTAGTTCACAGCGACTCGATTTGTACAAACAAAAACACACTTGTTACAAGCAGACGGACAGTGAACGTAAAAGACTAGAAATGTAAGTAACCTAAAAAATACGTCATGCAACATGAATTTATATCTAATAAAACTAATTTCAGCTTAAAGCTTACTCTAACAGCAAAACCGAGTTTGCTTTTAAGGGTCCGAAACGTAACCGTCGCCGTAACAGGTACCATAATTGAAGAGCATTCTAAGCAGCTTCTGGCGGAACTTGAACGGAATTGTTAGAAAATAAGTTAAATAATTCCTTATTTAGTTCGCACTTTTATGAAAGTTTATTCTAAAATCAGGTCTTTCTGAAAGTTATTTCCAAAGGCAGGTAATAAAGTGTATGATTTATTAGCATTATTGTGGCGCTGTGGTTAGCGTTCGTATATCGCATGCCGAATACAGGGGGTCCGAATCTAGGAAGCTGCGCTTTTTTTATGTTTGGATAGAATGTTGATGCATTGCATAAATATAAGAATTTTGATTTATTTGTTGAGCTACTGGTCATTTCATATTTCCGGAGTGATTTGAGATTTGGGCGTAATTGCATTTGTAAACAAACACGTCAATCACCGATTTCTCGTGAATAAAAGCTCAATCTCGAAAACTTATAACGCTTTGAGATAGAGGAATGATTCCTATATCATTTGGTATAGTTGGTTTATGAGATTGAGCTTTAATTCAAGAGAAATCGGCAAATGACGTTTTTGTTTACAAAAGCAATTACGCCTAAATCTCAAATCACTCCGGATTTACGTACATTAAATTTAGTTAAGGGGGAGTATACTTTGATTTTTCAAAAAAATGCATTTTTTTTTTGGCTTAAAATGTTCTTTGGGATGTATACTTTAATTTAGAAAAGATTCCAAGTCCGCCAGAATATTCCTTATCGCTTTACGAAGCGATTTCCTAAAACATGTACCGGCGCGCTGAGAGAGCATTTTTATCTTTAAACGCGTTTATCTCGAAACGGGGTTTTTCAAACTGGCGTGGGGAATAACTCTAACCAGTTATCATCAAATTTGGATATCGCCTAGGTTTTCTTGTTCAGAACTAAATTTTGCTTAGAAATACGTATCCACATTTTCGATTTTGTCAAAAATGGATTTTTTATCCACGATTTTGTAAGCATTTTTAGGGTGAAAAAATGGACTTCTTTTTCCTAAGGCCACTACTTTTGAAAAAATAAATTTAAAAAAAAATCGGAATGCGTATTTCTAACCCAAATTTCATTACTAATCAGGATTTTTGTTCGATTTATGTTCCAGGATCACATGGAAAGGAGTATTTTCCCACGCCGTTTTCCAACTCCCGCGCGAGGACTCCCGCGCGACCTGGTGCACCGGCCACGGGGAGACGCCAATCGAGTTCAAAAAATAAATACAAATTGTAGTTCGAAGGATGACTAATAAATGGGTTATAACATATTTGCCCTCCCTGAGTGTTTTATTGCTTAAAAAAATTAACGAAAATGCCTTACTTTTTGGACGTTCAAAGTGTACTACCCCCTTAATAATAAAGATTTGTGCAGATTGCTTCATTTGGGCTATGGCGGACCTTTTAAGAAACTTTCAAGTTGCCAAGATGTTCCGTTTTGGATCTTTTTTTGAACTTCAAGTTGCTAGGAGTACGCATCGGAACTTTTTGGAGGCTGAAGTTCCTCATGTGCTTTCTATAGTTTCTAAAGTAGCCAGAATGTTGTGAATGTTTTATCGTTGAATGCAGAACTTTTGGTTGCTCGGGAAGAAAGTACTGTCGGAACTTTATTTGAATTTTATGGAACTTGAAAATTTTGTCGGAACTTTATTTGAACTTTATTAGACTTGAAAGTTCTGCCGGAACTTGATTTGAACTTTATGGAACATGAAAGTTCTGTCGGAACTTTGTTTGAACTATGTGGAACTTGAAAGTTCGGTCGGAACTTTATTAGAACTTTATTAGACTTGAAAGTTCTGTCAGAACTTTATTCGAACTTTATGGAACTTGAAGGTTTTGCTGGAACTTTATTTGAACTTTATGGAACTTGGAAGTGAGTTTTATCGTTGAATGCGGAACTTTTGGTTACTTGGGCTGTTACCTATTTGTCACACAAAAACCTTAACATTTGCTGTGACGGTTTGTTCTGAGATAGCGCAAGTTGAAATAAATGGAAACGAAGTATTTAGCCTCCCTTAGCTCAGTCGGTAAAGGCGCAGCTACAAAGCAAGACCATGCTGGAGGCGGCTGGGTTAGAATTCCCGGTCCGGTCTAGGAATTTTTCGGGTTGGAAAATTTCTCGACTTCCCTGGGCATAGAAGTATGATTGGACTTTGCCACATAATTATACCAATGCAAAAATGGTACAGGCATCGAAAGCTCTCAATTAATAACTGTGGAAGTGCATCTAGTAGAACACTAAGTTGAGAGCACGCAATAAGCTAATATGCGATAAGTAATAAGCTTGAAATTCGAAAAAGAAGAAGAAGAAGTATTAAGCCTGAAACATAAAATATCGCTGGAAACTTAGGCTTCAGGTTCAAATTTATCAAGTAATATATTTGGTTTTATGAGGGTTCTGTACACACTTAGATTTTTTTGCGGAGATGGGCACCACCGAGCAGCTCGGCATTTTATTTTGCTTGAAATTCAGCAAAAAATATGTTTGTTAGCTGAAATGTCGGCAAAATTCCCGTTTGTTAGCTGAATCTCGGCAAGTTTTTCACTAAGATCCAGCAAAATAAAATGCCGAGCTGCTCGGTGGTGCCCATCTCGGCGAAAAAATCTAAGTGTGTAGGCTGTGATGCGACATGGGTGAGGATTTCTATTTCTCACTTTACTTTCAACTGCAAAAAATTATTTGTTCAATCAGGTATCTGGTGATCAAATCGCATTTTTTGGTGATCATTTTTATCTGTTGCATTTTTTTTCCGAGTACAGTAGGTATTTAGATGTTTCTGCGATGATTTTTTAATAATAATTTTTCATAAGCGATGATTTTCCTTCCAATGTTTTGGCCATAATATGAGAACAAACATAATGCTCAAACCGAAAGCCTTCGACAAACACCCAGATTGGCACGGTGAGTAAACTTCTCTGATTCTAAATAAAGGGTGTCCACGATGAAATTGCCACACTATGAAATTGCTCTAACTTTTTAACCGTTGGGTAGAATTTAATGAAAATTTGGGTGGATTTAGTCCATAGTGCATTATTTACATGCTGCAAGTTTTAAAGTCCTGTGATCAAAACTCGCGGAAATGGAGTCGAAAGAACAGCTCGTGCGTGATAAAATCTTGCGCATTCATTACGAGAACAAGGATCTCTTGCATCGTTCCATCGCTAAAACGTTGGGAATCGCGAATTCCACGGTGTCGCGAGTGATTAAGCGGTTCGAGGAACGGTTGACCACCGATCGGAAGCCCAGAAGTGAAGGAAAAAGTATTCCGTACAACACCAAAAATCACAACCGCGTAGTTGGGGCCTTCAACCGAAATCCGAACGCCTCCGTTAGGGATGTGGCTAAGAAGCTGCACCTAAGCCGAAGTTTTGTCCAGAAGGCCAAAACTAAGGCTGGGCTTCGAACGTTCAAGGTACAAAAGGCCCCTAATCGTGACGAGAAGCAGAACAAGTCCGCCAAAACCCGTGCCAGGAAGTTGTACCTCAACATGCTGACGAAAGTTGAATGCTGCATCATGGACGACGAAACATATGTGAAGGCCGACTTCAAACAGATTCCCGGCAACCTGTTTTTCACGGCCAAGGATAAGTTCAGCGTTCCGGAGCATGTCCGCACTCAGAAGATGTCCAAATTTGCGAAGAAATTCCTGGTTTGGCAAGCCATCTGCACGTGCGGGAAGCGGAGTGCACCTTTCGTGACCCAGGACACGATGAACGGACAGGTGTACATAAAAGAGTGCCTCCAGAAGCGGCTGCTTCCTCTCCTGAAGGCCCACAACGTCCCAACAATCTTCTGGCCGGATTTGGCCTCATGCCACTACTCCAAGGACGTGCTGAAGTGGTATGCGGACAATAAGGTCAATTTCGTGCCGAAAATGTTCAACCCTCCCAACACTCCGGAGCTCCGCCCCATCGAGAAGTACTGGGCGATTATGAAGCAGCACCTTCTTAAACGACCTAAGGTAGTGAAGACAGTCGAGGAACTGAAGAAAGTATGGGTTTACATGCAAAAAAACGGTTGATTCACAGGTTGTGCAGAATCTTATGGCCGGGGTTAAGGCCAAGGTGCGGGCATTTGCGTATGGACTGTAAATAAAATACGAGTAAAATGGTAAAATGAAGTTTAATAGTTATTTCTCAATCCCTGAAAATTTGATGGCAATCGGATGAAAACTCGAATTTTGCGAATCAATTTTGTGTGTGGCAATTTCATCGTGGACACCCTTTATCCATAATTCATCAGTTTGGCCAAATCAATAGTTCGACTCAGAATTCCAATGAACAGCATCGCACTTCCAGCTTTTCCTGTAGAAGTAGGGACCTACAGAGAGGTACCGTTGTTTGCGGATGTAGTTTTAGTGGGTATTTTTTTTTCTGGATTGCTTGGTTCATACTTGGTTTTTAATAATAAAGATACCATGTGTGGTCAGTTCTTTAAATTTGAAAAAAAAAAAATCGGTTACTGTTATACATCATCTGAAAGGGCTTCGTTTTCTGAGCACAATTATAATCCTATTTATTTTCATCTCGATTTTTAAATCAAGATTTAAAGCAAAATAATCATTTCACTGTTTGACACAAACGGAATAAAATGACAGCTTGCTCCCAGTATACAAAGCAAAACCATACACCGGTTGGTTTTACTTTGAATACAGGGAGCGAGCTGTCATACTAACTGTAACCAGTTGGTTACAATTCGTGGATTTTTGTTTGTATGAGTTGTTGTTGTTTGGAAAATCGTAGTCTTAAGCTAAAAATGGAGGATGATCGGCAAAACGGCATGCGAGTGGCCATCTTCTAAAAGAAAAAAAACTTCTAATTAGCAGAAGTAATCAGGCGTTCATGTAGACCGGTATCGTAAAGTGAAGTGCCATTTAGTGTACCCCCCCCCCATTGTGGGGTTTCTGGGATGTTGGACTGCCTCCGTTCAGGTAAATTACTTTTTATTATCCTGACGGAAATTTCCCTGAATTATAACAATTCTCAGGACCTCGTACCGTAAATAAAACGGTTTTACACGGCTCGGCTCGGAAGTCAAGATGGCTTCCGAGCCTAATAGTAAATGATCCTCGATCGTCCGTCAGGGACGATTCCCTCAGGCCGGTGGCCATACTTACGAAAGAGGGTCCCATCTCGGCTCGACCAAGGCGGCCATGCCACGGTCAGCCGATGCCGTCAACGACGGAAGACGCCTGCCAGCTAAACGAGCCAGCAACGCCTGCTGAGGTGTATGTGGCTGATGAACGCCACCAGATCCGCCATTCTCCCAAAGCTGTAACCACAATGGTCCCAAAGCCGTATTTAGGAAGATAAAAATGTTTGCGCTAAAACCGTTGGTTTTAGGCATATGGTGTTTTCGGGAAAGTTTCTTCATATTTTTTGGCCAATCTTTTCATGTTAGTGAAATTAGGGTGGTCCATAAAATTGGTGAATTGAAAATGCAAACTTTTTTATTGTTTGAGATAGACCAATGTAGTTTTCTACAAAGTTGCCGAACAATCAATTTGCAGCAACTTTGCAGAAGACACCAAATTTCCATCTCTTATGGTTCATGAGTTATGATTTTTTCAAACAAGCAGGTTAGGGTGGTCCCTGAAAAATAGGTTATCTATGAATATCTTTTCATACGTTCGTTTCTCGTAGAAATAATGATGTAGATACTTTTAGAACTTTTAATGGCAAATATTTTTGCTGAACCAACCAATTTGCTATCTTTTTTTATTGGAAAGTTAAAGGCGATTTTCTTCAAAAAAATGACACTTTTCAATGGTCAATATCTCTAAAAGGAGCAAACCGATTTTCAGACTTTTAATTCCATTCGAAAGATCGTTTTTTTATTCATTTGTGGTGGGAAAACTGCGAGAGCGATTTTTGTTTAAAACATTTAATTTAATTTTTAAAAAAAGGGCAAATAAATGTGTTAGAAAATGTGAATATTCCTGTGTGTTTCATACTTTGTCCGCGTAGCCCCTCCGAATACCCAGTAGTATGCCTGGTCCTGCGGCACAGTTCAGGGGTCTCATGCTACTGAGCTAGTTACCCGGGAGTGTCTGGTCGTGCCATAGTCACAAACTAAACAACTAACGATTTTAAATTGGCTCACTACTTGACTAGCCTATTGGTCCCAAGCAAATCGATTAACTTACCCCATTCTATTCAAAATTCTAGTACTACACTATGTTTGTTTTGATTCGCTATGAAAGTTTGACGGATAAAATGGGAGGTTTGTGGATTTTCCAATGTTTCGAGGGGTGCATCGATTAGCTTGGGACCGAACATAGTACCAGAGCTGAGCCAAAAAGTTGAGAACGTTTCTTCGGGACCTTCTGGTCTTAGAGTTACCTCTATGGTAAAACCGAGGGGCGCTAAGGTGGTGATTGTTGCCAACATAAGCTCACGTATTTAAAATAGTTCCAGTACTCAAAAATTTATGAAATTTTGGATTTCGTTTCCATTTGTATTGCACATTAAGAATATGCAATTAGGGTCAATGTCGGCTTCGGCACCCATTGACTGTTTTCGGCAACCAAAACTTAAACGTTAATTTCACTATGTTTTCCCATCAACACACGTCCCTGAATGCATCCAAACGATTATTTAGTCTTTCAGCTTCAATCTGATTGTATGTGTACGTCTGAGCAGTCCTGTTATGCCAGATTTTTATTCAAATGAAGCATACGTACTCTAAAATGGGGTTGATTTCAAGTTGCCGATAATAGAACAGCTGGTTAACACGCAGTTCTAATGGGAAGGCTGCCAAAGAAAAAGAGGCTGCCGACAATAGTCACACTCACCTGAGAAGTTTGGAGCGTTGTAAAAACGCTTTCAAACAGTTTTGAAGAATTCTGTCGATTAGAATGGATAGAGAAGCAAGCAGCAGATGAATGTAAACCAACAGACACGTCATATATGTGCGTGATGCTGAGAAAATGCTAATAGAAGTGCGGACACTGCTTAGATTGACGAGAATACGTAAATTCCCCTACCTCAATACCCCTAAAGAACCCAATTGGGATAAATTAACAGCCGCCATCCGCAAACAACGATACCTCTCTGTACTATATTCCAAAACAACACAAACGATCGCCTCGACGACTGGTTTAGATGTATGTAGAAGCGAGATGAAGAACTCCTATATCCTATACAGCGACTGGCTTCGAATCTTATCTCTGCATTTTATTTAGAGTCGTTGTTGTTGATTTTGGTTTCTTTTTTTTTGCGTTTGCCTCGTGTTCCGCATTTTGTTCACACATTTATATGCATCAAGCAAAGGGGATTTATTTATGCCCGGTTTTTTTTCTCTCCCTTGCTCTATCGTATTCGTATTATTACGCTGAATGCGGTGTTGGTTTTGTTCTATTTCTGGCCCAGAGTGCTAGGAAAAAAAAAGCATAAGTGGCGTGTAGCAAGTAGATAGTCGAAGAACGGCAGAGATCATCCGTAATCAGTTGATTGCACACCCAAAGATTGAATGTGGTGCAGATATTGCATGGATGCAGATTCTATTTTTATATTCTTGAAGTTGGTGAAAACATTAAAAAATCTATCTATAATTTAATTTTGATTTGTTTTTGGCTACAGCACTTGTACTATCATCTTTCATTTGGGTGTAAGTATGTAGTGATCATAATCTAGTGGAAATTTAAAGCGTGAAGAATTTTTGAACTGATTTTTCCTCTTTTTTAATAACAAGCATCGGTGGTTCAGTGGTAGAATGCTCGCCTGCCACGCGGGCGGCCCGGGTTCGATTCCCGGCCGATGCATCTATATTTTTTCAGCCGATAAGCGAAGAATTATCGACATTGTTTCGGTGATTGCCAATGTACTTTTATTGAATTTTATCATATCAAAAGTTTATATTGGTGCTTTTGCACTGCCTTAAACAAGTCCTCGATAGTATAGTGGTCAGTATCCCCGCCTGTCACGCGGGAGACCGGGGTTCAATTCCCCGTCGGGGAGACTCAACTTCTTTTTTATGAAGCACCACAACCGTGTATTTCAAGATGCTGTTACGACCCTCGAAACCTGGCGCCTCCTCCGACTGATCGATCCATCCAGCTATTTCAACACCTTCAAGCTTGAAAATTTACACATTCAATGATCATTAACCGGCCCGGGTTCCACTCACTCGCTTGAGCATGGGCTATCGAAAATAACAGTTGTCCAAACGTCTCGAGTGCCACCACGAACTTGAGGCTGAGGAATCCACTTGTCTTGTAGAAGCGCACTTGTTTCCGACTTCAGTCGCCAGCCCAAGTGGGTCGATTTTCCCACCCGGTACGCCCAGGCCGCCGGCCACGTGGTCAGAGACCTTCGCCGAAGATCCTCTACTCTTACAAATGCGTTGCGCGCATCAACCCCAAGTTCAAGAAAGATCAATCATGCTATGATTTTGTATTCTCGCACTCTTTCGTGAATGCCCAGCAATCTTATTACATAAAAGAAATCATCATTAACTTGGATTTTCGGAGCTACAATGAACTCTGATGCTGCTCGTTGGGACCGGGATCATCTCCCCGCGTATGCAACCTCTCCCACAACCCCAACACCGTTCGTCATCATCATCATCAACAGCTTCATCTCATCTGGATCTTATTTGTATGATTGAAGAGTGGGGAATTCACTCTCCATTATCCGAAAAAAAAATAAGAAAAAAAAGGAAATAACGAGTGATGTAGGCCGGAGGGGGGAGGGGGGAGGAATTCGAATAATATACACGCAGTCTCTCAAGCTGAAACTTGTTACGGCCGTTCAAGAACCACTCTGCTCAGTTATTCAAAAATCCATCAATCAATGTTATGAGCATCTAGTAGTGGGTATCGAAAGTAAAATCTCATTTTTTCGATGATAGAAAAAGGGAGGGATGAATCGTTTCTTTCGCGTTCCGGCCACATTTTAGCTGCTTGGTGGAGCGGAGGGTGGTAGTTCAAGTGGTCCTTTTCATCGGTGGCCAGGAGGTGTCAGGAATGTTTTGAATAATTTCCTGTTTGGCGGTTGCGGGACGGGCGGATGTGTCTTCAATGGTTCCTTTCTCCGGTGGTAGAGGTAGAGGGGGAGAAGTCTGGCAATCTGCCTTACTGCATTTTAGTTGCCAATAAATTTGTCGTGAGAAAATTTTAGCTGCTCGTCGTCAGCGCTCATCGCCGTTAAAACGCCAAATTTGTGACTATACAATGCTACAATTATCACTTGAAATTGCCAAAAAAAAAAAATCCATTTAAAACACAAGAATGGTGCTGAGATCGTAAAAATGACCAAACAAGTACCAGAACTTAAACTGACAGAAATGAAATTAAAATATCGTGACTTGAATGATAAAATAATCTAATCATCAAATGGAGTGAAGTGGCAATTCAATATTTTAAACATGTTTTCTATACCTGCATGCCAGTATAACAATTGACATCTTTAAACTTAAAACTAAAACTAAATCTTATCTTAGAGCACCCGCACCAATGCGTTGCTAAAGCTATTTTAGCAACCTCCACCATAACGCAGTAACCGCACTGGGGGTTGCTTTTCAAGTGCGGGAAATAACAATCTGCCTCTCGGTGAACAGCGGGTTGACAAATATAGCAGCGCGATAGCAACCGGCCCAACCGGTGCTATCTATGAAATGTTTGTTTTTTTTTTCCATTTCAACATTGTGATATATGAATGAATTTTTATCTGGGACAAAAGTATGGACCCTAGGGACAGCAAAGCATTCCTCTGGAAGACCACGAACATCCATAAATGTGGAAAATTAGTAAAAAAGAATCTAGATTTTTTGACGTAAGACTACGTCTGTGATTTCAATATGGGGGTACACTTAGCGAAAACCGAAAATGGAACATGTAACAAAATTATGAAAGATTTTGAACGTTAATAACTCAGCTGCCCCTGGACCAATTTCAATAATTTTATGACCGATCGATTAGAAATTTTTCTGCGGATCTGTTTTTAAGACTTCATCATTTTTCGAAATGTCACCATTGAAAATTGCACGAATGTGCAACTGTTGCTATGATAATTAAAATTATCACCGATTGCCTGCGAAAAGCGATTTCCGTGCTGAGTAGTGGTGTTCTCCAGTACACAACAAAAGGCTGCCTTGCAAGCAGCGAACTGCAGCCCACATGAGCATCCATAGAAGGAGGAAGAAGCCGCACCGCTATTGATCGGAATCAGTAGCTCTTCGTGAGTCGCTATGTCAAACGCGTCATACTAAAGAGTATAAACAGAGAGAACCCCGCTCAAATTCCTATTCCTACACGGTAAAAAAGTCGTCACATCTAATCCAAATGCTCTTGCACTTGACTCAGTCTGTCATGTGGCACTACGAATCGAAGTGATTTATCATTGATTTTCAAGTGATTTGCGTTTTGAAACAAAGTGATTTGTCGTTGAAAAATATGTTAAATCAAAATGATTATCATTTAAATTGGCATCACTGTTTTCATCCATTGCATTTCATTATGTTTGATTTTGGAAGCAAATGTCAAAAACGCACATGCCAAACATTGTTTGCGAAGATGGAAGATTTGATTCCAAAATTAATTAAGTGTAATTAAATGGAAGATAACCCTTTTTGTCGTTTTAAAACAAATAAGATTTATTATATATTAAGACCACGTAGTCCTGCGTCACCATTGCGTACAACCCCATAGGGCTGTCCCTTGTAGGGCAGCTCTAAGTATGTACCTTTATAATTGATAAAACGATCCATAAAATATTGAAAAACGTTCCTTAAAAAACAACCAAATGATCCATAAAACACCACAGGAAATCTCCAAAAAAGTTTGAATGACCCTTAAGAAATATCAATATGATCCATATTTTCAGTAATATTTATCAACGCAGTTATAAAAAGGCACCGCTAAATTTCTAAAGATAGAGCATTGAAATTGCATGAATTGCCCATAAACATATTGCAAATGATCCACAAACATTCTGCAATGAACCTTAAACTAATGAAAGTGATTCATAGAAAATCAAGCTCGCGCATTTAAAAATATAGGGACGATCCATAAATTAGACATATATTGTTCATGTTTTTGACACTAAATTTTTTAAATTTGTTCCATTAACCTTGGAAAATTGCCCCATTACTGCGTAGCTACTCTGGTTTACTGTTAAAAGAAGCTTCTAAAAAATATTCCGTAGCTTCTTAACACTCCGAACACGATACAACCGGTAAAATGTGTAACGGCAAATTGGTAATGTTTAAAAAATCATCTCAGCAATTTATCAATAGATTTTAAACCTAATCAAGTAGTGCCCATAGATTGCTTATTCGTCAATAAATAGCTGAGCTATGATTTTTCAAACATTACTAGTTTGTCAAAGTGCTAAGAAGATTATTGTGGAAGCTGTTATGGATGCTAATTCTAGACGCTTACCCGTCGCTTCTCACTTTTAACTCAAAAAACAATTGAACATCATTTTAAGGTTTATGGAACAAAATCAAAAAGTTAGTGTCCAAAACATGAACAGTATATGTCTAATCTATGGATCATACCTATATTTTTAAGAGCACCAACTTTATTTTCTATGGATCACTTTCATTAGTTTGAGGATCATTTGCAATGTGTATGGGTAGTTCTTACAATTTCTTTTATGAGTGAAAGCAGAGCTCTTCCAATTAACGTGTGGTTTATTTGAAGGACAGTTTGATAATGGAACAGAAAAATGAAAAGTCAAATAAGCAGGCCTACTGAGATGGAATTAAACGATTGCTTCTGGCTTCCAGGTTCCTTCGATACCCTCTCAATCGTGTAGCCCTAGACTCATCCGTAGTTCTTGAAAGCGTCCAGAGTCCAATGGCTTGGTGAATATGTCAGCTAATTGTTCGTGAGTACCAATAGATTCCACTTGGATTTGAGAGGTTTCACGCCACGTGGACAGGGCGTCACCTTCCACACACCGTTCGCCTCCATGAATCGCAATTCGTCATCAACAGCCTCCAGCCATTTCATACGATCGCAGCGGGCTTCGATGTCACTGTAGCATTGAGGAGCATCTGTGGAATACGAGCCAGCAGCAGTTGCTCTGTAACCGGTGAAGAAATTTAACAACTTACCGGGGAGCTTGCGCTCCCGTTCGCTGCGCCTCAACATCGCTTGTCCTTCGGACTCGAGTTGTTCTAGTTGCGAAGGGAGCGCTCCGGTATTATCCGCCTCCAAAACGTCTGCATCATCAGCAATCGGAGAATTCTCACGTGACATCGGCCTCTCTTCAGGTGACGGTTCCATTGAATCACGAACAACTTCCCCCTCTTGCTCGTACGGTACTACAACGAGTGGTGTATCTGCTTGATTTTCAGGATTAGCTTTGTAGGGAAAGCAGGTTTCATGAAACTTCACGTCACGAGCAATCATAATTCTTCTTGACTTCTTGTCCCACAGTCGGTAGCCGTTTGGTGCATATTCGACCATGACGGTTTCATGACTCTTGGCATCCAATTTCTTTCGATGTTGGCTGGGAATCCAAGCGAACGCCTTGCATCCGAAAATTCGAAGTTTTTCTAGACTTGGCTTCTGACCGTACCAGCATTCAGCTGGTGTCATACTTCTCGGCAGGGCTACAGTAGGACTTCTGTTCACCAGGTACACGGCAGTAATGACAGCTTCTGACCACATCTTTTTCGGGACTTGAGAATCGATTAACATCGTGTGGACCTTCTCAACAATGGTTCGGTTGAACCTCTCCACAACGCCGTTTTGTTGAGGCGTGTAAGCAACGGTTGGTTCGATTTGGATACCTTTCTGTGAGTAAAAACGCTTTTGGTTGTTAGAAAGATACTCACGGCCTTGATCTATTGTTAGTTTCGAGATCTTCATGTTGAATTTCGCCGTTACCATTGCTTCGTAGTCGCGGAATCGATCAAACACCTCCGATTTCCTCTTCATCAGGAACAGAACACATCCCAGAACGCCAGCTTGTCTGCTCTGAAATCAGCACCATCCACAAGATTGTTATTTATGATCGCTTTCATTCCCTGTTGACTCAGGTGTCCAAGCCTTCGGTGCCACAAATTGGTCGCTTCAGACACATATTTGCCGAAGACACTGGAATGTCTACCTCGATCTCGTACAGGTTTCCTCTCAAGTTCGCAGTAGCAATGACTTCGTTGTTTTTCTTGAGAACCGCAACGGAACCGCAGAAAATTACCACAACGCCTGCCTTCACCAACTTTTTAACGGACATCAGGTTTTCGCGAAGCTCGGGGACATAGAGAACATCCTTCATGTTCAACGACGTGTTCTTGTTACTGCTTCCGACGATGGTTCCAACCGTTTTTGATACCAGTGTTTCTCCGTCCTTCGCTACTTGAATCACAATGGGTTGCTTCATCTTGCGAATTTCTGAGAATACTGCCAAATCATTCACTAGGTGGTCGCTTGAACCCGAATCGAGCTTGAATACCACCTTTCCACTTGGTGCCTTTTCAATCTTGCGACTTGCAATGCAACTTACTGCATTCCGTTGATCTGCCGAATTAGCTTCACCGCTTTTCTGCCGACAGTCCTTCTTCAAATGGCCACGTTTTCCACAATTGTGACACTTGCCTTGGAACTTCGTAGACTTGCGTTTCTTCTCTCCAGAAAATGCCACAGCCTTGATCTCACCTGAGTCTTCGTGACGTTCGGTTCTCTTCAGTTCTTCCGCCAATAAGCGTTGCTTCACGATCTCCAACCTCAATGTTTGGAATGTTTTCCAAGGCCGTCACCAAGGGGTCATACGCATCCGGTAGAGTCTGGAACAGCGAAATGACCAAATCAGCTTCCTCGACCTTCGCCCCAGCGGTTTTCAGCTGCCGGATCAAGTCTTCGAACACCAGCAAGTGCGCTCTCATCGAATCACCATCTCTCAACTTCAGACGATTCAACTGCTTTCTCACCAGGTTTTGAGTGCTAATTGACCGCTTCGCAAAGGTGTTCTCGAGCACCTGCCACATGTCCTTGGCCGTCTTCTTCTCGCAGACGATCACCAGACATTCATTCGCCAGGAAGCTGACAATATATGACTTGGCCTTCCGGTCTGCCTCTTCAAATTTCACCTTTTTGGTGCTTCTTCAGTTAAAGTGTTCAATACTCCCACGGAATCCAGGAACATCTTGACTCTGAAGCTCCAGTGCTGAAATCCGGCACCACCGTTGAACTGCGGAATACCGCACACAGCTTCTCTCGTAGAGGTGCCGATAATCTTTTATGAGTGAAAGCAGAGCTCTTCCAATTAACGTGTGGTTTATTTGAAGGCCAGTTTGATAATGGAACAGAAAAATGAAAAGTCAAATAAGCAGGACTACTGAGATGAAATTAAACGATTTCTTCTGGCTTTCAGGTTCCTTCGATATCAATTTCAATGCTCATTCATTAGATATTTAGCGGTACATTTTTTCAATTGTGTTGCTGAATTTTACTGAAAATATGGATCATATTGATATTTTTTATGGATCATTCACACATTTGAAAGGATTTTCACTGGAGTTTTATGGATCATTTGGGTGTTTTTTAAGGAGCGTTTTTGAATTTGTTATTTGCCCCTTGTAGTTTTTTTTTTAATAATCTTGTTGTTATGCTGCATGAATGAATTTGGATTTGAAACCAGTATGTGCACTCTGGTGGCCATGGAATGGACCTTCGAAAGATCCGGAACATCCGTAAAGGGGGCCAATTCATAGAAAACATCCTAGAGCTCCGTATTTTTTTAAATCACTTATTTTGATGCTACATTCATGAATTTGGATCTGGGACCAGCATGCACACTCTGCTGGCCACAATCCGGTCTTTCGGGAGGTTCGGACCATGCGTAAAAGTGATCAATTCATAAAAAAGATTCAAGAGCTTCACGATTCACTAATTCTTTATGAATTAGGATCTAGGACTAGCATAGGTAGCGGATCTAGGACTAGTCAGGTAGCGGTGTGGTTCTCTGGAAGATTTTGAACATCCACAAAAGTACACAATTCGCGTAAAAATCCTAATTTTAGTTGGACTTCCATGAGGTTTTGCATCTTTCCTGAAGTTCATTAATTTTTCTATTGTCCATTGTATCATATTTATAAAATTTCCTGAAGACCTCGCATTATTTCTGAAGCATCGCAAAGTTCATGGAATGCTTGAGATATCCCATAAATCCTTTGAATTCCTTGAATTATCCTGCAATTTTCCTTAAATAAATGAAACTGATATGAAGATCTCTAATCATCTACGAAGTTCCGAGAACTTCTCAAAATATAATGATGTTGTAATTGATGTAATTGTAATGATGTTGTAATGTCATTATATTTTGAGAAGTTCTCGGAACTACGTAGATGATTAGAGATCTTCATATCAGTTCTACCAAAGATCTGAAGGTCTTTAGACGTTCTTGAAGATTTCTGGATATTTTCAAAGATCTCGTAATTTTATTGAACATAATCTGATCGTCACTGAAGTTCCTGCATTTTTTTGCAGTTCTTTAAACTGTATTGAAAACCATGGAACTCCTTTAAAATGATCTCACATTTTCCTGATGTTCATGTAACATCTCTTCTGTTTCTGAAATTTAAATAAAAGTCTTGGTACTTTGATGAAGTTTCGGAAATTCCCTGAGTTTCTTGGATTTTCTTAAACATTCTTCGATTTCCTCGAGGGGGGCGACACATCTTAATCTCAATTCTAGATGCTCAACAAATCTCACACTAGCGAATCAAACTTCGAAAAATCTTCTTTGATTTCTCGCATCTACTTGCATCGCGCATCATCTTTTTGCAGGAAATCTTCAAAATCGTCATCAATCTTCTTCATATCTACTCACCGTGCGCGCAGCTAACCACAGCAAAACATAATTTTTCCTGTATGGTAGATAGAGTCGCCCCCCTCGGATGTCCTTGAAATTAGTTAAACTGTTCTTAGTTTCTCTGATCAGTCCTTCTGCTTTCGATGGATTCCTGAAGTACTCTCAATTCTATTGAAATTATTGGTATTACGCTGAACTAAATAGAACTATCGAAAAAAAATTCCAAGTTTTCTGAAGTTTATGGAATTGACCGGAATTTATCGGACCTTATCCATACAAATCTTCGAACTTCCCAGAAGGTCTGGAATTTCTAGAAATTTCACGAAGTTATGAAGTTATTGGAAATTAATATCTCTGAAATTCCCTAAAGCTCTCTAGTCTAACTTCTTTGAGATACTTGGAATTCTTTAAAATGTCAATTTTCCTCAAGTTATCTCCACATCTCTGAAATTATTTTGATTTCTCTAAAGTTCTCTGGATATCCCTGAATTTCTTAAATTTTCTTAAAAGTTCCTGCAGTTTCCTGTAGTTTTTGGACACATTTTGAAAATCCTGAAGTTTGCCTAAAGCTCACCAAAATTTCCAGAAGTTTATCAGTACTTCTTTTCATTCCTTTGACTCTCATGAAGATCTCTATTGTTTCCTGAAGTCTACGGAGCTTCCCTTATGTTTTCCTGATGATGTTCCTGGAATTGTTCAGAAATTAATAGAACTGCCCAGAAGATCTTTAAATTTCACTTTAAACATGGATCTTCTGTGTAGCTTTCTTAATGTGTTTGAGTTCATTCCCTGAACTTTTAAATATCTTAAATTTTCGGAACTTATTGATGGTTTCCTCTATTTTACTAAAATAAATGGAACATCCATAAAGTTCTCGAAACGAACCTAAAGTTTTAGGAACGTCCCTCAAGTTCTCACAGTTTTCCTGATATTCATGAAACTGCCCTAACATTTTCAGAACTTACTCGAAGTTCACGTAACTTACCCATAGGTCATTAAGGTAAAATATTCTTGAATTTAATGGAACTGCCCTAAAGCTCTTGATCTTCGCTGAAGTAAATTTTCCTTAAATCTATTAGATTGCCCTGGAGCTATCGAAACTTACTCTTAAAGACCTTTTAACTTCCCACATTTCTATCAATCAGAACTTCTTAAAGGTTTCAACATTTTTTAAAACATTCACGAGCTAAAATATGTAATCTAGTATTTTTGGATTACAACTTTTATAAGATGAGCATACGAAGATCGATATTTCGATCATTTTTACGAATTGACCACTTTTATGGATGTTCCAGATCTCCCAGAGGACAGTCTCGTGACCACCAGTGTGCGCATGCTGGTCCCAGATTCAAATTCATTCATGTAGCATCACAATAAGTGATTTAAAAAAAATCGCTGGCTATTCGGATCTTTCGGAGGACCGTTTCTTGAGTACCTGGGTCTGTAGTTGGATCTTAACCTTTAATCTTCGGTCTTCGTAGTTAGGTATATCAATATTGTCGAAAAAAAAAACAATCCCGAAACTCTGGGATCAATTTCAGTTCGAAGTTCGACGATAAGGTTAGCAACCATAGGTGCGAAAGCCGAAAACGTAAATTCACAATCGTGATAGCAACGACCGGTGCGTAAGCAAGTTGCTAACTAAAATAGCAATGGCTGAAGGTGTCAAACTAGCATCCCGAATAGCAACGCATTGGTGCGGGTGCTCTTAGTATAAATGAATTAATTTTAGCAATTGAGAATTGCAATTTTTTTGCCTGACATTATTAATTATTTTGTTTGACATTTGTTCTAAAGTCTCAAAATTGGACAATCTATGAACCTCGTCAGAACTTTGTTCTTAATTCTTAGAAGTGCTTTTTTCCTGGTAGTGCAACAACTAAATCATTAGCACAGCATAAAGCATTGCTAGTCGAAAAACTAGTTTAAATATTAGAAGTTTATTCTTCTGTTAAAGTTTGAAATTCAGGTTGTTACATTTGGCTTGGATGTCCTTAAATTGCATTGAAAACTGTTGCGGAATGTAATGTCAACCTAACCCCTCACTTCGGGCTATCAAGCAAATAACTAACTAACTAACTGAAATTGTAATCCGTACAAGAAGTGCATATTTCGCGACAAATTTAGTACGTTAATTGTTCTTTAAAAAAATTTAGTGAAGTTTTCATATTTTTTTTCGATTTCTAGGCGCCACACAGTGCACAGTGGTCCAGAATGCACATTTAGGTGGAAGGATATGTTTTGAGCCTGAAATTGAAACTTTAGACTAAAAGTCTTTTCTACAAAGTTGTTCTTCAGGCCCTCATTTTTATAACAGTGAATTCTAGGGTGGTTCTTATTATAATAATAATAAAAATCTTACTTTTTTGTTTGTAGAAATTAGGGTATACTTTCTTGAACAAAGTGTGTAAACGTAAGGGTTGCCCTCAAATTAGAGGATTTCTAAAACAAACTTTTTTGTTTAAAAAATAAAGACATGTGTTGTTTGATAAATATGCAGTTAAGTTAATTTCAAGCAACTTTACCGAAAATATCTATCTCTTAACGTTCTCGTTTAACAGTAATTTTTCGGAGCTGACTTAGCGTGTTCCTGGAAAAAAAATAGTTTTTTAGCACTAGCTTAATTTAAAAATTTTCATTAAGGTCATCTTCTAGAGACTTTTAAAGCTCTTTCAGATGCACGTTTTATAGCTAAAATTACTGCCTGTATCTCTTCTAATAAAAAAGATATACCCAATTTTAGTGAAAAATATGAATAAATTCAAATTGATTTTATGCGAGTTTTAAAAATAACTTACATCTAATTTTTTTCTTCAAATTATTGAGAATAACAAACGTCTTTTCAAATGCCGTAAAAAAACTATGTTTTGTTTGCCTCTACCAGAGATATTAACATTTGTAAAGGGCTTATTTTTAGTAGAAAAACGTCAATAACTCTTGATCGGCGAAAGATATTGAAAAGCTTTGTGCAGCAAAATTTTGCGCCTTTTAAAGATCTAAAAGTTATTTGAAGACACCATTGCTGAGAAATTTGAATTTAAGAAAACTAGAGCAAAATAACTGATTTTTTAGAGACACTCTAACCCAATTCAAGAAAATAGCTCTAAATCGGTCAGTTTAAGAGAAACAAAAAGTTCTTCTGAACAAAGTTGCTTGAAATTAGCTCAGCTTAACTTTGTTCAAGAATTTCTTCAAACCAAAAAGTTAGATTTTTGATTTTAATGATAATAAGAACCACCCTAAAATTCATCGTCATAAAAATGGGGCCCTAACTATAAGGAACAACTTTGTACAAGAGACTTTTAGTCTAAAGATTTAATTTCAGGCTCAAAACATATCCTTCCACCTAAATCTGCATTCTGGATCACTGTGCTTTTACTTTACTTAAGGGTCCTGTGCACCACCAGCGGTGCAAATGGCCAACGTGAAAGACTTCCATCTTGGGAGGCTGCTCGCTTTTGCCTTGACCTGGGCCCAGGTCAGATTCCTATCGACTTGCTTAATTTCCTTATTTGATGCTCCGCCGCCATGAGCCCCTGGGTCTGCCTCTGCTGCGATGTCCTGCCGGATTTCAATCCAGCGCTTGCTTGCAGATTTCGTTTCCGCCCCGTCGAAGTGTGTGGCCGACCCACCTCCACTTTCGCTCTCGAATTTCTGTTGCTATTGGCTTCTGATGACATCGACGATGGAGGTCGGCATTCGAGATCCAGTTGTGAGGCCACCAGGCACGAATTATATACCGCAAGCATCGGTTGATGAAGACCTGCAGCTTTTGAGTGCTCCCCGCTTATACACACCACGTGCTGGCGTATAACAACACAGATTTCACGTTCGAGTTGAAAATTCGGATTTTGGTGAGTTGACTTATCTGGTTGGATTTCAATACGTTTCGTAAACTCGCAAAGGCAGCCCTAGCCTTCTTGATTCGTGCACCCATGTCGCTCTTGGTCCCGCGGTCCGACGCTATTTGGCTGCCAAGATATTGGAAACTTTCGACCTTCTCCACTGCTTGCCCCGCTACCGTAAAGTTGGAAGGGTTGCCCATGTTGATATCCAACGATTTGGTCTTGTTGACGTTCATGGTGAGACCCGCCACAGAGGAGCGTTCGGCTAGGTCATTGAGCTTACTCTGCATATCAGAGTGCCGTTGTGCTAGTAGAGCAACATCATTAGCCAAATCGAAGTCGTTGAGATGCTCCATGGTGATAGGCTGCCAAAACACGGTCAATTGCACCCACCATGATCTTGTCGATTACGATGAGGAACATTAGCGGTGATAGTATAAATTCTTGTCTCACACCAGCGACTACCCGGATAGGGTCGGACAAGGCTCCTTTATGCAGAACTCTGCACGTGAAAGCCTCATACTGCGCTTCGATGAGGTGGACGATTTTATCCGGGACTCCCTTGCGTCTCAGGGCGCCTCACAGATTCTCGTGATTGAGACGGTCGAAAGCTTTTTCATAGTCAATGAATACCAAATAAAGGGACTCTTGGAATTCATTGACCTGCTCCAGGATGATGCGGAGCGTGACAATATGGTCCACACAAGAGATTCCGGCACGGAATCCTGCCTGCTGCCGTCGGAGAGTCGCGTCGATCTTCTCCTGTATCCGATTCAGGATAGCTTTGCACAGAACTTTGAGAACAATACACAGCAACATGATGCCTCGCCAATTGTCGCACACAGTCAGATCCCCCTTCTCTGGGACCTTCACTAAGATGCCCTCACTCCAGTCGGCCGCAAAAGTCGCGGTGTCCCAGATATTACAGAATAGTTGATGCAACATTTGTGCGGATAGCATGGGGTCAGCTTTGAGCATCTCCGTTGATATGCGATCGACCCCTGGAGCCTTGTTGGATTTTATGCTTCGGATAGCTGCTTCAATCTCCTGCAGTGATGGGGCCTCGGAATTGACGCGAGTGATGCGCCGCACCCTAGGTGGATCATGCCGAGGTGTTGATGGCTGGTTGGCCGTGGAAACTTGAAGAAGTTGTTCGAAGTGCTCAAACCAGCGTTTCAGCTGGTCAGTGGGGTCGGTAAGCAATTGTCCAGTCGTGTCCTTCCCTGGCATCCTCGGGTTCATCCTTGCTCCACTCAGGCGTCGTGAGATATCGTAGAGGAGGCGTATATCGCCAGTGTTTGCGGTTTTCTCCCCTTCGTCGGCCAGGGAGTTCACCCACGCTCGCTTGTCCCGTCTGCAAGAGCGCTTGACTTCCTTCTCTAGAGCCGAGTACCGTTGACGGGCTTCGTTCTTGGCTCCTCTGGTTCTCGCCCGCGGCTTTTGCTTCTCTACGCTCCTCAATCTTCCACCAGGTTTCATCTGTGATCCACTCTTTCCTCTGGGTGCGCAGCTCACCCAAGTTGTTCTCGTTTGTTTCTGTAAAGGCATTCTTGATGGCCGTCCATTGTTCTTCTACGCTGCCACCTTCTGGAACGTCCGCAGCTCGAGTCTCAAGTTCTTCAACAAGTATGGTAAGGTTACGAACCCGTGTTCTAAATCTGGCAACGATTATCCTCTCATTAACAGGCTCCCACTTGATGAGCGCAGCACCTGCCTGGACGGTAAGTAGGAGACCAACTCCATGATGGCCGGGAGCGTTTTCATCTCGAATACCAGAGTATAGTAGTACCTGTCCCGACGGCAGTTTGTGTTCTCCAAAGTTTGGCCAACGAACTTCACTCAGTCCCAGGATTTCTAGCTTCATGCGTCGTGCCTCGTTGGCGAGTTGTGCCAGTTTACCCTGCTGGGATAACGTCAATACATGCCATGATCCAATTCGTGTCCGTTGTTTTGCGCTAAAAGTCGTTGCCGTTAAATCAGTTCGATGTCTTTCTCTGTTGGTTTCTGTAACAATTGTAAAGGTTTCAGAGACAGTAGGTGGTTGGCCTAAGGTCTCCTATCCGCCGTGATGGGGCTGCCATCTTAGGTGTAGCTTCCGGGGAAGATCATTTCTTATTCAGCCGCTGGATGCCAGTCAGACGCTGTTTGAGCCGCACCTCCATGGTGAACAGACGCTCGGGTTGGCGAAGCATTTCCCCTATCACCGTGCTATGGCTACCGCGCCAGTGTTCGCGTCGCACCTCCTCACTCTGCTATTGTCGGATTGACAACATTGCCCATTTGCTTATCAAAAATCCAAATGTTGCTCAAAATTCTCCAAAACTCGGACTTAGATTGAGAACAACTTTGTCGAAGCTACAACCCACTCTAATGTACATACTTGGAAAAATGGTTATGAAAACAGCAAAATGTAGCAAAAAATTGAGGTACTTTATTAGAGAATTCATTAGGCATCTCCTTGGATTCCCCTATGAATTTTACATGTAACAGTAGATTAGAAGATGCTGAATGATACAACGTCGAGTTTAGCTACTAATACCTGCTAACCTGCAAGATACATCCTTTACATGAAGAGATAGTGATTTGCTTTTTTGGGCAAAAAAGTGCATTTTTAGAGCATTTACAACTTTTTAAGACATTGAAAAAATCAAAACATTCAAACTAAAAAGTTATGGTAAAAAACCGTTTTAAAGGGGGTACTAGTACTCCATTTTCTCCCTATAACTTCGTTCACTTGAGAGATAGAAAATTGACTTCTTGGACAAAGTTTCTTAAAATCACTTCATCTAAAATGTTTCCATAAATGTTCATCAATTTCAACAAGACATAAAGAAGTTGTTTATCTTTATCTTAGTGTATACTCCGCTTAATCAAAAATGTTCGCTTCCTAATTCAAGGTGTTTCGCTGTGAGATCCTTATTCTCGTAACCACATCGAAACTTCAAGTGCACAAATATCGTAGAAGCTGATACGTACGTACCAGAATGAAACTGTTACTCCACCTTTGCTGTACTTTCGCCATTAGAGTTGACCCATACCCTCGCCTTGATAAGCCAAACACCTAATCACTGGTCGACCCCATGCTTGTTTCATTGTCTTTGTTCCCAAATAAGAATTGGCAAGCGATAATAGCGAAACTCTTCGCAGCATTACATAGGATTAGGCCTTTAATTATATGCATCTCCAAGAGATACCAGTGACCGTTTGGTAACAAAACTTTTACTGAACAAATTACCGAATACTCAAAGGCAGTAACATTATTACCGACAACCGTAAAAACTCTAAATTGCACTCTAAATTGTAGTTTAACTACCGTATAGAACCCCTTTAATTTGAATAGCTAAACTGTATTTATTCAAACTAACGCGGTTTTACGGTAGTGTCTGTCCATTTTCCATAGATTCATAGCCGGTACCCGAAGAGAGTTGCACATTCACACATCGGGCCCCATAGCTCAGTTGGTTAGAGCGTCGTGCTAATAACGCGAAGGTCGTGAGTTCGATCCTCTCTGGAGCCAAGATTTTTTTTTGAATAACCACTAGTTACACTTAATAAAAATACTGCATGAAAACATAACGTTTCAGCCCATTTGATATTTTCTATTAGGGGGTATGTGTGCATATTCATGGTTTTGTTTGAGCAAATGGTGGTAGGACAATAGGTCAAAGGGCATAAGGTCGATGGGACAAAAGGTTGAGAGTGCAACAAGTCGAATTGAACTTAGAGAGACAAAAGGTTGAATTGAACATAGATGAACAAAAGGTCGAAATGGACAAAAGGTCGAGAAATGGACTAAATGTCGAATGGAAAAAGGTTGAAATGGACAAAAAGTCGAGTGAACAAAAGGTAGAGTGGACAAATGGTCGAATGGACAACAGGTCATATGATGAGAAGGAGGACAAAAGGTCGAATGATTCTAAGAGAGACAAAAGGTTGAATTGAATCCTTTGAATCGAGGGAAAATATAAAAAGAACGAATGGACAAAACGTCAAATGCAAAAAAAAAGTTCAATGGGACAATAAGTCGAATAGACAAAAGGTCGAATGATTCAAAGTGGGACAAAAGTTCGAATGATGAGAAGGGGTATAAAATTTTGAATTAAAAATATAACAGCGAATGACTCAAAGAGGGACAAAAGGTCAAATGGTGGTGAATTTTGTTGTGAAACCCGCTTGACGGACTTAAGAGACTGTTACGTTGAATATTAAATTACTAATTAAAATTTGGATATATGAAAGAACGAGCAGTGATGAAAAGAAGGAATTAAATTGATAATGCAATACAAAAAAAAACTATACTATCTGTAATAAACTTCCATGAACCGTAATAACCGTTCAGTTCATCATCAGCTTGTTTAAAAATAAACCCAATAAATTAATTCCAATAAAATTTCCCACGGATTAAACCAGAGGTTATAAGAATGAACGAGTTGAGATGAAAAGAAGGAAAATCAACCTCCAGTTTTTATTTTATAGCCACATCTGAGCTACTTCATCACCAAATTAATACCCAGTGTCATAAAACATAAAACATTATTATTCGAAAGAACTGTGATTGTTTGTCTGAAATATAATACTCTTATATTTCCCTAAGACATCTGTGCGCATTATTATATTGTTTTCCCTTGTTGTAGCATTCGACCATTTGTCTCTCCTAAATAGAGATAATAATAATAATCGACCATTTGTCACTCTTTGGACCATTCGACCATTTGTCTATTAGACCTTTTGTCTACCTTCTAATTATTCGACCTTTTGTCGATTCGATTTTTTCTAGCTCTTTGGATCATTCGACCTTTTGTCCTTCTTTGAGCCATTCGGCCTTTTGTCTATTAAATCATTTCAAGGATGATTTTTCAAAAGGACGCATCTGCTTTTGTAAACAAAGATTCGAACGTCAATTGGTAGAAACTCTTAGCTCTCCCACTCAATCTGTCTTGTTGGACAAACATTACCCTTTCTGATAGTGGTGTTCAGCGAATCAAAACACATAAAGAAACTAACGATAGAGACCAAATGCTTGCTACTACTACTACTACTACTACTACTACTACTACTACTACTACTACTACTACTACTACTACTACTACTACTACTACTACTACTACTACTACTACTACTACTACTACTACTACTACTACTACTACTACTACCTTTTTGGCTCAGCTCTGGTACTCTCTTCGGTCCCAAGCTAATTCACCCCTTGAAACATAGAAAAATCCACAAACCCCTCATTTTATTTGTCAAACTTACATAGCGAATCAAAACAAACATAGTGTAGTAATAGAATTTCGACTAGAATGGGGTACGCTAATCGTTTGCTTGGGACCAATAGGCTAGTCAAGTAGTGAGCCAATTTAAAATCGTTAGTTTCGTATTGATTGTTGGTTAAACTCTCTCTCTTTCTGTAAAATAGCTTGATTGAAGTTGTAGCAGGATAATGATATATTGCTGGCCTGTTTTGTTTCAATAAACATAATTGTGGACAAAGCTTGATTGGAATCGGGAAAATACATAACAAAAAAAATTCCCATTAACACACGTGTATCATCTTCGGCTTTACATCGTGAAGCAGCTTGCCAACAATTCGATCGCTTCATTCTACTAGCCCGAGCGAGCTTTATTCCAAAGGCAGTTTGTCATGAAAAAAGGAAGAAGATTATAGCATTATTGCTTTCCATTTCTGACAAAGCTGATCGCTTGTCATTTTGTCATTTGGAGATATTTTTGATTCCTTGCTGGTGGTAGTTTGCGTGGGCGTGCTAAGAGTTTCAATAAATTGACGTTTGAATATTTGTTTACAAAATCAGATACGTCTTCAAGCAAAATCATCCATGATTTGTCCGTTCGCCATTTTGTTCATTCGACCTTTTGTCCATTCGACATTTATCCATTCGACCTTTTGTCCATTCGACAATCTGTCGATTAGACCATTTGTTTATTAGACCATTAGTCTACCTTCTAATTATTTGACCTTTTGTCCATTCAACCAACTCTTTGGATCATTCGACTTTTTGTCACCATTCGACATTTAGTACATTCGACTGTTTGTTCCTCTTTGGGCGCCATTCGACCTTTTGACCTTCTTTGGGCCATTCGACCAAAGCCATTTGTCTCTCTTTGAACCATTCGACCTTTTGTCCATCAGACCAGTTGTCCATCAGATCAGTTGTCCATCAGACCAGTTGTCCATTAGACCAGTTGTCCATCAGACCAGAGGTCCATTAGATCATTTGTCCTTTCGATCTTTTGTTCATTCGACCTTTTGTCCTTTCGACCATTTGTCCATTCGACCTTTTGTCCTTTTTTTTAACCATTTACCTATTTGTTCATTCGACTTCTTGTCACCTTTCTTATCATTGGACCATTAGTCCCCCTTCGAATCAAGAGACCTTTTGTCCATTCGTTTTAATTATTTGAACTTTTGTTAATTCGACCTTTTGTCCTTTTGTTATTTGACGTTTTGCCTTTCAATCATTTGTCCCACAATCGATATACATTGGAGGGTAGAAGCGAGGGGGGCGACACATCTAAATCTCAATTTTGAATACTCAAAAAATCTCACACTAGCGAATCAACCTTCGAAAAATCTTCTTGCATTTCTCGCATCTACTTGCATCGCGCATCATCTTTTTGCAGGAAATCTTCAGAATCGTCATCAATCTTCTTTCTATCTACTCAGCGTGCAAGCAGCTAGCAACAACACAACACAATCTTTCCTGCAGCGTAGATAGAGTCGTCCCCCTCGGGTAGAAGAACAAAAGATCGAATGACATAAGGTCGAAGGAAAAAAGTTTGAATGGACAAAAAGTCGAATGAACAAGACGTCGAATGTGCAAAAGGACGAATGAAAAAAATCAATGTGGACAAAATTTCAAAATTTGCACAAGAACGAATTGACGAATCGTCGAATAAAATTAAAATGGACAAAAGGTTAAATAGTACACAGTGTCAAATTACTTTTAATGGTTCATTAAATGAAAAGAATAAAAGTTTGGAAAGGCAAATATGCTGAGTGAAGCAAGTAAACCATGCTTTGAGTTACCTAGCTGAAATTCTCGAAAGTAATTTCTCTCTTGCGGTTAACTCCTTTTTTGAAAGATTTTTGATACATTCAAGATTTTAAACACTCCAATTGATAATACTCGAAAACTTTTTCTTTGTATCATGATCTGTTCTTTGCCAGAAATAAGCATTTAACACTTAAATTTGACATCGATCACGCAGTTTGGCAATGTACGGATAATGACGCCGCCAGAGAGCGACTTTTGAATACCCTTGAGGCCCAAGGAAGACAACCCTATGTTCCTATCAGAGACGTGTTGGGAACTCGCGATATCTGCTATATGCAGTCGGTTTATGTGTTTCTTCAAATGTCTAGTATAAGAATTTAATTCCTTTGTCTTTTGTCTCTCTTTAATAGTTTTTGTTTGTCTTGTCTCTCCGTCTTGATGAGCCTCATCGTCGCCAAGTAGTCACCATAGCCGGTTGAACTCCAGACGAAACTAGAACCACACTACCGTTCATAATCGCGACAACGCTCTGATGAGACAACGATACCTTACCCCCAAGCTTCTCCTCTGATCCTATCCTTCGACCATCTACCTCTCTAACCTCGAGTAAGCCGCGAGTATTGGGCCCAACTCCTACTAAACATAGAATTAAGTGAATTTTGTTACAACCAAAGAACAATGAACTATCGGCTGCGTAAAGCTAACGCGATTGAGCCTTCGAAATAAACGAACTAGTTGAAAAACACTTATATTTGAAGTTCTTTTAATTTTGTGTGTCCATTTGACCTTTTGTCAATTTCATCAATTTGCCCATTCGACCTTTTGTTTCCTTCACCCTTTTTGTCTATTTGCTCCTTTTTCTATTTGCTGTTGTGTCAATTTTGACGTTTTGTCCATTTAACCTTTCGTCCCTTTAAATCCCATCAAACTTTTTTTAATTTGAACTTTCATTCATTTCGACCATTTGTGACTGTAAATTTCATTCGACCTTTTGACCCTTGAAATTCCATTCGACTTTTTAATTTTGTGACGTTTTTTAACATTCGACCATTTCACAGTGGTTCAAGAATGCAATGTAGCGGAACTAATCTAATAACTGCAAAATGAGTCATTTTAGTGGTTTTGTGTTGTGGGCAATAACTATTGGCAATAGAGAATTGTACTAAACTTGTACTAAACTGCTATTCAAAATGTATCTTTTAATCTCTTAATTTATTCTTTCTGAAGGTTTGGTATCTTCAACAAATATGTTTATCAGTCAAAAATATAAAACTCTTTTCAAGACTTTTACTTTGTAGCTGCCTTAGTTTTCAAAATATGATTATTTTTTTAATAAAAGACTAAACATTATTTTGCAATCAGCTATGTTTTTCTTATGAAAAGTAGTAGTTTTTTCCGACGTTTACCAACAGAACTTGAAAATTTGCGTTTTTTTCAGCTCTTTGAGTATTACACACAAACATAACATCCGTTCAAAAATGAACTTGTATTTCCTGAAATTTTCCATAGATCAAAAGCTTCAATGAGTTCCCAGGGAACCATTTGTTGCTTAACAAGTGTTGTTAAATCGATTTTAAATCAGCAGTTGTTCAGCTTTAACATTCCGAATACGGTGGGTAAAATACTCAATACTACGAAGCCTCCGAAAAACGTGTAACAGCAAGTTTTCAATGACATAACTTAGCCATTTCTTGATGAATTTCAAAAATTGTGGTACCTCTAGAATTCCTAGGCTCGGTAGATTATTTTAATTGCAGAAAGATTGAAAATAGGGTCGATTACTTTTTTCAAAAGCGAATAGAGTCATCACACTTTTTTTTTTTAAATTGCGTTTATGGGTTTTGCCTGGCTGTTCATAAACTACGTAGACAGTTTAGGGGGGGGGGGGGATGACAAATATCCAGGGCCCATACAAATTTTAAAATTTTTGTATGGACAATTGTCTACGCAGGGGGAGATGGGGATGTCAAGAATCTCAAAAAAACTGTCTACGTAGTTTATGAACAGCCCCAAGTGACTTAAGATCCATAGTTTATATTAATGGGCACAAATGTTCTTAATTAATCAGAATACAGTCATGGTTCCTATATATGGAACCTGGAGATAACGGAACCGTCCTCGAAAGATCTGGAACATCCGTAAAAGTGGTCTATCCATAAACCTGATCCTAGAACTCCGCGATTTTTTCTAAAACATTAGGAACTGTGATATAAGAAAGAATTTGGGTTCATAACATAAACATGGACCAGGATGGCCATCGGACCGTCCTCCAGAAGATCCGGAACATCCGAAAAAGTGTTCAATCTATGAAACTGATCTTAGACCTCCACGGTTTTTTTTCGAAAACACTTGGAACTGTCATATATAAATTAATTAGGGGTCATGATATAAACATGTCCTCCGGAAGAGCTGGAACATCCTTAAAAATGGTCAACCTATGAAACTGATCCTAGAACTCCGTGGTTTTTTCGAAAGCATTAGGAACTGTGATATAAGAAATAATTTGGGATCATGACATAAACCTGTACCATCCTCCGGAACATCCGAAACATCCATAAAAGTGGTCCATCCATGAAACTTATTCTAGAGCTCGCAGTTTTTTCGAAAACACGTGGAAATGTAATATAAGAAAAAATTTGGGGTCGTGACCAACATGGACCCTGATAGCCATGAGACTGTCCTCCGAAAGATCCGGAACATCCGTAAAAGTGGTCAATCCACGAAACTGATCCTAGAGTTCTGCTTTTTTTTTAACATTAGGAACTGTGATATAAGAAAGAATTTTGGTTCATGACATAAACATGGACCCGGATGGCCATGGGCCGTCCTCTTGTAGGTCTAGAACATCCATAAAAGAGGTCAAGCATTGAAACTGATCCTAGAGCTCCGCAGTTTTTTCAAAAACATTAGAAACTGTGATATAAGAAAGAATTTGGGGTCATGACATAAACATGTACCTGCATGGCCATGGGATCGTCGTCACAAGATCTGGAACATCCGTAAAATGGTCAATCCATAAAACTGATCTATGAGTCCCCGGTTTTTTTTCGAAAACACGTGGAACTGTGGTATAAGAAATAATTTGGGGTCGTAACGAAACATGGACCCGAATGACCATGAAACCGTCTTCCGGAAGATCCGTAAAAGTGGTGCATCGATGCGTCTAGAACTTCGCGGTTTTCTCGAAAACACTTCGAAGTTTTCGAAAAAATCACAGTTTTTTCACAGTCTCATGTATGAAACACTTTTACGGATGTTCCGGATCTTTCGAATGACTGTCCAATGGCCATCCAGGTTCATGTTTATGTCATGACCCCAAATTTCTTCTTATAACACAGTTCCTAATATTTTTTGAAATAAACTGCAGAGCTCTATGATCAGATTCATGGATCTTTCGGAGGATGATCCCATGGCCATCCGGGCCCATTTTTATGTCACGACCCAAAATTCTTTCTTATATCACGCTCCCATGGCCATACGGGTCCGTGTTTATGTCATGAACCCAAATTCTTTCTTATATCACAGTTCCTAATGTTTTCAAAAAAAAACCTCGGAACTCCAGGATCAGTTTCGTGGATTGACCAATTTTACGGATGTTCAGAATCTTCCGGAGGACCGTTCCGTTGTCTACGGAACGCCGGAGTTGCCCAGGACTACGCGCAGCAGCTGGAAGTTGCACTACCCACGGAAGAGCAGCTTGGCGCAGCTTCTCTTGAAGATGGCTGGAGGGATATTCGTTCCGCCATAGGTAGTAGTGCTGCAGCTGCACTAGGTACTACAATCCCGGACCGAAGAAATGACTGGTTTGACGGCGAATGAAGAATGCAGCACGGGTGAGAATGCTGCAACACCGCACGAGATTCAATGTGGAGCGATACAGACAAGCGCGGAACAGACAAAACTCGGTTTTCCGAAGGAAGAAGCGTCAGCAGGAAGACCGAGATCGCGAGACGATGGAAAATCTGTACCGCGTAAACGACACACGGAAGTTCTACGAGAAGCTAAATAGTTCGCGCAAAGGCTACGTGCCGCAAGCCGATATGTGCAAGGACTTGGACGGTAACCTTCTCACGAACGAGTGTGAGGCAGGGCCCCACAAAGTCACTTTCATTCGAAAATTTTCAAGTGACGATGAAGCTCTAAGCCATCACTTTCAATTAAAAGTCATTCTGTCTTCTCTTCAAGCAGATCGCCGTCAACATCAACAGAACCACTTTCGATCGGTTTTCATGCTGTTTGTTTTGGCTTATATCGTGTTCATTTCTTCTTTCATTGTCAAATGAACTTACTTTTGCATTGAAGCGAAGCTGTTTGATCCAAATTCGCGCAGTTTTTATGACTTTTGTTGATTGTTCACTCGGTTCATTTAAGCGTGTGCGCATAGATCTGTGCACGTGGTTGTAAAATTTTTCATTGTTGGGTAGTTTGTTTACGGGGTGACGTCTGGAGATTGGAAATCAATATACGACGCCAATCCATAAAATCCGGAGTGATTTGAGATTTGGGCGTACTTGCTTTTGTAAACATTGCTGATTTCTCTTGAAATAAAACTCAATTTAATAAACAAACTATACCAAATGATAGAGAAATCATTCCTGTACCTCATAGCGTTAGTAGTTTTCGAGATTGAGCTTTTATTCGCGAGAAATCGGTGATTGACGTGTTTGTTTACAAATTCAATAAAGTCCAAATCTCAAATCACTCCTGAAATACCTATACAAACGGTTTTTTTTAAAGAATCCGGGTAACGTCTAGAAGCCGGGAATCGATATGGGTATTTTCAGGATGGGGATGAGACATAGATGCCGAAAATTGATGTCACGCCGTCTTTTTTGGAATCGGGCAGACATCTAGACGCCAGAAATCGATGTGCGACGCCATCTTGAAATTCAAATGGCATTGAATATCGATTTTCAGCATCTACGCGTGGTCCCCGTTCCGAAAATACCCAGACTAAGGGTATTTGACACTTTTGTGAAACCCGATGGCCTCCATATTGGATTCCAAAATGGCATCGAATATCGATTTTTGGCATGCACACGTTGTCCTCATTCCGAAAATACCCATATTGTAGGGTATTTGACACTTTCTGAACCCTGATAGCCACCATATTGGATTCCAAAGTGGTATCTGATATCGATTTTCGGCATCTACGCGTTGTCCCTGTTCTGAAACTAACCATATTGTAGGGTATTTGACACCTTTTCTGAAACCCTATGGACGTCATATTGTAGTCCAACATAGCATCGGATATCGATTTTCGGCAGCCGCGCGTTGTCTCCGTTCCGAAAATACCCATATCTTAGGGTATTTGACACGTTTTAGGAAACTTGATGGCCGCCATTTTGGATTCCAAAATAACGTCGAATATCGATTTTCCGCACCTTCATGTCGTCCTCGTTCCAAAAATACCCATATTGTGGTGTATTTGAGACTTTCCCTGACCCCGATGGCCGCCATGTTGGAGTCCAGAATGGCCTTGTTAATTTAATTTTCGTTCAATATGAAATAATATATTATTACTACACCTAATCTGGATGCCTTCCCAATCGGCAACCTATATTGTGCGGATACTATCCGGATACTATATTTTGATGCCTGCGTCGTCAGGTCATGAAAAGTCGAATGAGCCCCGAATTTAAGTGAAAGTGGAAAAAACGAAGGAAGCAGTTTTCGAGTCATTCATTGCGTCAATTGAAACAAGTTTTTGCTTCAAATGAAATGAACTGAAGCACTCGACGAACGAAACAAGTGATAGTCCTGTCATGTTTGAAAAGAGGAATGTTCATCGTGAATCGATAACAAGAAACACGATGACTTACACGAAAATGATATTGCTCGAAATGAAGCGATTTTGCGGAGAGTTCATTTTCTTTTCTTTGTTTCGAAAATGCAGAACCCTGGTGTGAGGTGATTGGGAGGTGGAAGCAGTACTTTGTCGAGCACCTCAACGGTGAAGCAGCAGAAAACGAAGGTGGTACGGCAACAGACCTTGGAGCACGCGCAGAAGACGATAGGCTACCGGTCCCTGATCTTCAAGAAGTTGAGAAGGAGATCGGTCGGCTGAAGAACAACAGATCAACTACCAAGTGAGCTATTAAAATACGGTGGTGAAGCACTGGCTAGAACGCTGCACTGGGTAATTGCCAAGATTTGGTAGGAGGAGATATTACCGGAGGAGTGAATAGAAGGTTTCGTATGCCCAATCTACAAAAAGGGCGACAAGTTGGATTGCTGCAACTACCGCGCGATCACACTGCTGAGCGCTACAAGGTACTCTCCCAAATTCTATGCCGCCGCCTGTCACCATTTGCAAGAGAGTTCGTGGGGCAATACCAGGTGGGATTCATGGGTGCTCGCGCTACCACGGACCAAATTTTCGCGATTCGGCAGGTTCTGCAGAAATGCCGCGAATACAACGTGCCCACACATCATTTGCATTTGCATACGACACAATCGATCGAGATCAGCTATGGCAGATTATGCACGAGTACGGATTTCCGGATAAACTGACGCGATTGGTCAAGGCGACGATGGATCGAGTGATGTGCGTTGTTCGAGTATCGGGGACACTCTCGAGTCCCTTTGAATCTCGAAGGGGGTTACGGCAAGGTGATGGACTTTCGTGTCTGCTATTCAACATCGCGTTAGAAGGTGTGATCAGAAGAGCTGGGATAGACACGAGTGGCACGATCTTCAGGAAGTCCATCCAGCTTCACAGGAAACACAGAGTTCAATGCAAAGTTTCCGATAATCTTACCGAAGTCACACCGATTGACAACTCTGTTTCCGGACCACTATCACCGTAGAAACCATCATGCGAATCCCGAGACGGTGGTGAACGAGGTAAGACAGAATTTCTATATTTCTCATCTTCGGGCAGCAGTAAGGAAGACTTCACAACTTTGCCAAAAGTGTAAGGTCTACAGATCACAACCGTCAACGCCAAAAATGGCACCCCTGCCGGTCGCCAGATTAGCATCCTTTGAACGTACTTTCTCATATGTTGGAGTGGACTATTTTGGCCCGGTGCTTGTGATTGGGCGCGCTCACGCAAAGCGCTGGGTGTCATTGTTTACGTGTCTGACGACTCGCGCAGTTCACCTCGAAGTTGTGCATAGCCTGAGTACGGAGAGCTGCATAACGTGCTTTTGCCGATTCGTCGGGCGGCGTGGAGCCCCTTTGGAAGTATACAGCGACAACGGCACCAACTTCCAAGGTGCTGAGAGAGTGCTTAGATAACAGATCTGTAACGGCCTGGCAGAAACATTTACCAATGCCAATACAAAATGGTTGTTCAACCCACCCTCAGCTCCACATATGGGTGGATCCTGGGAGAGGATGGTCCGTTCTATCAAATCCGCCATTGAAAGTATCGACAGCGGAAGAAAGCTTAACGACGAAGGATTCCAAACATTGCTAGTCGAAGCGGAAAGCATGGTCAGCTATATATATAAGCTATCAGCCTTGAACAGAGCCTCAGACCCTAGGTCTCTGGAGCGTGAATTAGAACACAAAAATTATGGGTACGATGTCACAGTGCCAGAGGTGGTAAATGTACATTTTTACAACAGAGATTTTTTATTTTTTATTAATTACTTTATTTGTACAGGCTCAATCGAATAAACTTTACAGAGCCGAGTTATCATTTTCGTTATACATTATTTATGTCTTATATTTAAAGTTAAAGGAGCTGGACCGGATACTCGCGGTTGTCTCGAGGTTAGTGGAGATTTACAATTTTTTTGGATGGGAAAAGGGAGAGGGAGGTTTGAAATGTGGTTTACGATACAAATATTTAATTAATCCTAAAACATGAACTAATTTCTATTCATCTTGAAAACAAACATAAAAAACCCCACACGTACAAAATACAAACTAAACACAAGGTTAATAAAACTTACAATCGATGGTTAATATTCTTAAAGTAAACATATATGAGTTTCATAAACTCCAGATCGCGTCTAGCCAAAATATCCCGAACTGGAACATTAGGTTGTCTACCTCGAGCCCGAAGGGAATCGTACAGTTCAGATCTGACTCCACGATGCTCAGCACAAGACCAAATAATGTGATCTGCGTCCTGGTAACCTTGTCCACATTCACAGAGACTGCTGTCCTTCAGCCCAACACGGAACAAGTGAGAGTTTAACGAATAGTGATTGGACATGAGGCGAGACATCATACGAATGAAGTCTCGACCCACATCCAACCCCTTGAACCAAGGACTCTTCGACACCTTAGGGATGATCGAATATAGCCATCGTCCCAAACTCCCTTCACTCCACTTATTCTGCCAGCTGACGAGTGACTGTTGACGATAAATGAAGAAAAATTCATCGTAGGCGATTTGTCGATCGTAAATATCGCCTTCCATAGCGCCCACCTTAGCAAGTGAGTCCGCCATCTCATTGCCCGGGATCGAGCAATGAGATGGGACCCATGCAAAGGTGATGACAAAAGATCTTAAAGATAAAGCACTTAAAAGCTCTCGTATTTTCATGAGAAAATACGAGGAGTGCTTTACCGGCCTCATGGAGCGAATAGCCTCGACAGAACTGAGACTATCCGTAAAAATAAAATAGTGATCTGGTGGAAGTGAGGCGATCGTTTCTAGCGTATAGTATATTGCCGCCAGCTCAGCAACATATACGGAACAAGGAGCTTGAAGCATTCGAGAGGCGCTATGAAATTCGTTAAAAATACCAAAACCAGCGGACGACTCTATTAGTGATCCATCTGTGAAGAACGATCTTGCGGAATCAACTTGGCCAAACTTTGCAGCGTAAATTGACGGAACAATCATAGAACGATGATGTTCTGGGATCCCACGAATCTCCCGCGTCATGGATAAATCAAAACTAACTGAATTGCCGAAGTCGGAGAAGCATACACGATGAGGATTATGCTGTGAAGGGCTGACATCCAGTGTTATGTACACGTAGTACAATGACATAAAATGAGTTTGAGGGTTTAGCTCAAGAAGCTTCTCAAAGTTTGCAATCACCAGTGGGTTCATAATTTCACAACGGGTGAGGAGCCTGAGGGATAGTTCCGAAAACCGATCAGAGAGTGGCAACATGCCCGCCAGCACTTCGAGACTCATAGTATGAGTCGAGTGCATGCATCCTAACGCGATACGAAGACAACGATACTGGATCCGTTCCAGCTTGATGATGTGCGTTTTAGCTGCCGACTGGAAGCAAAAACTACCGTACTCTAAAACCGATAAAATCGTTGTCCGGTACAACGTCAGAAGATCTTGTGGATGGGCTCCCCACCACGTTCCGGTAATTGTTCGAAGAAAATTGATCCTTTGTTGGCATTTTCGTCTCAGATACTCAATGTGGGATCTCCAGGTGCATTTGGAATCGAACCAGACCCCAAGATATTTGAAAGACATGGAATGAGTGATCGGCCTACCCAAAAGTTGAAGCTTCGGTTGTGCTGGGCTATGCTTCATAGAAAAAACAACCAACTCAGTTTTCTCCGTGGAGAATTCGATACCTAGCTGAATAGCCCAAGTAGACAAATTGTCTAGGGTATCCTGTAAGGGTCCTTGCAGGTCAGCCTCTCTGGGCCCTGTCATAGACACTACTCCGTCATCTGCAAGTTGTCTCAGCGTGCAGTTGTCACTTAGACAATTATCAATTTCTCTGACGTAGAAATTATACAAAAGGGGGCTTAAACATGAGCCCTGGGGGAGACCCATGTAACTAAATCGAGAAGCTGTAGAGTTTCCATGAGAAAAGCTCATATGTTTCTCTGACAGCAAATTGTACAAAAAGTTATTAATTAATGGAGAAAGGCCACAAGCGTGGAGTTTGTCTGAAAGGACTTCAACCGATACTGAATCAAAAGCCCCCTTAATATCCAAGAACACAGAAGCCATTTGCTGTTTTTTAGCAAAAGCCAACTGAATTTCTGTGGAAAGCAACGCGAGACAGTCGTTCGTTCCCTTGCCCCTACGGAAACCAAATTGAGTATCTGAGAGTAGGTGGTTCGTCTCAACCCATTTGTCCAAGCGAAAAAGGATCATTTTCTCCAACAATTTTCGAATGCACGATAACATCGCGATGGGACGATACGAGTTATGATCTGACGCGGGTTTTCCAGGCTTTTTAATGGCTATAACTCTCACTTGCCTCCAATCATCCGGAACAATATTGAGCTCTAGGAGCTGACAAAACAAGTTCAACATGCGCCTCTTAGCGACGTCTGGGAGGTTCTTCAACAAATTGAACTTGATTCTATCAGCCCCCGGAGCCGAATTGCCACACGAAAGGAGCGCGAGTGAGAGTTCCAGCATTGAAAAAGGCTGGCTGATCTCGTCTATAGAATTCGTCGTTTCGCGAGGAATCATCTGTGCCGGCACGGAATCAGGACATACTGTTCGCGCGAACTTGAGAATCCAACGATCTGAGTACTCCTCGCTCTCGTTGTTCGAAGACCGGTTACGCATCCTTCGCGCCGCGTTCCAAAGCGTATTCATCGACGTTTCACGCGATAATCCGTCCACGAATTGCCGCCAGTATCCGCGTTTCTTGGCTTTGATGAGGCTCTTGAGTTCGCGTTCAAGAGCCAAGTACGCTTCGAAATACACGGGTGTTCCACGTTTCCGGAAAAGCTTAAACGCGTCGGACTTTTTACGATAAACCTCAGTGCATTGGTGGTCCCACCAAGGGGAAGGAGGTTTCCTACGCAAAGACGTTCCAGGAACCGGCCGAGTTTGAGCTCGAAGCGCGCTGTCCAAGATCAGATTGGAGAGGAAGTTATATTCCTCCAACGGTGGAAGCCCTTCTACCGACGACACGGCTTCCTCTATCGCGGTCTTGAACGTTGTCCAATCGATATTACGGGTGAGGTCGTACGCGACGTTAACGGATTCCGACGGATTGAACCCACTGGCAATCGAAATTTTGATCGGCAAGTGATCACTACCGTGGGGATCTTGGATCACATTCCACGTGCAATCCAACGATAATGAGTTAGAGCAAAGTGTGAGGTCTAATTTACTTCCATTTGAGGATGGACCAGCCAAACGTGTTACTTCTCCATTGTTAAGAATTGTCATATTGAAGTTGTCACAGAGATCATATATCATAGTAGAACGGTTGTCATCATACAGTTCCCCCCAGCCTGTACCGTGGGAATTAAAATCTCCCATAATCAACCGTGGAGCAGGAAGTACTGAACATATATCTGAAAGTTGTTTTCGATTCACAACGGCTCTAGGAGGAATATAAACAGAAGCAATACAAAGGCTCTTACCTTTAATAATAGCCTGACATGCGACAACTTCAATACCTGTAAATTGTGGAAGATTCACTCTATAGAAGGAATGGCACTTTTTAATCCCCAAAAGTACCCCTCCTCCACGCGAATCCTCACGATCCAGTCGAATAATGTTAAAATCATAAAAAGGAAGATCAATATCTGAAGAGAGCCAAGTTTCACAAAGAGCAAATACATCACAATCATTATTGTGAACTAAAAACTTAAAAGAGTCTAATTTAGGAATAAGACTTCGACAATTCCACTGTAGAATAGTGATCAAATCCCCGACCTCGTTTGGAAAATTATCCATCGAAGGAAATGATTGCTGCAATGAGGGGCCACTTCAATGTCAATTGCTTCAAGAGGGTCTTCACAGTAGGAAGCATTGCCAGAACAATGCTTTTGAGAGGATCAGAAATATTCAGGTACTTGAGGATATCGTCCACAATTTTATCAAATGAGAACAACCCAGATGAAGAAGGGGCTTCTGTTCTTAAAAATGGGACATCAGGGGTTTTGGATGTCCCCGGGAGAGGTGGAAAATCCTGGATATAGTCAGTTCTTCTGAATCCAGGAGGAGTAGAAACTTCCTTTTTTCCACCACTCCTTGATTTGGGCAAGCTGATTTGGGGTTCTTCATTCTCAACTTTCCGCGAACGGATGCGTTTTCGTTTCCGTGCTGAAAAACAGAAAGAAGTTCCCTCCTCAGCCAAGTCAGAGTCAGTCTCGTCATCTGACAAAAGAGAGAATGGATTTTTGTCGTTGGTCGATGGCGTGGCCGTCTTAAGCATTTCCGCAAAAGACTGCCGGGAACGTTCCTTGAGTGAGCGTTGTAATTTCTCCCCGCGTTGTTTGTACACCGGGCATGACGAGAGACCATGAGGAGTTCCCTTACAGTACACGCATTTTGGTGCAGTGACTGTGCAGGCGCCATCCTCGTGCTTCTCCCCGCATTTGGAACAGCGTGCCTTGCTGCCACAGTGGGAGGCCGTATGTCCCAACTGCTTACAGTTTTGGCAGTTCATGACCCGGGGAACGAACAAACGCACAGGTAGTCGAAGTTTTCCCAGCTCGATGTAGTGAGGAAGGGCTGAACCAGAAAAGGTCACACGGAACGAGTCTGTGGGGGTAAAACTCTTTTTACCCTCGCTGACAGATACTGAGCCCAGTTTTTGGACATCCAGTATCTTCACCGGGGGAAGCAAACGGTTCTTGAAACGGCCAACCGCCTGCTTCTCCAAGATCTCGGGGGTCAGACTCGCTTCGGTGACCACACCTTCGATCTCCACATCACGAGCTGGGATGTAAACTCTGTACTCGAGCGTGAAGAGCTGGGAGGCAGCAATCTCGTTAGCCTGCTTAAGGTTAGAGACGGAGACACGAAGTTTATTGTGCCTAACCTTCGTGATTTCAGTCACGGCCGAGTATCGCTTCGTCAGATCATTAGTAATTTGCATTACATTCAAAGGTTTGTTTCTGGGCTGAAAGTAGACAACCCATGGGCCAGTCGAGTCATCTGGATAGGCTCGCGATCGGGGGTTTATCTGAGCCTGTCCTTTGCCAGACTGAGACGATGAATCAGGGATGACATCATCTTTCTTCTGAGATGATGTACGTTTTCGACCCTTCTTGCCATCGCGTGGCAAAGTGGTGTCATCTTCTGACAAAACGTCCATTTCGTCTTGCGACAAAATGTCCATTTTGCCGTACTAGTGGGAGCGAAAAACGCTCTACCACTGAAACGATAATCACTCGGACACAATACACAAAAAAAAAACTACAAACACAGAACACAAACTTAAAATTTAACTGGTGGGCGAAAGAGAGAAACAAGAATAAAAACTTATCTGAAAATCCTATACTACTACCACCGAGCGTTTAAACAGCAGCAGCGGAGCGACGCGCAGCGTGGATGATCTTCTATCCGCGTGTGCGGGCGGTCTTCGTTGGTGTGTGCTTATGTGAGGGTCGGCACTCAGTTGAACACACGATGATAGATGAGCGATGTAAATGCGGAGGCAGATGCTGACACTCGATGACGATGATCCGTGTGCAGGTATGCGTTACCACGCACCGATGGTGCGCAAAATGGTTGGCGAATTGGCAATCGCAAAAACTATTTTCCTTCCGATGATGCCGAAAACACACTTTCTTCTCAGAAAAAACTCACTTTTAGTTAATTATTTAGCTGGGAACTCTAAGCGAGAAAAAACTGATAATTTAAATCAAGCGAATAGCGAGAAAACTTCCAAAATAGCGGAGCGCGAACTAAGTCGACCGTACTTCTTGCTAGGACGCAGTGAAAAAAAAAAAAAAGTACAACAGAGATGTCACCATACAAATTGTATGGAGGAAATTAAGGTCAGGACATTTTTCCTTATAACACAAAGCAGCTGCTTAAAAATGTCTCAAGGTTTCCATTCTTTAAATAATTAAATACTATTTGATTTGACGTTTGACTGATAAGCGATCTCCAGCAAAGTTGTACCTGGGAAAATTTCCTGCAAGAATCGCTATCAAACTTTCTCTCAAAGCAATATTCAAATGGTTTGTGCACAGTCAGTTTCTTACCAAATCAGTTCAAATTTTGGGAGGTTTATCAGGACCCGACTTATAACCGATTAAGGACTGTGGAGTGAACATTTAAAATTTTGCATGAGTCTAATATGCATATGGAAAAATCTCGTAATTTTTTTTTCATGGTCCTACTTACGTTAAAGTCACCATTCTTAACGCGATTCCTAATGCTTTTTTTTTTTTTTTTTTTTTAATAATTCGTTTATTTTTCCAGGCTCATTTGCTGTAGCTTTGCGGAGCCGATATTCATTGTTTAGATAACAAAATTACTTAAAACTAACGTTAGTAAAGCGGGGGCCGATTACTCGCGGCTATCTCGAGGTTAGGGGTAACAAATTGTAACAAATGGATGGCAGGGTAGGGATTGTGAACACAAGGTTTGGAGAGCAATGTGCTCTTGATCTCGAACTAGATGACACTCTGATGAAAAAGACAAACATGGGGGTACACCGATGGGTAGCTAACAACTTGGGAGAACACAAGATGACACTAACTTCTAAATCCTCAAATCTATCCGCTTTAAAAACACATAAATTAAATTCAAATAGTCAAGGTCTCGGCTCGCCAAGACATCTCTAACGGGTATCGCGGGTTGTTTTCCTCGGGCCCTGAGGGATGTGGATAACTCAGATCTGGCAACACGGTGTAAGGTACACGACCAAACAACATGCTCGATATCGTGATAACCACTGCCACACGCACATAAATTGCTGCCTGAGAGCCCAATTCGATAGAAGTGCGAGTCTAACGAGCAGTGATTGGACATAAGCCTTGAAATAACGCGTATAAAGTCGCGGCTCATGTCCAACCCTTTGAACCATGGTTTGTTCGACACCTGTGGGAGAATAGAATGTAACCATCTTCCCAATTCACCATCATTCCATTTTTGTTGCCAACTGATGAGGACTTGCTGGCGAGCAATGGAGAAAAATTCGTTGAAGGCGATTTGTCGCTCAAAAATATCGCCTTCCATAGCGCCCACCTTAGCCAATGAGTCCGCTTTCTCATTACCCGGAATTGAGCAATGAGATGGGACCCAAGCTAAGGTGATAGTATAGGAGCAGTTAGATAAAGCACTCATTTTAGATCGTATTTCAGGCAGGAAATACGAGGAGTGCTTCATCGGCCTCATTGAACGAATAGCCTCCAATGAGCTAAGACTATCCGTAAAAATGAAATAATGGTCAGAAGGTAGTGAGGCAATTCGCTCTACTGCGTAATATAGCTGCGAGTTCCGCAACGTATGCGGAGCATGGTTTCTGCAGTTTATAGGAGGCGCTATGAAATTGATTAAATACACCAAATCCAGTGGAAGCATTTATGGTTGACCCATCTGTGAAAAATCTTTTATCGTTACTTACATGGTGGTACTTGATTGCAAAAATTGAGGGAACAACCATCGACCGATGGTGATCTGGTATTCCATGGATTTCTTGCATCATGGTCAGATCAAAATTTACAGAGGAACTATAGTAGGCTTGGAAGCAATCACGATTGGAGATTAATGAAGAAGGACCAACCTCCAGCGTCATGTACTCATAGTACAAACTCATGAATCTTGTTTGAGGATTTTGGTCGAGCAGCTTCTCAAAGTGTTCTATTACCAAAGGATTCAATACTTCACAACGGATGAGGAACCGGATTCCTAATGCTGACGCACTTGTTTATTTTTAATCTCATATCGATTTTTACGAGATATTTTTCATTAGTTACATTATCATCGCACGGGAACTAATATTTGCAGTGGTAACATTTCAATAAAAATAATGAAAAATAATAGTCGAAAATGATTGAAGTCCGAACGACAAAGTTGTTTATAGATTGTGATCCACAATCCGTTAACATCTCCTTCTACTATTCTAAAAAGTTCCTTGGCTCCAGAGAGGATCGAACTCACGACCTTCGCGTTATTAGCACGACGCTCTAACCAACTGAGCTATGGGGCCCGATGTGTCAAGTTACAAACCAGTCACGCCAGATTGTTACCACATCGACCTTCACTTCTTGATTCGAACATCGGCGTTACAACAAATGCCTTTCCTCCTTCCCCAACGCCAACAACAACAACAACAACTCATCGCATCGCATCGGTCGACACGCGTAGGTGGTTGATTAATTATCCAACATCAATCGCATCCAGGTTGCGCTCCTGCACCGGGTAACGAACGTAACCTGGTCGACCGCCCACACTTCTCTCTGGACTGAAACCGATTCCGACGATCGTTCGCTCGCTCATTTCAACCTCCTCCTAGTCATCGTGGCCCGCCTTATCGCTTGCAGCTGCCTCTTTCTTCTTCGGCCCCTTTCTGCCTCGCCCGTAGGCCCTGATTGAAAAGTTAATGAACCGTTAAATAAACCCCTCATCAGCCCAACTCATTCGCTTCTGGAACCTGCTGAAGCTGATGGGCACAATAAGAGTGCAAGAGCCTGATTTCTTTTCTCTACCCTCTCCACCATATATTATCGGCGAAACCGGGAGGATTCCTTCGGTTCGGTGTTTTTGCACCAATCCCCTTCTCTCTTCTGAGTTGCCGCCTGATTGTCTTAAAAGATGAGAGTCATCAAAGGGCGGTGTTACGGGAATGACTTTAATATTTTTATGTGACCACTTTTTGCCTTTCTCGGGAAGCGCTGCTCGCCGGCTGAACTGAGTGAGGTAGGTGATGCCTTTCTTTCGTATGATATTGATGGGGATTGGGAACCACGGAGAGCCGAGTCGTTGATGGCGCCCTTGACTGACAACTTTTGGGGCAAGGTTTTGTCTCTGTTTCGGACCAATTTCGCTGATTAAGTTTGCTTTGCTGGGATGGAACGAACAATAGGGACGAACGGACTTTAATTCCAATGAATGGTAAGAAACGGGGCTCGAGTATTATTTTAGGGGGGATTCACTATCGCGTCGAAAATCATCCCATTCAAATTTTCACATCACGGCGCTGTGGAACGACGCACTGAATGCGACTGAAATCGAAATAATTTGACTTGTTAAACATGCAAATTTGATCGTTTTTGCTTGAATTGGCCTGAAAATAGGGGGAGAGACAGGAAGCGCTAGCGCTACTGCAATCCGGCCGGCTACGGACAACGTGAGAATGAAATTCGTATCAGCGAGCCGTTTGTAGGCACGCATTAATTTTAATCGCGATGGTTGTCAAAATTGGAACGGCATGAATGTGTTGACGGTGAGAAGAAAAAAAGGTAAAATGTATTTGTCAGAAGTGGGATTCGAACCCACGCCTTCAGAGAAGACTACGACCTGAACGTAGCGCCTTAGACCGCTCGGCCATCCTGACTGTTGGACAATGTAGCGGTCGGTAATTGTTTTGTCAACCGACGGATATGTCGATAAAACAGAATGTCAATTGTAAGATGTTTCTAGATGATCAACGGGTCCTGTGGCGCAATGGATAACGCGTCTGACTACGGATCAGAAGATTCCAGGTTCGACTCCTGGCAGGATCGATTACCTTTTTTTACGTCAGTAAAACTCTCAAATCTCATCGAAGATTCCGTCTATACAAAACTAAATATCATACATAGGTAAAAGGAGAAATCTGAACCATAATAAAAACGCGCTCGGTAATAAAACTCTAGTTAACGGAGGCAATGCTCCGGCGGGTAGTGAGTGCATTTTTCGTTCCGTTTGCCTTAAGGCCAAGCGCTCAAGCATTGCAGGCAGGCAGGCAGGCAGGCAGCCGGCAGCACGCATCAACTTAATGTTTGAGGTAATAAAAATCATAAAGCCTAAACATAAGTACCAATAATCCAAACAGTAACATCATCAGCAGCTCTGGATGGAAATCAGGCACACCTAGTTAGTTGCGTGGATTATTAATAAACGTTCAGTCTGCCTTCGCCCCCTGACTCTGGACTCTTGGCTCTTGGCTGTGAAGATTCGATTTAGTGATGGATCAGCTCAGCAGAGTTTTGAAGAAGACTGATGAAGCGGAAGGGCGAAACGAAACATTGGAAACTATTCAAATTTGAATTGAGTGTAATCTTTTGTGTTCGTCCGGGTAGTTGTAATTGTGTCTAGCTTTATGTGAGGAATGGACGCTAATTAAGATCTTGCTAGGCAGATTATTCGGCTATGTTTGCCTTCTTTCGTACGATACGGGCAGAAACACACATACAAGTGAAGAATCTCGCTGAATACACTCAACTCTTTTTTAAGCCATTTGAGGCTCTTGTAATTTTCCGTTGCATCCATTTAATACACAACCTGTTTAAGAAAAATAGAGGTTGTGTCCCAAGCACGACCAAATTATTTACATTGGTCTACGAGATTTAATTATTATTTATAAATTATTGATTTTCAATTTTATTCTAAATTAAACAAACATTCAATTCAAAGTTTTCAAATTAGGATATTCTTATTTTCATATTTTAAAATTCAGTTCCTACCCAATCAAAATTAGGTTCCAAACATGTACAACCAATTTTCAGCCCTCCCCTTGGCTAGTTTTTGCACCTTGCTGTTGGTGGGCGGGCTTAATTTCATTGCTTTATAGTGGAGTGTTGGAGACGGTAGGTTTATGGCCGGCGTTGCTGGCTCATGCCGCGATAGAATGGCGCCATGGTCAGGCAATGGGGATTACTAAGCTACCCCTCTCTGATAAACCACTGCATGAGAGAACCAAAGATCTAGTCTAGCAGTGATAGTATCACACTTGTTACTCCTTTAATTGAGAGCCGCGTCGTAGTACGCTTACGTATAGGCACTGACGTTGGGTGTGATACTGGCGGGATTTGCCGCAAATCACTCTTATTTTATTTATTTTTACGCAGAAAGATTTATTTGGGTTTGAAAGGGAATTATACTATTGAAATATTTCAGAAAATGGCCAACGGTGCTCCTTCTAGTTGCGTGACAAGCTTTCATTGTTGTTTTCATTGAAGTATTACTCAGGAAACAATGTTAAACATCATTTTTGTACATGGTATTGTAACTAATCTTATATGTGCTTCATTTTGATTTGGGATAAGTGTTTGAACTATGGCTCGAGATTTCCACTGTGGTGTGCTTCTAATGTGACATACGCATATGTATTTTTGTGGTGTGACATAGTGGAAACGTGAGAGCGTAATTGGAACATTTACCCTATACAATATACAAATTAAAATTAGCTTGGAAACTTACTTCAAAGTGAAGCATTTTAGTCACTTGAAGGTGTCACCAGGGACGAACAAAGATATAATTAATATATGTCAAGCCAGAAGTACTTGAAACACGTTAAATTTAAGTTTAAAAGCATGGGTTATGATTGTGTAGGTAGATTAGAGATTTCAGTTATTTATTAAACAAACTTCAATTAGAGAATTCAGAAAGTTAATTAACATAAGAGATAGGACGCGGGGGGTCCGCTTAGGGAGGCGGCTAGCCTTTGAAGTTGTATAATAAATCTTCCTATTTAGTGTATTTGTTAATTACAGGCAATGTTAATAGCGAAAGTCATATCTTCAACCAGACGCTTACGAACTAGTAAAGTTTTAGGAAAGATGTGTTAAATATGTTGATAGGTTTGAAATAAGAATTAGGATTGTTGTGCTTTAGGTAGGGTATGATGTGTCAACAAAACCCTTTTGAGCAAATTTTCAGACATCAAAGTGATTGAGTGATTTATTGAAAGACATTGCGTTGCGAAAATTGACAAGTCATACATCTAATATAGTAGTAGTAGCAGTGTCGCATAATCTTATCACAATTGCTGCAAATAGTGCTGGAGGGGCCGGCAGGACTGAATACGGATCAAAACTAACATAACTACTAAAACTAAAATGATCCCGGAACTAACACTTATCCATTGCACTAGTTATATATTAGTTTTATTTTCCTACTAAGTTATCTATGCTTCATTCTAGTGTTTGGATCAAGTACAACTAATACTAATCTACCTTTATGTATGTTTTACTCCCTTTTAACCCATTATCTTTATGAATGGCGAATCATAGACGTGAGACACGGGGATTTCAATTGACTAAGGAGAAGGAAAAGAATAACTTCGAACAGGATATCAAACAAATTCAGGACCAATCCAAATGAGACCAGAAATCAACAAGGCATCGGGGCGTTATATACTCGGAGAGGTATTTGGTAATAATCAAAAAGTGGTAAGTTAAAATCATATTGGAGCCAAGGATCATGAGAGGTAATTGTCTATAATTCATTAATTAGTAGAAATCTCGATAACTTTTTCAAGGGAGCGTATCGGCTTTTGTAGGCGGCGCGTTTGGTCGTCGATTTGGCGTAACTGATGGCTCGCCCACGCATGCTAGCACTATCATCAGATAGGGAAATTTTCCTCTACCTGGTAGTGGTGTTGGTAGGCGTGTGCGAGCTGCCGGTTGCGCCGGATGGACGATCGGATGCATTGTTTGCAGGAGCTGGTGCTTCCCTTTGAAGAAGTAATCGAGAAACAACCATATTATCCTGTAATTGATATTATTATTTTTATATATCAATGAAATTAGTCATGACAGAGTAACAGAACGAGTTTGAAAACAAATGGGGAAGGACAATAGACACAAGTTGACACAATAAACAAGACAAGTGGGGGTTAATACACAAGACAAAATGACAAAATAAGTGACCGCAGAAGACAAGACTGGGATAAAAATCAACCATTAAAAAAAATGCGCAATTATATTATCAAAACTATTTGGATCAGCACAAAAACAACAGTGACCAAACGGGCACCATAGCCTAGGAACGTCTGTGTATTGATTTAAAATAGAGGCTCATAGAAGCAAAATTTATCAATAAAAGGGGTCCAGTGTAGAGTTTAAGCAAGTGCTGCCAAAACATGTACAACCAATTTTTAGGTACCTACTAGACCTGTGCGCCAATCAATCGTCACGCCGTTTGCTTTGGGCGGCGTGGGTCGGCGTAAGCACAATACTTTCCAAACCAATCGATACTTTCCCGGAAAAACTTACTCATTCTATGATTGACCAACGTTTTCGCGAATTTGAGTAACTTGAACTCAAATATGAGTAACGTTTACTCAATTTTGAGATGTTTTCATTGGCCGTGCATGCAGAATTTGTTTAGAAAAGTATGAGGGAGTTTTTCTTTTAAATTACCGAACAGGTTTGGGCTGATGGGTCTTCGATTTCCTTGCCCAAAGCTATTAAACTTTGCACATACGATATATTTACAAAAGTAAATTTCACAAAAATTAGAGTTGCCAACTTAAAAAAATCTTAACTTTTGAACCAACATTGTACAATCAAAGTCAATCAACAAAAATTACTTTCAATTTTGTCAGCTATTGATAAAAAATACAGTTAGAACAAATTTCTCATGAAGGTTTTCTGTACCAAGGATTTTTATCAAAATAAATGTTTGAATGTATAAGCCCGAAAAACTGATGACCGATATGCTACCCGTAGCAGATTAAATACCTACCTACACATCTATATTGTAATGAAATCAAATAAAATTATATTAAAATCAAGGGGTCGGACGAGTTGAAACGTCTAAGTCAAACGATCTGATCGACATTATGAAACAGATCGTTCGGGTGATCGTCGCCACTATCTATACCTAATAACGCCATTCAAACCATTTTTAGGTATAGATAGATATGTGTTGAAGATATTATATCTGATTTTAATAGAGTTGCTAAAGCTCGTTGAAGTATTAGTAAATAACTGTTGGCTATGGGGCTGTTCGTAAACTACGCAGACAGTTTAGGGGGGGGGGGGAGTCTTGAGAATTATCCACGGTCCATACAAATTTTAAATTTTTTGTTTGGACAATTGTCTACGCAGGGGGGGGGGGGTCAAGAATCCTAAAAAACCGTCTACGTAGTTAATGAACAGCCCCTTATAAGAATTCATCCAATAGGGGAAATGGATGTAATGGTGGCCTTTTTTATATAATTGCTTTATTTGTACAGGCTCAATCGAATAAACTTTACAGAGCCGAGTTATCATTTTCGTTATACATTATTGATGTCTTATATTTAAAGTTAAAGGAGCTGGACCGGATACTCGCGGTTGTCTCCAGGTTAGTGGAGATTTACATTTTTTTTTTGATGGGAAAAGGGAGAAGGAGGTTTGAAATGTGGTCTACGATACAAATATTTAATTAATCCTAAAACATAAACTTATTTCTATTCATCTTGAAAACAAACATAAAAAACCCACACGTACAAAATACAAACTAAACACAAGGTTAATCAAACTTACAATCTAAGGTTAATATTCTTAAAGTAAACATATATGAGTTTCATAAACTCAAGATCGCGTCTTGCCAAAATATCCCGAACTGGAACATTAGGTTGTCTACCTCGAGCCCGAAGGGAATCGTACAGCTCAGATCTGACTCCACGATGCTCAGCACAAGACCAAATAATATGATCGGCGTCCTGGTAACCTTGTCCATAATGTCGGTCTAAATGCCACTAATTTGAACCCATACATAAATTTAGCAGTCGACTAAATTTTCAATAGCGACCAAACATATCCATTAGTACCGTCCTAATGACGCGTTCATCTATATAAAATTGATAAATAGCAGCTTTTTAGCGAAGGGTCCAACATTAGATCCATAGGTAAACATAAGAGCCGGTTCCCCTAGTGTGTTAAAAATCGAACGCAAGTCTATTCACCATGTTTATTCTGCAGGAAGTCAAATTTACGTAAGTTCTTAATTACTCAAAAATTTATATTAATCACTTTCAACACTTTTAAAACTAAAACAAATTTTATACTTCCACGGGACTACTCATGGATAAGGTAGTGTACTACAACGTTCAAGCATATTGCTGTAATCCCTTCGAAATATATGACCACAAAGGAGTGAGGAAATCTTTGCGGTGTGTTACTCAGATCAATATGTTTGACTTACATTCGCAAGGCATGCAATAGGTAACGGATAAAATGAAACTGTGCACATCTTGTCGGCTAAAGCTGTCACACAGCAACGAGGATGAGGATTTAGTGACCGCTCCTTCGGAGACACTAGATACAGCCCAAGTAACATTTTAAGTTTTATGAAATACTAAAAAGCAACTATAAAACAACATTCATAAAACCCTGGTTAAGGCTATTTTGTCATTAATGCATCCACCAAAACCTCATTAAGACTAGACTATGTCTAGTTGGCCCACTCTGGAGAAGGTTCTGAAGGGTGTATTCTCGAAGCTCTTCAAGATTGATTTACTGCAAAAGGTTGTATGACAATGCGTTCGAGAACCATTTGAAAGCTGCAATAAAAGCTATTTAGCAACAATAAAAACCCTTTCCGAGCCATTTCCCCTAGCCGCATGCTGAATCCACTAGGAAAGCCTCAATCAAGATAGATCTTATCAAAATAAATAAAATAGAAACTGATGGTATAGAAATCTTGTTGAATATCCAAATTTATTACAATAGTTCTCATTAAGTGGCCTAGTTTTAAGTGCCATGTTAAATATTAGTGCCAGTCGAGTATTAGTACAAGACACTGAAGAAGTCTGCACATTGTAGACGAAATACGCGTATCTGTCAAGGATAAGCAAATAAAGTAGTGGAATTAAATGGAAAATACTAATCCTTCTCTCTCTCATTATACAGGTATTCCACTAAGACGCCCACATTCATCAGGATGCCATGTTAAAGTTTATGTGAAATGTACGTGAAAACATCGAAAAAATTAAGCCCACCCTCGTAAAACGTCGATTTGACTAATTATTTAACATTGAAAAAAAAAATATATATATATATATTCTTCAGATCGAGCTTGGCCGATACTTTTTTTTATTATTTTCGCATTTAAATGTTTGCTCATTGCTAAATTTACCAAAATATAGTTATATCTAAGGAAATATAGATTGAAAATCGAAGATTGTAAAAACACAAGCAAACTAATTGTAACATGGCGGTGGCATAAAAGTTGTTTTTCATGGGTCATTTGTGAAAAAGGTGTTTTGCAAATTAATAAAGGTTTAAAATGGCTTTTATGAAGAAAAGGCAGGCTGAATTGTATTTATCTAAAGCCATTTTGCTTGATGCTAACCCGTTCCGATTTATGGCAGCATTTATGGAGGCAAAATTGCCTGCAAAAAGTTAAACGTCAAAGTTTGTTTATCTTTCGATAGTTGCGCTGTGAGATCCAGGATACTTCCAGGCGGTTTTCTCCCGATGGATTGGGAGCAGTTACTCAGATAGTTTGCGATACTGTTTTACAACATTTCGCATTTCGAACAGCTGGAAGCGCAATCGTTCCCGAAAAAGATCCCCTTCTTCCGGATGCAGGGCTGTACGGCTGTACGCTTGAATGATATTTTCGAAGAGTTGATTCTTTCGCCGAATAAAATCACTGCTATGGATCGGACACCAGCAAATCTTCGCTAACTAGCAGTTCAGTGGTTTGCTGTCGGTTGTTATTTCGATTGTCATATATTCTGGAGAAGGCTGGTATGTTTTAAAACTTTCGACAATGTTTTATGAATTCGAGGGCCACGCTCAATTTACTCTTCTCCGCCAGATGGTCAGTCGTTGATGGTGTGCTGGTTCTTCTAAAGAAGTAAATTTTGCTGAAATCGACTTGAATTTTTCATCCTACCTCGTCTATCCTTCGAGATTTCCTTGTCTTAAATTTGGCATTTATTAACTATGAGGAACCATCTTTTAAGCTCAATTTGTAAACAGAGTAATTGGTGAGCTTATGATGCACTTTAAAAAGCCTAAAAAGCAACAATAAATGCTTTTTGCTGTAATGCAAAACCTAATGGTTTTATGGTTGCTTTTATAATGATTGAACACGTTTATGAAGTATTTTATCAAGACATTAATAAACAATTGCAAATGACGTTTATGCTTGAATTACAGAACAGTTTTAAGGAGGGATTGATGACTGTTTTAAATTTATTTTTAAAACAAGACAGTTTTTGATTTTCTTGCCAGACTATCTAGACTGAATTACTAAGCAGGAATGTTTTACACTTTGAAATGCTGCATTTAAACTAAATGGATTGTGTATTGCTGTTATAAAACCATCATAAATCAGAGTGGATGCCAACACGCTTCACCACTATTTTCACCAGTTTCAACGATGGAAACTGCGTCTTCCATCGAATCTGTTCAGCTTTTGTTAAACTTGGAAAGAATAGGATCACTGGCCGCATTTTCAGGAATATTGTCACGACTGGATCCTTCAAGTAGTAATTACCGTGGTTCCACAGTTGGCAAAAAGTATTAAAAAATTGTGGGCACAATAAAGAAATGGTTTCCCGATGAGGTTACTAATGCACACGAAGATTTCGAATCTGTTTTGTTTAATTTAAACTCCACTTTTCAAATAGTGGATACAGTACAACAACAAATTTAAATCCTCAAATTGTTGCCAAAAAGTTGGTCATTTACCAAAATACAATCACATTTTGAAGAAGCCACTCGTCACATGATAACTTAACCAAAAACAAATGTAAATGGACTGCATCGTTTATCAAAAGCAGGACGACCTTCATATAATGCAGATGTGCATGGTAAGACAGTAAATTTTTATTTTAGAAATGACATCAGTCGACCATTTTCTGGATTGAAAGACACAATTTCTATAAAGTTGTCAAACGGAGCTCGGCAGATTTATCAAAAACTCCTGTTGCTGGCTCCGTTAAGTGAACTATATAAACAGTTTTCAGATTTATGTGATAGTGAATAGCAGGTTTCGTTTACCATCGACCATAACAATGTGTGTTTACTGAAGATTCATCGGCATTGAATGTTTGCGTTTGCATGATTCAAGAAAACAGCAAATTTTTGTTTGATGATTTACATAAAACAGCTTGTTTTAAAAATTGCAACACGGAAAAAGATTTGAAAAACTATTTGGTGACCGAATTAGTATGTGTAAACAGTACATACGATTGCTTTGTGTGATGTTGTGATCAGTTGCATGAGTTGCACTGATTGATTTTGTTGGACAATATTTGTGAAGCGCCCATACTCCGTTGCGCATCCATGTTTCACTCCCGTGGTGAAGCGCCCAACGTAGAGCAACAACTCGTGTGGTCTTTCTTTCTCCGTAAAATGAAAGACAGTGCAATTCCATTTCTACTGTATGGGAAAAGCTCTTTGATGAATCAGTTATCCTGAGTGTTGTTATGCAAGTTGAAGGGGCTTTGGATGAATTCCTGCAACATGCAGAAGATCTGGAAACAGGCAGTACAGCAACAATAGAACCGAGAACACGAAGGACGAATGTAACAGTCCGCATCGTTCTCTCATGTCATGCGGATCTATTTGCTTTTTGCTGAAGGAAGTGTTACTACTACCTAAAGCTACAACAAATTTAAACAGCACTTTTCAGTGCTCAAACTGTAAATTTCTACCTTGTTCTACTCTTATTCTTCTTCGATCCTTGTTTGGACCCTACTCGAGGTAATCATTCTTGGATATCGATTTGGAAAATTCCCCTTAGATCCTCCAGATTCTTATAGTAATCTGCTTGGAAGTCGATTTGGATAAAAAAAATTACTGCCGCCATGGCGCCTAAACGCAAAAGAAAATGGCAATCTCTTGATCCCCCTTCTGATGAAATTAATTTGAGCAATCAATTTGATTTACTCACGGATGATGAGAATGATCCATCATCCAGGAAAAGTTCTAGTAAATTTTCCCGGTTTAATGCCAAGAAGGAAAAGATTACCCTTATTGTGATAACCACTTCCGATTTCCATGCTCTACGTGAATCATCGTGAAATTTAAGTTTTCACTACAAATTGGACGTCGGGGTGAATGCCGTGTACTGACTGAAACCTTGGACGGATTTAAATGTCTTCTCAAGTATCTTACTGAGAAGCAGCATCAATGTTTTACTTTCGACACCAAAACTGAACTTGAGTTCAAGGTTGTCATGAAATTACTGCCCAGTGGTGAATCCCTGGATCAGATCAAAGATGAACAGGCAAAATTGTTTCACTCCAAGTATTCAAAATGAAACTGAAATCCCGTCCTGGCGATTCGCGCAGTGGGATTTCTAATGATTTTTATTTAGTTCACTTCAATTCTAGTGAACTAAACAACCTTAAGGCCTTAGAAAAAGCTAGCCTTATGCTCCATGTCTGAGTAAAGTGGGAACACTTCAGGAAGACTGGAGGAAATTTCCAAAACCTCACCCAGTGCCGTAAGTGCCAGGGATGGGGTCACGGAACTAAAAATTGCTACATGCCAGCTAAATGCATGAATCTCACGCAACGGACGACTGTTCTGTGAAGGAAGATCCTATGAAATTTCAATGTTAAAATTGTGGTGAAAACCACAAATCCAATTTTTGGGAATGTAAGACTCGCAAAGCGATCCTTCAATCTCGTTCTAAGTGGAGGTAGGAAACGCTCCACGTTTCAGACCAGGTACAAATTCCTCTGCTGTAAACAACGGTCAGCGAGGAACAAATTCTACATTCGTACCCGTAGGTACAAATATCACCCCTGCTTCAAATTTTTCATCTATACCTACTCCCCTCGCTGCTAACAATGTTCAGTGAGTTAATGGAGCTACCTATGCTGCTATTGCAGCTGGTAGAAATCAAAATACTAACCAACGGAAATGTTGACAATTTTGACATAGGAAGCATTACTGCCCCTAAAATAGAAATTTTACAGAAATCATTAATTGATATGATTTCAGTGCCAACATTTCAAAAGGGCGTAATTGTTTTTGTAAACAATGACTTTAGCCATCGATTTCATGCGAATAAAAGCTCATACATGCAAATTAACAACACCACCGGGTAGAGGAATGTTTCCTCTACCAGCTGGTATTGGCAATTAGCAGGAGTGAGCTTTTATTTGCGAGTAATTGGCGGTCGAAGTCATTGTTTACAAAAGCAGATTCACCCTAATGAAATGTTGACACTGATTTCTGATATGCTTAAATCTAACTCCATGTTTGATGCTATTCAAACTGGAGTAAAATTTGCAAACAATATTGTCATCACTTTAAAATTCAACAATGGATTTTAAAGCATTAAATATTTTAAATTGGAATGCTCGATCTCTTAAAGATAATGAAGACGAGCTATTTAACTTTTTGAGAGTTCATAACGTGCATATTGCCGTTATAACTGAAACGTTCCTTAAACCTGACCATAAGGTTAAGAAGGACGCAAATTATTTGATTTATAGAAATGATCGTCTTGATGGACCCTGTGGTGGCGTTGCCATCATTGTTCATAGCCGAATCAAACATAAAATTCTTTCTTCATTTGAAACCAAAGTTTTTGAAACTTTGGGTGTTTCTGTTGAAACAAAATTTGGACAACTTACGTTTATAGCTGCCTATTTGCCATTCCAATGCGTAGGCCAGCAAAAGAATTTTCTCAAGGGTGACCTCCACGGACTTACCCGTCATAGGTCTACATTCTTCATAATTGGTGATTTTAATGCAAAACACTGCTCATGGAATAATGCTCAAAGCAATTCCAATGGTAATATTCTGTTTGATGATTGTTCTGCAGGTTATTACACTATTCAATATCCAAACAGCCCAACAATCTTCTGCAAGAAACCCCTCCATTATTGATTTGGTCTTAACTGATTCATGTCAATTTTGTAGCCAATTGGTTACCCATGCTGACTTCGGTTCTGATCACCTTCCAGTAACTTTTGAAATATCCCAAGAAATAATTTGTAATCCCAACAGCTCTACTTTCAATTACCATAGAGCTGATTGAGAGCAATATCGAACATTTATGGAATATAACTTCGATCCAAACATTCCTTTGCAAACCAAAGATGAAATTAATTATGCTCTTGAATCTCTGACTACTTCTATAGTTGAAGCAAGAGCTGCCTCAGTATCAAAATGCGAGGTTAGATTCGATTCAATTATAATAGACGACGATCTTCAGCTCTTGATCCGTCTTAAAAATGGGGTACACGACGTTAGGCATACGGTCGTTAGGCATACGGACGTTAGGCATACGGTCGTTAGGCATACGGACGTTAGGCATAATGTACGATAGGCATAAAGGACGTTAGGCATAATGGACGTTAGGCATAATGGACGTTAGGCATAATCTACCCGATGAATTTCAGAAGGATGATAATGGGAACCGTCTATTGATTGCTGACTTCGGTGACAATAATGAAAGAGCCTTAATTTTTGGAACTCATGAAAACTTGCGACGTCTTGGACAGGCAAGGTGTTGGGTTACAGATGGTACGTTTGCCACAGTTCCTTGTTTGTTTCGGCAACTCGTCACTGTTCATGGAAGTATCGCTCCCTCACATCAGCAGACGGTTCCGCTTGTTTTCATTCTGATGACAACAAAAACAAAATCGTTGTATCGAAAAGTATAGCAGCAGCTGGTATGTTTTTTTGTTATTGAATGAAAAACCACAGAATTCACCATTCTTTATTTCATGAGCTGTTCTTTGAGGAAAATATTTTCTTCTTTGACAATTGTAATATGTGTGTAAGAATATATTACATCAAATGTGTGATTTTTTTTATTTCTGGATGCGATTGATTTCAAGTTATAGTTCAAAACTATGCTGAGTTTTCCTTGCCAGATTACTTAACCGCTATCGCTACTAATCTTGGATCTAAGTAAATATGTAGCTACGTCACTTATGATATGATAAATAATGGATTCCAAACTGTGCTTATTAAAGAAACCTAGACTAACATTTGAAAGGGGCGGAAGAGCCAAAATGTAAACAAACCATATTTTGCCACATATAGAGAGAATAGTTCACAAACTACTCGATAAACACGAAAAAGTAGAAGAAAACATCACTTCAAATCATCAAAAACGTTTCTTCTTACATGGCGTATTTCCAACTTTCAACTCTAAGATGCATCTGGTTGTTACGCCTTGGACCAAAACTACGAATTATATCGTTTTATTATGCCAAACGTATTGAGTCTGTAGTATCTAGTCACGCCCGATTCATTTGAAATGCATCCGATTGATAGTTCACGTGTAAACAACGAACAAAAAGAAGACTAAAAAAAATCTCCGGGCGTAATTCCACTCTCACAAAATTTGCGAACGAAGAACCAAGGCGGAACAACAAACAAAAAATCCCGAGGGTGTACTTCCACGGCGTATCACCAGTGTTGGCAGTTCAAAGGGTGGAAGATCCGGGGGGTAACAACATGTATGAAATTATCAGGGCGTATGATGTTTTCTTCTCGATTTCACGACAAAGAAAACTTTTTTTGAGTTTTTAGTGATGCATGATGATAGATTACACTATTAACTATATGTCAAGCTTATAAAATCATCCAGAAAATGGAAAGTCGTGAAATAGGATTAATTTTTAGGTCATCAAAATTCAGAAGCGATTTTCTCGATATGGTCATTTTGGAATTACGCCCTTTTCAAATGTTAGTCTAGAAACTATGTTTGTTTAACTTGTATTCAACGCTTAGCCTAATTTAAGCATTGTTTACCATGCTCGAAACAGGTTTCTAGAGTTGCACAGCAGCAAGGTATTTTATGCCTAACGTCCATTATGCCTAACGTATATTATGCCTAACGTCCATTATGCCTAATGACTTTATGCCTAACGTCCATTATGCCTAGCGTCCGTATGCCTAACGTCCGTATGCCTAACGTATTTATGCCTAATGGGGTACACTCTTAAAAATGTCCGTAGGAGACAATATCAAAGAACACGCGATCCTGCCATGAAAATTATCTGGCGGAAGTTGCAAAACAAAAAATTAAATGCAATTCTCTACCCTGAGGAATAAAACTTTTGAAAATAATGTTTCGAAATTAGACCCAAGTTCCAAACCCTTTTGGAAACTCACAAAACTGGGACTGATTTGGACGAAGTAAGATCTATAAATAAAAAGTTTCATAATATGAAAGCTCCAGGTGATGATGGAATTTTCTATATCCTCATCAAAAACTCCCAGAGAGTTGAAGATGCTAATTTCAAATAACAGACTGTAGTGGTAATTTTTATACGAAAGATGGAGTTGATGAAAGCATAGAGTTGATAGTTCCTTTAGAGTACGGCAGTGTGTAGATTGTATATAGATATTAGACAAGCGAGCTAGGACAACTTTTAAGGAAGGTACAAATGCTAGGGGTAAACAATAGTTGCAATTTCCAAACCTACGACTGGATGCCTTCCTTCAAATAACAACTGAAGTGCGGTAAAAAATCGGTAGAACTGTTTCAAACACACAGTTGGTACATGAGCGGGTCGGTTTTCATCTCTTTTTGCCAGTGGTGGCGGGGGAGTGGGGGACACCCCTCACCATCCCTCTCCAAAGGGGGAGTTTGATAAAGATAGATGAAAAAACCGATTTGTACCTTCCTTAAAAGTTGTCCTAGCTCGCTTGTCTAATATCTATATACAATCTTCACACTGCCGTACTCTAACGGAACTATCAACTCTATGCTTTCATCTACTCCATCTATCGTATAAAAATTACCACTACAGTCTGTTATTTGAAATTAGCATCTTCAACTATGTAAATCGTTGACTTCACGTAGAAGTAATACTAAAAACATATAGTGAAAGTCCCAGAGAGTACCTTTTCTTTCTTGGTATAATTATTGTACAGATGTTTCCATTTGGCATACTTTCCTGATAAATGGAAAAATGCAAAAGTTGTTCCAATTTTGAAGCCGGATAAAAATCCAGCTGAAGCTTCTAGCTACCGTCCAATAAGTTTGCTTTCTTCAATAAGTAAACTTTTTGAAAAGATAATTTTTAATAGAATGATGCTTCACATCTATACGAACTCAATTTTTGCAGATGAGCAGTTTGGATTTCGCCATGGGCATTCAACTACTCATCAACTCTTAAGAGTTACCAATTTAATTCGTTCAAACAAATCTGAAGGCCACTCAACTGGAGTTGCTCTTCTAGACATAGAAAAAGCATTCGACAGTGTTTGGCATGAAGGTTTGATTGCTAAATGGAAAAAGTTTAATTTTCCACTTTATATTATGAAATTAGTTCAAAATTATTTAACTGACAGAACTCTGCAGGTAAATTATCAAAATTCCATATCGGAAGGACTACCTGTTAGAGCAGGAGTTCCTCAGGGTAGCATTCTTGGGCCTATATTGTATAACATTTTCACTTCGGACCTTCCTGATTTGCCTCAGGGTTTCCACAAATCTTTGTTCGCTGATGACACAGGCATTTCCGATAAGGAAGAAGTCTTCGTGTTATTTGCAGCAGACTGCAGAAAAGTTTAGATATTTTCTCTTCTTATTTACAAAAAATGGAAGATTTCTCCCAACGCTTCCAAAACTCAACTTATAATATTTCCACATAAGACTAGAGCTTCGTTTTTGAAACCTAGTAGTAGTCACATAGTCACTATGAACGGAGTTCCAATTTCCTGGTCAAACCAAGTGAAATATCTTGGATTAATACTTGACCAAAAATTAACTTTTAAAGATCACATTGAGGGCATTCAAGCCAAATGTAACAAATATATAAAATGTTTGTATCCTCTTATAAACAGGAAATCCAAACTTTGCCTGACGAATAAACTTCTAATATTTAAACAAGTTTTTAGACCGGCCATGTTTTACGCTGTGCCAATATGGTCTAGTTGTTGCACTACCAGGAAAAAAGCACTTCAAAGTATTCAGAACAAAGTTCTGAAGATGATTTTGAAGTTGCCTCCCTGGTACAGTACTACCGAGGTTCATAGAATTTCGAATGTTGAGACTTTAGAACAAATGTCCAACAAAATAATTAATAATTTCAGGCAATTGCAACGATTAATTTTCCCTTTATACTTAGATAAGATTTAGTTTTACTTTTTAATTTTAAGATTTCAATTGATATACTGACATGCAGGTTTAAAAAAAACCTGTTTAAAATACTGAATTACCAAAGCAGGGACAATGTAAAAACACTTAGATATATATCATAACAATTAAGGCTGGTGAGTTAGTGTAGTAACAGGAGCACCTAGGTTAAAATAAATTGTAATTTTATTCTTCTTTTTATTGGGTATCAAGCTGTTGATTAATTTTGGTTTCCTCCCTAGATATTCTACTTATTTACTACTGAGCTTTGTATCAAATTAGTTAATTTAAAGAACGTATCAATCATTTCAAGATTTCGCGGTGCAAATTCTATACTACATAAGCTCAAAAGCGTTTGACAAGCTCTATCGAATTGCGAATCACTTCTGTGTAAGCTCCGTAGACGTAGGCGCGTTGATTCCGACAGCCGCGAAAAGTTAAACATGCATCAATACCACATAAGGAAAGATCGATTTTACGTATGGGCTAGTTTATAGATTAATATTTACTGCTGTTTAAAAATGTAAGTACTTGAACGCTAAGAAATAAGTTAACTCAAATGCTTTAACCGCATATAGAAGAGATTTCGCGTATTGAGAGAATAATATAGTAATCGAGTACAACAAACTCAGGAGAATACAATACCTCCAAAAGATTAAAAGCTTTTAATTGTCACATACCTCTACTTTTACTTATTTCCTAAACTATTCCTCTCCTTGTTAATCTGCTTAATGCTATTGGTCTGCCTGCGTTTTCTTTTTAAAGTTCAAGACAAAATAAGAAGATTTATTCTCCAACTTTAAAGGTTAGTTGCCTCCCTAAGTGGACCCCCGCATCCTAATTCTTTTGTTAATCTACATAATGTCATTAGACTTTCTGAAGTTTTTTATTTAAGTTCATTTGATGATTATGATATCTCATTAGTCTAATTTAATAGATTATTAAAAGCTCTAATTCACCTTATCAAGCATAACCCACTTGTGCTTGTAATCTAAAATTAACCGTGTTTCAAGTACTTTTGATTTTGACCTATACCTATTTATTATATCTTAGTTCGACCCAGGTAACACCTTCATGTGACTAAAATGCTTCATTTTGAAGTTAGTTTCCTAGCTGATTTTTAAATTATATTATATGTCACAATAGAAGCACACCACAGTGGAAATCTCGAGCCATAGTTCAAACACTTATCCTAAATCAAAATGAAGCACATATAAGATTAGTTACAATACCATGTACAAAAATTATGTTTAACATTGTTTCCTGAGTAATACTTCAATGAAAACAACAATGAAAGCTTGTCACGCAACTAGAAGGAGCACCGTTGGCCATTTTCTGAAATATTTCAATAGTATAATTCCCTTTCAAACCCAAATAAATCTTTCTGCGTAAAAATAAATAAAATCCCGCCAGTATCACACCCAACGTCAGTGCCTATACGTAAGCGTACTACGACGCGGCTCTCAATTAAAGGAGTAACAAGTGTGATACTATCACTGCTAGACTAGATCTTTGGTTCTCTCATGCAGTGGTTTATCAGAGAGGGGAAGCTTAGTAATCCCCATTGCCTGACCATGGCGCCATTCTATCGCGGCATGAGCCAGCAACGCCGGCCATAAACCTACCGTCTCCAACACTCCACTATAAAGCAATGAAATTAAGCCCGCCCACCAACAGCAAGGTGCAAAACCTAGCCAAGGGGAGGGAAATTGTAATTTATTTTAAATGTGAAACAAATAAAGAGTTTAATAAAAGGACGAAGGTAAATAACAACAGGATGAAGAACAGGGTAATTCGCAGGTCATTGGAAAATCATCGATTTCAATGGATCTTTTAAAAATGTTTGTTCATTTTGATTTTTCGATTGCTACTTTAAATATTTTTGTTGCTCACTTTTGAATGTTCGGTTGAAACTTTTTCAATTTATTGTTACTTTACTTTTACGAAAATAATATTGTCAATTGCATTTTTTTTATTTGTTATCTTTCGCAAGCCTGTTTCTCATTGTTAACAGTTTATTGTTCGTGAACAGGCAGGTTTATTGGTTATTTCACATTACAATATGGGAGTTTTCCCTTCTTCTTTTCAGGCGTTTATTAGGCTGCCTATTTGAATAACACAAAACACTAGAAATGGCCGTTAAAAGGCCAACTTTTGACTTTCATTGTGAATATCCTTCTTGTGCCGCACAAGGGTTCCATTCTGCTGATCATGTCGGAAACTCTCAATTTCAGACATGTTGAAACAAAGCTGATTGAAATTTCCATTTCCCATACATTTGAGTGTAAGTACCGGGTAAAATGCAGAACAAAAGCTCAGCGAAAAAAAAAATATGGAGAGAGTAACATTATTATCGCCGCAGGAAGTTTCTTTGAACATCGACGACAGCGCAGCCGAATGCAGTATCAGCAAGAAATAAAACAGAAACTGAGAACAAGCGACAGCAGAATGTAAGGAGCACAAAAACACAGAAGAACTGACTTGAGGGTTTTAGTGAAGGAAAAAAAAACTTTTTTTCCCTTTTCAACTTCACTTTCAATTTCGAGATAATGTTATTGCGTGAAAGTGCTTGAAATGGGGGAGAAAAATGTCATTCCCGTGCGTGGTGAATGGTGAAATGGTCGGAGGAAGGCCGTCGCGCCTTGGAAAGATGAAAGCCATAATCTTAAGGTGCTAACAAGAGAACTGTGAGGTGGAGGAGTGAAGAACTTGTTGTGGGCGCGGAAATCAAGTGCAAGTGAGTGTACTGTACAGAACAAAGTACGTTTGGTGCATTGAAAAAAAAAACATTACGCTTGAGAGCAGCATAATAATCGATTTATGATGATGAAGGCTGTGTAATCCAATTGCGTCAACCTGTCAGCTGCATGAATTTCACATTGTATGTTTAGAATGTCGATTGGATTACGAGAGGAAGCAACAGTATGAAACATTTCTTGCTTATGATTTGGGGAATGACTTCTGCATTTTTAGTGAATGCTAAATGCTGCAAATTGGTTTTTAGAAATATTTCCATACAAAATCAAGTTTTCGTATTACAATTAAAAGAAAAAATCAGAATCATATAAACATTGAGTACATTTAGGGAACCACAATTAACTTCCCAAATCTAAACAAATGTCATCTAATCATTCTACCCGACAAAGCATTAAATTACCCGGTCAAGCCCTACAAAGTCACAAAAACCGTTGTTGTAGTAATTTAACACCCATGATGATTGTTCTACCGAATGTTTTTCGCCGTTGATTTGAGTAAAACCCACCCACTCGGAACACCCTTTCTGCAGTCTTCCCGTATATGAAACGAACCACAAATGTCATCGACGACGCACTCCACTCTCGGTGTTGATTATGGCTTCTCACAACTAGTTCGCATGATACATTATCACCACATTAGGATCTCATCGTCATAAAGTTCATTCGAACTCGATTTTCGTCACATCATTGTCGAATTTACCACTTTGCCCATTCGGTACCGCCATCGTCTCCCGTTCATATAATCGGTCAATTCCAAAGCAAACCAACAAAGAAGAAAACTATTTCCTTTTCGTATAACTCAACTTGGCTCTTCGGAGCGAACCTAAGTGTAAAATTAAAATCTAATTTACCAATTTGCTGTTCCATTACCACCCTCTCCGAAACTTCTTCCAACGCTCTCGGTTCGGTTCGATTCCAAACCTTTGGTCTGGTTGTAGTAGCTTTTTTTTTTCCTTCACCGACACGCTCATTCTCCAGACCCCATAGAGACCGAAAACCGCATAATTGCGCCCATTTCTGTGCGCGTATTTATTGTTATATTGTGTTCCGTCCGTGCACTCCTCCTCGTTCATCATAATTTTCGTTTATTTTTTTCCTTACCTACTTTTTAGACATTAGCATTCTATAGGGTTTTATGGTTAATTTTTGGAGATTTTTTTTTTGATTCCCTTCTCGGTCGTTCAGAGTCTAACAATTTATTATAATTCTAGCCCTCTGTGCTTTGGGAGTTATTTCATTCAAGGATTTTGGGAATTTATTGCTTCCTCAATCGGCACATTCTACCTTCTACCAGAATGTATCCACGGTTTAGCGTGATTTTAAAACTGTTTTTGTTATTTTGTGCTGTGAGTGATAAAAATGAAAAGTAACCCTCAAATATTATTGCAGATCTGGAAAATGTGATCATTTTCCTTTAAAAATTGACCAAGAGTTTATCAGGGTATCGATTCAAATGAAGAAAAGCAAATTCCCTGATTTTCCAGTAATTAAAAAAAAAACAAGCTGCAGTGCGTACTCGTTTTTTCTACCCTTTATTTCTCTCAAAATTTGTAGTTTTCCGATGTTTGTATCCAAAGGCGTTCGAAACTGCACTCCTACGGTTTATTTTATTTGTCAACTAAATCTAAAGATATCTAAAGCACCTGATCTTCAAATATTTCAACATGAAATTGACGTTTTTAACACATCGTGTAAGAAAAATTGTTTGGAACTAAATGGTAATAAATGCAATTCTATATCGTTCACTAGAAAGCACGCTGTAATTACTCTTGGTCAGAAAACAATCCAAAGATCCCATCAAGTCAGAGACTTAGGTGTTATCCTCGACTCCAAGTTAACCTTTACTGATCACTACAATAACATTATCTATAAAGCAAGCAACATTAAAAGTAACGTAACGTAACGGCTAAATCGTCAAACCTGCATAGATAAGCGCTCCGTTTTCGAATCGGTTTTAATAGTATCGTTTAATACCATTTGGACTGCAACTTCAGTGAATCGGTAAACAATTAGCTCCTGTACCATCCAACATAAAGTACGCATCGAGTTTTGCCCAAATCGAAGTGGTGAGCTGGTTTGAAAATTCACTCCCTGCTTCTATTCTGCCGCCATTGGCAGTGATATTTCGTTGCCAGGAGTGTTTGTGTTTTCTTTAGGGAACGATCGGTGGTGTTACTCATTATCTGCTTTGTGCTCATACTGTATCTGTGTTAGTTGCTCTTTGGGTAGTACTAGAATTTGCTGTTTCTGTTTTTGCTCCAGTTATTCACACGTTCCACTGTTTACGATTAGATAGGATAGCGAAGGTGTTTATATACGACAGTCTCAAAAGTCGTGTTGTTCAACCTGAGCCAGTCCTGGTCAGAAGTTAAACAGTGCGTGCGGTGCTGATGCGTCAATAGAGTCGCTGTTGTTGTGTATATCGTCGGTCTCAAAAGTTGGTATACATCAGCTCGGCTAGATTCTGGTTCTGGTCGGATGCTTTGGTGGATTCTGAGCGAGACGGTTATTTCGCATTGTATAGGAAACCTAGCTTGCAATTGTACAGTGCAGTTCTAGTTTCAGGGTAGATTTCTGAGTTTTGCTATCTTCTGTTTCCAACTGAATTTACATACTTCTCCTGGTAGGGACTTCTCTCTGAAAGTGTGCTGCAGAAACGTAGGGTGTATTTGATGATCATGGATCCATGTAGAATTTGTGGCAATCCAACTGAGCCCACCGTCCTGTGCAGTGGATCATGCGCAAATTTTTTTCACCCCTGCTGTGTTGGATTAAACGCGACGAATCACAAAGCCTGGACGGCGAATGTGGGACTACTGTGGTTTTGTGACATCTGCCGAGTAAATTTCAATCCTGTTGTCATGGACCGAGAGACAGTGCTGCTGAAAACTTTAAGGGATCTTCTGGTACGTGTGGATTCCATGGACCTGCGCATCGGACAATATGGAGAAAATTTGAAAGTTCTCAATACTATGTTATCGGCTGTACCATCTAACAGAAGGGAATCCAGTGCATCCAATCGTCTCCAGCAATTACTTTCCGGCTGTTCTGGTGGCGGTCTTGCGGATTTTCATTCGAGTATTGATCGGATAAACCTGGACAGTTCCTTACAATCGCAGTTGGAGAACTCATCAGCTGGTGAGGATGGTCTGGCAGCTCTATCACCTATCGTGGAAAACAATTCTGTGAACCAACTCACAGCCAGCCAAAATACTGCAAGTTCCGTTTCGACTGCATCTACCAATACTATTGCAACTGTTACTGCTACTACCGCTGCTGCTGCTGCTGCTGCTGCTACTACTGCCACTACTCCTGCTCCAACTACCATTGCCGCCACTACTACTGCTGCCACCTCTGCCACGTCTACTGCTACTGCTACTGCCACTGCTGCTGCCAGTACTCCTGCTGCCACTTCAACTGCTGCTACTGCTTCCACTTCAACTGCTGCTACTGCTTCCACCTCCACCGCTCTCTCTTCCTCATCATCTGCTGCAACGGTCACCACTAGCCCGGGAGATGATGAACAACGAAACCCACAAACGGAATGTCGTCTGAGAGTTGCAAATAGGAACCAACGTCAACGTGATCAGACTGAAGAAGTGCTGAGGTCTTTCTATGTAACACCATTCGCCATTGATCAAACAGAAGTCGACATCCTGGAATACATCAAAGAGATTTCGAACGCTGAGAATTCTACACTTCCCTGTGCCAAGTTAGTTCCGAGAAACAAAAACATCGATGAGCTAACATTAATCTCCTTCAAGGTGACGGTATCTGATGACCTGGTTGGTATTGTCAGTGATTCCTTCTACTGGCCCGAAGGCATTCAGGTCCATGAATTCGAATCAAAAAACGCGAATCGACCAGTGAGCCTTCAGCAGTCCTAACAAATGAGATGATGATCAGTTCCGAGGTAAGGCCCGATGATGTCTATGAATCGGTTAACTCACGTTGCATTTCTGATACGATCATGAAACACTTTATTGAGAAACCCGCTAGGAACTACATTAAAATTGCCTTCCATAATGTTCGCAGCATTGTTAAAAATATTGATTATTACAGAACCTTCTTTCAGAACTCAAAGCTAGCTGTGTTGGGGATTGTTGAGTCTTGGTTGAAGTCTTCAATAACAAACAAATTTGTTAAGTTAGATGGCTACAAAATTGTTCGTTCTGATCGACTTTTAGACAATAAGAAGCGAGGCGGAGGAGTTGCTTTCTATCTAAACAGTAAAGCAAAGTATAAGGTTCTTGCTAAGTCTGATGCTGGTGATGAAATTGATTACCTTTTAGTTAAATTAGTTCATTCAAAGCTTGTGTGTGGCATTGTCTACAGACCTCCAGATGTAAGGGTTTCTAAACTTAACAGTATTTTCGAACTTGCGCTGGAAATCAGTGCTACTGAATCTCATTTCGTATTGATGGGCGATTTCAATATAAATTTGTGTGACACTTCTTCACCTGTTACAAACAAGTTAATCGATATGGTTAAATCGCTTTCTGTTAAAATTTTACCTCTTTCCCCCACTTGTCATAAATCAGGCTGCAGTTCATCTTTTATTGATTATGCACTTGGAAATTGTACGTTTAACGTTAGCAACATCTTTCAATCTTCTATAGGAGGTGTTAGCGATCATGATTTGATCTGCTTCGATTACAGAGTTAAGGTACCTCATCAACCTCCAGCTGTGTATTGGACAAGAGCCGATAGTTTAATAGCTGACTTGCAAAGGTACAATCTTGATGCTATTTATTACTGCAACTCAGTTGATGGAAAATTACAAATTTTAAACGATATGCTTTATTCTGTCATTGATGATCATGCTCCGTTGAAAATGAAAACTACTGTTGATCCTAGTGCTCCATGGATCCATACATCAAAAATCTCTTCCAAAAACGATCTGAAGCTTATGATAAATGGAAAACAGATAAACCCAGCGCATTGCCATTACGGTAAAAAGGCCATGGAGTGGTACGCCGCCAACAACGTGCAGGTGGTTCCCAAGGACAAGAACCCTCCCAACACGCCAGAGCTCCGCCCAATTGAGAAATACTGGGCTATTGTCAAACGGAACCTAAAGAAGACCAAAAAAACTGCTAAGGGCGAGCAGCAGTTCAAGGCAAACTGGCTTTCTGCGGCGAAGAAGGTGGACAAGGTGGCTGTACAAAATCTGATGGCAGGGGTCAAGCGTAAGGCCCGGCAATTCGGATTTGGAAAAGCGGAAGCCTAACTGAATATTTTTCCTGAATTTTATACTAATTGAACTTGAAAAAGAAATTTAATTTGATTTTTTAAATAAACGATTTCACCGATTTACACGCGTTTTCCCTTGACCAAATTTTGATCGTATCACCCTTTAATAAGTTGTATTACACTAGTTTACAGCATTTTTGAACTCGGTAAGGTGATGATCATTTCCAATGCAAAATCCTCTGCTGAATTCAATGCCGTGGTCAGAAAAAATTAAAGTAGAGCCATTTTTGAGATATACAAAAATTTTGATTTTTTGAATTTTGGACAAAAGTACGATTACTAAAATGTCAATATCTTTGGAACTAGTGCACCAATTTTAAATCTATTTTTTATGAAAATGAAGCTAAATAAATTTGCTATCGTTCACTGGAATATTATGTCTTAATTAAAAATTTAATTTTGAAGTCATTTAAAAATTTACAGCATTTATTTTTTATTTTTCCTGCGAATTTTCCATAAAAATCTTGTTTTAATCAACATTTTTTATGGGATAAAAAGATTCAAAAAATCATTCCATAATTTATTCTTAAAGTCCATTAAAAACTGGAGAAAATGAGCCTTTAATGGATGAAATCGGTTGGAAATTGTCGAAGTTATGAAATTTTTTGTAAAACACTTAAAAATGTTGCTGAAATACAACAGCTTTAGAGTTCCTTTTCTAGGTGTCGTTGTAAGCATCCAAATCGCATGTAAAGTTTTCATGGGAGATTCTTTTCTCTACATATCAATTTGATTAAGACATATCAGGATTTAAAACCGAGTTGATACAAAAGAAATTTATTTAGGTTTTATTAAAAATGATTGAGATTCGAATGACTTTGTCTTCGATGTTTTGAACTTGTTTCTCGAATCAGAAACCAACAATAGTCACCCATCATTGCTTCATCCCAAAACCCTTGGTAACGACGTTCCATCATCTTCATTTGTTGGTGAAAACGTTCGCCGTGCTCATCACTCTCGTCACCAAGATTATTCGAGAAAAAATCCATGTGAGAATGTAGGAAATGTATCTTCAAAGACATATTCACACCTGTGTTCAGTGAAATAAAAGGATTTGAAATTAATTATATGTAACAAACACAATATTTTTGATTTATACCTATTTTCTCATAATTTTTGAGCAATTCATCGACGGCTTCCTCATAATCTGGGCTTCTGAAATTTCCTAAAAAGGTTGTGACAACACGCTGGAACGATTTCCACGCATCTTCCTCATCTGGTGTCAAAACTGTATTGAATGCGGAATCATTGAGCAGTTTTTTGATCTGTGGGCCAACAAATACACCTTCCTTTATCTTTGCGTCAGATGAATTTGGAAATACTGATTTCAAGTACTGGAATGCCGGCCCTTCTTTTTGCAACGCTTTGACGAAATTTTTGAATTGCCCAAGTTTTATATGTAGTGGTGGAAGTATTATGCGTTCTTTTACCACAAGAGGATCATTTTTAACGTTGTCTTTACCAATTGTGAAATTATCCCGTTTTGGCCAATCTTTTCGGACGTAGTGTTCCTTACGAGCTCGACTGTCCCATTTACACAAAAAACACATATATTTTGTGTATCCCTGTTGCAATCCAGTCAACATGGCAACCACTTTAAGATCGGAACAAATTTTCCAATTGTGTTGATTGTAATTTATCAAATTGAGCAATAGAGCCATTGATTCATACGTTTCCTTCATATTAACGGCATGAGCTAATGGAATAGAAGGTTTCTCATTCCCTTGATGCAGTAAAACGGCTTTCAAGCTCAACTTGCTGCTATCGATGAATACACGCCATTCAGCTGGATCATATGGCTCACCAAACTCTTCAAACAAGCCGTTTACGTCATGGCAAAAACATGCCTTGTCCTTTGTAGAATAATATTTGTCAAATTTCTTGTAACGATTCCTGTGACAAGAAATTTTGACCTCCTTGCTCAGCATGTTGTGTTCTTTCAAGCGTGATGCCAGCAATTCGGATTTCTCCTTCGATAAGTCGAGATCTCGCACCAAATCATTAAATTCGGATTGTGTAAACAGTTTTGGGTTTCTTTCCAATTCCACCTCGAAGTCTTCCTCGCATTCCTCCTTGAATTCCTCCTCACTTTTTGTAACGGTCGATTCAACAGAGGGCGCTCGTTTCCGCTTTGGATAAACAGGATACGGGACCGAACTTGAATGTGGAACAGGTTTTGTCATAGAAGCCACTCAACTGTTTTGTGACGTCCTTGTTGCTTAACTTTTGTCAAGCAGAAATAACAATCCGTTGCATGACAAAACGGTCGACGCCATATGGTGGGCATGTCAAAGGACAAATAGCGACTGACAGATAACAAATAAGTGAGTTAGTAAGTAAGACATTAACACTTATCAAAAATAGATGAAGTAAGATAATGTCTATCAGGAAAGAACAAAGCACTACCATGCTGTACATAAATTGTTTATATGAAAGTTATTCAAAAAATCAATTTACCTTGCGCCTGACATCCACCTAGCCAAGCACGTTTTGCACGAACTACATAATACTTTTAGAATCCACGATTCGTCAAAGTCTCCAGGATCAATTTTAAAATAAAACCTGTATGCAGTTTGCAACGAAGCAGTGAAATTGACCGATTTTGTAAATATATAGTTGCCACACGCGTAACAAAACTTTTGAGGATCATTTTTACACTTGAATTCACGTTTTGTCGTATACATCGTTAAGCAATGTTAAAGAAAGAAAGCTGTCAAATTGAGTTGGTTGCGTTAGGTTCTCGCCGAGCGGTCTCACAAACTAGCGTAAATTATATTGTTGAAAATATCCCATTTAATTTTGCGTGACAGCTGGTAGTGTTAGTGAAATGCACCGTATGCGTACACGTCCGCAGAAAGGCTTACTGGAAGTGGTGCATGAACCTAGGAGCGGGACAACGGCCAATCTTGGAACATTCAATATCCATGATTTTACAAAAAATTTCATAACTTCGACAATTTCCAACCGATTTCATCCATTAAAGGCTCATTTTCTCCAGTTTTTAATAGACTTTAAGAATAAATTATGGAATGATTTTTTGAATCTATAAAAACAAGATTTTTATGGAAAATTCGCAGGAAAAATAAAAAAAAATGCTGTAAATTTTTAAATGACTTCAAAATTAAATTTTTATTTAAGACATAATATTCTAGTGAACGATAGCAAATTTATTTAGCTTCACTTTCATAAAAAAAATTTAAAATTGGTGCACTAGTTCCAAAGATATTGACATTTTAGTAATCGTACTTTTGTCCAAAATTCAAAAAATCAAAATTTTTGTATATCTCAAAAACGGCTCTACTTTATTATTTTTCTATCCATGGCATTGAATTCAGCGTAGGATTTTGCATTAGAAACGTTGGTCAACCACTAAAGTTCACACTTTTTATGTTGTTTTGTAAACTAGTGTTATTGGACGAAGTGGTAATGTATATAACAGGAAAATAAAATAACAAATAGCCTTGACGCCTTTTGATTGAATGGCAGTACAAGATTTTCTTCGTAGTTCAACCAAATAAAAATGCCACGGGTCCACTCCCGTAAAATTTTCTAGCTACACCAATGTGAGAAACACCAAAATTATTTATGTTTGAAGCTTTACATCCATCGATATAAGTGAGGGGTAAGGTATAGTAAGTCTCCCCTTTCTAACTACGCTTATGAGATTGAGCAATTGTTTTTGAATAGTTAATTCATCTGAACATACCAAATCGATAAGATAAGGAACTCCGGAATTATTTCAGTTTGGAATCTGACTTTCATTGGTACACCAGCAGCACTTACCGGCAGTGTTGGCAGGAAAAGTGATTTTTTGAATTTATTTAGAAACATCGTTATTATTTTTTTAGAGACATTCTAGCACCAATTTTTTATCTGCAAAGTTGTTAGGAATTTTTTGGACTATACTTTCACAGAATTAGTTGAATGGTTCAAGCAAAGTTGTGGTCCCTAAGAATAAAAAAAAAGTTTTCCCATACTAATTTCCACCCAAATTTCAAACGCAATGCGGAAAACCGGGTTAAAACCAGTGTCTGTTTTTATCATTTACCATCACACGCAAAGAGTAGCGCTTGAACCCAGTGTAGATGAATTAATCATTTTGTCAAGCTACTGCATTCATGTTCCATCAGATGTCACTGCTGTTGTTTGCGGTGACATCTATTGGAAACTACGCACAATTTGTTTTCCGTTAATTGTTCACAGAGGACACTGCAGTGCAAAATAGGTAGTAGTAAAAATGTGTTTATTTCTGTTGATTATGATAGTACATTGATTAAACATTTTAATTGATTAACCTACCTGTCTCTTCATCTTTGTTTCATTCGATATTCTAATTTAATATTTTTTTCAGCTAGTTTACAGAATACATACCTCTTTGGGGGTGTGTTTGGTTTGAATTGAAAAAAGTGAAAACCTACCTAACTATGAGTATAACTTAACCTAACGTGCTAGATCACGTATGAATTGATGATTTGATCTCAGACAGGTGTCTCTGAACCTTTCCAGGATGAATATTCTCCGTTCTTCTAATGACTGAATTCCATCCAGGAGGTGGATCTCAGAATTTATAGTCCGCGGGGACTGTTTAGGACCATCCTAAGGATCTTGTTCTGGATCCTTTGGAGTTTAAGGTGATGGTGCAACTCTTCCAGATTGGTAACCCGTATTCTATTACGAGAAGGATGATTTGTTTGTAGACAGCAAGCTTATTTTTCAGGGATAGAGTAGACCTCCTGTTGATGAGTGGATACAGTGATCTTATCAAGATGTTACCCTTGGTTTTGGTTTTGTCAACGTGCTCCCTGAAAATCAGCTTGCTGTCTAGTGTTAAGCCGAGGTACACTACCTCTTTCGACCATTTCACCACTGTCTCGCTCAGACAGATCTTATTATTCACCGACGGAACAAGTCTGGGAAATTTAGAGTGTGGAAATATGATGACCTGGGTCTTCGCCGGATCTTCCAGCTGTTGAAATATTCAGACAGGACGTCCAGTCGTCTTTGAAGTTTGGCAGTCAGAGCTCCGATGACCCTAACCTTGTAGACGATGGATGTGTCATCTGCGAACAGGGACAACGATCCACCATCAGGGAGAGCTGGCATATCGAAGGTGAACAGGTTGAATAGGATGGGGCCAAGGATGCTTCCTTGTGGAACCCCGGCACTGATGTTGAAAGCATCCGATGTGATGCCATTCAGTTGTTTATGGTCTTCACTAGGAAGATTGGAAAACCGTACTGCTGCAATTTGAACACCTGGGCATTATGCCAGACATTGTCGAACGCTTTTTCAACGTCCAACAACGCCATGGCAGATGTTTTCGAAACAGACTTGTTCCGTCTGAGAATGTTTTTTAGACGGAACAAGTCTGTGCAAAACATGTCTGGTACCTCTATTTTTAGATGCATTTAGATTAATATTCTAAGTCCCTCCTTTTTACACATTCTGCACACAAAATAGCTCACAGAACTTCCGCCGTTTTTTAAGAATGGGGCGGGGCAGAAAGTATCATTTGTGCAGAATATGTAAAAAGAAATGCATATATAGAGGTACCAGAAGTGTTTTGTAGTGTCAAGTACTCTATTTTGTAATCTGTGAAAGGGAAATCACAAATCGAGTGTCATCAAAATACATGGCATGTTGAGAGATTGAGCTCGTGAGAGCAAATTTTCTCTCTCAAATTTGATTTGTTTGGCTCTCTAGGGACTGGTAGTAAAGCAGATAAAACTGTATGGGTAAAATTTATATTTATTTTTATTTTCTGTGGAAAATGAGTGGACGATATGATTAATTGCGTTCGTTTTGAATATCTTCGCTGTGAAGTACGAGCGAAACGAACAAATGAGTTCATTATACATCAACGAATACGCGTTTGTTGATATTCACCACTGCTTGATTATCCAACCCAAAATTGTCAAAATCAGAAGCGAAATGAAAAAAAAAACATTTTGTATTTGATCTTCAAAATCATCCCCATCAAGATGAAGATGAATACTGATATTGATAACAACACAGGCGATAATAAACTTCCAGCCACGAATGAACAAAAACAAATCTCGATAATTTTTTCAAAGGGACGTATCAGCTTTTGTAAACAATGCAACTGGTAACTCACCTACGCATACTAACACCCAACGCCCAATCGACGATCAAATGCATTGTGTTCCAAAGCTGATACGCCCCTTTGAAAAATTTATCGAGAAATGTTGGCTTCGATACTCAGAGGTTGCTTTGATGAAGAGAATGTGTTAATGTCCAAGTTACATAGCATGTTTTATGGAGGTTTTAAAGCATGCTACAAGTCTAAATCATGGTCTACAGCACTCTCATAAAACCGAAATTTTTACTTGGGCGGTCTATCTGTTAAGGTTGTCTTAATTTTCAGCAAAGTTGAGTGTAGAAGGAATGATTTTCATCAGCACTGGTTACAACTAATCGTCTCCAAATTGTGCACAAGTTATTATTATTATTATTTAGCTTTATTTAGGAGGCTTTCAGCCTTAGGCTGCTTCGCACAAGTTGTTTGAGATCTCAAATGGAACCAAAAAGCATTTTTCTTAAAAATGATCATGATGACGCATTCTAAAGCATACGTATATGTATTGTGTATCGCAAAAGTTTCCCGACAACTTATTTTTCATTCAATGTGTCAAGTATATTATTTATTTATGTTAGTTATTATCTAGGTACACGACTTATTTGCATCCTTTTGTTTGTAGCAATTTGCATTGAATACTCATTTGCACCTGAGTCATGTAATTTATGGATGTTTTATTCATATTTTCAAGTTACTCCGGTACATGTAAAACTAGAGCAGAAATCATCAAATAGTTATAAAACAACAAATTTCGATACACAAAGCCAAGTAACGGAACCCAGCTTCAATTAACATAATAGCATATCGGCTAAAACATATGTCATCAAATATTTACAAGCCTTTTTCGGTGGAGGCAAGGCGCCTCAGTCCATCGACAAACATGCACCGTGGAGAGAGAATACAAAACCTATGTTTATCATGAAAAGGAGTGAAATTTTCCCAACTGCATATATGATACACGTGATACGCGTGCTGTGTTTGTACTCAGACGATATAAATAAACAACAAAAAAAGGATGAAAATTTCTACAAACAAGTTGTTCCTTCCCCCACACCTCCCATTCCCGCCACGCCATGGCTACCTCCTGAGGCTTAAAAAAGAAGTTGCAGAAGTTATTAAATTGAAATGCCCTGTCCGTCCGAGCCGGTTCCGGTTCCGAGCTATTCTCATTTCCAAAATTTTCAAACAGCATATTTAAACATGCCTTCCTTCCTTCGTTCGTTCGTTCGTTCTTTGTCTCCGCACGTTTTTGTGGAAGTCCTGTTGCAGAGGGACGGGGACCATCATCCCTTCCAGCTTGACATGTGTACGGAATCAACCGCTTTCTGGACTGGACGCAACATTAAAATTCACCTTCACCGGACCAGCATCAGCTTTCAGCACCAGCCGGCAGTTTGGTGTCATTTCGGGGATAATTTTTACTTTTAATGAACTCATTTGTTGTTTGCGAGATGAAAGTGTATGCAAACATGTGCTCGTGGTGGCGCCCCTTTAAATGCGTTTTTAATGAAACAGCAGTCCGTCTGCAGGAGGATTCCAATGATCCAAATCGTACAACATTCCAACGTTCAAGATTTAAGACCAATCTCGAGTAATTAAAGAAATTAATGGGAATCCAGCGTATCAAATCCCAAATCTTTCTCCATACGAAATTAACCATCCCAGACTGACCACCGTCAGCACTGCTCTGCTGCACTACTAGTTCAGTCGGTGTGGATGGAATGTAGGAACCAACCCAGGACACACAGACTAAAATAAAAGAGTCCAGCCCAGATTGCGGTACGAAAGCGGAGAGTGGAAGCAAAATTTATAGGATGATCAGAATCAGGGCCAGCGGCACGTCGACTGACCAGCCGGGCTGGGTAGCTGGCAGGCAGCACTCTGCAGTGGTTTTCCCGGAGAAAAAACCTACCCGTCTGCGATGACATTGAATTTAATTAATATGGTCCTTCCCGCCGAATACATAGTTTCATTCCGATGGACACCGCACAGGCCACACGGGAGGCTGGTGAAAAAAGGGTCCCGGAATGTGGTCATCACCGCCGCACGGAAGGGCTCTTGCCTATTTTTAAAGCTAGGTACTCATCTGGTGGGGGGTCGGTTGGTCGGTTTCTATGCAATGCGTCTGTGGGAGGCGCAGAGTTTATGTTTTGAATACTTTTTAAAGGATTTAATCGTTTGAGCTCGTGATTTTTCAGGATCCAGTTTTAATTTTATTTTTCATTCATTATAGGGGAATTTCCGTACTCTCGTGAATCTAAGCAGCGTCCACGCTTTTATGAGCTTTTTACGTAACGCATACATATGCAGTATTTGTTTGTTTACATTCATCTGCTGCCTGCTTCTCTATCCATTCCAATCGATAGAACTGACCGAAACTGTTTTAAAACGCTTTCACAACGCTCGAAACTTCTCAGTTGATTGTGACTATTACCGGCAACCTCTTTTTCTTCGGCAACCTTTCCATTTGAACTGCGTGTTAACCTGGTGTTCTATTATGGACGAGGGGTTTCTACCAAGCTTGTAAGGTGGTCGGTAATCAAAAACTACCACAAATTATTAAAATAATTAGTGAATTTTGAATTACTCAGTAATTTCCATGTAATAAAAATAATTGTGGGTAATTTATGAGTAATTTCAGTAATTCCTACAGCTTGGAAAATAATTTGGTAATTTTAAAGGTATTTAAACAGTAATTCGAGTAATTTCATTAATATTTGTACTCTGGAATTATCATGTTCATCATCTGCTTACTGCGTCTGTTATTTGCGTTGGAAGACTGTAGAGAATATATTTTTGCATGTAAATTTTCCAAGAATTAAAAAAAACTGATTTTCATGCATTTTTTTATATCTTTTTCCAATATTTTTACTAAAATCAATACAAATTGTTTGAGGTATAAACTTCTCTTTAAAGCATTTGATCTTCTTTTCATGATATTTGATGAAATAATTCAGTGCCAACATTTCAAAGGCGCGTAATTGCATTTGTAAACAATGGCTTTAGCCGTGGATTTCTCGCGGATTAAAACTCACTCATGAAAATTAATTGCATTATCAGATAGAGGAATGTTGCTTCTATTAGCTAGCATTGTTAATTTGGAGGAATGAGCTTTTATTTGTGAGAAATCGATGGCTAAAGCCGTTGTTTATAAAAGCAATTACGCCCCTATTAAATGTTGGTACTGAATTATGCATTTACCCTGATTAATCTTGAAAATCTTAATGCGTATGAAATTATCTAAATCAAAGGTATGCAATATAATCAACGAAGACGTTTTCTTGTGATTTGGGTTTCATTCAAAATAAACAAAAAACAGTTTAGAATCAACAACATATTTATTTAAAATCAAGAAACCATTAACAATCATGTGTGCTTTAAAACTTAAGATGTACGGTATTTTGGTTTTCATCAAGTATTTCACGGAGCATACTAAGCGAATCTTTATCAAGTAAGGTTCCATTAGTATCGCTTTTTGGTGCGGTAATATGTTCAGCGTAGCTCTCGATATGAATTGGACTTCGTTCTACACATGGCTGTAATCTGTTTCCTGATGATAGTTCAAACCAACTACAAACCACAATCAATCCGTTTCGGTTTTCGGGATGGTTGACAGGCGCTGTGTTCAGACGATAAGGACGATACCTTGCACGATTCCTGTCTTTACCAGAAATATATTGGAAGCATAACACTTGTCCGATAGCCAATCGGATTTCCAACCAAAATGTGCACCATTCTCCTATGAGTTTTGAGTTTATTTGAGTTTATTTATTTCATCAACCGATGTAGACTAGTACAAATACATATACAAATTTGTTTTTCTTAAGAATATTAAAAAATATATTGTCAGCTATTATATTTTTACTTCCTACGAGTTATGATTCCGTATGGAGTTAAAATATTGTTTTAGTTTATGCCGAGACATTGAAAAGTCAATGGTTTCGCAGTATTGATTGTAAGACGCCATCATGCGATTTAATGGCCCAAATTTTGCATAATTTGTGCGATGATGGGTTACGGCAAATAAATTTCGATTTCTGAGTTGTCGAGTAGGTACATAAAAATTTAATTTTGATAAAAGTTCTGCTGAGTTAATGCGCTGCGAAACGATATCGTTTACAAACGAAACCATTGCATATTCACGACGCTCTTTTAATGTTTGTATGTTTATAAGCATGCAGCGTGCTTCATATGATGGAAGAGGAAATGATGTCCAACCTAATTTACGAAGGGCATATAATAGAAATTGCTTTTGTACTGATTCTAATCTTTCTTCGTGCGTGATTGAAAATGGAGACCATACAATGCTGCAATATTCCAGTATTGACCTCACATAGGCAATATATAGTGTTTTAATTGTGTATGGGTCCTGAAAGTTATAGCAAAAGCGCTTGATAAAGCCTAGCATGTTATTTGCCCTGTGAATAATTGTATTGTAATGGTCTATGAAAGTTAGTTTGGAGTCTAAGATAATCCCTAAATCCCTGACTCTTTCACATTTTTCTACATTCTGATTTCCTAATGCAATTGAAATGTTTGATGGTGTTCTTTTTCTGCTAAATGATATTAAGTTGCATTTTTTTACATTCAGTTCTAATAGGCTTTTTTTACACCATGTGTAGAATATGTGTATTTCACTCTGGAATATATTGATGTCTTCATCATTTTTTATTTCCAAAAAGAGCTTCATGTCGTCGGCATAGATTAGCAATTTTATTTTTTTGAGAATGAAGGAAATGTCGTTTACGTACAGAATAAAAAGAAGAGGTCCCAGATGAGAGCCTTGCGGGACTCCTGAGGTGACTTGAATTGGGGTCGATTTCTTTCCGTTGAATTTAATTATTTGTTGGCGGTTAGTTAAATATGATTCAAGCCATTTCAGGAGTCCTGGCTCAATTCCAATTTTTTTCAATTTGAAAAGAAGCATTGGTATGTCAATTCGGTCAAATGCCTTGCTAAAGTCTGTATAGAGAGCTTCTACGTGGTTTCCATTATCCATTGCATTTAATGAATAGTCTATAAATTCAAGTAAATTTGTCGAGGTCGAACGTCCTTTAAAGAAGCCGTGTTGCATGTCAGTAATTCTATTTTTGGTTTGAAGAAATAATTTTTCATTTACAATTGCCTCGAAAAGCTTTGGAATGCAAGAGATAATGGCTATTCCACGATAATTACGTACGTCAGATTTTCGGCCAGATTTAAAAATAGGTACTAAAAATGAGCTTTTCCATATTTTTGGGAAGGTTCCGGATTCCAGTGACATATTAAAAAGCCAAAACAATGGAGCAGTGAGTTCCATTGCTAGACTTTTTAAAAATACTGGAGGAATTCCGTCAGGTCCAGGACCTTTTGAGGCGTCTAAATTCTTTAAAGCCTGCAAAATATCCTGCACTTGAAGTTGATTGACGCCAATGTCCCTTGAAAATTCTGGATGAAATGCAAAATAATCGCGGTCGCGATCTTCATCGGAAAATGTCGTATAGATTTCTTGAAAAAAAATTGCAAAAAGCTTACAATTTTTTTCCGAGCTATCCCCGACACGTTCGTCAAGATGCATTATTGATGGAAAATTGTCAGATTTTAATTTGGTTTTTACGTAATTAAAGAAGTTCTTTGGGCAGGACTTTATTTCAAGTTCAGTTTTTGAATTAAATTCTTCAAATGCATTACTGATGGCTAAATCTAGTTGATCGCATAAGTCCAAATAGATAGCCAAATTTTCACTATTATTGTGTTTTTTGTAATGTTTATGTGCTTTCTGTTTTCGATTTTTTAAGTTTTTTATTTGTCTGTTATACCAGACTGGATTTTTTGTGCTTCTGTAGCGTCTTTTTTTCTTCAAAGGTATTTCTTCCAAAATTATTCCTGATAAAATTTGGTAGAAGATGTCTACAGCAGTTTCGACATTTCCTTCATTCCTTAGAATTATTTGCCAATTGACGCTGTTTAATTTATGTTTGATTTTTTCGTAGTCTGCTAATTTGTATTCAAAGACTTCCTCGTATTCGCAGTCGTTGGGTCTTTGGTATTCGTGTACAAATAAAGAATATTCAATTGCTGTGTGAAACGCTTCGTTTTTCCACAATGGGTTTAATGATTCGGTCACACAGAAATCTTCATAAATATTCGTTAGTAAAAAGTCCAAATAGCAATTTTGTTGATTTTTGATGTGGTTAATTTGGTTCAGTCCTAAATTAGCAGTTTTGTCAAAAATGAACTGCAATGTTTCATTATCCCCAACGACTGGGAGTAAGATACATTCATTTTCAGAGTCCAGAATGAAGTCAGCATGGCGTTGATTAAAGTCTCCATAGATGTGAACTTTAACCTCAGGAGGAAGCTCAGATAGAATTTGTTCAGCACTTTGGAAGAAGGCTTCATAAGTGCTTTTATGTGCATGGTCTGGTGGAAAATACACTGAGGCGAACACGTGCGTTTCACCGGCTAGGTGTGATTTCACCCAAATATGCTCAAATTCTGTAAATTTTGGTGTAATGATGAGTTCTGAGTTAAAATTAATCGAAAGAGCTATAAGGACTCCACCGCCTGACTTCTTCTGAGTTGCATGAAAATTTCTGTCATCTCTGAATACATTAAAGGCATTTCCAAAGATTTCTTCACTTTTCACGCTTTCGTCCCAGCTTGTTTCAGTTGCCAGAATGACCGAGAAGGATGAGCATAATAAATTTTGATAGATTTCCTTCATTTTAACTGGGCTTTTCATGCGATTGAAATTTTGACAGTAAATCAAAATTTCAGTCGCATTCTGTTTATGTGAAGAGATCTTTGGAAGTACGTCGGTTGATAAAATATTTTCATTGGTATTATTATTTACCTCTTTCTCGTCGAAAGGAGTCATTGCTTCCGAAAATTCGGGTTGTGAAATTTGTCGGCGCTTTCCCTTATACGCTGCAGGTGTTGGATCCTCTGGTTGTTAAGATGACGCCGATAGGATTCCAAATCGTCAGATGCCGCCTGTTTTGGTACACCATGTTCTTCATGCACCTCGAAAAAGATTTTCCTAAGTTCCTCCGCTGAAGTCGGTAGTCCTTCGGATGCCAAATTAATTTTGATGCTAGTAGTGGTCATTCCTTCATGGCAAAACGATGGCTCCTTGTCATGCATATATGCCAAGTAAAGGCGAACGATGTACATTATTTTTGTGTCCCGTAGTCGTGCTTTCAGGAAACGCCCGTCCCCATCAGCTGATTGCTGCGTCAAGCTTACGATGGGTGGGCGCATAGGGTCGAGTGATCATCCAGATGTTTGATTTGATGTATTTGTATTTGATTGCAATGATGACGGCGTTTCAGTCTTGTTGTTGTGTTGTACCTGCTTTTCTGTCCGGTATTGGTTGATGGTTTCACCCTTCCTGAAGTTGATGAATTTTGGGACCGAGAGGGCTGCAATTGGGTGGTCGGTGGTCAATGGCGGACCAGCAAATTGTACTTTCGCTGTGGCCAGTAGTTGCTTGTCCGATCCCTTGGCGCGGCTGTATTCATTTCCTTGGATGATGTTTTTGGTACTGCTGGTGTGGATTTGTTGTTGTTTTCGTCGTTTTCTGCTGCGTTTGGATTTTTCAGCAGCTTTTTCCTGCAACCTGCGAGTCCGTTGTTTTGCGTCAAATTTAGACCAGTCCTGCTTCCAGTGCCATTTGTTGCCTAAAAACCACCATCCAGGAGATGAATGGTCAGTTTTTGGAGATATTGTATTTTTGTGTACTGGAGGACTTTCAGCTAACTCTTCCTCCAAGGTCTTCTGATGAGGTTCTGCAGCATTTATCTGAAGACTAGAAACAGCCCCAGATACAAATTTCACTTCCTCAAGAATTTCCAGAAGTTTCGGCTCTGGATGATGATGATGAGGTGATGATTCGGCCCCTTTTCTTGAAAGTGCCATTTCATTTGATAAGCTTGATAGCCGTTCGTCAAGTAATTTTGTAATTTTTTGTGACATCAACGAGCTGATGGTGATGGTGTTATAGATTCCATAATGTTTTGAGAGATTGACCTCTTTCTCATCTTGTCCACCATCAGCTCGCAGATAACGCCTCAAGCGATCAGGACTCACTCGGCTTCGTTGCTTACGGAACATCCATAGCAGGCTGGAAATCTTCACAACAATTATATCTCCGTTAATCTTTCGAATCTTGACGAAATTCGTTTTGGCGGAAGATTTTTCTGAAATCAAAACAATTTGATTAGATATGTAATCCAAAATCTAAAATAATCAATAGTTACCATAATCTTTAGTATAATCTGTTAACTGCAATTCAAAATAAGGAACATCGAATAAGTCGGCCATATCCACGACATCATCGTGGATTGCTTTCAAACCTCTATTATCAACGATGTCGTCTGCTTTGGCAAAGATTTGGCTTTATTTGGAACTTTTTTATCTGGCGTTCCACATACCTCTGAGCTCTGAGTCATTTTATTTGCTTTTCGGACTAGAGTTCCCCATTAACTGGACTGCACCAGATCCCGATACCTAAATAAAGCCGCTCGGTGGCCTGGGAGTAACTGTGTAGACTTCTCTATGCGTTTTAAATCATCATCTGACAAAGATTTCACCGGTATCACGCAACAACTTTTGTACTGTATGAGGTATTGGACCGTGAGTTTCCAGGACATTCCAGAATAAAATAAGCAGACGATCAGGTACAGCGTCGAGTGCTGCTTGCGGTGGCGATTTCAGAGAAGAGTTATGAATTTGCCAAGAAATTGTAAGTAGTGAGTCAGCATCGTAATCCTTGTATTAATCAAAACTTACCATTTTAGTTACAATATTTTGATTCCCCTTATCACAGCAATCTTTGAGTCACTAAGTACACAAATACACAATATGAACATGAACCTAAACTACAAAAATAACGAAAAATCAGAAATTGGAGATTTGTTTGCCAATTTTGTGGACATTCGCATTAGCGCGCGTAAATGTCCAAATCCAAATCAAAACAAAAGCAACAGACTAGTCTCGCTATATTGAAATACAGTATTTACAGTAAAACTTTCAAATTCCGATTTTTCATTTAAACTTTTTTTAAACTCAGTGTGAAATATGAGTTTAACACTAGGTTTAACATGATTCCAGTTTTGTTTTTTGCTGTGCAGCTCATTTTTATTAATCGAGCTTGGATGTCGTCGTATTTTTCTATCAATTCCATCGTTGGAAACATTGTTAATCATTGAATAATTGAGTAATTTCAAAGTAAAGGGTGATACGGTCAAAATTTGGTCAATATCAACTTGACGTATTTCTTTCAATTTTGCATTTAAAAAACCTGAACACCCCTCATTTTGAAGGTGTGTGTGTGTAGAATGTTGCTCCTATTTTGATTTTGGAATTCACTCTTCAGTTGGCAAAATGCCGTCCAAGCAAGAAGAGCAGCGTATCAAAATTTTGCTCGCGCATCGCGAAAATCCGAGCTACTCGCACGCAAAGTTGGCAAAATCGCTAAAAGTTGCCAAATCAACCGTTACAAATGTAATTAAAGTGTTTGGGGAACGTTTGTCGACAGCCAGGAAGTCTGGATCGAGGGGAAATCGAAAACCGGAAGCCGCTGAGACGACAAAGAGAGTTGCCGGTAGTTTCAAGCGAAACCCTAACCTCTCTCTCCGAGATGCCGCAAATAAGCTGGGTGTATCGTCTACAGCCGTGCATCGAGCCAAAAAACGAGCCGGACTATCGACTTACAAGAAGGTAGTGACTCCAAATTGCGATGATAAACAAAATACGACGGCCAAAGCGCAATCCCGGAGGCTGTACACGACGATGCTGACGAAGTTTGACTGCGTGGTAATGGACGACGAAACCTACGTCAAAGCCGACTAAAAGCAGCTTCCGGGACAGGAGTTTTATACGGCAAAAGGAAGGGGAAAGGTAGCAGATGTTTTCAAGCACATGAAACTGTCAAAGTTCGCAAAGAAATATCTGGTTTGGCAAGCCATCTGTACCTGTGGCTTGAAAAGCAGCATTTTCATAGCTTCCGGGACTGTCAACCAAGAAATTTACGTGAAAGAGTGTTTGAATAAACGTCTGCTGCCTTTCCTGAAGAAACACGGTTGTTCCGTACTGTTTTGGCCGGATTTGGCATCTTGCCATTACGGTAAAAAGGCCATGGAGTGGTACGCCGCCAACAACGAGCAGGTGGTTCCCAAGGACAAGAACCCTCCCAACACGCCAGAGCTCCGCCCAATTGAGAAATACTGGGCTATTGTCAAGCGGAACCTAAACAAGACCAAAAAAACTGCTAAGGGCGAGCAGCAGTTCAAGGCAAACTGGCTTTCTGCGGCGAAGAAGGTGGACAAGGTGGCTGTACAAAATCTGATGGCAGGGGTCAAGCGTAAGGCCCGGCAATTCGGATTTGGAAAAGCGGAAGCCTAACTGAATATTTTTCCTGAATTTTATACTAATTGAACTTGAAAAAGAAATTTAATTTGATTTTTTAAATAAACGATTTCACCGATTTACACGCGTTTTCCCTTGACCAAATTTTGACCGTATCACCCTTTAATTCCTTAAATTATTCAAATAATCGTAGTAATTTCGGTAATCAAGAGTAATAAAAGTAATTTCAAAGTAATAAAGTAATTTGAATTAATTGAAAAGTAATCAGAGTAATTTTCGGTGATATGACTGGCACTGACCGGTAATTAACGCTGGTAGAAACCCCTCGATTATCGACAACTCGAAATCAGCAGCATGTTATAGTGCGTTTGTGCGTTTGTTTCATTTTAAGTAATACCTGGCACATCCAACATCTAGAGGGCTCAAATTATTATACAGTCACTTCTTCCTAATTCGATATTGAAGGGACAATTCTAGCTGAACATTGCATTAGGTCCTAAGTAACCTTGATCGATTCTCTTCGTCGACTTTCTCTTTCGTTAATAACTTGAGCACATAACCGTTTCTTGTTGTGTTTGTCGTATAAGATGCTAGATAAAAGCTTCTTTTATCGATATGTGTGCTAAAAATACCTGGGATTGTCTAAACATGGCCGTAGGAATACAAAAAGATAGTCGACGAAGAGAATCTGTCAATGTTACTTAGGACCTAATGGAATGTTTAGCTTGAATTGAGTTAGGGACGATATCGAGTTGGGGAAGTAAATTTTTGAAATTTGTTTGGTGAGAATGGTCTAAGTAGCCTGGATTTCCATCGAGTTAGAGAGAAATCGAGTAATACCCCGTTCACATTACAGCCTATATCACGTAATATAGGCTGTCTTGCAATGAGCACTCATACATCTAGTTTTCACTGGAAATCCTGGTGCTCATTGCAAGACAGCCTATATTACGTGATATAGGCTGTAATGTGAACGGGGTATAAAGCAGAGTATTCGATAAAAATGACACACACACATGTAACGTGCCAGTGCGGTGTTACTCCCAGCACTGATGAGACCCCCGTCTCCAAGCCTCAGGGTCGGCACACGCTCGTGATAATTCCGCGAACCAAGACAACGCTTAAAGTTCGCTCAAGACAAACTCCAACTTTATTCGCTTTTGTCAATTTCACTTCCTTCTCACTTCACGGACGGTCCAGATTCTTCGGGAATTAAGTGAGTTGATATCTTTTGACTCCTTTGGCTCGGTTCCACTTCAACACGTTTCGAGCGTAGTGGCAGGATGCTAGATCAGATCAAAACAGAGTTCATCCTTTGTGCTTCCTTATGAATGGCAAGAGACGCCTTTTAAGGCACTCTTCCGTATAAAGACTGGAACGCGCAAAATTGGTCGACAAAAAATCATTTCTTTCAGTCAAAATTCATATCACAAAATCTTTCTTATTTTTCTTTTGGTAGTTCAATTCATATATTTAAAGGAAAAAATGTTCGTTTATTTCGCTTAACCCCTTCCATTAAATTTTGCATTTTTGATGAACGGCAATACACGCTTTTTCAGGCATTCTTCGATGTAAATTTGGGATGTCATCATCGATGATGTGACGAATGATTCCGTTTTCAGTCTACAACTGCAAATCGCTTGCCAAATCATGGCCTTTTTCGCGAACTTGTCGGCAAACATAAACTTGAATCTTCCCAGCACATCCCCATGTCCAGTCGCGATGTAAAACTTTTGACGAAGCTGCTTAAAATCGAGTTTGACGTAAGTTTCGTCATCGATCAAAGTGCAGCCCTTGTGTTTCGTCAAAGGCTTTGCACGTATCCCACCCTGGCAAGGATGTTCAGCACCGTTTGAAAGTTGGCGTTGTAACTTCTGGTCACATCTTCGATCGAAAGACCCGGGTTGGCTTTAACGCACCTCAACCAGGGCTCTACATTTTCGAAGCTCATTTCTATAACGCCTAGCTAGACTATCAGCAAGAAATGATAATGAAAAAGAAGCACGCTTAGAAGCAAACGCTGGCTGCGGATCTTCTCGTCGTTGCTTTGCTCATCGCTTTCAATGTAAGTAACGTCGATTTTCTAGTTAAACGAAACCTCATTATGGCTTTCAATCCCCTTTCACGAACACTCTATCACCGTTCTTTCAATTTGTTTAAAATGCGTTATGTCCCGTTTTCGTTATTTTTTTTTAGATAAATATGTGGATGGAAGATAAATTAAACATATTACGTGTAATCTTCAAGTGTTTTCACCGTTTTCACGTGAGAAATGCTTTAAATATGTAATTGCATTTTCCGTCATATCCGTCATGAAACCTCTGTTGATGTGTTTCATGAAAGAGAAAACTATCAAAGTCGAGCGCTCTTTCGCTCATCCGTTTCACCGAAGCTTGAAAGGAAGACCAATGGAGCGACGGGAGAAAGAGAGACAAGCGATTGAACATTTTTTTAGGCACGCCGACTTAGGTTCTAGAATGCTGCGAAGCTGTTCGACTTTAAAGCTGGGTTTAGACAGGGCAAGTCAATTGATCAATTCAGTTGAATTCAACTGACTTGAACGCGAATTGAACGTGTAAACCATGCCTTTCAACTGACTTGATCAACTCACTTGAATTGAAAAAAGTTGAACCAGACTCAACTTTTCAAGCCAATTGAATTCAACTGAGTTGATTATTTGACTTGCCCTGTCTAAACCCAGCTTGTTAGAAAAAGAAAGCCAGCAGTCTCTTCGTCGCATCGATTTGGTCGATTGAAGCTGATATTGTGACGCCCTGACGTCAACACCGTGCTGCGCAGCTGACGATCCCTGGTTCCAGTTTTTTTTCGAAGGTTCGCTGATTCCTATCCATACTCAGGGCTTGCTTGTAGATATTGAGCACTCGACAAACTGTTGTATTCGGCATTGTTCTAGACAGTTGTTCTATACCAATGTCAAAGATTTTCGAATCCCAACACTAGAGGCGTGATAGCGGCGTGCGAGGGGCGTACAAATTTACTTTTAGTCAGCCTTTAATCATAATAAGTTGGGTTATTGGACGAAGTGGTAATGTATATAACAGGAAAATAAAATAACAAATAGCCTTGACGCCTTTGGATTGAATGGAAGTACCAGATTTTTTATCTAACCGTAGTTTAACCAACAAAAACAACCAAAACAGTGGTCTCATTGACCTTAACGTTTGCATTAAAAAAAATAAGGTAAGCTTACTTGCAAAAAAATTCTACGCCCTTGCGAGCGGCCTTCCGGCAGTTAACCGGAACATTCGCCATGACGGGCGAAAACATGCGTGTAGGCATGTTTTTGAGTTCTTTCTTCGTTATATTTATCAATTCCTCCTCAGTTTTCGCGAAAAAATTTTTGGAGTAGATCTTACGCTTCAGGTTGGCCCAGAAATTCTCGATGGGACGCAGCTGGGGGACCTTGGGCGGGTTCGCCGACTTGGGTACCACATCGATATTCAGCCGCTCCATCTCCTCCAACGATCGCTTCGAGTAATGGGCCGACGCCAGATCCGGCCAGAACACCGTGTCTTCGCCCTTATGGTATTTATTGATGAACGACGCAACTTCCGGCAGGCATTTCATACTATAAATTTCCACGTTCACGGCCAGTCCGGAGCGAAAGAAGAGCGGCTTTGATATCCCCTTTTCGCTGATTGTCAGCCACAGCAGCACCTTCTTGGGGAACTTGGTGTGTGAAATGAACTTCATCTCGGAGCTCACTTCCTTCGTGGGGAAGTGAAATACGAAGTGCCCTGTCAGTTGTTGCCATCCAGGATGAGATAGGTCTCGTCGTCCATCACCACCGCCACGTCGCGATTCGCCGGGAAAAACGAGTTGACCATCTTATTCAGCTGCTGCCGCTGTGTCATTGCCTGCAGCTCCGAAACCAGTGGACGTGACTTCCGCTTCCTGACATGTATGTTCATGTTCGCCAGGTGCTTTTTCACTATTTGGCCGGTTGCACCTACCTCCCGGCCAAGCGCACGCAGCGATGTAGCCACTTTTCCCTCGATCTTCCTCTTCAACATCCTTTGGAGCTGCTTGTCGCTCAGGGTCGTCGGCCGTTCGGAACCGGGGTTTCTTTCGATGCTCTGATTGTTGTCTAATAGTGCCAAGATGTTGTAGATGCCGGAACTGGCGTATCCGGCGTCCACAAAGTGCCGCACGATGTCCGTTTTCGACGCGGCGGGGTGCCGTTCTTTGAACGCGCACACTTCTGAACGTTGTTTTTTTTTTCTTCTAACTGTCATCTGGCTCAGATTCTGAACGTTGTTGCTTCACTGTTTTTGCCATCACGGTTAGAGCTCGACTGATAGAGCTGTCAAATTTTGTCTCTTGACTCATGGGTTACTATGATTGATGCTGCATGGGTAGTCAGTGCGGGTGAAGGTAAACCCATGAAAAATTGACAATATTTGTCCATTTTTTGAATACAAACGTTATTCACCGCCGAACGCCAGTTAGATTTAAACTGCAGCTCGTTTTCCATGGATTTATTAGTTTTTTTAGATTCCGTTTGACCAAGGCCCTATACCGTTCGATAGGTCGGAGTTCTGGGCTGTTGGGAGGGTTGTGGTCTTGGGTACCACAACCACGTTGTTCGCATCGTACCACTCGATTGCCTTTTTCCCATAGTGGCAGCTCGCCAAGTCCTGCCAGAACAGCACAGGTCTATTATGTTGCTTTAGGAATGGTAGCAGCCGCTTTTTCAGGCACTCCAGGACGCAGATCTCTTGATTGATGGTTCCCGTAGTAAGAAAAATGCCGTTTTTTAGACCACACGTGCATATGGCCTGGCAGACGAAATATTTTTTCGGGAACTTCGATAGTTTGATGGCTTTGAAAATTTCAGCCACCTTCCCTTTTCCTGATGCGGTATTAAACTCCTGTTCCGGAAGCTGCTTGTTCTGATGGCTCACACTCCGGTAAGGTGCTGATTGGCAATGATGATAAGCGCTCTGAGTTAAGAGCCTAGAACTTGAAAAGTTATACCTCTTACTGTCAAGGCGGACGTTGCGAACGAAAATTAAAACCACGCACGATCCACCAACACTAATTGCCTCCGAAGAATTTGAAGCCATGTCTAGGTGCAAATATTTCTTTATGAACCCGATGAACTTCAAGTTCCCTTCGTTCATGAGGTCCATGTTAAAATTATCCAGCGTTGGCTTCAGGTCAGATTCCGTGCACGAAACTATTGCTTCTGCTTGTACGTCAAATCTGTAGGATAGAAAATGCGCAGATGTCACTAGACGGGACGAGACTCTTGCGAGTGCCCAATCATTGAACCGAAGAATATGGGTTTGTCTGGTCCGATCCAGCTGCCTACACGTCATCATCATCTTCCAAAGGCTTTAAGCCTGTACTAACATCGACGCTTTTCAGGGCCACCAAGATTTTTCAAAGGAGTTAAATTTCTGAACATGTCCCAACTAAAATTCATATTAAAAGGTTCTTTTCATAGTCATACTAAAGAGTATAAACAGAGAGAACCCCGGTCAAATTCCCATTCTTACACAAAACACAAGCTCCTGTTGCAGTTAACAAATAACATTTATTATATAAGACCATGTAGTCCTACGTCACCATTGCGTACAACCCCATCCCTTGTAGTTTTTCAAAAATCGTAATAGAAATTAACACTTCTTTTTCGAACTGTGAAGACTTGTTCCGACTGTGAATAATTAAATCTACTTAAACGGCTCAGTGGATGGTCCAAAGAGGTAGTCTACCTCAGAACAACACTAGCCATCAAGCTGATTTTCAGAGAACACATTGACAAAACTAGCAACAAGTGTGGCATCTTGATAAGATCACTGCATCTACTTATCAAAAGCTTTAAGCTTTAAGGGTCCTGTGCACCACCAGCGGTGCAAAGGGCCAATGTGAAAGACTTCAATCCTGGGCGGCTGCTCGCTTTTGCCTTGACCAGGCCCAGGTCAGATTCCTATCGACTTCCTTAATTTCCTTATTGAGGCTCCGCCGCCATGAGCCCCTGGGTCTGCCTCTGCTGCGATGTCCTGTCGGATTCCAATCTAGCGCTTGCTTGCCGATTTCGTTTCCGCCTGGTCGAAGTGTGTGGCCGACCCACCTCCACTTTCGCTCTCGAATTTCTGTTGGCTTCTGATGACATCGACGATGGAGCTCGGCATTCGAGATAGGTCTCGTCGCAGGCATCGGTTGATGAAGACCTGCAGCTGTTGAGTGTTCTCCGCTGATATACACCACGTTTCGCTGGCGTATAACAACACAGATTTCACGTTCGAGTTGAAAATTTGGATTTTGGTGCCTTGACTTATCTGGTTGGATCTCCATACGTTTAGTAAACTCGCAAAGGCCGCCCTAGTCTTCTTGATTCGTGCACTTATGTCGTTCTTGGTCCCGCCGTCCGACGCTATTTGGCTGCCAAGATATTGGAAACTTTCGACCTTCTCCACTGCTTGCCCCGCTACCGTAAAGTTGGAAGGGTTGCCCATGTTGATATCCAACGATTTGGTCTTGTTGACGTTGATGGTGAGACCCGCCACAGAGGAGCGTTCCGCTAGGTCATTGAGCTTACTCTGCATATCAGAGTGCCGTTGTGCTAGTAGAGCAACATCATCAGCCAAATCGAAGTCGTTGAGATGCTCCATGGTGATAGGCTGCCAAAACACGGTCAATTGCACCCACCATGATCTTGTCGATTACGATGAGGAACAGTAGCGGTGATAGTATAAATTCTTGTCTCACACCAGCGACTACCCGGATAGGGTCGGACAAGGCTCCTTTATGCAGAACTCTACACGTGAAAGCCTGATACTGCGCTTCGATGAGGTTGACGATTTTATCCGGGACTCCCTTGCGTCTCAGGGCGGCCCACAGGTTCTCGTGATTGAGACGGTCGAAAGCTTTTTCGTAGTCAATGAATACCAAATAACGGCGCCGGTGGTGTAGTGGTACGCGTGATTACCTCTCACCCCAGCAGGCCTGGGTTCAATCCCAGTCGGCGCCGCCGGGATGTTCTGAGGCATAACATCTCTGATCACGCCTTCCTTCGGATGGGAAGTAAAGCCGTTGGTCCCCGGTTCATGAGTTTGATGGGTCGATAGGTAGGGTCCAGGTGTGGGAGCTGCCTTCCTGGCACGTCGGTAGCATTGGTGCTCAGCACGGAAAACAAGATCGACGGAAAAAACAAACCAAAGGAAAAAAAAAAAAAAGAATACCAAATAAAGGGACTCTTGGGATTCATTGACCTGCTCCAGGATGATGCGGAGCGTGACAATATGGTCTACACAAGATCTTCCGGAACGGAATCCTGTCTGCTGCCGTCGGAGAGTCGAGTCGATCTTCTCCTGTATCCGATTCAGGATAACTTTGCACAGAACTTTGAGAACAATACACAGTAACATGATGCCTCGCCAATTGTCGCCAATTATCAAAAGGAAGTCTACTATCTCCTTGAAATACAAGCTTGCCGCCTATAAACAAATAACCCGTAATAGAGCGCGGTATGCCAATCTGTGAGAGTTAAACCTATTTTCCAGAAAATACACGAATTGCAATTTTTTTTACATGTTTCTGAAAGCTGTCATAAACTGTGGCAGCCATAAATTGGATCATAGTAACTAAAAAGCAGAAGATTTCGGAATAGCTTGAATCTACAATTCAGCTCTAAATATTAATTAGTCCGCCAAAATGAATAATTGCAACAGTCGGCCTCGTGCAGCCATCATCCGCGCTCTAATTGCTCTGAAATCCCCTCTGCTGCCATCAACACCTCGCCATTCGTCACAGCAGACCGAAGAGCAATAGATCCCAAATCGTAGATAACACGCCAAAAAGGCAAGGGAGCCCACTCACGAAACACGAAAGCATAAATTATCAATTAATATCGGATATAATATACATAATTCATACCCCCTCCGGCCACTTGGCAGTTTGTTTACTCCCCTCAAGGAAGGGTTTCGTCGTCGTCGTCGTTGCCAGCGGGTAAATCAAGAACAGAAACGCGTGAGGATTCTCATTTTAAGGCTGCATTTATCCGTTTTTAGCTCACACTCTGTTAAACATCAACATCATACAGTAGTGGTCCATGCTTCTGGACCACTTGCTGAGAACAAATCCTTCTCGCTCTAACCATGTGGATCTGCGTCAGGGAACGACGAGTGCAAGTACCTACCCTCCCCTCCTCAGTCACGACGCCGCTCGACGACGGCGACGACGTCATTGCATATGCAGCTCACACGACTTGGCTTGAAATACATTGTAAATGGAACCTGGCTCTTGCTTGGTTGTTTGTACCCACCGCTCTGCCCTCTGCCACCGACCGGTAATCATGATTGATGCCCTTGATGAGTTTTGCGAGTGTATTCGTGTGTGCTTATGCCAATAATATAGGGTACCGCACAACCATCAGGTCCAGCCACCAGGAACCAGGAACCAGAACTGAATCTTCGTATTCGTTGTCACGTATTTAGGGGATACAGTGGTTTTCCGGTACCCGACCGGCCGACCAAAGCCCGACGCCCGCTGTGGATTTCTGATGGATGGGCTAATTTTGCCCATCCATTTGAACCTAGGGAGGAGGCTGCTCCAGTAAGTGTCAGAGTGCCGGTGCTAGGTCGGTGTGGGAAAGGATGACGTATGATGTGTTGAAAGTAAAATCTCGTTCTTCGGTCATTTTCGACTCAGTGTCAGATGGATGGGGTTGGATCGTTGCGTATCAAAGGCTGACAAGAATCGTAATAGGATGCAACCCTGACAGCAATCAATTTTGATTGTCTGGACCTGTCGTACGGTGGAAAATATAGCTATTGTTTACCATTTAGAATACAGTTTATGATAGAAGTACCAGATGCAATATGTGACTCTGTCAATCACTGAAATAATGCCTTCGGAGAATGAAAGCTCACTGGAGGAAAGTTCTTACCAGATTATAGATGTTTGTTTATGTGGTGAGCACTCAGACCTGTCATGGTGGTAAGTCGTGGCTATAAAAGCATGTAAATTTAGGTACTCTGAGACTGACATACACGAGCGTCAGATTTGACATAAAATTAAGTCAGAACAGACGCGAAATTCCGCTCAATCAAATGCAATTTTCGTCAGGTGACGAACTTTTCAGTATCGGAGCACTCAATTTTCCATGACATGCTAGTTGACGTCTCATCCTTCATGTCAAAGATGGATTCCGCATCTTGTAAAATAAGTTATTTCTTCCATCTGAGCTGAAGACGGGGAGCCTTTTATCTAGTCAAGATGTTAAATCAAAGCGAATTAAAAAACAATGGCACATCAGTGCCAGCTGGTGAGTAGCTCATGGCTGAACTGAGTTTACCCTAGAATAGGTCTTGTCCATTTAAAAAAACTCTGCCGAATAAGAGACGAACCAGTTAAAGGCTGAAAGTCTCTATAATAAAGCAAAAAAAAACTCTGCCGAAGGCAGGATCGTTCTATCTAGTCAATATTTTGAGGTAAAGCAAATTTAAAATTTATTTATTTATTTATTTACCCCCCCTCTTGGACATTTTAGCCATACAGATTGTTTAAAATGACTTAATCCTATTCTTAAAAACTGGTCTACTTATATTAAAATCAAAAACATCACACACATCATTAAACAGTCTGCAACATCTATCGGAGGATTGTTATAACCAGTGTTCGCAAAAACTCAAAAACTCAAATCTCATGCATGAATATATGCGCCTATGAGTTTTGCCTTGTAAAATCCAACGTCGCAAAAATCACCGATGAGTTTTCAGGTTCAAAAATTCATTGCTTTATATTTTTGCGTTATTCATTGTTATTACTATTGTTTGTGCATCAGGGGTTGGAAAACTAAAACAACATGCATAACCATGGTATCAATTAACGTTTGAATGGTTTTTATGAGTTTAAAGCTGGAATGATTTTTCGGCCTTGTGAGCACCGACGAACCGACATGACACTGGAGCATTTCGTTTGTCCGCAATTCGATTTGTCAAAGTAGCGATTTGATCTGTCCAACGGGCGATCAGATCTGTCAAACGAGGTGAGACACAATCCAAGTCAATATAAATTTAACGTTTGTTCGTGTCCTTGCTCATGATATGTCGCGATCGGATGAGTAGATGGCGGAAGTGTTTAACGTATTTTAAATATGGCGTCTTGGGCAAGATTTTGAAAGTAGCTTCTATGAGCTGTCACGTCGGTTCGTCGGTGTTGTGAGTGTGAGTGTGTGAATATGCATGAGAATCTCAAGCGTGAATTTTGTTTGCCACATTCGCACGCGAGCTTATTCTCGCAGGGAGGCTCAATGAATGAGATTTGAGAATGATTTTCCGAACCTTGGTTACAACCGTAAGCAGTACGATGTCCAGGAGTCCACAGAAAGTAATAGTTGCGGAGACGGCGAGCTGGAGTGTGGAAATTGATGTTCCCGAGCAAACAACTGCAGTCAATATGATTACTAATCATGTCAAATATGAACATCCTCTGGAGAAAGACTCGGCTATTTGTTAGTGTTTGCAGTCCAATAAGCGCACATATATGCTCGTTCGGAGTTAAGCTATCTGGATTTGTCCATTGCAGATGTCGTAATGCAAACTTTATAAACTGTTTCTGGATTCTCTCGATGCGCAGTACATGAACAGCATGATTTGGAGCCGAAATTTGTACTCCGTATTCAAGATCACTGCGGACCATAGAGCAGTTCAGGGCGTACACGTCGTCGAATTGTGCAGTATTGCGGCGCAAAAATCCTAGCATGGAGTTGGCCTTTGCAACTGTCATGGATATGTGCTCGTCAAACCGTAGTTTGCTGTCCAAGATGAGCCCAAGATCCTTAATGACATTAACCCTTTCCAGCGGCGATTGATTCATAGAGTAATCAAAAATGATCGGAGAGTGAGAGCGGGTAAGGGTTATCACTTTGCATTTGGCAGCATTGGCTTGCATTCCATTCATTTGACACCAGGATGACAATCGTTCTATATCAGCTTGTAGTGCGCAACAATCCACGATCGATTTGATCACACGGTACTGTGGGGTTCTTGACCGTATCCCGTCGGAATCACCCAACCCTTTTGGAGAGCACGCACAACCTACCTGTTCAACTGCACTGCGACGAAAGAGCGGAGTCAAGGCTGCACACGCTCACGTGGGCTGATACGATGGTGGAAGGCTGATGACGTGGAAGTTGCTTGTCATTCTGCTTCTGCTGCGTCGCTGCGTTATAGATGTCAACTGACAGCGAGGGGTACATAATCGCGCGTATTCGACCTGGCGATAGGGTGCTCCTCACATCCCACTCCTACTCTGGAAGAAAAAAAAGGACCCTACACCTAATGTTTCCGGATTTAATAAAAAACAACAAAATGTATATCCTTTATGTTCAACAGTTTTCTTATATTGCCTTAATTCTCTTCAGAAATCTACCTGATCTAGTTTTAAACTTTTACCGGCTTGGTCATAGCCAGTTTTTCTTCTCCTCCTCTACCAGACGTACATAGTCCGCGAGGTATGCCGGGATTCTCTTCTCCCTAGACGGTCGGCGTTGTGCCTGCATCTGCTCAGCTGGTGATTTTCCTCCTGTGTCCTCCGTCCTCCATTCGTAAACCTTTCTTGTTTGTGATACATGCCGCTTCAATTGTTGACCGTCGCCATCCGAAAGCAAAAGATTCCCCTTGGACTGCTCCAGGACGGTGAACTTCTTTGGATCAAATCTGCTATCTCCTTTTGACCGCAAATGGCGTTCGATGATAACGGTGTCACCTGGTAATACTTTACTATCACGTGCACTGCGGCGTGCGTCCTCACGAATCTTTCCCTCCAACTTAGCTTCTCGATCCCTTTTATCGATTAATTCGTCATTGAGGCTAACTTTCCCTGGAGTTATAAGTGGAAGTCCTCGTTGTATTTTTCTGCCATTCATCATCTCTTCAGGAGCGATCTTGGTAATTGCGTGAGTAGAGGAATTATGAGCTCTAACAGCAGCTTGTAGTTCTTCTGAATATTGGGTTCCATTAGAAACGGCTGCTGCCATGGCCTTGTTAATAAGTTTCATATACCTCTCCACGAGGCCATTTTGTTGAGGAAATAGCGGCATAGAAAAAATATTCTTAATTCCTCGCTCGGCGCAATATTGCGTGAAGTCTTGGCCGTTAAAGGGAGGACCGTTATCAGTCTTAATATTTTTTGGAAACCCTTCCCTGTTGAAAATGTCCTCCAAAACTTTTCGGGTATGATCGAAGCTTGTCGACTTAACTGGACGAGCGTAAATGTACCTTGATCTGTACTCAACTATAACCAATATGTAGATTCCTCCAAATTTTGCATACGGCCCGTTGAAGTCGAGTGCAATCGTTTCCCAGATGTTTTTAGGGGAGAAAATACGCTCCATAGGAGTGGTTTTCTCAGGTCTTCCATTGGTCGCGCAGGTTGCACAAGATTTAACCCAATCCTCCGCGTCTCTTGGCATGCCAGGCCACCACACTCGCTCTCTTAATATAGTTTTCAGCTTTCCTGCCATAGGATGACCCTCATGGGCTACTTCCAAAGCCTTGTGGCGGAGAACCTCCGGAACAACCGCACGTCCTTCTTTAACCACGATCCCGTCCTTGATGCAGAGGCTGTCTGCTAGCATCTCGTATCTACGTAACTCTTTTGGCCAGCTTCCCGTTTCCAAAGCTTGCGATACCTGGGTTAGTGTACAATCTACCGCGGTCGCCTTTCTTAGTTCATCTTCTGTTAGAAATCCAACAGTATTGGCTTCTATTATTGCAATCTCCCACGGACTAACCGTTTCGTCGAAAGGTCCATCTTCCCCTTCATAGAGGCGTGATGATGGATCGGCTATGTTAAACCGTCCTTTAATGTATTCCACCACATAACTGTACGGGGAGAGACGTAAGGCCCAGCCATCCGCTCTGGTGAGCGCTCTCTTGGAATCCTCCCTTGACCGATTCAAAATGAAGCTAACTCCTTTAGCATCTGTTCGAAGAATAAAGTGTCTTCCGAGGAGGTAATAAGAAAAATGTTCCACAGCCCAGACGGCACCCAGAGCTTCTCGTTGATTTTGGGCATATTTCTTTTCCGTGGATGTCAACGCTTTTGAAGCAAAGCTAATAATGCGAGGAGTTCCATGCCGACTCTCTTGGACTAGAACCGCTCCCAGTGCAATTGGGGAAGCATCAGTGAACAATACTGTTTTGTCTGCATCGGAAAAATAGCCCAAGGTAGTCGTACAGTGAGCAATTTTTTGTTTTGTAGCTGCAAAGGCTTCAGACTGACGTTGTCCCCAAGTCCAAGTTTTGGTAGTTGCGACTTCCCACAAGGGGCCCGTGAGATCAGAAAAGTTTTGAATATAAGGGCTAATGAAGGATGCGAGACCAAGGAAACTTCGTAGTTCCGAGGCGGTTGTTGGTTCGCGGAATTTTTCAACATGTCGTATTTTCGCTTCTTCGATATGGAAGCCTTTATCATCCAGCTCATGACCAAGAAATTTTATGCATTTCTTATCAAATTCACATTTAGCAACGTTTAAGCTAAGGTTGTTGACTCGTAATATTTGTAATATTTTGGTCACCGTTTGGTGAAGCTCTTCCAGGGAATCGGCAAAAACGAGTATATCATCTATGTAAATTATAACGTTCTCAATCCCTTCTAAGATCCGGGTCATCTCACGCTGGAAGATCTCAGGTGCGCAGTTGACTCCAAACATGAGTCGTGTAAAACGATACATTCCACTTTCCGAGAGAAACGTCGTAAGGTCTCGTGATTCCTTTGATAACTCCAGGTGGTAATAAGCACTGGTTAAGTCCAGTTTGGAGAAAAATCTTGCCCCATTTAGCTTCACCTTCATTTCGTGAATTAGCGGTAATCTGAAGTATTCACGCTTTATAGCTTTATTAGGGCCCCGCATATTTACAACTAAACGGAAGTCATCTTTACCCTTTGCGACGGCTGACATACCACTGATCCATTCAGGTGCTGAGTGCACCTTTTCGATGATACCTCGATTTTCCATTTCTTGGAGTCTAATTCTTGCCCCTTCCCGGAATGCCGCGGGTACGTTATAGTAGGCGTTCCGTTCTGGAGGGACGGATCGATCAATACTGAACTTAACTTTAACTCCCGGCATTTTTGGGAAGACTTCCACTTCCGCAACTTTTTCACAAATGTTAACAAAAGGACCAACTTTGAGAAGATTCATATCGCTTGAAGTAACTCTGCCAAGGAGGGATCGTTTTCCATTTGGTACTACCAAGAAATCAGCTTCCACCGGAGGATTGTATGATCCATCCACAACTATACCTGCCTTGAATGCACATTCTACGTGCAAAGGTTGGTTCGCAGCATAGGATTTTAAATTTGTGGTTCTTGTGAGCTTTATTTTTGCTATCGTCACGAGGCCCATCCTACAGTCGTTTTGCAATTGTTCCCAATCTCGCCCTCCAATTATATTTACGTCCGCACCCGAATCAATAAGAAATGTTATCGGGCTAGAAGAGTCCAGTTTGCAGCTGACGAGTACATCTTCTAGTGACAGAGCGTTGATGTACTATACATAAGTTTAGGAGAGGGGTGAAAAAAAAAAAAAAATGAGGGTAAAACAAAAGTCACATTATCAAATTGTTTGAGATCATAGCTTGATTTGTCGAATAACTTGTAATTTTGAAGAATATTTTTTTTTATTTTGATTGGAATCCGTTTCGTTTTGTAAGACTTCTGAGCCTAGATTATTGTCTAGGTAATTTGATTAATTAGATCTAAGTGAACTTGTAAACAAGCTCAATATTCATACAAGTCATTAAGCAATTGAATCGTTATCAAATAACGTATACACAGAAGTGGTCTTGATGTTACGGAGTAGTTACGGAAGGAATCGATGCATAAGATGAAACACAGTTGGTGCATAAAATGTGAATGACTTAGCTTTCTATTTAAATTAACTTGAATAAAACTAATTAATTTCCTTTTCATTCACTCTAAGCAAACGTTGTCGGTGCACATTGTCAATAACATTATTGAGACGATAATTTGGACATGAATTTCCCGTCAATTAAGCTGTTTAATAGGAAGTCAATTATAATAAATCTATCCTATCCTTCAAGGACATAATCTGGAGGGTTTTATAGCAGCCATTGGAAAATAAGAAATTATGTACAAAGTCAATTTATTTCAGCACAGAACATATCTCGAAATAACATGTTTTACGAATTCAAATCACTGTTATTTTACGTTAAATAATAATAAAAAATAATCAGGTCGTTCCCTAAATGTTGATAATGATAACAACCCAAAACAAGAAGAAAAAAAAAAAAAAAACTCATACCTGTTGGTCTTCTTCCTCTGATTTTGGTGGATTTTGCTGGATAACTTGATCGACTTGGTCAACCCTTTTTAGGCGACAAGCTGCCTCGAAGTGACCTCGCTTACCGCATCGGCGGCAGTCTTTGTCCAACGCTGGGCATCCTCTTCCTCTATGATTAGAACGATCACAACGCGAACATCGGTTTCGTTTACCAGGTCTGTCAAATTTGGCATCTAAATGTGGATCAATATAACAGATAATAATGCAGTTACGATTCTCAGCAGATCTTTGTAGTTGCACAAGAGTTCGAGAAAAGAAATAGCATGGCGTATACTACCCGAGCGAAGTCGGTTACCAAAATTGGAACAAATCTTTGATCTTACTGTGAATATGACACTAACCGGAATTATTTTTCCTTTTCAATTTGCCAACGCTCTTTGTTCTCAGACTTAAGTGATAACTTACCAGCCGTTTGCCTGCCGTAGTTCTGATGTTTCGAAGGGGGGTCGTCGAATGAACCATGTGTATTGGGACGTTTGTTTCTATACCGGTCGAATGATGGGCCACTAGACTGTCCTCGAGTTGAGTTTGAGTGGTGAGCCCGTTTTTTTTCTTGTTTGGTCCTCGATTCACTTACTGCAAGCACATCCCCACCAGATAAGGTCGTATCTCCTTCGAAAGCTTCACATCTAGTCGCCGATTGGACCACAAAAGCTGTTTCATAATCGAACATCCGAGCTGTTCTCGCAAGCTCCCTGTTAGCCATTCCTTTAAGCAGCTGCGATCTGACAAAACGGATTTGATCTTCTGCGCTGTATTTGCAGAGTCGAACCTGGGCCACTAATCTGGCGTGGAAAGCTACAATAGATTCTCCACGGGCCTGCCTCATAGCCGTGAACTTATCGTGTTCTGCGCCAACGTCCGTCATTGCACGAAAGTAGCTGGATATGTTTCCTACCATTCGCCTGTAACAATCTGGATCGGTAAGACTCGGTCGGAGGTCTGCGGCACGAATTATCCCTTGCATCTCATCTCCTAGCGCCAGGTACAGTAATTGGGCTTGTTGGGCAGAGTTTGTGATGCAGTTAAGTGAGATCGCGATCTCAAACTTTTCTAGGTACCTGGTGAACGCGTCCCACATACAGGTCGATGGTGTACCCTTGGGAAAAGGCGGAATATTATCAAACCTGATGTTAGGGTTTGATGCGGGAGCCGGAGGACAAGTCAATCCGCTCCAGCTTTGGTCCGTGGAAGAATTTTGCCCTAATGCCTGTTTACCAAGCACCACTTGCGTTAGGTCAGCCAGTGCCTTCTGTAATGCCGCCAACGTTGCATTTGAACTAGCTGCTGGGGTCTCGGTCGAAGCCGTGATTGCCGACTCATTCGTGCCATCATACCGGATACCCTTGTTGGTACCAGGCAAATGATTTGGATTCGTGTCTTCCGCTTCTTCTATGTTGTCGCACATCGGATTATCTGCACTCAGAACTTCTGAAACGTTGCCTGGTGCACGCGATGCCTCTTCTTCACTTGACGACTCCACCCGTTCTTCATCACTTGAGTAGATTTCATACTCGTGGGGTGAGTCACTACTGTAATGTTCACTGTTCTTCGTAATTTTGACGTATTTACCGTCACTCTCCATTTTGTTGCTAAAGAAAACAACGAAACAAAAAAAAAAACACAAACACAACAGGATTAGTTTGCAGTAAGCTTCACCTCATCGCTATAGGATTTTTTTGTTTGTTGAAAGTATATTAAAAAAAAAAATCCTTTACTACTTCCAGAAGTAGCTTTCTAACGGGCGTTCCAACTTGTGGAAAAACAAATCCACAGACCTTCTTACGAGCGTCCCACTTCGTTACTAAAGGTTTGCCGTAATCTTTCCACCGGGCGTCCCACACCATGGCAAAGATTGTCTTCTAGTGGGCATCTGACACCACTGTTCACCAACGAGCGTCCCACTTCGTGGCATACTTATCGTCCATCAGGCGTCCCACTCCGCGGAAGATTTTTCTTCGTAGTCGTCCAATCACGGAATAATCATTCCACCGGGCGTCCCACACCGTGGCAATGATTACATAACGTAGCCGTCTCGAACAACTTTTTCCACGGGCGTCCCACCACGTGTTTGATACCTGTTATCATTGCCTTTCAATTTCCACTTTTTAGCCCTCTCAAATCGTTGGGTGATTCCAATGGAAAATGGTTCAATTTATTTTAGCACTTAATAGTAGCTAAAACCTGGCAGGATCGCCATTGTGGGGTTCTTGACCGTATCCCGTCGGAATCACCCAACCCTTTTGGAGAGCACGCACAACCTACCTGTTCAACTGCACTGCGACGAAAGAGCGGAGTCAAGGCTGCACACGCTCACGTGGGCTGATACGATGGTGGAAGGCTGATGACGTGGAAGTTGCTTGTCATTCTGCTTCTGCTGCGTCGCTGCGTTATAGATGTCAACTGACAGCGAGGGGTACATAATCGCGCGTATTCGACCTGGCGATAGGGTGCTCCTCACAGGTACAGCTTAAGATCATCCGCAAATAGCAACTTACAGGAACTAAGCATATCACACACGTCGTTAATAAACAGAACGAAAATGAGAGGTTCTAGGTGACTCCCTTGTGGAACCCCCGATGGTATATGGAATACCTCGGATCTGGAATCACGTACCTTAACGAAAGCCTTCCTGGATGATAAGTATGATTTCAACCAACAAACGATCCACGGCGGAAGACCAAGGTGGTTTAGCTTCATAATGGCTAGGTCGTGAGGGACTTTGTCAAAAGCCTTAGAGAAGTCGATGTAAACGGAGTCCAGTTGCTGACGCTTCTCGATGCTACCTATAAAAGTGTTCGTGTAAGTCATCAAGTTAGAGACTGTCGAGCGCTTTTTCATGAATCCATGCTGAAACTCTGAGATTATGGGTTGAACAGCTGGAACAACTTCTCAGAAGACTTTCGAGAACCTTTGTCCAAGCAGTTCAGGATCGAGATAGGTCGGTAATTTTCCACTTTGTGCATGTTACCGGACTTGAAGATTGGTGTAATTGAGGCGAGCTTCCAGGCATCCAGAAAAACGCCATCCTTAAGCGATCGATTGAAAATAGACATAACGGGTGTGGCCAACGATGCTGCACAGTTCTTGACGAAAGACGGTGGAATACGGTCCGGGCCTGGACCTTTCGATGGATCGCCTGAGCAAAGGGCTTTGAGAATAGCGTCTTGACTGAAGATGAATGCAGGTGAATGTCGTATCTTGGTAGCTGATACACTTCGGAAAAAGTCAGCGAAAAGGTCAGCAGAAGCGGTGTCGGTGGTTGAGCTTCTACTACCGTAGGTGACGTCCACGGGAATACCAACTGATCTTTTCCGAGAGTTGATAAAAGACCAGAACGACGATGGATTTTCCTTGAAACCCCTCTGGAGGTTGTCGACGTACTCACGAAAGCGAGCTTCCTGCAAATTATTATACTCTGCTTCTACTAGCTGCACCGTATACTTGTTTGCTGCGGTCCAGGAACGAAAGTAACGTTTTTGAGCTTTACGCAGAAAGTTACGCAGATTACGCAATTGCGGATTCCACCAAGGTTGTTGGAATTGCAAACAAGATTTTCGTGTCTTCACCGGAACAGTATCTTGGATTACTTTATAGATGTTGTCGTAGAATACGGAGACGGTGGCATCAAGGGTGGGTTGGTCAAGTATTTGTACCCAATCCAAGGCGGCAATCCTCGTGTTAACAACATCGAAATCACATTGTGCAAAATTATACTCACTGCGGGCTGCTGGGTACGGGAGCGGATGATCTCTCGAACGGGAGTCAACTTTTAGAACCAACGGCTTGTGGTGACAATCAACTTTCATAATTGCAGAGGGTGGTTCAATCAGCTCGATGCAATCGGAGTCACTGACGAGAACCAGGTCAAGAAGCTTACCATTCGTGTTCACCAGATCGTTGATTTGCTTCAATCCAGCAGACAGTATGGACTCCACTACAGCGAGTTCCTGTTCTGATGAAGCATTGAGAGGCAGAAATCCTCTGACGTCCTCATCGAAGCCCCAAGTAAGATTTGGTAGATTGTAGTCGCCCCAAGGGGTTGGTCACTCTACACAGTGTGCCAAAATGAAACTGGGGCACATCGGGGTTCAGTCCTTGACGTTGTTTGGCACTCATGGTTACAATTTTTATGATCTTCAAAGTTACTGGCAACACTGAACTTTTTCTGCACCTGCGCAGTGTGCATGTGTCAAAATTTGGTATTGACGTTGCCACTCCTAGTCAAATTATTTTCAAAACAACCGTGAATCTCCACCAAGTCTGGCCATGGATTCTCAAAATCGTTACACCCGTGACGGCAGTCGCATCCACATTTCCTCTCATATGAAGAACAGCTGACAGCGGTATCTTGACCTAACCGAGGTTTCCGGCCATGCTACACGAACTAGCGATGCAGCTCCCACGGCTGCGGCTGCTTCCAATGCTGCTGCTGGTCCGTCTTTTTTTACGAATTTTAGAGTAGACGGACCAGCAGAAGGAACAGCAGCAGCAGCATTGGAATCAGCCGCAGCCGTGGGAGCTGCATCGCTAATTTGTGTAGCCGTGGTCGACGCTGGAAATCTTGGGCCGGTCACGACAAGCGGTGCTTGAGTTTTAATCGGAAAGTCAACAATCAAACAAAATCTATACCATCCGACCATTCGAACTGCTCGAATACATCCATGGCGGTGGCTGCTATTCCATCGTCCAACATATAATGTTGGAGGACCGTCTTGGCAAAATCTCAAATAGTTCAACAAATTTTTACTCTCGTTCCTTTTTGCACTTCCAACTAACACAATAAGAAATTATAATTACGAATCATAACATTAACTACCCAGAAAAAGGAAAATCCTTTCTTTTCTCAGAAAATAAGCTCACGCTCTTTCAAAGCTAACGTGTTTTCGGTGTTCTCGTTGCTCCACGCACCGTTCATCTTCTTGGAGGAGGAGAAGCACAGCTTCATAATGAACGGGAGTTTTGTGCATTTGTGATCATCGCGCTGTAGTTGCACTTCATGATGACGTTCACCGCCAGGGCTACGCTCGGGAACTCGACCAATCCGGAGGAGGAACTTCCCGATTTCAGCGGAAACATTCGCACTTGCGACGGGTGGCAGCCTTTGGTGGTGAAAGCAGTCAGCAGCAGATCCTCGGACGGCATACGGGTGGGTTATTGAAGAAGTGGAGAATGCGATTTTTGCTGGCCTGGGAAGCGATTGTTCTTGGAGGCGCTGTAGACCTTGAAGCTGATCAAATTGTCCTGCAGGGTGTACGGGTTGGTGGACTCTGACAAGTAGTTCAGCTTGGAAAATTGGCTGGTCCGTTTCGGGTCAGCGGTGCGTCCTTCATCAGTCCGACGTGTGTTCTGGCCGGTGTTGGTTTCCAGTTTTCCGACGGATGATACTTGGGCGGTGAAAAATTCGGTGCAAATCCATTTCCTCCGCCGGCTCCCAGAAGGGTTGGTTGACTAATGATTGACGTTCGTTGTGCGGGGTCGGCCTTCCGCCAAAGATGGAAGGATCGTGTAGCAACGGAGCTCGTCCGTTGCAGGCATCCTTGGAGACGGATGCATCCAGTGTGTAGTCCCAACTGGCGTCCGTGATGTTTTTGAAAACATTGAAAAACAAAACAAAAATAAAAGCTGTTAAACCGGGTTGCCAAACAAGACATTATTCACAAGCAATCAAAAGTCAGTTCAATGACTTCTTGACACTGCCGGTACAACTGCGGCACACTGAGGTACACTGAGAAAAAAGTTGGCGCAAAACAAGTGTGTAGAGTGACCACCCCTTGAGTCGCCCACAACTATAGTTGTATCGTGAGGGTTTGCCATACCAAGGAGCTGTTTTACGGACTGGTGTAAATGTCGGGCTGACTGTTTGGTCGAATATAAATGCAGCACAGGAAGATCGATTGATGTTGTAAATCGACTTGAACAGCAATTTGTTCGAGGCTCTCAACGCCCACAAGATGCACAGCTTTACACTTCAGCTCGGATTTCGCGGCAATTAAGATGCCACCGCCACGTCGCAGTGCGCTGTTGCGAGAATTCCGGTCACAGCGGTAGATTGTGTAGTTGCTTGCGAGTTCAGAACTCGTAATGTCGGTATGAAGCCAGGTTTCAGTGAATACCACCATGTCGAAATCACAAGAAAGCAGCGAATGGAGTAGAGCGTTAGTGTTTGTCCTCAAACCTCGGACGTTTTGATAATATACGGTCCAATCTGTGCGAATGTTGGCAGGGTCACAAGACGCTAGGTTAGGCGAGGTGCTTGGTTCAGCTGACTCTAGGCGTTCCTCTATGGACCAGAATCTATGTGCAGTACCGGTTTCCAAAAATTCTGCGTTCTCCTTTCATCTGAGTGTGAATCCGATCGCTTGCCAAATGATGTATTTCTTGGCAAACTTTGAAAGTTTCTGCTTCCTTACTTCCGCCGGAACATCAAACTTGTGCTGGGCGGTGAAGAACAGTAGCCCCGAAAGCTGCCGGAAGTCCGCCTTGACGCAAGTCTCATCATCCATGATGAGACAATGAGGTTTCGTTAGCATCTGGGTGTACAGTTTCCGTGCCCGTGACTTTTCCACCGTATTTTACCGTTCGGCACTTTGTACGTATGCAGTCCCTCCCGGTCCTTGGCTCTCTGAACGAAAGACTTGTACAGATTCAACTTTTTGGCCACATCCCTGACCGAAGCATTGGGATTCCGCTTTAACGCTTTCACGACACGCTTGTGATCCTGATCACTAATAGAACATTCATTCCGACCGCATTTCTCCTTTCGTTCGATGCTCAGAGTTTCGTAGTAACGTTTAATCACATGAATCACCGTTGACTGCATGATTCCGAGTTGTTTTCCGATGTCCCGATGAAAAAGTTAAGGATTTTCCAGGTGCTTGCGCAAAATCCTGACGTTGCTTTTCGGGTGACGCCATTTGTTCCAACTTTCTTAAAACTGACAGCGATAAAAATACAGTGTAAACAATACACTCTAATCTACTTCTACCCAAATTTTCAAGAGAAAATACCCAATGGATAATTTTCTACAACGTTTTTTCCGTGATGAACTTTGATGTGGGATACGCTTTAGGCTAATTATGGTCTTGAAACTGACCATTGACTTTACTGGCCACTCTGGCACCACGGAGATGCCCTCTGGGGAACCAGTAGATAGGGATAATTACAGTTTTTCGCCAAAACAGGCCTTTCGATGGCTCTATCTTGATGGTTTTTCTTTCATGAATAGACTATGTGTAGTTTTGAAATGGATCATTCACCATAATTCCCCCTTCAGGAGAACCGAGATTTTCACCAAAACAAGCGTTCTGACAGCTCTTTTTTTTTCCTTTATTTAACGTCGGTCTCTGTTCCGCAATCTAGTGCCAATCACCGACGGACATCGATTGCTATCCATCGACGGCAATCGAATGTGCAGGAAGGCAGCTTCCACACCTGCGTAGAATATCGCACCCATTCAAACACACATGGGCCGGGACCAACGGCTTTACTTCCCCCTTCCGAAGGAAGACGTGGCCAGAGATTTTTATGCCTCAGAAAAATCCCACCGACCTCGGCTGGGATTGAACCCAGACCCATTGGGGTGTGATAAAGCAGTCACGCTTACCACTACACCACCGGCGCCGGCCTCTGACAGCTCTATCTTTATGGTTTTTCATGAATAGGCTATTGAGCAATTACACGCTGATGTCGAATCAGTCTGCCGCGTTCTTCTCCAGTTTGCATGAAACATTGCATAATTGTATGTTTTGGTCAATAGACTGATGCAAAATTTGAAATTTTCGCTCCACAGTGCTCAAACGGTTCCAAATTGGGCCCTGATTAGCCTCCCAAAACTTGAACTCTTTTAGTGAGAAACTGACTTGGCACAAACCATTTGAAGTTTATATGGAAATTACTATGGGAAAACAAAACTTTTTGTTTATTGTCTTCTAGCCTTTTTACATATTGTACTGTTAACAAATTCTATTGATATTCTTATAGGAATTTTTATCAGCTACAACTTTGCGGAAAATCGTTTTTCAGCCAAACGTCAAATGAAATAGTTATTAATTGATTAAGAGATTGATAATCTTATGGCAAGATTAAGCAACTGTATTGTGGGCAACACTGTATTCTTGAGTGTGACATAGTAGCCATGATTTTTGTCCTCTATTCTACGCGCCATAAACGCCAATGTTGCCTGCTGAACAGTTGATTGAGCATAATCATAAGACATCAGTGACTTGAATCCTTAATCATTTTTGTTCCTTACACCTGATCGAAAAGTGGTCTTCAACAAAGCTGTAGCTGAGAAAATTTTCAACAAGCTCAGTTATCATTTTCTAAAGTAGAGTAAACTAGTGAATTTTCAGATAGATATGAACCGAAATTATGGTTTCCCCATAGTAATTTCCATATAAACTTCAAATGGTTTGTGCCAAGTCAGTTTTTTACTAAATGAGTTCAAATTTTAGGAGGCTAATCAGGGCCCAATTTGGAACCGTTTGAGCACTGTGGAGTGAAAATTTCAAATTTTGCATCAGTCTAATGGTCAATCATTCACATTCAGGCTGAAATTCAGCCATTTTTATTCATGCACAATTCCTTTCAAAATGCCTTACCCGATTTTTTTCCACAAATCATTACTCGAAAACGTCACTTCCAATCGAAACAAAGTTGTAGGAAAAGATAAATCCTTATTATACTTAATATACACGATAGAAATATCAAGTATTTTTTTTTGTTAAAAATAATAACAAATTGTTTTAATTTTAAATAACAAACAATAGCCTTCTTCAATATTTTTTGAATGTTTTCCATTTGATGCTTATGAAAAAAATGCGATTTTCTGTGAAATTTTGTTGCGTTGGAATTAAATTGACCAATGCACGGAATGAACTCACGAAAAAAATGACGTTCGAGCAGTGCCGTGTTAAGTAAAAAGGAACACATGACGTAATGCTCGCGTAAGTTTAAAAAGGGTCTATCAACATTATAAACAACTTGTTAAGCCTTTTGCGCGTGAACCAAAGTAAGACCACGTAAACCAACAAAACCATCGGGTAGCGTAAATTCTCCCCTTTCCGATAGCAAAGAAAACAGACATCCAAGCTCAAACAAATTTTTCGAAAAATTATGTGTAATAGTACGTTCAGACTACAGAGTTATAACATGTTATAGCTCTATCTTGCTGGTGGTTTCTGTGTTGCAATTATTTGACAACCGTTATAACATGTTATAACTCTCCAGTCTGGACAGCGTTTAAAATACGTTAGAAACACTAGCGCCGCCATACGGAATGTTGTGACTCGAGTTGTCACTTTGTGCGATTAATCAGTAAACTGAACTAAAATTTGGGTTGACCTTGTTGACCGTGTATTCAAATGAACTGTCAAATCAGTTCAAAACAAACAAAACAAACCAATGGAAATCAATCGAGGTGTGTGGTCAATGTGGTAAGATTTGAACACTGCTTACCCTGCATCCGTTCTTCCAGGAATTCAAAAAGCCTCCGGGGAGAAGTGGTCGGAACATAACTTTTTCGTTGCAAGCGCTAGGACTCCACGTGAGAAGAAAATCTCCTGTAGTTCGAGCAATTCAGCATCCTTAGGAAAATTGTGGAAAGATTTTCGCTTGGTAACACCGTAAAACCTTGTTTATTTGCGCACCAATAAAACTCGCACTTGCGGCCCATGTTTTGATCGGTTTTAAACAAACCCTTGTTTTGCTCACAACAATTTTGACATTTATGTTAAGATGACGTCTGCCGGTCATCGACGATGGGTAGCGACACTAGCGCCACCACGATATTGCTAGTTTCAAATGTCTATTCAAAATAGCAGTCAAATTTCTTACACACCTTAGGAATTTGACTTGGATGTCTGTTCTCTGTGTCGATAGTGCTCTTGGTAAGCGTGGACATTCTTTGGTTCGCGTGAAAAGGGCCTAACAAGTTGTTTATAAAAGTTGATAGGCCCTTTTCTAAACTCAAGCGAACATTACGTGATCGCGCACGAGCAGAACTTCTGTACGTTGTGTGATTAATAGATGGTGAAAATAAAACACGGTCGTTTATCGGGCCATCCTGCCATGGCAAAGGCATGCGAACTATTGAATTTATTTATAATCTTACATTAGAACAGCAGGCGTGATAACACTACGCTAGCGGCACTTGTGTGTTGATATGAGTACTTGGGTAGGATAGTTACACACGTTTTGTACAAACATTACGTCATGTGTTAATTTTTAGTAAACACGACACCGCTCAAACGTCACTTTTTTCGTGAGTTCATTCCGTGCATTGGCCAATTCAACAGGAACGTACGTACAGATAAAAATATAACTTGCATCGGCCGGGAATCGAACCCGGGCCGCCCGCGTGGCAGGCGAGCATTCTACCACTGAACCACCGATGCTTCTGTTTTCCGGATCTAAAATTAACACGCATAGCTAACATTTTCAAATAAACCTGAATGTCATATTCACGAATCCCAACCATTACAGAAAGTACTGCTTGAAAATTACTTCTCTTCGGATTCAAACCGTTCCACTTTCAACTCTTCCTCTCACTCAAAAACCAGTAGCAAATCCTACAAATATGCGTGTGGTTTTGTCATTTGTCTTCCTGTCCCATTCCACCCTATACCCTACCGCACCTTAGTGCAGCAACCATTATCATCATCATCATCATCATCGTTTTCCTTCAGGCGCAGACTTGGTCCGCTACCAGAAGTGTAAAGTACAAAATTCGTTGCAGCTCCTGGATGCCGTCGTTTTCCTGTTGCACTGACTGCTACACAGACATAACAACAACGTCAACCGGATCGCTTTGCTGGAACGGGGTGGAAAATTTAATTCATGTGTCTTGTCTTATTTAGCCATCAACAACGGCAACCACAGCATCTAAAACACAATGGTGGTTCCCAAAAAAAAAAAAAACCGGGAATGGTTCACGAGAAAAACGGTTCCAGTGTGCCTCACGACGTTGGTCCACGATGAGTGCGCGGCGCGCGGTGTAATGCGAAACCATCGTCAACAAGGTGGCTGCTGCTGCTGATCCGGATAGGATGGATAGCACAGCCAGGAGACACGGGGATGAGGGATGTATCTCTTCCTTTGAAGTGCTTTATAATTCCACCGAATCCGATCCGGAGCACGTCGTCGTCGTCGTTGGCAGCGGAGGGCAGTAATTTATCCGAGGGCCGGTGACAACAACAATAACAATAACAGCAACAACCGCGACGACCATGAGGACAACGATATCTCTTTCGCGCCCTCTCGTCGCGCCGCCTGCAACCATGAAAGTGTGATAAATTTCGACACAAATAAAAATAATGATGCCTCTTTGGTGTGGGATGAGGGATTCTTCTTTTTACAGGTAGGATTTGGAAATGGTTTTATGATGGGACAGTCGGATATGATAAAAGCACCATTTATAATGTCTACTCTACAGTGATATTTTATTATAATGCAATATGGCATTATATTTTCTAATAATAAATCCTAAATCCATGAATGCTTATTTAAGCTTTTCGATTGATTGACTGTTAAGAATATCTTTAAATTTTGTCAATCTCTTATGAAGAGTTATTGAAATATTCAAATCAAAGCCATACCAACAATCAATACGAAACTAACGATTTCAAATTGGCTCACTACTTGACTACACTGAGATTATTAATCAAACGAATTTCATAGAAATATCGTATGATTTTTTGCGACAAGATTTTATGTTGAATTTCATACGACCGAACTATGAAGAACTGTCAGTTTTTTTTGTCAATCAGCCATCGTATGATTTTTCATGCATTTAACTATGAATCTCAATATAAACGAACGATAGCTATCATTGGATATTACGAACAATTTCATTTGTCATTTCGTATGAAACACATAAAGGATATGAATGAAAAATATAGTTTGAGTTGATTAATTACTTTATTAGTGATGGTGACGACTAGTACTTGAGTGATTTGCTTATTTTAACGGCTTTCTAAGTCTTAATCTCACTCTAACGACAACGATTTAATCTGCCCGACGTTTCGGCCATGGACCATGAACTAAAACCTATGACTGAAGCGTCGGGCAGATTAAATCGTAGTCTTTAGAGTGAGATTAAGACTGAGAAAGCCGTTAAACCATGCAATTATTTATTATATTTATTATATTATATATATTATATTGAGCCTCCGAGGCAGCTAGTGTTTTCTGTAACTGTGGTAGCTGTCGTCGACCCTGATGCTATTGGGAAAGGTGGAGCTGCAGCAATAGATACAGTTTTGCTAGCTGGAGTAGCAGCTTTAAACGGTTTTCCAGTTCGTCAATTTGTGGTAGCTGAGGATTGAAAATGAAACCGATTAGTTTTAATTTTTTTAGAAATTTTGTTGTTTGTTTTGCCCTACTTTTTCCAAGGACTTCAGTGTGTTTCTTTTCTGCAGCACTTTAGCGTAATTTTCTGTCAAGCCTGTTGCCTTGAACACAGCTGGAATAGAAGATTCCAGTTGAATTATTGAAGCTGTGGCAGGAAGAAAAGCTGATTTGGATATTGATGGTGGTTCCAATTCCTGTAAACAAAAATTGTAAAGTTAGGTTAGGTTTTCTTTATTAGGGAGGTTTTTAGCTCGGGGCTGGATCACTTTCGGTACTGTAAAAAATAACGAGCCAACTGAGAACTTTATACTTACGATTTTGCGAGTAGTTTTGTTTGTACTCGGGTCCGATTCCTGTTCAAAAAAATTTACTGTTGACTTAAATTATCAACGCAAAAACAAAAAATAAATCTGACACCTACCCGTCCGCAGCAGCTTGCTTAACTGTCTACAAATGTAAATAAAGTTGTAAACTACAATGAAACAATACGAATTTAATTTACTTACAGGTTTACGGAGCCTTACGCCACGTCTTGAAGCTGGATCCGGCATCTTGTGCTTTGTTGTTGTTTTGATTTGCACTGTTTAAATAAATTTCATACGATCATCGTATGATTATTTGCCGTAAGCTGAAACAAAATAATTCATACGATGCGTTTATGAAATTTTAATGTTTTTCGTATACCTTTTGTTGTATCAAATTATGAATACTATATATGGAGTATGAAAACATAAGACAATTATGAAATTGATTCAGGCTCGTATTTGCATACGTTCATACGATGTAGTTTATGAAATTTATCTGGATAATTATCTCAGTGTAGCCTATTGGGCCCAAGCAAATCGACTAACGTACCCCATTCTAGTATAAATTCCAGTACTACACTATGTTTGTTTTGATTCGCTTTGAAAGTTTGACAGATAAAATGAGGGGTTAGTGGATTTTCATAAGTTTCGAGGGGTGAATCGATTAGCTTGGGACCGAAGATAGTACCAGAGCTGAGCCAAAAAGTTGAGCTTGTTTCTTCGGGACCTTCTGGTCTTAGAGTTACCTCTATGGCCATACTTTACTTATGCCACGTTAAAGAAAAAAATTTAAAAGAAAATCTCGCCTCCTACTCCAAATCCTAGATTCCATCGGATTGAATATTGGGCGAGATTTTCTTTTAGTTCCGTTATAATTGCTTATATTTTGACAGATACGCGTATTCGTCCACTACTTGTGGACTTCCTCAGTGCCAAAGGGCTTTGGAGTTGGAGTCTAAGTCAAGGAGACGAAGTCAGAGTCGGAGAAAAATTCACCTCAGGCCGTCAAAGTCGGAGTTGGTGAAATTATGCCAACTCCGACTCCGACTTCTAGATACAAATAATGAAACTCTAAAATCTTCATTGTGTGTGCTATAAACCAAATTCAGGTTTAATTCAGGATATTTAAATTTCTTCATTAAGCGAATTTGAGATTTATACAACTGGTGGAGGATCGACTGTATCGTTGAATATTTTATTGAACGGCTACGCAGTCTTAGTTAAATTAAACGAGTTTTTATTTACCCGACGTTTCGACACGGGGATTGTGTCTTCTTCAGGGGGAACTGTAATTTTATGTATCAATATACTATGTTTTCCTTACATATTTATGTCAGGTGACTTACAATAGTATTTTCGTTTTTTGTCTTATGTTTAACTGTCTGGTCTCTAATGTGTTGGTAAAGGGTGTCCACGATGAAATTGCCACACTGCTGTAAATTGAGTATTTGTTTGTTACTTATTGTTTTTAGTAATTTAAAATGAATTTAAAACTCCTTACACGTCGGATACACTATGCTATGAACTTGTAGTACTGGCAAATGGCGCAAAATTGTTTTTGGCAACCCCCTAATTATGAAACCCATTTTGTTTGGTAGCCGAAATGCCCTATCTTAAAAACCTATCTCTCATTTGTGGTCGATTGCTCTCTTCTGGTTTTGTTGCGTTTAGCTGTATTCTTAATATTGTGCAATACTGCTGCGTATGTCGTACTAAGTCTGTCTATGTCTGTTCGTTTGTTTACTGTGTAGTTGGTGTTAGTGATATGGCACATTTCAAGGAATGGAAGTGTTGATGATTTGTAGCTATGGTCTATAATTTGTGTATTATCTAGATTGAATCTGTGGTTGGTTTCTATACAATGTTGGATCAGGGCGGTAGTGGTTTCTATGAGTGTTGGTGTGGCTGCTTCGGTAATGGTGTGGTTATCGTTCATCAGTTTTTCTAACTTGTTCACATTTGTTCTGTGTCCTGCTAGTCTTCTGCGTAAATTGTTTCTCGTCATTCCTATGTAGCTGCTATCACAATTATTGCACGGAATTTTATAAATTACATTGCTAATTTCCTCTTTACTTACAGGGTATTTAACTTTAGTGTGGAGATCGTTGATAGTGCGGTGCTGTTTTATTGCGACTATTATGTTTGGGTAGTCCTTGGACAGGATTTTCGTAATGCGTTGGGAAAGTGCTGGTACATACGGGATTGCTCTGTAAATTTTTCCTTCTCTTTCTATTGTAGGTTGGTCTGGCATCGTTTGGATGTTGATCTGTTGGTCTACGTCATTGATGGATTTCTTGGTCGAATGATGATCGGTTATCGTTGGTGCTGCTTGTTGGTGATCGATATTAATTGCATCGTTTGGGTGAAGCATTGGTACGGACTGTATGTGCGGGATGGAAATAGCTGGCACCATGGTCGGCTGAGTGGGTGGCTGCAATGATGGTTGGCTTCGCGTACATTCGGCTGGGTTAGATGTGGTTGGGTGCAGTGGGGGTGGGGTGAATGTATTATGGTGCGTTGGTTGGCTGGAATGGGTGTTGGACGGATGATCTTGATATTTGTTCTTATGTAGATTTAGTAATCGGTTGACTAGTTGTTTGGGGTAGTTGTTCCTTAGTAGATGTTGGTGGATTGTTTTTGCTATTTCTTCCCTGGGTTTGTTGCGTGTGAGCGAGTGAACTCGGTGGATAAAGTTGGTCGCCACATTTATTTTGTGTTTTGGCTGATGAAATGATTTGTAGTTCAGCATTCTGCCTGACGCAATCGGTTTAGCGTACCATTCGGTGGTTAGTGTTTGATCTGGATTCCGTATGACCATCATGTCAAGGAATGCCAGTCTTCGGTCGTCCTCGATTTCTATAGTGAACTGTATTCTTGGTTCTATTTTGTTGAATGCGTCTAGGACCTGCTGTTCGGTGTTCCGTGGGATAGCCATGAAGATATCGTCCACGTATTTCCAAAATATGGTAGTCCCAAACGGTAGGGAACTCAGCTGTATTGATGACCGAGTCTAGCACGATGTCCGCTACGATTGGCGATAGCGGGCTACCCATGGCCGTCCCAAATGTCTGTTTGTAGTACTGACCATCAAAACAGAAATAGCTGGCCTCCATACAGTATTCCACAATCTCTAGGAAAAGATCCAGATTGATTTGTGTGTTAATTTCATTCCACCGTTGAATGATGTTCCTGATGACCAAGTGTCGTGGTACGTTCGTAAACAACGACGTTACATCCAGTGATATCATAATGTAGCCTTCTGGGAGTTTGATGCTATTGACTTCGTTACAGAAATTGAACGAGTTGGTTGTGCTGTACGGACTGTGGAGCGAGCTCTGGAGAATGTTGGCGATATACTTTGCTAGCTTGTATGTAGGTGTGGTTATGTTGGGAATGACTGGGCGGAGAGGTAGGTTTTGCTTATGGGCTTTTGGTTGGCCGTAAATCCTGGGACATGTTGCGTTATTCGTGGTTAGTTCGTTGGCTGTTCTATAGTCGATGAGTTTCAAATCTTTGAGTCTCTTGACTATGTTGTTGTTCCCCTTTTGATACCTGGACGTAGGGTCAGCCCGTACTTTTTCGTATGTTGTAGTATCATTCACCAATATTCGCATTTTCATATCGTAGTCGTCCCTCATCATGATAACGGTCCTGTTGCCTTTGTCTGCAGATAATACAGCTATCTCGGGATGTGAGCGTAGGTATCTTTTTGTTGTGTTTGTCGCCGTTTCACAGAATTTAGTTGTGCTGTCATGGGTCTCCACCATCGAATGGAATCCATGAATGAAGTTTTGCGTTACATTCACGATTTTGCATCGATTTCTGTCCTGCACTTTTTTGTCTTCGTTAGTGAACAAAATGCGTTCTGTGTCTGCGAGTAGGTGGTAAAATGGGATTTGCGATAGCGAAGTGGTTGGTAGCGCGAATTTCGGACCGAGACTGATGAGCTGTAGGATGTTCGCTGGTATCTCCAAATCGGTTGCATTGAGGATTGCGCGATCGTTGTACGAGGGTTCACTTGCGTCGCTTTTGTTTAATACCTGTACGATGTTAGTGAGTTTTTTCGACGTATGCTTATCCTTCCTGCTTAACCAACTACTGTGTGCCGCTCGCTGCGTGGCCACAAACTCTACGATCACGCTCTCGCTGGTCAGAGATCGAATTTTGCACACCATCTCATTCAATTCCTTGGAGGTCCGTCTTATCTTGAAAAAGGTTTGCTTGATTTCCAGGTTCAAAATAGATCTGTTGAATCTTTTGATGGTTTTATCGATCTTGTTGATGTAGGGCCCATTTTCTGCTAGAAGCTCGTGTACGCATTTGAACGAGTTCACGATGTGTGCGGGAAATATACCTTGTCGTCTACACTTTATGAGAAATGATTTGCGATTTTCTAAACTTGCCAGTTTTTTATTGCTGGACGCATACGTTTTCATTGCGTCTACTGTGTTGTGTCCGTAGTTTTCGTCTATGTACCGGAAGAATGAATGCTGTAATGCTGCCATTGTGAATAGAACTGGTGGAGGATCGACTGTATCGTTGAATATTTTATTGAACGGCTACGCAGTCTTTGTTAAATTAAACGAGTTTTTATTTACCCGACAATTTTGCGCCATTTGCCAGTACTACAAGTTCATAGCATAGTGTATCCGACGTGTAAGGAGTTTTAAATTCATTTTAAATTACTAAAAACAATAAGTAACAAACAAATACTCAATTTACAGCATGTACCAACACATTAGAGACCAGACAGTTAAAGTTAGACAAAACATAAGACAAAAAATGAAAAAACTATTGTAAGTCACCATAACATAAATATGTAAGGAAAACATAGTATATTGATACATAAAATTACAGTTCCCCCTGAAGAAGACACAATCCCCGTGTCGAAACGTCGGGTAAATAAAAACTCGTTTAATTTAACAAAGACTGCGTAGCCGTTCAATAAAATAAAGAGATTTATACATTGCCTTGATCATGTTAACCAATGGTTTAAGATCAATTTTCATTGCTAGTGCTTCGCTATGCCTCCACTGGTGCTCCTAAGTGCTACTTTGAAACTGAATACTTACTTGGTGAGTGAATAATATCGAGCAAAAGTATAAATTTTTATTTTTTTGTCATGAGTAAGATTTTTTGAGTCCAAGATGATGGAATTGCCAAAATTTAATAAATAAATTAGAGTGAATTTAGAGAGTAACTTAACATAAATTGCAAAGCGAATCTTAAACCTTATTTTTCCAGTTTTGGGATCCTACAATTTTGTATTAGTTCGATAATTTTGAAAAAAAAAAATCCAATGTCAACGAATACTGAAGAAATATTAACTAGAAGAAACATTGGTATAGGACATAATCATGAAGCAAAATTGTGCTGAGAATAAAGTGTATCAAGTTGGACATTATGATCAATCACAGAGTTTTTTTTACAAGACCAAAATTTTCAAAGTATTTTAAGCCACGAAGTCTTAGTTGTTCTGCAAGTCACAGTTCTCAAAAAAGTCCCAGGATTGATTATTGGGCACTTAAAAATTGACAAAAATCGTAGAGCAAGGGAGTTTTGATTGGATTGACAAAAATCGTAGGGAGCCGGAGCCGGAGCCGGAGCCGGAGCCGGAGCCGGAGCCGGAGCCGGAGCCGGAGCCGGAGCCGGAGCCGGAGCCGGAGCCGGAGCCGGAGCCGGAGCCGGAGCCGGAGCCGGAGCCGGAGCCGGAGCCGGAGCCGGAGCCGGAGCCGGAGCCGGAGCCGGAGCCGGAGCCGGAGCCGGAGCCGGAGCCGGAGCCGGAGCCGGAGCCGGAGCCGGAGCCGGAGCCGGAGCCGGAGCCGGAGCCGGAGCCGGAGCCGGAGCCGGAGCCGGAGCCGGAGCCGGAGCCGGAGCCGGAGCCGGAGCCGGAGCCGGAGCCGGAGCCGGAGCCGGAGCCGGAGCCGGAGCCGGAGCCGGAGCCGGAGCCGGAGCCGGAGCCGGAGCCGGAGCCGGAGCCGGAGCCGGAGCCGGAGCCGGAGCCGGAGCCGGAGCCGGAGCCGGAGCCGGAGCCGGAGCCGGAGCCAGAGCCGGAGTCGGAGCCGGAGTCGGAGCCGGAGTCGGAGCCGGAGTCGGAGCCGGAGTTGTAGTCAAAGTTGAACTCAAAGTCGAAGTCGGAGTTGGAGTCGAAGTCTTAGTCGGAGTCGGAGTTGGAGTCGAAGTCTTAGTCGGAGTCGGAGTTGGAGTTGAAGTCGAAGTCACAGCCTAAGTCGAAGTCAGAGTCGGAGCCGGAGTCGAAGTCACAGTCAAACTGTTACCGTGGGCATTGTAGGCCTCCCAGGTACCTAGTTCAATTTTCAGTTAGCTTTTTCCTTCTATCCCTGAATAGATAGTGCGAATAAGGGTGTCTATGTGATGTTTTTGCTGTATTTGTTGTGGATATTTGTACATCCTTTTCCTCAAACTTATTGGGGGACGCCTTGTCTTGAGGCAAAATTATCATTTTTAAAGTACTGACCTTCAGAACATAAAGGGAACCATACGCAGCATTAAATTTGATCGAAATTGTTTGAATAAAGGGTGTCCCACATCAAATTACATCACGGAAAAAATGCTGTAGAAAATTACCCATTGGGTATTTTCTCTTCAAAACTTGGGTAGACGTAGCTTAGAGTGTATTGTTTACAATGTATTTTTATCGCTGTCAGTTTTTCGAAAATTGGAAAAAATTGCTTCACCCGAAAAGCAACGTCGCGAATTGATATGGCGCAAGCACCTGGAAAATCCTTAACTCTCTCATCGGGACATCGGGAAACAACTCGGAATCGTGTAGTCAATGCACAGTGCACAGTAGTCCAGAGCGGAAAAATACATGGAAATTGGATTTTCCGCAAAATCTACTGGTTGTAGCGTTTTGATGTCGTTGTTGGGTGATTCAGTTTTAGGGTGACTTCAACAATCTTACTCTTCAGGGAAATTTTTGGAATCTTTTTTTACTTCTTCAAAGTTGTAGAGGATGCAAAACCAAGCAACTTTGTCCAAGACGTCAAATTTTTATCTCATCATCTACGCATTCTACGAACTGAACCAACTAGAAGGTTAGGGTGATTAATGAAAAAACAGTTTGTTTTACCATAACCTTTTTTGCTATGTATTTAGAGAAAACTATTCTTGAGAACACTTTTAGAACTTGAAAACACACACATTTTGATCACATAATTAACCACTGAATCAAAGCAAGTGTTTTTCAAACTAATATAACTTTAAAACGCACTAGCCAATTGCAAATCTATTGAAAGTAATGGAAAGGAAATTTGGTTTTATATTTGCTGAAAAAAATGGCAGAGGTATCATTTTTTCAACTCGAGATATTTGAATTAAGGAAAAAAGCCATAGAACGTGAATAAAAGTGGCAATCACCGGTCATTCCTCCTAAAAACTGCTAAAAGCTATTGTCAAATAATAGTGACAACTAATCTAAGCTGTTTGCTCACAAAAAATGTTTGGACAACTCGTTCTGAGCTGAAATTTTGGATACAAACAAAATAAAGGGAATTAGTTGCTGGGATTGAGCAATTATTTAATGTTTTTTTTTTTTAATAACGATCAAGGTTATCAATAAAATGAACTTAAACATTTTTTTTCTTTGATATTCCATGAAACGGTTGATGAAATATAACTATTTTCAGATATAGGTAGTAATCATTTGAGGTAGTAATGTTGTTTTTAGTGTTCATTAAAAAAACAACAGTAGCACAATTATACGGGAAGTCGTGACCCTATAGTTTGGTAATAAGCAGATCAACAGAGAATACTAAAGAAGACCAATTATTTGGTATGCATTGGGCAGCATTTTAAGTATACTTTCAAATGTAATCAATCATTTTTGGATCATAACCTTGAATATCTCAAGAAATATTGAAGATAGGGACTTGCTTCCCGAGACAAAAAAACAAATGTTAGTGTAGAGCATACTAATGTCAAAAAATTACTTCCTGAAAAGTAATTAGCAAAAATTGATTTTCTGAAGGCTCATACCAAAATGATATATCTCTGTAAACATAAGAGATAGAGGGTTGACGTCTTGAGTTCTAAAACTTTGCTCAAAACACTATTTTGCTATCTCGACAAACAAAAAAAGTAAATTTTTCATCTCCCTGCTAGGTGGATTAAACATGATATGGCTAAGCACAAAAGAAGGGGATTTTTAAGTGCACAAACTTCTCCGAAGACACTATATGGTTTAAATGGACCGTTTTTGCATAAACTAAAAAACGAACGTTTTGGCACTTTTAGACCACTGATAAAACCTTACTACGAAACTCTGCTCATCAACCGGAAGGAGAAATGCGGTCAGAATGGATGTTCTATTAGTGATCAGGATCACAAGCGTGCCGTGAAAGCGTTAAAGCGGAATCCCAATGCTTCGGTCAGGGATGTGGCCAAAAAGTTGAATCTGTACAAGTCTTTCGTTCAGAGAGTAAGCCACTCAATTGTGACACATCGAAAAAGGTCTCGTTTTTGGCAACATAGATAAAGTACAGTAAACTGTCTGCAATTCGATGTCCACTAACTTGATATTGAGTTGTAGAAACATAATAAAAATGAGGGGTTGTTATTCTATAACTCGATTTGTAGAGAGTGCACTGTAGTTACGTTTCCAAAAACGAGATTTGGTTATACTGCCATTACATTACATTAGGAATGTTTGGAATCACTTTGGAAAAGTTCAGAATCGCCAAACGCAATTTTAGAGGTTTGTCGAGGAGTGTGACCCATCCGACTACAACCATGGCATCCCCACGCGACTAGCACCAAAGCAGCACAAGAACCACACACCGATATGTCGATCTAGCCCTGCACGATCGAATCAGTTTTCTCAGCACACGCAGGAACACTCACTCTGGAGAGAGCGAAGCCATCATCATCGTCATCATCACCATCATCGTCATCGATTGCTGTAGGAGTGATAAGGATGACTAGTGATAAGAGCGGTGAGAATATCACCCACTCTCAGATATCGACGGAGGAAATCATCGCATCCACGAAGCACCGGACTACCTACGGCGATCTTCGGAAGCTGCGACCAGTCCACCTCAACCAAGTCACCGAATCGCACGCGCGGAGACCCACGGAGGAATTTTAATTCGTGTTAATTTAAGTTTATATGTAGTGCTGAATATATGTAGTGTTTTAAATTAAATTGTTTGCATGTTCACTAAAATAAAGTGTAGTTAATTAATTAACCAGTCGCGAGTTACGTAATTGGTGTTTGAAAGACAGAACAACCCTGGATTCTTCAGCACAACACCGTGTTCCACCTCACAGCAACTTTATCACCATCGATGTCCGGGGCTGGAATCGCAGCTGAGCTTGTCGATCGAAGGTAACTGGCCCACCCCGTTCATTTTGGTCCTTCGAACCGGATGCGGGTCAGGACAGACTGTGGACTGTACGGAAACTTCGCGACACTACACTCGGTCATAGCTGGAATAGCAATTGGATCGCCATCGCCAGCGCCATTCTGCTGAAGGTTTGCTCTATTGACGACACTTGCACGCTTTGGATTTGGCGTCACACCGCCATCGCTACTGGTTTTCGGTTGGCTTCGAATTCAACCCAACGAAGTTTGGTCAGGTTAGTGAACCCGTGCGTGCACGATATATGTCCAGCCGAGCTGGGAAATACAACCTTCTAACACCTGGTTTTCCGTTGAATGGATTGTTCGAAACGAGGTTCGGATTCGTAATAGGCTGATCTATTGTGGACTATTCGTCGCCATCGCGCGCCCTTCCATTATTGCCTTCTTCGACAACAATCAAGCGCCATCCATAGCATTTACGGACAATCGAAGCATTCTTCCATTGGACTCATCTCATTGGATTGAGGATTGATCGTGGACATTGATCGATCACGGCTGCATGCTGGAAACGCTCAATGGCTGAGTTGGACTCACTTAGGAAATTGCTTGGACGCTCTGGTTCGACACGCTCATCACTATCCCGGCGGAAGACTAGGACTACTGAATCAGCTCCTGCTCTGGATATCCAGGTAAATTATTTAAATTCAGTATATGTCCAGTCGTTGTTAGATTGCCTGAAACTAACGCCAACGTTTCTTCTATCTAATCCTTCGCCAACCACGCTGAGGACACGGGCGGAAGTTATCAAGTTTGGATTCGAAAGCCAGTGGTTTGGCATACAATCCTAACAGAGGTCATCAGAGGTCATCAACTTCGTCGATTGAGGTCATCGACCGCCACTACGACCAGTGAACAACCGCCTTCAGAGTCAACGACCGGTGCAAGGGCCGATGAACTTCACTTTCGACGCAGACTGGGAGCAGCGCAAATATTTGCCAGGTAAACACACATTAGTGTACTGCCGAAGCTAGGCGCATGTAAATACACTGTTTTAAATTGGAATCAACCCTCTTCGTTCTACATTTCTAATCGCTGAGCCCTGATTGCCCTTTTGGCACCCCGTTCTCGAGATTTGGTTTCGTCGGAATTGGATTGATCGTTTGCTGGTATCGCTAGGAATATTATTGAACGTTTGGTGCAGTAATTGGTTCATGTGGTGAGTTGCCGCAGTATATGCCTGGCCGAAGCCATTTTGTTGGATATTACACCCAGTCTCTCCTCTTCATCCACATTCCGTTCGAGTACTTGCTGGTTTCTGACGATTGGGTTCAAGGCTGCTTGCATAGTTGATTGATTTAATTGGAGCATCACCATCTGCTTTGTCGGGTAAAACTTTAGCAGTATATGCCTAGCGAAGCTAGGTCTTCACTCTGTTTGCTACACCATCTCTTTTCCTCTTGATTCACACCATTGTTGCTGAGTTGTCGTCCAACGGAAGCCGGACGTGTGACGTCACGTGGCTGCAGGATTTCATTGGAACTTGAAGCACAATCAGTTGTTTCTCCGGGTAAATTAAGATAGTATATGCCTAGCGGAGCTAGGCTTTTGCAGTATACTACACCGCACCTTTCTCTGTTTCGCAATACCGAAACGACGACAACATGGCACCCGGTGGCGCATCCACACCATCGATGCGAGCATTGACGGCAAGATTGAAGCAGATACAGCTGTCGCTCAATGACATCCACCGATTCATTCAAGCTTTTACGGAATCCAATAACATTACCGAGGTGGAGGTACGTGTTGAGAAACTGGACGAGCTTTGGGAGAGCTTTAGTGCAACCATGGTGGAGATCTACGCTCATGACGAATTCAAGGCTGAGAAGATTTCACTGGAGAAGGAACGCAGCGAGTTCAGCGATCGCTATTACGAGATCAAGTCCTTCCTAATGGACAAGATCAAGGAGCTCCAGAAACCCCAAGTACTGGAGCAGTCCTTCCGAGCTGGTGAGGGAACAACGTCAGTTACCATGGAGCACGTACGTCTACCGCAGATCAAGCTGCACACATTCAGTGGAGACATCGACGAGTGGCTGAGCTTCCGCGACTTGTTCACGTCGCTAATCCATTGGAAGGCAGATCTACCGGATGTGGAAAAATTCCATTATCTGAAGGGCTGCCTTCAAGGGGAACCCAAAGGCTTGATCGATCCACTCCCGATCACGGCAGCCAATTACCAGGTGGCATGGGATACGCTGTTGAAACGCTACAACAACAGCAAACAGCTGAGGAAGCGGCAGGTACAAGCTCTCTTCAAGCTACCCATGCTTTCGAAGGAATCCGGAGCTGACTTGCACATACTGTTTGAAGGCTTCGAACGTATTGTGCAGACTCTCGACCAAGTCATCCAACCGGCTGAATATAAGGATCTTCTGCTGGTGAACATCCTTACAGCTCGATTGGACCCGGTCACGCGTAGAGGGTGGGAAGAGGTCTCATCTACAAAGAAGGAGGATACTTTGGAGGATTTATGCGAATTCATTCAGCGTAGAATCCAGGTTTTGGACAGCTTGCCACCGAAGCCCGTCGATACTAGGGGTCTCGGCCAATTGCAACAACAACCGAAACCGAAGGCTCAATCAATGAAGGTCAACTACGGTGCACAAACATCTACGGGACGTTGCATTGCCTGTTCATCGGATCACCTTCTTCATCAGTGCAACAAATTTCAAGGGATGGCAGTCTCGGACAGGGATGGTCTTGTTAAATTAAATGGACTCTGTCGAAACTGCTTAAGGTCAGGACATCACGCTAAGGATTGCCAGTCAAAATTCTCGTGCAGGAACTGCAAGGGACGTCACCACACGCTTGTATGTTTCAAACCGGCGAAGGAAAAGGGATCCAAGGTTGCGACAGTTGCTGGGGGTAACAAGTCGTCCAATTCTGAGGATCAGCAAGGGTCATCTGGTTTATCAACCACACAAGTTGCTACCGTAGCAGCTACGGAAACTGCAGCACCCGCTGCAGCTCAACAACAATCAACCCAAGTGCTTTTGGCAACGGCAGTTGTGGTTATCGAGGATGATGTTGGCAATCGTCATCCAGCTCGTGCTCTACTGGACTCCGGGTCCGAAAGTAACTTCATTACGGAGCGATTGAGTCAGCGGTTACAAGTTACGCGAAATCGGGTGGACATTTCGGTAGCCGGGATAGGTCAAGCAGCTACAAAGGTTCGGCAAGGGATTCAAGCGGTATTGCGGTCACGTGTATCTGACTTCTCTCGTGAATTAGGCTACCTAGTCCTGCCAAGGGTCACGGTGAACCTTCCAACTGCCACCGTCAACACGGATACATGGACTATTCCAAGTGGGATTCAACTGGCGGATCCTATGTTCTTCGAATCGAACGCAGTGGATATCGTGCTCGGTATCGAATGCTTCTTCGACTTCTTTGAAACCGGACGGAGAATCTCTCTAGGATCAAACCTTCCATCCTTAAATGAGTCCGTGTTTGGATGGGTCATCAGTGGTGGGATTTTGGAACCAAATCGCTCTCGGCATATCAACTGCAACGTCTCATCAGTAGTTGGCCTGGATGAGTTAATCTCCCGCTTCTGGTCCTGCGAAGAGGTTGATTCAGGCAAGGTTCACTCACTGGAAGAAAAACAGTGTGAAGATAACTATGTCAACACGGTTCAACGAGGTTCGGACGGTCGGTACACCGTCTCACTGCCGAAGGATGAAGATGCCATCTCACGGTTGGGCGAGTCTAAGGACATCGCATATCGGCGTCTCCAAGGAACGGAACGCAGACTTGCCAGGGATCCATCACTCCGTGAGCAATACAACGCTTTCATGGAGGAATACGTCAAGCTCGGCCACATGCGGGAGGTAGATGAAACTGAACTGGAGGTAAAACGGTGCTATCTTCCGCACCACCCAGTGCTCAAGGAGGCAAGCACCACTACCAAGGTACGGGTGGTCTTTGATGCGTCATGCAAGACATCAAGCGGAGTATCTCTCAACGACGTTCTGAAGACAGGGACAGTTCTTCAGGAGGAACTTCGATCCATTATTCTTCGCAGTCGGACATGGCAGATCATGATTGTCTCGGACGTAGAGAAAATGTTCCGCCAAATCCTCATCTTCCTTCTGGAACGTGCCTTACAATGCATTCTCTGGCGTTTTTCACCTGCGGAGGTTATTAAGATCTACGAGCTCAACACGGTTACGTATGGCACAAAATCGGCACCATTTTTGGCCACAAGGACACTCAAGCAGTTAGCGATGGACGAGGAGAAGACATTTCCTCTTGCGGCAAGAGCGGTCCTTGAAGATACCTATATGGACGACGTAATCACGGGTGCGAATGATGTGGAAACAGCAAGAGAACTGCAGATCCAATTGAATAAGATGATGTCAGCTGGTGGCTTTCAGCTACGCAAATGGGCTTCAAACTGCCCGGCTGCTCTAACGGGGGTTCCAGAAGAGAACTTAGCTATTCGGCCTTCAGATGGAATTGATTTGGATCCAGATCCAGCCGTAAAGACCTTGGGGTTGACCTGGATTCCATCTACGGACATGCTGCGGTTTCAGTTTACCATTCCCACTTTGGCCAACGGTGAATTACTTACGAAACGGAACGTATTATCGATGATTGCGACCTTGTTCGATCCTCTCGGGCTTTTGGGACCAGTTATCACCATGGCGAAGATATTCATGCAGCGGTTGTGGACGATACTGGATGGGAATGGTCATACACTGGATTGGGACCACCCCCTACCTCCAACGGTGGGTGAGGCGTGGCGTAAATTCCACGAGCAACTACCTCTTCTCAATCAACTCCACATCGAACGCTGTGTTCTCATCCCAGAAACAGTAGCAGTCGAAATTCACTGTTTCTCCGACGCCTCGGAGAAGGCATATGGCGCCTGTCTGTATATTCGGAGCACTAATGCGGGCGGAGAGGTGAAGGTTCGACTTCTTTCGTCTAAATCAAAGGTTGCTCCGTTGAAATGTCAGAGTATTCCTAGACTGGAGCTCTGTGGAGCACTTCTGGGAGCTCAACTATTCGCCAAGGTTCGAGAATCGATTAGGATTGATGCTGATTGCTATTTCTGGACGGATTCTACATGCGTTTTACGTTGGATTGAGGCTCCCCCAATGACCTGGACCACTTTCGTCGCCAACAGGGCGGCCAAAATCCAAAATATCACTGAGGGTGGTCGATGGTTTCATGTTCCTGGGACCCAAAATCCAGCAAACTTGATTTCCCGGGGAATTCCTCCACAAGACATCCTGGAAAACCAATTCTGGTGGCGAGGACCTACCTGGCTGGAGGAGAACTCAGACCAATGGCCTAGATCACCGGAGATACAATCAACAGGAGAGGTTGAAGAAGAAAAACGTCGAACGGTTATCGCAGGATGCGTTTCCACACTCGCAGAGTTCAACCATGAGTACATTCGTAAATTTTCGTCATACTCCGATCTCGTTCGTCGCACCGCATACTGGCTTCGTTTGATGAAGCTACTTCGAACACCGTCTTCCCAACGGAATAACACAGCCTTCCTTTCCACCGCCGAGCTGACGGAGTCAGAAAATACATTGGTAGGTCTAGTGCAGAAGGAAGTCTTCGGCAAGGAATTGGAGGCTCTCACAAAGGAAAACATGGTCCCGAGGGATTCACCATTACGTTGGTTTAACCCGTTTCTTTCCGAGGATCAACTGCTCAAGCTAGGAGGACGACTGAAGCATTCTATGGAATCGGAACAAACTAAACATCCCGTCGTTCTTCCAGCACGACATCCTTTCACCCGGTTATTGCTGCAACACTACCACGAGCGTCTACTTCATGCGGGACCTCAGCTGATGTTAAGCGTAATTCGACTTCGATTTTGGCCGTTGGGTGGAAGAAGCGTCGTCAGGAACATCGTTCATAAGTGCCTGAAATGCGTTCGCTCAAAACCATTGACCGTTCAACAATTAATGGGTGATTTACCAACTGCACGAGTCACCGTATCCCGTCCTTTTTCTTCCACTGGCGTTGATTACTTTGGTCCAGTTTATCTACGGCCTGGTCCTCGACGCACTGCAGTTAAAGCATATGTTGCTATATTCATATGCCTCTGCACAAAGGCCATACATTTGGAACTCGTGTCAGATTTATCAACTGACCGATTCCTACAGGCTTTACGACGGTTCGTGTCCCGGAGAGGTCTTTGTACAGATATTTACTCAGACAACGGCACTAATTTCGTCGGCGCGCGAAACGAATTGCAAGAATTGCTAAAACTGTTGAAGAGCCACGACCATAATGACACTGTATCCAAGGAATGCGCCAAGGATGGTATTCAGTGGCATTTTATTCCGCCGAGCGCTCCTCATTTCGGAGGTTTGTGGGAGGCAGCCGTCCGCTCAACTAAATACCACTTGCTGAGGGTGATTGGCGATACACCAGTAACCCCGGAAGACTTCAATACGCTGCTAACTCAAGTCGAAGCTTGCCTCAACTCCCGCCCTCTCACGCCTCTTTCCGATGACCCCAATGACCTCGAGCCGTTAACACCCGCACATTTTCTGATCGGCTCATCCCTTCAGTCGATCCCTGAACCCAGTTTAGCAGAGCTGCCAGTTAACCGTCTGGATTCCCTACAACTAACGCAAAGGAGACTGCAAGACTTTTGGAAGAGATGGCGCAGGGAATACCTCTGCCAGCTTCAAGCTCGGACTAAACGATGGCAGCCAGCAGTTCCAGTCGATGTAGGCAAGTTGGTAGTCATAAAGGACGATAACCAACCCCCCACGAAATGGAAAATGGGAAGAATTTGTGAAGTCCACCCTGGTAAGGACGGTGTGGTCAGAGTTGTGACCCTAAAAACTGCCACAGGTTTTTTAAAAAGACCGGTCGAAAAGCTTTGTATCCTGCCGCTTCCTGATGAAGATGACAGAGCGAAGCCGAACGAAACAGCCTCAGCGACATAGAACCACATTCCCTTCCCCATCCCATCCAGTCGAAGAGGATCTGCTTTTTACTTTCAGAAATTCAGCGAATTTCAGGGTGGGTGAGAATGTCGAGGAGTGTGACCCATCCGACTACAACCATGGCATCCCCACGCGACTAGCACCAAAGCAGCACAAGAACCACACACCGATATGTCGATCTAGCCCTGCACGATCGAATCAGTTTTCTCAGCACACGCAGGAACACTCACTCTGGAGAGAGCGAAGCCATCATCATCGTCATCATCACCATCATCGTCATCGATTGCTGTAGGAGTGATAAGGATGACTAGTGATAAGAGCGGTGAGAATATCACCCACTCTCAGATATCGACGGAGGAAATCATCGCATCCACGAAGCACCGGACTACCTACGGCGATCTTCGGAAGCTGCGACCAGTCCACCTCAACCAAGTCACCGAATCGCACGCGCGGAGACCCACGGAGGAATTTTAATTCGTGTTAATTTAAGTTTATATGTAGTGCTGAATATATGTAGTGTTTTAAATTAAATTGTTTGCATGTTCACTAAAATAAAGTGTAGTTAATTAATTAACCAGTCGCGAGTTACGTAATTGGTGTTTGAAAGACAGAACAACCCTGGATTCTTCAGCACAACACCGTGTTCCACCTCACAGCAACTTTATCACCATCGATGTCCGGGGCTGGAATCGCAGCTGAGCTTGTCGATCGAAGGTAACTGGCCCACCCCGTTCAGGTTAGTTTTCCTAATTGCCCGATATCTCGCTTAATGTGAGTTATAGAGTTTCGGTGTCTTCAACAACATGTCTCAACACTTCAAATTACACAACTTTGCGTTAAAAACTATTCGGCTAGGATGCTCCGTTCAACAACATTTCTCAAAACTTCAAATTACACAACTTTGCCCTGAAAACTATTCGGCTAGGATGCTCCGTTCAAAAGATAGACTCGAGCGTCACCTATGTGGCGTAAAAATGAACTAATATGAAACTTTCAACAGATGGCGCTTTTAATATTGAGCAACTTTGTAGAACATTGTATCGCTGTAGAAAGCAAACCAACGGCACTAGAGGTTTTGGCCATGCAAATGGCTTCGCTGCCCCTCTGTGCGCCGATTCAGTGGGTGGACTGCCTCACGCTATGTCTAAAGGTACTTTTTTTACAACATTCATGTACCTCAGCTTTTTCTTCACAGGATGTTAGTATTGATTCTAACAATCAAATCTGTGATGGTTTTAAAATATTTCATCTGGGGTTTTTTGAGAACAAGTGTTTTGAAGTTTACAAAGCTGATTATGAAGGCGTATATGGACTATTGATCATACAACAGCATACAAATGCAGTCAAATAAGGTTCAAAAGTTGATTGTATTAATCCAAATGCCATTAAAGACGTTTTCTTTGACTCCCAAGATAAATCAATTAATATTTGTTCGTAGCACAATATCTTGTTTGATTTCTCTTAAAAGAGAAAGAAGCGAGCTAGACAGTCCGAGACAGCCACGTAATCAAAGTAGGCGTTGATTTTCGTCCTATTTCGAGTGTTGTAGAAAATCTGGAAAAATTAAAAAAATCACAGAAGAAAATAGATAGCTCGCTTGTCGTGCTTCGAAAAGCGACTCTGTATAAAAAATGAAGCCACTTTAGTAGCTACGATCGTTGAAAGATTTTTACCGGAGTTAAATAAAGGAGATAGTAGGTATCCGAAAGTTTTGTGTCTTGTACTCAGCAGCTGGCGAAGGTGGCATTTACCACTTAATCATCCTGAGGGGCGGAAAATTTGCTTGGATTTAAAAAAATAAATAGATATGTTTGATTCAACGGCGAGATCGAAAATAAATTCTGGCAACCATGACGATATTTTTTAAAAATCGTTTAACCGATAATGCCGATAATATAGGAATGAAACTCACATGAGGTTAGTTACTCTTGCCCAGTGAGTTTAGGTAGCCCTCACCTTGAATTACTACAGAGTTGCTAGAGCTTCATTGCAGTTCCCATATTAGGTCCATGAATATTTTCAGGAAGGTTCAGCGACCTTCTAGGAAATTCTGCGAACTATAGGAAACTGTGATGAATTTTAGGAAAGTACTGCAAACTTTAAATAATTTCCTCCAATAAAGCAGAGAAATTCAACAACTTTCAGATAAGTTCATTGAACTTCAGGAAAATTATTAAAACTTTGAAGATGTGCTTCGATCTTCAGAGAAACTCTATAAACTTCAGGAAAATTCTGCCGACTTCAGGGATGTTTTGTGAGTTCAATGTCGTTCTGGTAAGTTCTACGAACTTCAAGAGAGTTTTGTGAACTATAGCAACATTATATGAATTTCAATGATTCTCTGCAAAAAAAATTTTAAACGTGAAGAAATTTTGGCAAACTTTAGAATGGTATGTGAACCACAGGAAAAATTTATTAACATTATGAAAGTATTGTGAAATTTAAGAAATATCTGAGAATTTCAGGAAAAAAAGCCAAACTCAGAGACGGTCAAAGAACATCAAGAAAGTTCGAAGAATTTCATCGAAGTTCAAGGAAATCAAGGAAAATCAGGGCTTTGAATTTGAATGTAACTTCTATAAGCTGTTTCATTGAGTTGGTTGAACAACTCCTACTCTTTGTCTTAGAAAACAGGTAAAGTAGAAATAATTTCTTGTAATATATCTTTCTCTTTTACGCTTCCCTTATGAAATGTGATCGAGGGCATGAGCAGGGTAAAAATGAGAGTTCGCCACCTAAACAAATATCGTGAATACGACTCACGCATGTTACGTTGCCGTTTACCGGTATAGAAAAGGGAGCTGTTTATGAAAATTTAGGATCACAAATATCCAGAAGAAAGATATTAACAAGAAGTTCAAACCAAACTCGACAGTCAAAGATGTGCGGGTTTGTAGATATTTGTTAGAAAAAATCACCGCAGAAAAAAAAAAGAAATTCATAAAAATATGCAAATTACAAAAATTACAAAAGACGCATTTAAGAAATAAAATAAAAAATAAACGAATTTTTGGACTACTCTTACGTTGAAATGGTCACCCTGATGACACAAAATAAAATAAAAATATTTTGCGATAAGGAATAAAATTACAATTTTTTTTACCAAATTCTAAGAACCACTATATCGTTCTGCAATGGAATGGCTGAATAATAGTAAATTTAGAGACTACACAATTGTTTAATTATTTTCCTAATTTAAACATTAAGAGATCATGACGAAGCTACGATATCTTACGGTACCGAAAAGGGAATCTTACTTTACCAGTATTTTGACAACTTAAGTCCCATTTTGAATCATTTTCAGCTGAATTTGTTTCGATTCGTAACAGTTTTGTATAGTTCGTATACGCCTTTGTAAACGACTAAGTATACTTCAAAACACTTTTTCTCTAAAAACCCAAGATGAAATATTTTAAAACCATAACAGATTTGATTGTTAAGATCAATGCTAACATCTTGTGAAGAAAAATATGAGGTACATAAATGTTGCAAAAAAAGTGCCTTAAGACATCCCAAGTAACAAATCTAGAGCTGCTTGGCTATATTCAAAATTTATAAAGGTTTTATTGCAGCTGCAACCATTACCTACAGCTTTATCACGGTCATATACAATGCAAGTCATGAAACATTCTTATAGCTATCTACAAAACCCCTATAAAGCTAATTAAAAAACCAACTGATGCTTATGCTATTTTCACTTATGAAAGGTTTTATGATTGCTTTGAAGTATACAAAAAAGTAATATGAATTGCCCTTATAAAACCCAAACATGAATCCTTTTGTTGCTTTATAAGTAACCGCAATAAAACTAGTTGGCCATGAAACAGTCATTTTAAAACAATTATAAGCATTCAGTTGCAACTTGTCAGAAATGTAAATAGGTGGTTTATTTTTACAACATAGAAAAGAATAAAAACTTTCCGGTACTTCCAAGCGGAGCGCAAAGAAAATCAACAAAATTGTTAGCATGAGCATGAAAACATTTCATGTATACGTATACGCGACGGTTCATGTATACGTATATGTATACGTAAGCGTGTGCCTCTGGTTTCAATCCAAGCATCACCAGTTCATCTTTTACGGCAGCTGCTTTGTACGACGGCAGTCCCCGTAAAACAACCTTCTATGGTTTCACCTAAGGCGAATTGTGAGTGTAAAACTCCACCGTACTGTTCTTCAGTAGGTCACCGACCGACTTGTAGTGCTGTAGGCTGGAGCACATGATCTTTGTTCCTACGCTACAGATCTTGAATCGCGGGAACAATTTGAGTTTTGCCAGCTCATCCATAAGCTTGGCGACGTCCTTCATCGGGATAAACAGCGGGGGAATCCGCTCCTTTTTGGCAATTTCAGCGGCGTCACCACCAACATTTTCAACTCCGAGCACCGAGAATTGGTTGCTCTGTAGCAGCCGATTAGCTGCGTCATCCGAAGCAGCGCTGGCGTCCATTTGGGCCTTTTTGCTCCGATGCAGGAGTAGTAGAACGCTTGCGTACTATGCTTTGTTTAGTGGCAAGTGCAATTAGACTTGCCAATGTGCCTGTCGATGACGGCACTTACACGACGTGAACGAAACAATAAAATTAATTAGAATAAACTCGAGAAGAACGAACGAACGAACTATACTGCTAGACGATCTAGCAACCAATGACCATGAGCGGAGGAACTTTTTTACTTTTTTTTTTTTTTTTTTACTTAAATGATCTATATTTCTTGAATTTGTGTGGTTTACATGTATAACTTATCAAGTGACACAGATGCGTCTTTTCAACTTTAGTTCCTGTGAAATTTCAATTATTATTAATTACAGTTCCTAGTCCTATCAGGCCTGTTTTAGAGAATGACCACCTTGGTGGGATTGGTTTGTTTGAAAATTTGAAAAAGGAGACTACTTATAACTACTATTTACAACTACAACTAACCTACAACTACTATGTACACCTAACCTACTATATACAAATTGCTTATCAAAGCATGTTCTGATAAATTACATTTTTGTGCAAATTTAGTCTTAATTTCGTTAATTTTGGAGTCTATTTTGGCAATGCCTGCCTCTTCATGTAAATTTGTTATTCTAGTGTCGAAAGGACGATCAAGAACCATCCTCAGCACTCTATTCTGAGCGACCTGGATTTTGTTCCTGTGAGTCTGTGCACATGATTCCCACACCGGAGCTGCGTAGAGGATCGCAGGTGCTATGATTTGTTTGTAGACAGCCAGTTTGTTCACCCTTGAGAGGCGGGATCTGCGGCAAATCAGCGGAAACAGACACCTAACCAAGGTAGAACACTTGACAACAGTTTTCTCTACATGCGAACGGAAGAGGAGCTTTTCATCGAACAACATCCCGAGATAGGTAACTTCGGTAGACCACTCAACCCTTGTGCCATCCATGATTACAGTACAAGATGGAGCCGGTTTCAGTTTGGGCGATTGCCGATGGAGGAACATGATCGCTTGTGTTTTGGTGGCATTGATTTTGATTTTCCACGTGGTGGCATAATCAGCAAAGGCGTGAAGGCATCGTTGAAGTTTGTTCGTTATTTCGCGAGGCATCCTTCCTTTGACGGCTATTGCGGTATCATCTGCGAACAGGAAAAACACGCAACCGTCACCGAGGGGATGAATGTCGGAAGTGTAAATGCTGTAAAGCAAGGGGCCCAGCAGACTACCTTGCGGGACTCCTGCTGGGATCGAAAACGTGTCTGAGAGACAACCATTCAACGATACCTTAAACGACCTTTGCTGGAGGTAGTTACGGGTGATTTTAATAAGATGTAAAGGAAAGTTGTAGTTACAAAGCTTGTAGACAAGTCCATCATGCCAAACATTGTCAAACGCCTTTTCAACGTCTAACAAGGCCATGGCTGTGGACTTGGATACAGCTTTGTTACTTCGGATGTTATTCAACACCCGTACTAGCTGATGATTGGTGGAGTGCCCCTTTCTGAATCCAAACTGTTCCGGAAGGAGAATGTTGCTTTCCTCGACAAACTTGAGCAAACGATTGAGAATGAGTTTCTCGAACAATTTGCTCAGCGCTGAAAGGAGGCTGATGGGTCTGTAGCTTGAAGACAATGTTGGATCCTTACCGGGTTTGCGGATCGGTATGATTTTTGCTACTTTCCAGATGCTTGGAAAGTAGTGCAGTTCCAAACATCTGTTGAAGATAGCGGTTAGAAGAGACTGCACTTTCATGCTGAGTCTCTTCAAGATCAAGTTGAATATACCGTCAAACCCGGGAGCCTTCATGTTCTTGGTGCATTTCAGCGCTGAGCAAATTTGTTGTACTGTAATCATATCCGCCGGAGGCACGACACAAGGGGAGGTATCTAGGTTTTGAACGCATTGCGCAACCTGATCATCGAGCAAACTTTGGATAGTCGAGCCAAGCAAATGCGATGAAGCGACATGCTTGCCGATCGCATTTGCTTTCTCCTGTGGGGTAATTAAAAGCCGATCGTCATCATTTTCGACTTTGAGAGGTGGAACGGGTTTGGGATGATTTTTAAGGACCTTGGCTACCTTCCAGAATGGTCTGGAGCGGTCATCCAGATTCTGGACAACACGCCCGAAACTTTCATTTCGGAGTGAGTCCATTCTGGAAGCAATCTGCCTATTCAGATCGGCCATTTCACGTTTTTTGCCCAGATCTCCAGTCCTCTGAAACTGGCGTCTACGAACATTTCTCAACCGAATCAGTAATTGGGTGTGGGGATCAATAGCAACAAACTTACCCCTCACAGGAACTTGTCGAACGTATGCCTCGTCAGCCATGGATATGGCCTGTTGGAGCCCTTCCAACGTCCGGTCGATGTCATCTACGGTGTTGAGTAGTGGATTTTCATCGATGTTGCTGTCCACCATTCGTCCGTACTGCACCCAGTTGACATGGTGGTAGTCTTTACGCAGGCAGCTTCTAGCAGGAACCACATTGACACCGACTTCAGTCACCACCGGTTGGTGGTCGGAGCTGAGATCGTTGTGCGCCTCCGGCTTGGATAGTCCGATGTTTGACAGGAAAAAGTCCAGCGTGGAGGGATTTCCCGCCGGAGAGATGAAAGTTGGTTCGTCCGGAAATTGCACAGTGTACAGACCATGTTGTGCGTGATCGAACAATAGACATCCGTTCCGGTTCCTCTGGTAGTTCCTCCAAGCTTCATGGCGGGCGTTCAGGTCGCCCCCAACGATGAATCGGGAGCTAGTACGGGTGATGGCGGTCAGGTCCTTCTTGAATTGGATTCCTAATCCGTTGCTTGCGGTACACTGGCGTGGGCAGTAAACAGCGATGAACCGGACGTTTCCAGTTGGTGATTCCACCTCCACACTAATGGCCTCGATGATAGAAGTGCGGATTTGGGGCAGAGTGCAAAACTTGATTCCCTTTCTGACGATGACCGCAACACCACCCCCCCTGGAGCTGGTGCGATCAAGCCGGATAATGTTGTGGTCAGGCAACCAGAAGCTGTCACCGGACTTTAGGTGGGTCTCGGTTAGAAGAACCACGTCGATGCTATGCTTGCGGAGGAAGTCGGCAAGCTCAATCTGTTTTGCTCTTACAGAGCAAGCGTTCCAAGTAGCGATGGTTAGCGGTTTAGACACCATACTGGATGATGAACTTACCGAGCACTTGGATCTGTTCGGGCTTATTGCGGCCCTTACGTAGAGCACCGGTCATGTTGACGAAAATTTCCATTAGTTCATCCGCTGAAAACAGATCGGGGTTGTTGTTTTGCGCTGGTGGTTGTCTCCAGAATCCAGGGGGGGATGGAGAGCTTTGGCCAGCAGAATCACCAGAAGTTGCTTGAGCGGCATGCACCCGCGAATTCTCTTGCCTTTGCTGAGGAGCACGAAGAGGCGGGAAATCCTCCGTCCGAAATGCCGGGACTTTGTCCTTCTTGCGTCCTGGTTGGTTGTTAGTTGCCGCCTGTTTTCGGATGCGTTTGAAGTCCTCGCGTTTGGAGCACTGTCTGTCGGAACCTTGGTGAGCACCACCACAGTTGGCGCATTTTAACGCCACGGCTCCATCCGCAGGGCAGTCGGAAGTGGCGTGGTCTTGAGCGCAATTGCCACAGCGTGGCTTAATGTTGCAGTTGCGGGTGCCGTGTCCAAAGTTCAGACACCGTTGGCACTGAGTCACATCACGATGGCCGCCACGGTATGGCTCCCAGCGGACGATGATGCAATTGATGGAGCGGATGGCTTTCAGCGCGTTGAGCGTCACCGTTCCCTTCTGGAAGTGAACCAGGAAAAGGCAATCCGGATACGCCTTCACATTCTCGTCTCTTCTTGTCATCCGATAGACGGCACTTGGGGCCAGCTTGTACCGGTCCCTGATTTCAGCTTCGATAAACTTCGGGTCGAAGTTTGGTAGGCCCCTGATGACGACCTTGAATGGTTTCTCACCGGGAATGTCGTGGGTGAAGAATTCCACCTTGGAAGTCCTCAGGTGGGCGACGACCAAGTCATACTCCGCTTTGGTACGGAGCACCACCTTGGTGCCGACTCTGCCCAACTTGTATTCGGCTTTAACGCCCAGCGTCGCTAGATCCGCGATGAGCTCATTAAGATGAGCATTTTTTACCACCAATGGAGGTAGCTTCACTTTTGCCGCACTCGGGCCGGCAGAATTTTCATTGTCGATGGTGTCGCCGAAATCACCGATGTCGCTGGCGTTCGTTGCTGTGACGTCATCACTTCCACTCGCACCATCGGACTGGCCTTGGTTTTTCTTCCTCTTCTTGGATCGCTTCACCGTGGCGGAGGTGGTATTCCCAACATCGGTGGGGAGAGTAGCGTACCTATTTGAAATAGGTACACTCGTGCTACACTCACCACTGTTCTTTTCCGCTTTCTCACGGAGCCTGCTCCGGGAGCGCTGTCTTCCCATCACACGATGCGACCGACACTACTGACGACGCGAATAAACGTTTGGAATAACTATCGAACAACTCGACAGAGCGAGCAAATACCGGACTGTACTGCTTGACGAACAAGCAGAGAATGATGACTGATGACCATGAGCGGAGGAACGACAGTAGAGCTCTTATATAGTTTTACAGGTTCAAGCAAAACGATGCACAACCAAATGGTACTCCATTATGATGACTTGGTTTGGGGAGAACGTTTATTTCATGAAAACAGTGATAAAATGATCACTTTTTATTGGTACATTTTTCAACGATTTTTTCTGGGAAAATTGGAAAAGAATTTATTGTAGCAGATTGTGAGAGTTATTTCCTATCGATTGGTGTATTTGGATTTTATTTTCATCTATAAATGACAAAGTTGTAAGCGTTAAAAACTTTACACCTTTTCGTCACGGTCGCACATTTTAGATTTTCGATTTACCCCCAGTACCTTCCCGTAAGACGTAGTCTACGTCAATACATGAGCGGAAGTGGTTCAAGCGAAGATAATGTTAGCCTCCCACCACGAATTAAGATTAACGGTTATGAAATAGATGTGATAGATGAGTCCGTGTATCTGTGCTCACCGGTGACCACCGATAATGACACCACCAGAGAAATCCAAAGACGCATTATAGCAGGGAATCGTGCTTGCATGGAACTCCGAAGGACGCTCCCGTCGATAAAAGTTCGCCGCAATAGTTGACTGTCTACAAAACGCTGTCTAAACAAGTAGCCCTCTACGGTCACGAGACATGCACTATGCTGGTGGAGGACCAAGTGTTTTTGAACGAAGGGTGTTGCGTACCATCTTCGGTGAAGTGCAGATTAAAGACGAGTGGAGGGGAGTGTCCACGAGTAAACGAAATATTGAACCATATTGTTAATGTAACTTCATGTATTTTATATGTACATTAATCATAAAATCTTTAGCATTTCATTATAATGCAGAGTAATACTTTGAGCACCTTGTAAATATTACCAAGCTCGTAATTTATCTACCCCTCACACAGTTCCACAGGTCGTCACGACCATCTTCCGTTTTGTTGTAATCAAGCACCGGCTCGTACCATGTCGTCTCAACCAAAACTCGCAGATCCATTTAATCATTGGCGCGGGCTTTTTATTTTATATTTAGAAAATGAAAAATGAAAATTATACCCCGGAGGATTTCACGCGAACGAATCGACGTTGTGTTGCGAGCATGCATGAAAGACATACATAAAAGCATTATCAACGCTTCTCTCTATCCCGGTTCGAGTGGAAACCGTGACAAACAACCCAACCTATGCAATGTTTTCGAATCAGTCTACGGAAAAGTTGTGCCTTTGTACATACTTCTCCCTGCAGGTTATTCGTTCCTAGTCGAAAGAAACAACTGTTCCACCATTGCACAGTGGTTCAGGGTGGAAATTTAGCCCTAGAACTTTTGTTTTAATATTTAGACGGTTGGTGTGTTCGGTGAAGACTTGGTGATTTAAAATTTCCTTCCTTTGGTGGTTGTGAACAGTAGAAGTCATGGTCAAGTAACTTTTAGAACTTGTTAAACTATACATTTCAGCCCAATAAAGTAAATCAGTATCTCATAAAGATCACGTGATATTACAATTTTTATTTTAAACCACGTTGATTTTTCAGCATAGGGCAAATACACAAACATTATGACATTGTGGGTATGTGCTGCGGTAGAATTTCCGAATTTAGCCAATTTGGCTAAAACTGGTCCCTAATCTTGAAGTTGATCGAAGAAAATATATGTTGATCATGGAAAATTCTTGAAGTACATGGTACGAATAAACTAGAGATACGTAAATGTTTAAACGCATATACAATCCATTTGAACTATGATTAATTTTGTAATATAATAGGGTATAATTTATTTATATAAAGATATACAAACCACTTTTTTACAAATCATGCGTCTTAGGTTTCAAAAGTCTCTTGAAGATGACTTGCATGAGAAATTTGAGAGATACATAAGTTACAGGTAAATGATTCTTAAACAAAATTGCTTGAAATTAACTAAGCTACAACTTAGCTCGAGATGTCATGTTATGTATTTTTGAATATCAATTAATTTGAGGATCACCATAATGTTTCCAACCACCAGAAGAAGGATTTTTTTAAAGAACAAAAACTTCCCCAAAGACGCCAAACATCGAAATAGTAAAACAAAAGTTCTAGGACGACTTTCTTGCTAACTTCCCATCCTGGACCACTGTGCATTGTACCTAACGTGTAGAACAATGTGTTGGTTTGTTACGAATCGAAAGTGTCCTGTTTCGTTTGTATCATCTGAAGGAACTGGATAGCATTTCCACCCTTTTCTCCCGAGGGAAAAGAGCAGGACGGTACATCCGCCGCCGTTTTCATCAAAAAGTCGTAAACGGTACGGTAAACTATAGCTAGCTGTGATAATGCCTTTTGCTATTTCCAAAATCTGCGAAAGATTGCACCGGTGGAGTTGCGCTGATTTTCACCAGGGAACATTCTGCCAGTGGGTTAACAGTCGTAAACATTCATGAAAATAAATTTTAATATTGTGTCATTTTAGGGTTACACGGAAGTTGGATTAGCTCAGGATGAAGGATTCAGGTATCTTACTTGCTGAAATGTAGAGATTGAATGTTTTTAGGCAGGGTTGCCAGTCTTGTCTGAAGTGATTTACCAGTGGTTCTCAACTAAGACCTTTGGAATTTTCTCAAATAGTAAAGTTTTCCCATAAAACGTGTAGATACAAAAATCCAATTTTAATTTTCCACAGCGTTTAACCTTCCTGGTGCATTGGGGCCATTTTTAACCTGGAAAAAATATGTTAACTTTCTATAATGGACTATCCGAACGTAGGATAAACTTCCGTCCTAGCAGATAATATGCGAATCTCTCCATAGCCCACACTTGGGCAAGCGCTTCACGATGCAGCTGTGGGTAACGGCTTTCAGCACCTGTTAAGCTTTTCGATGAGCAAGCAATGATTCGACGTTCATCCGAGAAGTCTCCTTCACTGAACGAAAACATCCGCAATACTTCGACTTATTATTGTATTGCTCGAGCCCTTTAACAATATGCTGTACAATTGTACCAACTGCAAAAGTCTGGGACACTCGGCCAGCCATTGCGGCAACAAAACTCGTTGTGGCAAATGTGGTGAAAACCACAAAGTGGATTCTTGCCACAAAGAATCAGTAAAATGCGCTTATTGTGGCGAGAATCCTCACCCCTTGCAGGAGTGCCCGATGTACAAGCAGCACTCCGATAAAGGGCAGCGTTCAATCTCTGGACGCTCCAAGCAGACTTATGCGCAAATGGTGAAGGCTGCATCAGCCGTATAAGATGCAAACCAATTTTCGATTTTGTCAGCTGAAGAATCGGACTCTGACTCCGGTGGTACACGCACCTTCAAAAATGGACGGATCCTCAAAAAGAAAATGCCCCTCTCCGAAAGTGCGCCGTAAGAAAACAAAAGTCACCTCCAGAAGATTGGCAAATTCCCAGGGTAATGGGGATGAAAAAACGAAACCGAAGGCTCCTGCTGAACCAATCCCTGGATGCAGCAGGAATTTTCCACCATTGCCCAAAAAAGATAAGAAAAATAATAAAGCTGCTCCTCAAACTTCTCAAAAGAAATCCAAGTCCGAACGAGGTTTGCTAGCTTTTTCGGACATTGTGGAATTCATATTAAATATGTTCAACATACAAGACCCTCTTAGAAGCTTAGTTTCTGCCTTGCTTCCAACGTTAGAATCATATCTTAAGCAATTGACTGTTTCATGGCCCCTCCTTGCATCAATCATATCTTTCGATGGATAATTCGTCGAACGAGGTTGAAGATATGATCACTGTGCTACAGTGGAACTGCCGTAGTCTAGTGCCTAAACTAGACTCGTTCAAATTTTTACTTCACAATTCTGATTGTGATATATTTGCTCTCTGTGAAACATGGCTTGCTTCCGACAAACAACTTAACTTCCACGATTTTAACATTATACGCCTGGATAGAGACGATTCTTATGGAGGAGTACTTTTAGGGATCAAAAAGTGCTACCCTTTTTACAAAATTTCCCTTCCTGCTCTATCAGGCGTCGAAATCGTCGTTTGCCAAATAAATGTGAAGAACAAAGACCTTTGCATAGCTTCAGTTTATGTTCCACCAAGAACCTCCATTAGCCATAGTGAACTCTGGAATCTAGTTTCGATTCTTCCATCTCCAGTATTAATTCTGGGTGATATGAACTCCCATGGTACTGGGTGGGGCGATCTATATGACGACAATAGAGCGGCTATTTTTTACGATTTATGTGACGATTTCAATTTGACTATTTTGAACACTGGTGAAGCGACACGTATAGCAAAACCTCCGGCTCGAGAAAGCCGACTCGACCTATCTTTGTGTTCTAGATCGCTATCATTGGATTGTCTGTGGAAGGTTATCAATGATCCCCATGGTAGCGATCATTTGCCAATCATCATTTCAATTAAGTGTGCCCCTCACTCTGCAGAACCATCTCGAGTTCCATTTGATCTTACAAGGAACATCGACTGGCAGAAATATGCAACGGTGGTGACAATCGGTGCCGAATCAATAGATACGCTTCCACCATTGGAAGAATATCGATTCCTCGCCGATTTGATTAACAAAAGTTCACTGGAAGCACAAAAAAGAAAAGTTCCAAGTGCGTCCTTCAAAAGGAGACCAGCCACACCTGGATGGGATGAAGAATGCACAAAATTGTATGTAGAAAAATCTGATGCTTTCAAAGCTTTTCGTAGACACAAAACCTCCACATACTTCGAGGAATATTCAGAGCTTGAGACAAAGCTGAAACAATTAATCAAAGAAAAGAAACGCGGTTATTGGCGCAATTTCGTCGAGGGACTCTCACGAGAAACCTCAATGAACACCTTGTGGAGGGTGGCTCGGAACATGCGTAACCGCTCATCTTCTAATGAGAGTGAAGAATACTCCAACCGATGGATATTCGATTTCGCTAAAAAGGTCTGTCCGGACTCAGCTCCAGCACAACACATCCTTCGAGAAGCGTCTCCGAGCGGCAGCTCACTGAATAGACCATTCACAATGCTGGAATTCTCTATGGCTCTTCTTTCATCGAACAACTCCTCACCGGGAAGCGATATGATTAAATTCAATTTTCTGAAAAATCTCCCAGATATCGCTAAAAGACGCTTGTTAGACTTATTCAAAATAACATTATACCGCCTGAATGGAGACAGGTCAAAGTAATAGCCATTCGAAAACCTGGCAAACCAGCGTCTGACCATAACTCATACCGTCCGATTGCGATGCTTTTGTGCATTAGGAAATTGTTGCTGAAAATGATCCTTCGGAGACTCGATCAGTGGGTCGAAACAAATAACTTGCTATCAAATACACAGTTTGGGTGCTGCAAGAGCAAAGGAACAAACGCTGCTTTCCACAGATATTCAACTGGCCTTTGCGCACAAGGAGCAATTGGCTTCAGTATTCTTGGACATTAAGGGGGCTTTTGATTCAGTTTCCATTGAAATTTTGTCAGACAATCTGCACAGTTGTGGACTTTCCGGAATTTTAAATAATTTCTTGTACAATTTGTAGTCAAAAAAGCAAATGAACTTTTCCCTTGGACAACTGACAACTTCCAGAATTAGCTACATGCGCCTGCCCCAAGGCTCATGTCTCAGCCCTCTTCTTTATAACTTTTATGTCAAAGATATCGACAACTGTTTGGCAGAACAATGCACGCAAAGACAACTTGATGCTGACGGTGTGGTTCCCGTAAGGGGTCCTATCTATTATCTCAGCTCTTTCCGTTTTTTATTTGTAAGTGTATCAAATTTGTAGTATTTATTTCAAAGAGAAAGTTGATGAAGAGAATCCAAGGGACTGTCAACTTGAGTATTTTCGGTTCATCTACTCGACTTTAAAAGGTGTATTTTGATTTTTTTGTTATTAATGAATTTTTAAGTTTTGTGCATTTTGGTATTAAAGTGTATTCAATTCACCCCTCACAGGATTTCTTTCCGAATTATATGAATGGGGCGGTGCGGAAAGTATCGTTTGTGCAGAATATGTAAAAAAGAGGGACTTCGAGAGATTGAACTCGTGAGAGCTAATTTTCTCACAAATTTGATTTTATTGGCTTTCTGGGAACTGAATATACACCCAAAGCGAATTATTCCCACTTCTCTCAAATTCTATAACACTTCCTACCAGCGTGTTCTGGAAAATGGTCGAACGATGATTAATCTCACCAATACATTCGGGCCTACAATTCCACACCTTCCATAGACAGGTTGAGCCTTGATAGCTAGCTGCTTGCGGGAACTGATGACCTTGACCAATATCCAAATAATACTCTTTAACAAATTTCTGGTGGCCCTGAAAAGGACCGTTTTGTAGTGATGGTTGAGTAATTCTGAGCTGGTTGTTCAACACGGATGAGGCTGTCGAGCTGTATGTCGTTTGGAGCGAGGGTGACACGCTTGGCATAGATGACCGACCCGCAGCGACTCACGAAGAGCTTTTGATTCCGATCCATAGCATAGCGGTGCAGTTTCTTCCTCCTTTGATGGTTGCTTATGTGGGCTCTGCAGCCCGTTGCTTGCAGGCAGCCTTTCGTTGTTACTGGAGAACAATTTTCAACGCCACACGCCGAAAGCACTGCTACTGCTACTAATTTCGACGACCGAACACCACCACACAGTGGTGCGGTCGTTGGGAGCGTGTGGTTCTTTTTTTTTTTTTTTTTTTTTCTTTATTATAGAGATTTTTAGCCTGAGGCTAGTTCATCTCTTAGCGTGTGGTTCTGAGTACGGCGATGAGTGTGCAAAATATTACGCAATTCCATCCTCCCTATTCGCACGTGCCCGAGGATCGGAGGCGAATGCCACTTCGACTTGTTTCGTCTACTTACTACTCTCTGACGACTGTGCTGGGGAAGCAGCATATGCATGTAGGTAATTGGTGGATTTGTTAGTTAATACGACGCTTTTGGACAATGCTGGACATTTACCAGTTTTTCAATAGTTTCTTGTTCGGAAGCATTGTTATCGATACGTAGCCATATTTCTGATCGATTGGTGATAAAATTATTGAAATTGGACCAGGGGCTGCTGAGTTATTACCGTTCAAAATCTTTCTTAATTTGTTACATGTTCCAATTTCGGTTTTCACAAATTGTACCCCCATATAGGAATCAAAGACGTAGTCCTACGTAAAAAAAAAACTTGTTTCAGTTCCCATTATAACCGAAAAAGAAGAGCTCAATATATTCTTATAAATTTCATTCATTTTTGATGCGCTATTCATGCGATTGAAATTCCGACAATAAACCAGAATTTCAGTAGAATGTGTTTCAGAGGAAATTTTTGGAAGATCATCAGATTCGATAATATTATTTAAAACTATGGATTCATTACCAGCCGCATCCGGTTCGTCATGGTCTCCTTGTACAAGAAGCCGTTAAGTCCTGGATAATGTCGGGGTCTGCCGGATCATTGTCTTCCTCCAAGAGGTGCGTCAATTTCGTACAAAACACGAATTCCTGCATACACACGCCTCGCATGATGCAGTTGCAGCCATCCCATTTTGCGAGTGCGCTGGAACGGTACGTGGGTATACATCGCACGCCGGGCAGCGGTTTAAGATTTCCCCTCGTTGGAATTGCATTGTGGGTCGATAGTTAGTCTGCGGCGGCCTGGAAAACCGATCTTTCGCTGCCGCAAGAAGCTCTCGATCAGGTGGCAGTAGGTTGTTTCTATTCTGACTAACACTGCTGTGGAAACTATTACGGTTAGTGTTGTTGTTTCGATGATTGTTATATATGTTATTGTTGTTGTTGTTGTTGTTGTTGTTGTTGTTGTTGTTGTTGTTGTTGTTTCCAAAATGGTTGTTGTTGTTGTTGTTGTGGTCAGGGCCCCATAAAGTCACTTTCAATCGAAAATCGTCAAGCGACGATGAAGCTGCCAAGCATCACTTTCAATTGAAAGTCATTCTGTCTTCTCTTCGAGCAAATCCCCGTTCACATCAACAGAACCACTTTCGATCAGTTTTCATGCTGTTTGTTTTGGCTTGACTCGTGTTCATTTCTTCTTTCATTGTCAAATGAACTAACTTTTGCATGCCTTGAAGCAACGCTGTTCGATCCAAATTTGTGCAGTTTTTATGACTTTGCTTGTTCACTCAGTTCATTTCCGTTCAGATCTGTGCACGTGGATGTCAAATTTATCATTGTCGGGTGGTTTGTTTACCCATAAATATGGGTATTTTTTTTAATCGGGGTGACATCTACAGATCGAAAATTGAAATGCTACGCCATTTTGAAATCCAATATGGTGGCTTCCAGTGTAAGAAAAAGTGGAAATACAGTCCAATACACATCAAAATTAGTTTTTTTTTGTAATCGGTATGAAGTCTACAGATCGAAAATTGATATGCGACACCATTTCGAAATCCATGATGGCGGCTTCCGATTTTAGATTAAGTTGGAAATACTGTCAAATACCCATCAATATTAGTATTCTTGGAATCAGGATGGCGTCTAGAGGCCAGAAACCGATATCCGACACCATTTTTAAATCCAATATGGCGGCTTCCTATTCAGAAAAAATGGGAAATGCTGATGCCGTCCCATCAATATGTCGATTGGAAATCAATATCCGACGCCATTTTGAAATCTATGATGGCGACTTCCGGTTTGAGAAAAAGTTTTAAATTCCATCAAATACCCATTCCAACCGTTTTTTTTTTGCATCAAGGTGACATCTAGAAGCTAGAAATCGATGTCCGATGCCATCTTGATATTCAAGATGGTGGCTTCCGATTTCAGAAGAAGTGTCAAATAGCCTACAAATGGCATCGAATATCGATTTTCAGCATCTACGCGTCATCCTCGTATTTTTGACACTTTGAGGGTATTTGACACTTTTTGTGAAACCCGATGGCCGCCATATTGGATTCCAAAATGGCATCGGATATAGATTTTCGTCATTCACACGTTTTCCCCATTCCGGAAATACCCATATTGTAGGGTATTTGACACTCTCTGAACCCTGATGGCCACCATATTGGATTCCAAAGTGGTATGTGATATCGATTTTCGACATCTACGCATTGTCCCTGTTCCAAAAATAATCATATTTTAGGGTATTTGACACTTTTGCTTGAGTTCAACATAGCATTGGATATCGATTTTCGGCAACCACGCGTTGTCTCCGTTTGGAAAATACCCATATCTTAGGGTATTTGACACGTTTTATGAAACTTAATGGCCACCATCTTGGATTCCAAAATGGCGTCGAATATCGATTGTCGGCATCTACGCGTCGTCCCCGTTCCGAAAATACCTATATTGTAGGATAGTTGACACTTTTTGAATCCTGATGGCTGCCATATTGGTTCCGAAAATACTCATATCTTATGGTATTTGATACTTCATAAAACCAATGGCCACTATCTTGAATTTCAAAATGGCGTCGGATACCGATTTTCTGCATCTACGTGGCATCCCCGTTCCGAAAATACCCTATTGTAGGTTATTTCACACTTTTTTCTGAAACGTCGAATATCGATTTTCGGCACCTTCGCGTCGTCCCCGTTGCGAAAATACCCGTATTGTAGGGTATTTGAGACTTTCCCTGAACCCGATGGCTGCCTTCTTGGACTCCAGAATGGCCTCGTCAATTTAATTTTCGTTTAATATAAAATAATATGTTATTACTACATATAATCCGGATGCCATCCCTATCGGCAACCGATATTGTGTGGATCCGGATACTATATTTTGATGCCTGCGTCGTCAGGTCGTGACATGTCGAATGAGCGCCGAATTGAAGTGAAAGTGGAAAAAACGAAGGAAGCAGTTTTCAAGTCATTCATTGCGTCAATTGAAACAAGTCTTTGCTTCAAATGAAATGAACTGAAGCACTTTTTTTTTTGTTCATTAATTTATTTGATAAGGCTCAACCGAATTAACTTAACAGAGCCGAGGATTCTTGGTCACTATACAATACATCTTAAAACTATAGTCAAAAGGTACAACACAATAAACACTTTATCTTCCGCTATCCAAAAAGCCTCCTCCATCAGAACTGGAGCCGCTTCCAGTGGTTTCATTGTATGGCAAATTGTTGTACGCCAACGAGGGTCAGAGCGCGTCCATTGCAGCAATGGACGCAAAACGTGGTCAGCACTCACACACTCAACGGTTGCTTTCTAAAGTCGACTACGCATCGACCGAAAGAACTGCTGATGAAGAACAATGAGGAGGACCACACAATGGTTGCTGCCGAGTATACAGACGATCGCGTGGCACACATCGAGAGTGGTCTGCTTTTGTCGACAGCCGAGTGAACACTGAACTGAAGCACTTGACGAACGAAACAAGTGATACTCCAGTCATGTTTGAAAAGTGGAATGTTCATCGTGAATCGATAACAAGAAACACGATGACTTACACGAAAATGATATTGCTCGAAATGAAGCGATTCTGCGGAAAGTTCATTTTCTTTTCTTTGTTTCGAAAATGCAAAACCCTGGTTGTGGTTGTTGTTATTTTTGCTGTTGTTGTTGTTGTTGTGGTTGTTGTTATTGTTGTTTTTGTTGTTGTTGTTGAGCAAGTTTTGTTTCCTTCACCTTCTAGCCTTACCTTGACAACTAGCCTTTTCGGTCAATCTGTAACTCTTTACTCCTATGGTAAAATCCTATAAGCAAACGTCAGTATGTGCGAGAAACATGTTAGACATTACTTTACCCTTTCACTCCAGTGAAAAAGTAGAAGGGTCTGTACCTAGGGGCACGAACGAAAGCTTGACGTAGAACCGCTAGTGGACGGAATAAATGTGAAGAGCATTTAGTTCTTTTAATTCATCAATTATCTATTATCTCAGCTCTTTCCGTTTTTGAATTGTAGGCGTTCCAAATTTGTAGTAATTTTTTTCAAAGAGAAAGTTGATTAAGAGAATCAATCAAAATCACTTGCACCCCTGCTTCCAAGTTTGGTTACAAGATTACAACTCTGGAGAGCATTGCGGGTGGTCGTTGGGGGCTTGTGCTTCTAAATATGGACAAACAAGCACAGATAAATTCTATTCCTACTATTTACTGATGTAAGCTTGATGACCCTGAAAAGGGCCGTTTTATTGAAGAGGACATCCATGGCCACTTACGCTTGGCGTGTTGAGTGTAGGTGACAGCATCACGGGCCTTATTTTCCAGGAATACCTTCAGCACACCTCGTAGATCAGACCGGAGATACGTCAGACACCGCCACGGCGAGCCAGACGACGGATGGTAGTTATCTCAAAGAATATGCGTTTGGTTCTGAGTCTGGCGATGAGTGTGCAAAATATTACGCAATTCCATCCTCCCTATTCGCACGCGCCCGAGGATCGGAGGCGAATGCCACTTCGACTTGTTTCGTCTACTTACTACTCTCTGACGACTGTGCTGGGGAAGCAGCATATGCATGTAGGTAATTGGTGGATTTGTTAGTTAATTCGACTCTTTTGGACAATGCTGGACATTTACCAGTTTTTCAATAGTTTCTTGTTGAAAATCAACATTCGGAAGCGTATCGATGCGTAGCCATATTACTGATCGATTGGTGATAAAGTTATTGAAATTGGACCAGGGGCAGCTGAGTTATTAACGTTCAAAATCTTTCTTAATTTGTTTCATGTTCCATTTTCGGTTTTCACAAAGTGTACCCCATATAGAAATCAAAGACGTAGTCCTACGTCAAAAGGAACAAGAGATTCGACCCTACGATATAGTTTAGCCCAATAAGTTACTTCTGACAGTGCTGTAAATTTTCATGTCATTCGATTGAAGATGAATCAATACAACCATTCAATCAATTCTGTGCAAACGAATTCTCAAATGACCATAATTTGAAGAGCCCTTTCTCATTCGAAGCGCATTGTCACTGTCAATTGAGTCACTCAGTATCATTTAATACACGACAGTGTAGTATGGAATAAATCCAGTAAAATGGTCCCGAACAGACAAGTCGACCTGATGTCGGATCAATGTAAGGCCAATTAAAGGTCGATGTCGACCCAATGTCGTGTTGTTGTCGGGTCAATTTTGGGTTTATGTCGGGCCAATGTCGGGTCAACATCGGGTTGGGGTTTGATAGAAGTCAGGTTGGTGTCGGGTTGGCTTAGCTTTTTCGCCGGAATGTCGACCAGAGATCCGTTTGTGTGTAGGTTACAATCAATTGAATGATATATAGCGTTTCTCAAATGAGACTGATCCATGCCTTCGTCAAATGACTAAGCAACTGATATCACCCATTCGGAGGAGGTCCCCTTTGATGGCGAATAGCTACTTTTCTCATTTTCATCAAAAATGTTCAAATGATTTTGAGAATTTACAGCACTGCTTCTGAGTAAAATGCATATTCTCAAATTTACGTGAATTAAACTTAATTTTGGGTAGAATATACTTAAGAGCAGGTATTTTTTTTTGCTGGTGTTAAATGGAAACTACTATATGCGATTTATTCAAATTTGGGTTATTGGGCTGAACCCCGGAATTGAGGGATAAGTGCTTAATTTTGGGTAGTTTTTCTTCGCCGTGTAGGAGTAAAGAGTTAAGGTGATTCCTTGTAGAGTTCACAAATGGCCATCACGTAGGCTATAAATGCATTTCCACCTCGAATTTTCAATTACACACATCTCGGAAATTAGAGTTCCATTTCACCTGAAATTGCTACTGCATGTATGCTGCAGCGCAGCTAACGTGGAGTAACAGTTGCATTGTAGTACGTGTCGTGGAAGCTGATATGTGTGCACTTTAAGTTTCGAAGTGGTAGCGAGAATAAGGATCTCACAGCGAACCACCTTAAGAAGCCACCGTCAACGTCAATATTTACACGTTATTTCAAAACTACTCAAATTTGGATAGAATCCTCCCAGATCGATCACAACTGAACCTACTCAAAAATGGCTAAACTATGTTGGGAGTGACAAGCTGACACATGAGCAACATTGGCATGGATCCGACCGACGTTGTTCAATTGTTAACCTGTCACTCCCAACATAGTTGACCCATTTTTTGATCGATTCAGTTTTGACAATTTCAGTTTTACTCAAATTTGGGTAGTTTTCAAACAGCGTGCACTGAGCATGCAACCAAATATATGGTTTTCTTTGGTAAGGGCCAATTTCACAAACGTAAACACTGACTTTTCACGAATTTCCTGAGAATGAAAACTCGCTCAAGTAAGCCACCACGATGCTTGTGTGTAGAGAAAGTCCCCATAGCTGATAGAATTGCTGGGTTACATGGATTGACTTTGAATTACAAGATATTTACGAAAGAAACCATTGCTTAAGTTTCCGACATTGGCCCATATGAAGAATTAGTCAAATCACGAAAATTTAATTTTGACAGATCGATGTCCAACTATACCAGTTATACCACTGAGGAAACACAAAAAAAGGGGTCAACTTTTAGTCAGCAGTTTTGCACGAAGTTCCAAGAGCAAATTTTCATTACGTCGAATGTAACAAAGGTAAACAAAGTCGAGCTATCAGTGTCAATCGATGCTCCTGCTATTACACTATATACTGTCCGAATATAGGATCACATCCCATTATTAAATTTATTTACCAGTCGAATTGCTTTTTGACGTAATCACCTTCCGATCAAAATAGTTTTCGATGTTACTTAAGTCACCCGATTTCTATGGAGATGCCGTTTGCCTTAAGTAACAGCACTAAGAAACCCGTGAAAAGTGTACTTTCGTCGTTTCGCTTTCTCATTATTAAAGTGAATAAATCGAACTGTTTGTTGCTAAGATGATTTCGGTGGTCCTAAAATGATGAATGGGCTGCACGTAAGGAGACGTAATTGATCATTCTCCCGAATATCCTGGTAAATACACTTTGACTTAAGTAACAATAGGGGCCACCAAACGACGTATAATAACTTTTGTCTCAAAAACCAGCATTTCTTAGCATGAAAGCTAGCGATTTGCATTTGTATGATTAAAACCCGGCTAAATATGTTAAACATTGCTATCACTATGAGATTATATGTGTTTAATTGGAAATAGGAATAACTTTTCGGTCATCAAAACAAAACTTTATTTTTCTCGGATCGGTGCGAATGTTACTTACGACATAATGAAAATTTGCTCTTGATATGTTATGTGCAAAACGTCAACACTCAACAGTGATGCCGTTTTATATTATATTGTTTGTGTCCTACTTATCAACGTGTGCCTTAATAACGCCTGGCTAATATGGACCAACAGGTCTGTTCCATAAAAAGGGTGTGCCTTAATATGTCCATGCTGTGTTTCGGGACAGTGTGCAGAGTTGATTGCCCCTTGGGTCACCCTAATGACAAAATAAAATAAATCAGGGGGTTAATATTTTGCGATAAGGAGCAACACTACCATTTTTTACGAAATTGTCAGAACCACTATATCGTGTTGCATGCATACCGGTCCTGTGGCGCAATGGATAACGCGTCTGACTACGGATCAGAAGATTCCAGGTTCGACTCCTGGCAGGATCGATTTACTTTTTTACACCGAACGTTCGCGAAACGGAACGATATCACATCGACGGTCGGTTAGGTTACTGGCGACGGGTCTAAGCGAGGCGCATTTAAACAAGTTTCTAACAACACCGCCAGCCAATGTAATATCAAGAGCGCACTGCTCTATTTTGGTACATTTGACATTCAACCAGCTATAGTATAAAAGCCAAGCAAGCAGCAGCCCCGCGCTTCCTCTCTAGTCGGTACTACAACTATTTATTACTTAAAAAAGTGTTATTTGTCAGAAGTGGGATTCGAACCCACGCCTTCAGAGAAGACTACGACCTGAACGTAGCGCCTTAGACCGCTCGGCCATCCTGACTATATTATTGTATTACATGAAACGGCCTTGACGAAAGTTGTTCAAGTTCTGAACAGCGCACCAACATCTTTTAACTCAGAGCGTAAAATTTTAAATCGAATTGTTATTGAAATTTAGTGAAATTTAGATTTTTTTTATATCATTTATAGCTTTTGTGCGCTGTATCACTTGTGTTATACATAAGTTTCTATATAGTTAAACGATATACAAAGCACTCGAGCAGTGACACCCCACAACAGAGAAAGCATTCTGATAAGCACTCTAGGCAGCGAAAGCTTCCGTAATTCACTTTTTATTGCTTCTGCATCCCATTATTCATAATCAATAAATGAATGAAACTTTAATTGGTTTTATACGTCACATGCAACACATTCATTCTGCACTCGGCACTCGGCACAGGCACGGCACTTCTACCTATTCCCATCTGCGCTTCTGAGATGCACTTTGCGTGGGAGAGTTTGGCTTGGTTTGGTTAGTTAGTGTGACACAGTTCACGAAAATTCAGCCAACCGTTATCCGCATAAATGCATCTCGCATGTTCATGACGATGATGATGATGATGATGATGATCATGATGATGGTGATGCGTTCGCTTGCATGTCGATGTGGCCATCGTGTTGGTCTGTTGGTTAGTTGGTGGTCCTTTGCAGCATTCCTGCCGACTGCAGAACTGCATACTGCACCGCACGTTGTCTGTCGGCTGCACACCTACGTGACCCCGGAGTGCAACCGAAAGATTGCAGATTACCACCAACAGCTCAGCTCTCGACCGAGCCACTCATGCCGGGAACTGACTAGCAGCCGGGAGCAGCAGCCAATCTCTCACACCAAGTGGTCCTGGTGGCTGCAAACTCGCCTACCTACCAACGACGACGACGACGACGACGACGATGATGATGATGGCAATCCGTGCCTGCCTCACCGCCTTCCGTTGCAATATTTATGTTGATTCGCATATTGTGGTCGTGTTCATTTTGTATGATTTACGGATGACTGATTGGAATTTTTTAATTCAATTAGCTTGATCTACGCGCGTTTGCCATAACCGCCCACGCCACAGCTGCAAATGGTTCGATTTTTCGGGGACGGTTTTCCCTCATCATCATCATCAACACCGCATCAGACAGGTCGGGCAAACGAGCAAGCACTTGAATCGAAAAGGAAAATTAATTGAGTTTTCCCGAGATTTACGTTCATTTTTTGTCCCAACCTCTGCCGTTGGGGTTCAAAGTAGCAATATAGGAAGAAAGAAAAAAAAAAGACTCTCATCGACAAGTGCACCCCGAGCTGGAATTAATGTTTACAAATAATCAACGGAGCGACACTAAATTTACAGAACTAATTTACATTGGCACGGCTCTTTCACTCGGGTGGAGAATGCTTTTCCATGGAAAAGAGGTGAGCCGCAGCCGGAGCAAATCGGTGAAGCAATATTTTCCGACAGCTTTTCTATCGAAAATGCCAGCTATTTGATCGTGGAGGATGAGGAACGAACGCAAATTGGTGAAAAGATGTCGTTCTCGAGACGGTTTCTTGTTGAGCAAATTCGGTTTGTGAGCTTGGTTTCCCTTTCTATTGATGGAAATTATTCAGCTGGAAATTGATGGTTGCAGCTGATGAAAAGTTGAAACATTTCAATCGAGAAAAAAAAACGTTTTGCTTAATCGAGTTAGAACAAGTTCCGTTCTATAATCTCTGAATTTGGTTGGATTTGGAAGTGCTCTGGATGCTGTTGGAGTGAAAAACGGAGGATGCTGTTGATGTGAAAAATTCTAGTGCAACATATTTATAACAGTCATAATATCTATGACCTAGGTATGATAGATTTCGATGTAACATCCCACTCTCATAATATTGCGGTTTTAGACTGCAATCTACAGTAATTGTTCGCTAACTCGGCGTTCTTTAACTGGACTGCTTTTTAACAGGGCGTTCGTTAACTGGGCTGTAGCCTAGCAGTCATACGTCAAAAATAGACGTCACATTTAGGTTGACAATTCATTGTGAAAATTCGTGAGGGGCATTCGAATGGAATATTAAGTGTTAATATAAATAAACTTGATTTTTTTTCCATTTCTCGCTGAAATCAGGACTTTAATACGTTTATCGAAAGCGTTAAGCCTTTCTAAACTCGCAAAATTGTATGTTGTGAAAATAACAATAACAAACTTCACACTGCTTCAATCAGGGTGCCTTCCATTCATTTTGACTAAAAAAATGTTTTAGGAAATTATGGAATAATACGATATTATGATGGTATTTTCTATGTGTAAGGAACAAGACAAATTTTTAAAGTTTGTGTTTGACACATAAAACCTGCAAATTTAGCTTTGACAGAGCCACAATGAGCGTTTTTCTGATCGCCTCTTCGCGAAGAGTGAAGAGCGAAGAGTGGGTGAGATAAATAACAAAATCGCTTATTGCGACTCTCATGCAGCAACATTGGCTGGTATTATGTGTCAAACACAAACTACACAATCTTTTCTTGTTGCTTACACAAACAAAATATTATTATAATATCTTATTATTCCATAATTTTATAAAACATTTTTTTAGCCAAAATGAATGGAAGGAACCCTGGCTTCAATTCAATGCACATTAAATTTTTTAATGTCGATGAAACAATTCATCGAAGTTCCCCTCAGTGATTTTTGACGTTTCACAAGTCAGCCCAGTAAGCGAGTGGAATTCGCTAAGTGGACTGTGTTTTTAGCCCAGTTAGCGAACAAGTACTGTATCTGCCAAAAGCCAAAAGTTTCGAAATAGCGGAGAGTATTTTTCAACATTAATTTATAGTCATATCCATGCTTTGTCATCCAACAACTGGACCAATGGCAGGATTGAATTAGTTTACAAATAATTTGACTATACATCATCCGATATCCTTCTATAATCGGTAGTCGGTACCAGTGCGGTAAAATATCAACTCTAGAGTAACATTTGAAATGGGCCTATGTCCAAAACGTAAACAAATCGGGTTTTGATACCATTCGCATGAATGGTATGAAGATGGGTAATTATGGTGTTTTGTATCATTCTCCCAGTTCTAGTGACCAGCGTTTTGTTGAAGTTTTAGAGAATTGGCTTGAGACATTCCTTGATTCTAGTAAATTAAATATATTGGCTGGTGATTTTAATATTAATTGGCGTGATAACCATAATTCGAATCATTTGAAGCGTTTAGCTGAGTTTTTTTTTAATTTAAAGCAAACGGTAAATGAGTATACGCGTATTTCCAGGCACAGTAGAACTTTAATTGACCACGTTTATTCCAATTTTGATTCCATTTGTTCAGTTTCGGATACTGATTTGAAAATAACCGATCATGAGACTTTAGTGATTAATGTCTTAGACCATGTTAACGATAACGATAATTTTGTAGGAAAGGAAATATTCGATGCAAGCTGTTTCGAATCTTGTTGAGAGAAGCCTGGATTTTCCATTCGCGGCCGGTAACTTAGATGAATCTACAGCTGTTTTTAATAACGCTTTGAAAACGTGTACCAACCAACTAGTTGAGTAAAAGTTTGTTTCTTTGAAAAACTCGAACAGCTGGTACAATTTGGGTCTTTTGCGTCTTAAACGGAAAAGGGACGTATGGTACAAAAAGTTTTGTAGATCAAATAATAACAATCATTGGAATAGGTACACAATCGCGCGTAATAAGTATTCACAATCGATAAAGAAAACTCGTTGTGAATATGTTCAAAGGAAGATTGATCAGCGTCATAACAACAGCAAAGAGTTAGGGAAAATTTTGAAATCTTTATTTAAACGTAGTAATTGCAAACCGCGGTCCATAACTTTTAATGGCACATTAGAACAGTCAGAACAAGTAATTGCAGCTAAGTTTAATGATTATTTCGTAGATAGCGTTTCATTGATTAATCAATCTATTGAATTGGTCGACGAACCTGACGAAATAAAACAGCCAGTTAATAGTAGTTGTAGATTTGAAGTTTTTCACCCAATTACATTAGATGAACTTAGAGTTATTTGTTTTTCATTAGGAAAATTGGCTGGAGTAGATAATGTTAATTCTAGAGTTATTCAAGATTGCTTTCATGTCATTGGCCACATCTTGCTGGACCTTATTAATGAATCATTACAAACTGGACATGTGCCACAAATTTGGAAGGAATCCTTAGTGGTCCCTATTCAAAAAGTTGCTGGAACGATTAAAGCCGAAGAGTTTCGTCCCACCAACATGTTGCACACATTAGAGAAAATTTAAGAACTTGTTGTTTAAGGCCAGCTGTTGGAGTATTTAAATAGTAATAGTTTGTTGATACCAGAACAATCGGGATATCGGGAAGGTCATTCTTGTGAAACCGCGTTGAATTTGGTATTAGCGAAGTGGAAAAATAACTTGGAGTGTAAAGATACGATTGTTGCTGTTTTTTTGGATCTTAAACGCGCTTTTGAAACAATTTCTAGGCCCTTATTGTTAAGATCAATCAAGCGCTTTGGAATTACGAGTACTGCATATAAATGGTTTGAAAGCTATTTGTCTGACAGAACTCAACGGACTGTTTTTAATGATTCTGTTTCCAGTCCCGTGGGGAATAACCTTGGAGTGCCCCAGGGAAGTGTATTAGGGCCCCTGTTATTTATTATGTATATTAATGACTTGCGACGTGTTTTACGATTTTGCGACATTAATCTTTTTGCAGATGATACTGTGTTATTCATTGCAGCTAAGGAGTTAGATGATGCCGTTTTACACTTGAATGAAGATTTGCGTTCTCTAAGTAGATGGTTGAAGTATAAGCAGTTAAAATTAAATACAAGTAAAACTAAATTTATGGTAATTTCGCGGAATCGAGTAAATGAGAACGTCTCTGTTGTAATTGATGATGAGACTATTGATCGCGTTCGGGAGATTAAATATCTTGGCGTGATTATTGATGACACACTTAAGTTCAACTCTCACATTGACAATGTCATCAAGAAAATTGCCAAGAAGTATGGAATTCTATGTCGACTGAAAAACGATTTAACTATTGCCAGTAAAATACAGCTATACAAATCAATCATCTCTCTTCATCTTGACTTTTGCCCTTCCATTTTATTTCTGGCCAATGCAACACAAATATTGAGATTACAGCGCTTGCAGAATAAAATAATGCGTTTGATTTTGAGATGTTGAATCTATTACATTCCTCTACTTTGATGTTAGACGCCTTACAATGGTTGTCGGTGAAGCAAAGAATTGTATATTTGACTATGGTGTTCATTTTTAAAGTAGTTAACGGTTTGCTGCCTCGATATTTGTGTGATCGAATTGAAAGAGGAAGTGACTTTCATAGATATAATACTAGAAACGCGGTTGAAATAAGAACACCACATTTCTTGACTTGTGCTTCACAAAATTCATTATATTATAAAGGAATAAATGTTTTCAATTCGATGCCTAGACATATCAAACGTTTAGCAACACTTACAGAATTTAAAAGACACTGCATTTCACACGTTAAAATTGTCTTTTGAACAGTTATCCAGTGATTTTTTTATGAATTGACAAATTATGTATCTTGACGAAGTTATCTCTAACGGATTATTTTATATGGATAGCTGTCATAACGACTTTTTAATAATTATTGTAGCACTGCCAAAACTATTTCTGTTCGCCACGAGGGTTAACTCTTGATTGCTTGTAATACTTATGAATATTTTAGGTGGACAAAAAGGCGAACTAAGAGGGTGACGCCTGAACTTTTCCACATTTATATCGCTGTGAAGCAACTGTAAACTCTAGAGGAAATGTATATCTATAACTGAAACCAGTTCGATTTTGTTTGCCAACCTGGTTAAAATGTCGTATTTAATTATCTTAAAGATAAATCGTCCAGCTCAAACCTTTGTAGGGGTAGGGGGTGGGACAATCATCATCATCATCTTTAGCACCGCTCGATAGCCACTAATCGTGTAGGAAAATTCCGCATAATCGAGAAAAATCATTAAAAATAACACGATTTTTCGATTCATTAATAGGCCCGCACGCTTAAACGGCCAACCATTCATTTATTTCATTTCATTGATAAGCCTAGTGACGTAGAAGGGCCGATGATTGAAAATTTTCAAACCAAAGCTAGGCCCTACTGGTTGAGGCAGGCCGATGATTTGTTTTGAATGTATTGAAAGGCTTAGCAAAGGGCGTACCCTTTCTGATGACAAGCACAACGGCCTAATAAAAAGGGCCTATCCATTGAAAGATTCACAAAAAGGCTTATTAATTTAGGAAATTCAATTGTTATCGATTTTCATCTATTTTTGAAAGCTTTGTAGCCTTTGCTCCATGCTGTAAATATTAAATTAGTCATAAATAAAATTAGCACGAAATATATCAAATCCATACGCCAAAATCTATGCCAGTAGCGAAACGACACTAACTGATTTACGTTAAAATTGGAATGCCTCGCGAGTAACGCCACTCGACCTTGCGTAGTTTCTCCCAAGGCTGAGTCCAGGGAAACCTTCGGGAAAGTTGGGGGAAGAGAGAGTGTGGCTACACCCGACTTTGAACGAGTGGCCAACGATCAGAATAATCTCTCGCATTACCGATCTCATTCGAAGAAGTTCGCGGGAAAATCGAACTTCCGTTAAGTTCGGCCGAGGTCACCTTCCCTAATCTGAGGGTCACGGTTTCGCTTCACTTTCGTCCGAACCGCAGTTTACAGTGGAAGTGTGTCGTTTTGTTCGCGTTAATGTATAGTTTTGTATAGTAAGTGAAAACAACGTGGTTTTACTTGTACTTAAAATTCTAATTTATCGTTGTTTGTTTAGTTATAGCAAATCATAAGCTAAATATAGTGTGCGGCATAGGTTAGATAGAAAAACAATCTAGGCCAGGTAATGTGCTCGTCGAACAACATTTGTGCTTTGTGCTTTGTACTTAATATTAATTTCAACAGCCGACGACTACATCCAACTTCCGATGATATCACCTGCTTTCCCGGGGCGAAAGATCCCGGCAACCGTCACCTTGTCCGGTGGAAAGCGATCAAATTTCTCATCGCGTATCGGGGCTTGGTGGATACCAACTGCCATTGTTGGAGAGATCACCGTCCACCCACGTGGAAATCGTTGGCCGTCCAACGGTCGAACATCATCGTCGCTGCCGATAACAGCAGCGCAGCAAACAACAGCAGCGAAAACCAACTGGTGAGTCCGTTCCAATTTCTTTGTTGAGTGTGGCGTCCAGCGAGGGAGCCACGGAGGACCTTTTTTGCCGACCATAAGGTCGAAGAGCATATTTTGCTAATATGTGGACAAGTCCAATGATTTAATGGTTGGGTGTAGGCATTTAAATCGTGCGCACGTATCGTCAGATATGGACGCCCACCCCACCCATTAATAATAGACACCCGGGTGCCAAGCTTCGTCGTTTCCCGCTTGCTGCATCGTCGTGGGATTAGCCGAGGAGACAGAGAAGAGCACAGCACAGATAGGAGGTAGTTGTACCGAACGCACACAAGTATAGGACTAGAAGTATAGATAAGTAGAATCAAGGGGAGTAGAAATACAAACAATCACTACAAATCCGCAAAAGCATGCTTTAGTTTAAAAACAATAAAAATCAACTTACCGTTTTCCGTTCGTAAATAAATGTTTTGATTTGAAATCGATGTTATGTTGTTGATCAGTCCTATCAAATATTAGAATGAGAGGAAGAAAGTATTTTTACGTTGTTTCGCGTCCGTGTAATTATGTTGTTGTCTTCCGCGTGGTCGGAATTTGACTGTTATGTTGCGTACCTCTTTTGCTGCAGCTGCGCCTCTGGCGGAATTTAAGTGAAGCTACCGATGAGGATAACTTGACGTGAAACGTCGTTTAGGGTTTGTGTATTCTCTTACCGGGAGCTTTTCAGAATTATTTCGATGTTGTGAGAGATTATGCTGTTTCGCAATAGGGTTTTCTACTCGATCAAATTCGGTAGTAGTCAAGCTGGCTCGATCTCTTCTTTCTATGAAGATTTTCAAGAGATCACGTTAACCAAGCATCCCATCGTCCTTATAATAAATTAAGAGATAGCGGAGACAGGCAGGAAGAAATGTATCCACCAGCTGACTATCAGCTTGACTCGTTTGATAGATTGGACAGCTTTGGCAACAGATCGAGTAATCGATTAGACGATGGCAGAGACAGGAACCGAGAAGATTACCCACCGCCGGGTCATCGGCCTGATCCAATCGATAGGTTAGACGACTACGGAGGCAGAAATAGGCGAGGTTATCAGCCAGATCGACCTCCACATCGGATAGCCGAAACGGACATTATAAATGCAGATCGACGAATGGAAAAATGGCACTTAAGGTGAATCGCTGTAACATCCTTATTCTCGGAACCACTTCGAAACTTTAAGTGCACAAATATCAGCTTCAACCAGACGTGCAACATTCAAATTGTTACTCCACGTTAGGTGCAATGCAGCATACATGAAGTAGCAATACGCCTTTTTAATGCACCACCAATGAAGAGGGCGCCACGCGAGTTCGAGAAGAACCGTCAACCAAACCGTTTGTTTACATCAGAATAAGTATTTTCCCCAACGCAAATAACAGCATTTTTCATTCAAAATCTTGCCAATTTCCATCGGTAATTGTCTTATTGTACGATTTTCCACAAATCTGAACTGATTTGCACTTTAACTATTCACACACAAGAAATCCGGAAGATCATAACCACTAATGCATTTTTCTAATTTTCCATTTTTTTCAACAAAAAAAATTCCTGAATACCAGCAGGATCTTTTCAAAAACGTTACAGAATTAAATTTTTCAACTGTAGATTAAGTTTTGCAGCATCTCAGATGAATCAATTTATCAGGAAAAGTAAAAAAGTGTTCCGCTTCCTATGTCTCAAGGCAAAAATTTATGCTCACAACACTCTTTTTGACGTTCTCCTATTCACCACCAGAGGTTAAATCGATCGTTTAGTTTCTATTAAAAAAGCCTATTTCAGGTGAAATGGTTCACCGATTTTCGGGATTTGTGTAATTGAAAATTCGAAGTGGAAGTGCATGCATAGCCTACGTGGCGGCCATTTGTGGACTCTGCAAGGAATCACCTTAACGTTCAGTGGAGATTCACATCAGAGGTCGTTGGAAGATTTCCTACATAAAATTCGCAGGTTAGCTACGATGGATCGGATTTCGGGCGACATCCTTCTTCAACGAATCCATACCATCTTGCGTGGTGAAGCGAACGATTGGTACCTGTGTTATGCAGATGAATTTTCGTGTTGGGCGGATTTTGAGCGAAAAATCCGATATATGTATGGGAATCCCAACAAAGACCAAGGAAACAGGCAGAAAATCTATGAGATGAAACAACTAAGAAATGAGACGTTCTTAACGTTTAAGATGGAAGTAGAGCGTCTGAATTGGCAAATCAAAGTTGGCACTCGTGGAGAATAGAAGAACTATGAAAGTGATGATGGTTTCAAAATTTTCCACGGGGAAGTATACGAGTGCAATCTTAAAATGCTTTTATTTTGTGAATGGAGCATTTTATTTAAATCTGGTTAGTGCTACGTTAGTAGAAAACTTCAGGACTACTCAATAGACATATAATACAGAAAACTTAATTTCTTTTCATATTTTTAGGTGTAAACATAGACTTCCGCTTTTCTACCACTGTAGCAGTAACCAGATTTAAATAAAATGCTCCATTTTCAAAATAAAAGCATTTTAAGATTGCACTCGTATACTTCCCCGTGGACAATTTTGAAACCATCATCACTTTCATAGTTCTTCTATTCTCCACGAGTGCCAACTTTGATTTGCCAATAAGCTGCTAAGCGCATATTTTGGATGTTGTTTACTGAGATACAGTTACTATTGTTATTGTGAACAATATAAATGCCTAAAATACTTCAATTTTATTAAATATGAATTGAATAGTGGCGGAGAAATTTAAAATTCATTTTCTGGTTTGTTTACGTTTTGGACATAGGCCCATTTATAATGTTACTCAAGAACTCATTCTTTTGAAAATGACGTCTGACAGAGGAATCTTCAGTCAAATCTGGCAACCGTTTACTTATTATCATGGTCATTCGTAAACGCGTTTAGATTAGATTGGTTTACTCATGAATCAATCGTATCGTTTCTTTGGTAGGCTAATTAGATTGATCTCACGTTTCACGGTTTTTCACGCCCAATCACATTGTTGACTTTTGTCATTCGATACAAAGCGCATCTCATTTGAGTCGGTCAATTTTTATCAATTGATTTCCACGTGATTAGAGAAATTATATGTCATTCGAAAATGGAGTGTACAACTAAACGTAAAAGCGAAGGTAAAACAAACTTTTTCGAACTGGGTGCTCAATTCGTGCACCGAGACGGAGACCGCGCCTTTTGCCGGATTGAAGGTGAAAAGTGAATGGACCATTGAAAAAATTGATCACACAACACGGACTAATGGGTGACTGGCGAACCAGTCTTGAAAAAAAGCCTCGGAGTGTCCCGAAAACATCAGTTCTTATCGATAAACCATATCGTTTGGCCATTTTCCACAGAGATGGCGCTGTTCCGCTGGTAGGAAGTGACAAAAATTCCCAGCTAGAAATTGAGAGAAGTCGGAATAATTCGCTTTCGGTGCATATTAAGGTCAAAAAAGAGAACGACAAACTAAAGAAATTAGTCAGGGACTTTGTCGTTCAGTTTTTTTTCCCGGAAATTATTGTTAAACAAGCTACAATTAAATAAAAATGATTGTCCCAATACTTATTCCTACCAGTCCCCAGAGAGTCAAAAAATTCAAATTTTAGAGAGAAAAGTTGCTTTCACTTGTTGAATGTCTCAACATGTTTGTGATTTCCCTCTCACAGACTACAAAATAGCGTACCTAACACTGCAAAACAAATCTGTTACAACTAAACATGCATTTTGATTAACATCTGAAGTCCCTCCTTTTTTACATATTCTGCACACAAGATATAGATTCATAGAAATCGGCGAGAAGTCATGTGAGGGGTGAGCTATTTTGTGTGCAGAATGTGTAAACAAGTTGTTACTTGGTATGCAAAATTGTTACTTGGGATCTCGCGCAAACTTGCAACATCATCAGAAAGGGCAAGGTGAATTGGCGTATTTACAAAATAAACAACTCGTTTGAAGACGTAAAGTTTCCATAGCCTACTGGTTCCGAGTTATATTGAGTTAAAGAAAAAAAATGTCGAAAATATTAGTTTTTCCTTCTGTTTCGGTTTTTGTTTAGTTTACAACCATATAATGTTATATTTTTCACTTATGCAAATGCATTAAATAAAGAACTTTTGTTAAGAGACATACTGGTTTAAGCTTCAAATTTTGAAGATATTGTTGAAAGAAACGTTTAAATTCGTCAAACTTCCAGAAGAAGACGAAAGAAACTTCCTGGAGACGCTGGCAGAAACTTCCTAAGGTAAATTTCTTCCAATCTACCTTAGGAAGTTTCTGCCAGCGTCTGAAGCAAGTCGGAAGCCAGAGCGCGTACGGAACAGTCGACAGAAACAAGGACATAATTCAAAAAACATCTCTGAAGACTCCGCAATTTCCCTAAAGTTTTCGTAACAATCCTGAAATGCACTTAGGAATTTTGCATAATTCATCGAAATTCCTTAAAAGTTTTTATAATTTTTCTAAAATTAGGGGCTGTTTTGGAGTTCTCAGGTCATCCTCGACGCGCTCGGAATTTTCCTGATTATGATGAGACTACCGGAATATCTCTAATCATATTTGAAGGTCTCTGGACTTTCTTGAAGATTACGAAATCTCTTAAGTGCTCTCACAATTTTCTTGAATTTATTGTAACATCAGCATTGAAGTTCTCTGATCCTCCCGATTTGTTTTAATTTTTAAAAGTTATCGACACGGGCATTAAAAAGCATAGAGCTTCCCATGAAATGTTCTCACAATGTTCTAATATTCATGTAACTTTCCTTACGTTTCCTAAATTTGCAGGAGCCTAAGGAAATTGCCTTAGCTACTCGGAACTCCTTTATAATTTCAGCATTTTTTTTAATTTCATTGAAATTAGTTGATCTGTCCTGATGTTCTCTGAGCTTCACTAAAGTTCCTGAAAACCATTAAATTTCCCTGAAGTTCTTTGGACTTGTGAAGTTTCCAAAATATTTATTATGTTTCCTTAAGTTCACTGGAGTTTGCTGGACTTTTCTGAAGTTTCCGGGAAACTGTCTTAAATTTATCGAAACTTACACAAAAGTCTGGACTTTTCTCCGCAATGGATCCGCAATAAAAATATGATAGCATCCTTGAAGTTCCGGGGAAAGTCGAAAAAACTGGCGGGATAAGATGAAAGAATCATTCGAGCGAAGGCTGAAGAAGGTTCCAAGGTAAGGTGGAAGAAAATTCCAGGGAAAGTTGGATGAAACTTCAGAAAGTTTAAAAATGATTAAAAACTTCCGGAAGTTAAATAATGTTTAAAAAATATTTCTCGATTTCCTAGGAATTACTGGAAAGAAACATCGACTATTTCTCGATTGATGGGTAGCCAAAAACGAATGCAAACCTTAGTCGAAAGAGTATCAAGCATAAGGCATCTTTAGAGATGATTTTTTTTTTTGTATTTTGAAGGCTCAAAAAATATGAGGTCTCTCACAAAAATTTTCTCCGAAATTCGAGCGCGGGCAGGCAATAATAATTTTAATTATTAAAAAAAAATCGGTATACATCGGTATTCTGAAGAACCTTATCTGTATATCGGTATCTAATTTGGAAATCGGTATATCTGGCAACGCTGGTGGTACAGACGTTTTTGACGTTTAATCGTCTTTCTCTATCCAGCACACAGGGATGAACGGTTGGTTTGTTTTCCCACTAATCTGTTTTTCTCTTGCTCACACTCCTTAACTTTAATTGGTACATTAGTGTGCGCAGTTTAAAAGTCAAAAAGCTTTACACGGTAACCGCATAATACCTAATAATGACAACCAAGTAATCATTTTCGAGCGAAACTGATGGGACTACCCATTAAATGAGTAAAATTTTACCCATTTATGCGTAATTACAACTACAAAAACAAGTAGTAAATATTCATTTTTGAGTAACAAATACTCATATATGGGTAATATTTTTACTCATTTAATGGGTAGTCCCAGTCTCCCTCGAAAATGATTACTTTGTAGTCATTATTGGGTATTTTGCGGTTACCGTGTATGGACGGGATAGCTGGATTGATTTTAGAATGGGTCCTATCTCAATTTTTCGATCAAAGAATCGATTAAATTTATTCGGTTTCTACCGCAACCGCGAGGGATTTGCAATTGCAATCAAAAGCTCAAATCTTGAACTGCTGATTGCATGTATCAGTATTGAAAATCCATCGCTCAGATCGCGGTAGCGAATGAAGTTTAACTTCCAGCTGATCAAGTTGTCAGCTCGGTTTTCATTGTCAAAGAAAATACGCCGATAATTAATATGCGTGCGCACGGTACGAACACAAAGGGCACAGGGCAGGAACAAAAAGCATATATCCAGAACAACATGTGAAAAGGGCATACAAGCTTTTTGTAAACAAACCTTTGTAGGCCCTTTTTTCACCAACCGAGGGTCGCCCACGCAAACCAGCAATATCATCGGGAAGGGTAAAGTGTCCCCTACCCGGTGATGTTAAAGGTTTGCGTTGGTGTCATATGGGTGGCAAGAAAAGGGTATAAGAAGGTTTGTTTACAAAAAGCTTGTATGCCCTTTTCACATGTTGTTCTGGATATAGAGATTAGTGACGTTTAACGCACGCACACTAGCGGGGGCAACGCCGTGTAAAGTTGTTTATTATTTTCCTCTGGCTAACCTAAAAAATGTATGAAACTAGATCTGTCAAAATGAGTTTGACATCGATTTGTTATGTATTTTCCTCGGATATTCATTAACACGCTCTCACATATCGCACCAATACAACCGGACGTGAAAATCTCTATAACCCGTTTATCAATAGATTGCGCTCATGACAGCGTTGAAATTATTGTATTCGGGAAATGATTAAGTGAGCTCTCTTGATAATTATTTATCTAAGGTGCATTGTAACCCGTTAAACAAATTCAATTTGATTGCTGTTTAAATTCAATTTTAGCTATACAACGGGGCTCTACGCACAGCAAAAAATAAATTTTAATATTACATTCAAAAGGATGCCCTTCAATCATGTTGAAAATCTCATGTTATTTGTATGGCCACAAAAATAAACAAATGCAGTAAAAGTAGCGTAATGTCAGTTCATGCACTGTATTTATGATAATTTTGTCCTTTTTGGCATGTTTTCGACACGATTGAAGTGCATCCACTTTGATGTAATATTAAAATTAATTTTATGCTGTGCGGTATTCAGAAAGTTTTTCCTAGAAAACAAGGAAAGATTTACTCATTCACGAAGTAACACTTTTTTCAAAAAGTAGTAAAGGAGTAAAAAAAGACTCAACTTTGAGTTAATCCCTTTGTTAATAAAAGACTATACTATTTTGAGAGAAATCCTACTCAACTTTGTGCTAGTCTCATCGGCTGTGTACGGCGTCTAACGATGTGATAACTGTCACATCCCCAGACGATCTGAAGCAAAATGCACAGGTAAGCTGTTTTATAACCTTGCAACCGATCGTCTCCCTCTGTTCTCTCGATAGTCACATGATTGGTTGATTGCGGCCAAATAGCTTGATCAATTTTCAGTAGTTTACTAATCATTAATTACGACAATCTTTATACCAAACAAATCTTACATTAATTTTGACTCAAAGGGTGTGAAAAGAATTTTAGTTCATCAATAAATGGTTATGTTATAAGCGTTTAAAACCTAACACTATTTCGTCACATAATTTTTTGATTTGCACCACAGACGAATTTCAACACGGTCCACTGCACCGTTGGTAGCACTTCACTTTTGCACTGGTTTCAACCGGATTCGATTTCGTTTGATCTTTTTGGGTACATTATCCACACATAACCATAAACTCTACCTGTGGCAAAAACTTCATTTAATTCTGAGACCCTTCAGCCCATTTTGTGCAATGATAAGGTGACATATATTTTGCCTATGGTTCAATTGCGAGATTCGATTGGAAGCTTAATCACATTAGTTGTCTAACTCGATAATCAGAATTATTAATTTATCTTGTAAATTTATGCCAAATCTGTTACTTAGTCAGCGTGCGCCAAACATCCCAAAAAGTAACATACACTGTTCAGCTTAAAATTTCAATCCCAAAAGTGCTTTAAAAATCTGATCCAGCACGAAATGAAATCTGAGCTCTCATTACGGCTAAAATGCAACACGACATCCTTCATCCAAGTGTGGCCATTGTTCCCAACAATTAAGAGCCACAAAAGCGTACACTTAATCAATTTCACCAATCACCCTCGTCGTCGTCGTCGTCGATGGTCGTCGTCGCTGTCTGGAAATCCGATACTCATTATTCCTGTTCGATGATGCTGGCAGCTATGATGTCTTCTAACCATAGTCTAAAATCCAGAACAGAGATCCATTCCGCGAGAAGGTTTCATAACTCGTCGTACAAGTTATGGGCGTTAGGATATTCGTCCCTTTTGGTTTGCTCCAACGATAAGGTATAGCCGCATAGGTCCGTCCGTCCGTTAGGAGGAAACGGATTTATAATCCCACACGTAACCCAATTGTTTCCGATGATGTTTACATGCACAACGATGATGGCGGTGGTCAAACTGGTGTACTGCAGTTTGACTTGTACCGTAAGGTGAAGACTAGTTGCGTGCCTTTCAGAAGACCCACGGTCAGTAATGTGCTTTTAATGTACTTACGATATCCATCACGAGAGTCATCTGCTGCATTGCTAGTCGAAAATTGAATATCCCGGTGGCAGTAGAACATGATATGGTAATATAAGTCAATTTCCACGATTGTGTTCTTCGGATATTTGAACAGTCCGGAAGCACCTGAACAAATAGCATTCATCCCTCGCTGTGCTCATGCCAGCGTACCTCAACTTCACCAATCGTTTCTATTAGTCAAGACAAATTAATATTGACAGATTAAATATCCCTCGCCGACCGCACGGTACTGCTCCCAGGAGATCGTTCCGAGGGAACCGGAATCTTCTTCGCCCGGTCGCTTTTGGTTCCAATCCAATCTCCGCTTTGCACGCCCGAACAACACTGTCTGCGGTTTCCATGGTTCACTCTCTCTCTCTCTCTCTCTCTCTCTCTCTTTCTAATCCTTATTACATCATGACACAGCAGCCATTAAACGAAGACGTGTAGGATAAAAAAAAATATATTGGCAGAAACGTGAGGGTGCGGTCAAAAATGTATTTCCCCATAAATATCCACCGACCGAACTCTAGAGAATCCTCCTGTCAGCAGTGGACCACTGTCGTCCGAAGGCGTTTAAGGAAGCAAGGACACAAAATAAAGCATTTTTATTGAATTTTTTTTTTCGATCCGCAGTCGGGAAAAATCACCCCCTGGGATTAATGCCAGCGCTGTCAGATTGGGATTTGAGTGGGTGTTGCGTGTTGCTATATTGCATCGCATCTCGGTGAGTATTAATAGGATTTTTTTTTCTTTTCTTCGGAAGATGAGACAAGCCCTGAAAGTTATGGGAATGCTGGAAGGTGTTTCCTTACCTATATAAATACCTAGGTGCTTTCGGGATAGAAAGCAATAAATAACACTGGATTGATTGAGTTGAGATGTCCAGACCGTATTTCTTGTCTTGGAAGTGGAAGTTGATTGTTTGCTCTGCGAGTGACTCGAGAACAGTTCCAGGCCCAATAGGGAAAATCAATATTTTGATTCGACCATCTCCGATTTGCATGAAATTTTACATAATTGTAAGTAATGGGCTATCATTCACATTTTTGCAAAAATTTGGCCATTTTGGATCTGGATTTTGTTTTTAAACGGTGTCTGACATTTTTCAATAAACTGCAGCACGAAATTGTCACATCTGATTGGAATGACATCTCAAACAAAGTTGAGAAAAATATACAATGTTATTTTTTATTAATTTTGAATAAAAATTCAATCAAAGCTGCAATACCTCAAAAAGTATACCTAAATTTAAAAGTATACACTGAAACCTCCGTTTACGAAGTCTTTTTTTTACGCAGTATTCAATTTACGCCCCTCTTTTTACGAAGTAAATCCCAAATAACGAGTTTTTTTTTGTGATTTTGGGAAACTGGGATACACTGTGAAATACCCCACAATATGGGTATTTTTGTATTGTCCATGACTTGGGCAACACAGTTAAAATCTGTAGTTTTTCACTCCTTGTGGTATCTTGTCTGCTAAATTTTTCTTTCAATTGAAGAATTATTTCTTCAAAATCCTGTGTTGCACTTGTTTGGTCCTCCTGCGGTCCTAGTTGAAAAAGATGCTTCCTCACTCCTTGGTTGATTTCCTTAATTTTATGTTCAGGATAGTAAACGTTGTTTGACTTCTTTGCATCGATCGGTGAAACTTGAATCCTTGCAATTCCTCGGTTGAATATTTCGATGTTAACAGATCGCGAAAATGCATCATCAGTTGGTGCAGTTGTGGCCACTGATATTGTTGATGGTATCGTTGACATGCTGGGTACTTCAGGCAAAACCCTTCCAACAACAGTTTCCGAGTTTCAGCGATGATTTGTTTTTCACCTCTTCTAGCCCCGTCTTTCAACTTCTCGACGGCAAGATCCGCAGATGCGTAAATTGGAATTCATTGTATCTCCGGAATATCCAATTGTGTTCAAGTTCTGTTTCGTATTTTCTGAAAGAATTCGCAGATCCTTTTTTATATATTTTAATTTTTTATCGGTTGAATACATTGGATCATAACAAATCGGTTATCCATATATTTGTACTGGTGAACGCTGAAAAATACGTAAAAATATAAATATACTTATTTTTTTTATACACATTTAACTCTTTTTTTTTTTTTAGTTGCGTTTATTTTTCCAGGCTCATTTGCCGTAGCTTTGCGGAGCCGATATTCATCGTTTGGGTTACAAGATTACTTAAAACTAACGTTAGTAAAGCGGGGGCCGATTACTCGTGGCTATCTCGAGGTTAAGGGTAACAAACGGGTGGCAGGGTAGGGATTGAGATCACAAGGTTTTTTAGAGCAATGTGCTCTTAATCTAGAACTAAGCGACATACTGGAGAAAAAGACAAACATGGGGGTACACCGATGGAGACCTAGCGACTTGAGAGAACACAAGATGACACTAACTACTAAATCCTCAGATCGATCAGACATAAATTAAATTAAAATATTCGAGATCTCGGCTCGCCAAGATGTCTCTAACGGGCCGCATAGGTTGTTTTCCTCGGGCCCTGAGGGATGCGGATAACTCGGATGTAGCAACACAATGGAGGGTGCATGACCAAAGCACGTGGTCGACATCGTGATAGCTACTACCACAAGCGCACAAATTGCTGCCTGCGAGCCCGATTCGGAAGAAATGCGAGTCTAACGAGTAGTGATTGGACATGAGCCTTGACATGACACGTATAAAGTCACGGCTCATGTCCAATCCTTTGAACCATGGCTTGTTCGACACCTGTGGGAGAATAGAATGTAACCATCTTCCCAGATCACTCTCATTCCATTTTTGTTGCCAGTTGGTGAGGACGTGCTGACGGGTAATTGAAAAAAATTCCGCAAAGGCGATTTGTCGCTCAAAAATATCGCCTTCCATAGCGCCCACCTTAGCTAGCGAGTCCGCTTTCTCATTACCCGGAATTGGGCAATGAGATGGGACCTAAACTAATGTGATAGTATAGGAGCAGTTAGATAAAGTACTCAATTTAGCTCGGATTTCGGTCAGAAAATACGAGGAGTGCTTCATCGGCCTCATTGATCGAATAGCCTCCAACGAGCTAAGGCTATCAGTAAAAATAAAATAGTGATCAGATGGTAGTGAGGCAATTTGCTCTACTGCGTAAAATATGGCTGCTAGTTCCGCAACGTATACGGAACAGGGGTTTTGCAGTTGATATGAGGCGCTATGAAATTCGTTGAATACTCCAAATCCAGTGGAAGCGTTTATAGTTGACCCATCTGTGAAAAAACTCTTATTGTTACTAACATGGTGGTACTTGTTTGCAAAAATTAAGGGAACAACCATCGACCGATGGTGATCTGGTATTCCACGGATTTCTTGCAACATGGTCAGATCAAAATTTACAGAGGAACTATAAAAGTCTTGGAGGCAAACACGAGAGGAATTGAATGAAGAAGGGCCAATCTCCAGCGTCATGTACTCCTAATAGAGACTCATGAATCTTGTTTGAGGATTTCTGTCGAGCAGCTTCTCAAAGTTTTCTATTACCAATGGGTTCATTACTTCACAACGGATAAGAAACCGGAAGGACAGTTCCGCAAAACGATCTGTCAGTGGGAGAACACCCACGAGTACTTTGAGGCTCATCGTATGCGTCGAGTGCATACAGCCAAGCGCGATTCGGAGGCAACGGTATTGAACTCGTTGCAGCTTCAGGATGTGTGTTTTTGCCGCGGATTGAAAGCAGAAGTTACCGTACTCTAGAACCGACAAGATGGTTGTTCGATACAACCTGATCAGATCTTCCGGGTGTGCTCCCCACCAAGTACCGGTAATTGTACGAAGAAAATTGATTCTTTGTTGGCATTTTTGTTTCACATACGCAATATGTTTTCCCCACGTGCTTTTGGAATCGAACCAGACACCTAAATACTTGAAAGATATATTTTGAGTGATTGTTCTACCCTTTAGTTGAAGCTGTAACTGTGCAGGATGATGCTTCCTAGAAAAAACAACCAACTCAGTTTTCTCCGGAGAGAATTCGATAACCAGCTTCATAGCCCAAGTAGACAAATTGTCTAAGGTATCTTGCAATGGTCCTTGCAGGTCCGGTGCACTTGGCCCTATAACGGACACAACGCCGTCATCTGCAAGCTGCCTTAGCGAGCAATTTTCATCAAGACAACCATCAATGTCTTTTACATAAAAATTATAAAGAAGGGGGCTTAAACATGAGCTCTGGGGGAGACCCATGTAACTAATTCGTGAAGTTGTCGAGTTTCCATGAGAGAAGCTCATATATTTCTCAGACAACAAGTTGCTCAAATAGTTGTTCATAATTGGTGAAAGCCCACTATGGTGGAGTTTATCCGAAAGGACATCGATACAAACAGAATCAAAAGCCCCCTTAATGTCCAAGAAAACTGAACCCATTTGCTGTTTTTGCGCATAGGCCAGTTGAATTTCAGTTGAAAGCAACGCAAGACAGTCGCTCGTTCCCTTGCCTCTCCGAAATCCAAATTGCGTATCTGAAAGTAAACCATTCGACTCGACCCATAGACTTCTTGTTGCAAGATCTCACTAACACCACCTTAACTCGTGTAGCCGTGTAGAATCGATTTGTTTATTATTTTCAACCACAAAATCAGCTGTCAAACTATTTCAACTCTTCCGAATAAAAATTTACGTGAATTCAAAAATGGTTTTAAGGTGTGTGATTCCTTCGTGCTACGTTTATTCAAGCGATAAAACGTATCGGATGTTCCGGCTTCCAGCGGTATACAAACGGTTCAGTGAATCAGAGCGGAATTTGGCCAAAATGCGGCTTGTAGTTTGGGTGAAAGTGTGTGGCTTGACCAAAACTCCGGCTCCCCATCATCGTGTCTGTGGTCGGCACTTCGTCTCCGGGAAGCCTGCAAAGCTTTTGGAGGATAGTGATGTCGATTGGGCTCCTACTTTGAATCTGCAGGATACAGCTGATAATTTGCTAACTATGACGATGGGATCTGAGAGTGATCATCAGCTTGACTCTGGGTGTTCAACAAATTCTGTGGAGTACCCGGAGAGCAGTCCTATCAGTTTCGATACGTCTGTGAATCAGCAGGAGAGCAATGATGAATCAACCTCAACCGTGGACATAAATATTGATTTGGACCCGCCTGTAAATCAGCAAGACACAAGTGGCGAACCAATATCTGAAGGAAATTGTGATCTTCATGAATTGAATCACACATTTCAAAACGAATTGGGGACTGAATTGGAGATCAGTCAAGAGTATGCTCTAATATGAAGGAGTTAGGTTTTAATCTAATGTTAACGCAAATATTTTTCAGGCTATCGTTTCAATTAATCGAAAGTGGATGTCTACGATTGAATGCAGCAACGAAAGGCATCCCTGGTGGCGCATACAGCTTGAGTGATGTTTCACCCTCGGTTCTATCCACTTCTAGCTCGTTCATGGATCAATCTGGAACTTACAAGGCGTCTATTGCAGCAGTCGAAACGAATGAGTACGTACTGAATAAAGAACTATCCATTAATCACGTGTATAATAAAGAAAGATATCACATACCTCTGCTCTATACAAAATTTTGAAAGAAACTGTTCACACAGTAGAAGCACAAAGAAGCAAGATTTGATATTCTACTAAAATAATGAACAATTTAGTTTCACATCTCTAATATATGTATTTAATTACCATTACAGGATTGCTGGACTCACCGTTCAAAATCAGTTCCCTCTTGATGATATCATCTGGCTAAATTGTCAACAATCAACAACAACAGGAGCTGATAATTTGACCGTCATGAATCGATGTCAACCAAACGGAACAGAATCGTCCAATGTGCCATCGAAGGTTGTTTATTACAGTGACGTATGCGTCCAAACGGAAACATGTATGGAAAAGGAAGTGGAGCAATGGAAGTTTGCGCTAGAACGATCCGAGAAAGAAGTCACTTCCCTTCGAGATCACCAAGATAAACTACAGCGGGATTTGATTGACGCAAAAGAAGCTACACAGCTTTCAATGTCTACGCTCGAAGCAAACGACAAAAAATGCCGTTACTTTGCAGGGCTTATAGCTGTGGGCTAACATTAAAGCGTCTCTACGAGTCATTGCAGCAAGATATACCGGATTTTGAAGGACTGGACAAAGAGAAAACCTTGATATTGACACTGCGTAAATTACGATTGAACGAACCATTTTGTACTCTTGGATACCTGTACAATTTAAACCAAACGACTATTTCCAAATATTTTTACGAAACGATTAACGCGATTTACCCGTTTATGAACGCTTTCGTAAGATTTCCGTCTCGAAACGTGTTGAAGCAGCATATGCCGTCAGCATTCCGAAAGAAATACAACGATGCTGTTACAGTGATCATTGACTGCTTCGAAATACATATTGAATCGCCAAATTCTAGAGCCATGATTGCTAGTGCCAATGTGTTTTCTAATTATAAAAAGCACAACACTATCAAAGTGTTGATCGGAGTCAGCGCATCTGGATCCATATTGTATGTATCTGAAGCCTTTGGCGGACGAGCTTCGGACAAAGAAATCGTGAAATCTTCTGGATTTTTGAACTACATTGAAGAAGGAGATTTCGTAATGGCTGATCGAGGATTTTTAATCAACGAATTGTTGGCTCCGATACATGCAACTGTTGCTTATCCAGCTTTCAAGAAAAAAAAAAAAAAAACCAACAGCTACAACCCCTTGATGCAGTTCATTCTAAAGAACTTTCTTCGTTGAGGATCCACGTGGAGAGGTTGACAGGAGTGCTTCGGCAAAAGTTCTTAGTATTGACGGACACCATTCCCATAACAATGCTACAGCACTGGAACAACGATACTCCCGCGATCGATCAAATACTAGTCATAGCTGAAGCCCTGGTAAACTTATGCCCTAGTGTTGTTCCTTCTCTTTGAGATGTTTTATTCTTGTTAAATAAAGAGATTTTTATATTGTTTGTTTCATTTATTCGTAAATTTCTTACCAACCAATTCAGGGAAAATAACATTTTTGAAAAAAGCTATCGCCGTGTTTTTACAGAACAACCAAAAATCATCGTTGCGTTTAATTTCGAACAGCAAAACCTGCTGAGGAGACCACACGTAAAAATATCCAAAATTTGCCTTACAGACGTATATCTGCATCAGAGCTTGAAAAAAATATTAATGTTTAGTTTTTAGCAGGATCTGGCCAGTGTCATTCCGTTCAATGAAGAAGTCCTGGAGCTGTTGTAAGGTCGCAACCATATCTGAACGATTTCGAGCTGAAAAGGGACACTTCACCTCAACTGTTATTATGCCGTGACAATCACAAAGAAAGGTTGCATCCGGTGATGCTCCCATGAACGGATGCTCTTCATAAATCACCAGCCCTGATTTTATTTTCCGCAAATTTTGGTGCAAATGTTGAACTGCGTGAAACAGCTGATCAACAGCTCTCTCCTCATGTTTCTTGCCATATTTGGTCGCTGCTGTAGAGAACGTTATCTCACTAGGATAACACAGTCTCTTAATCAGAGATACGGATGGTCGAGCCAACTGAGTGCTACACACGTCTTTTAAATTGGATGCTGTGATACGTCCACTCCTGAATACATTCCACCACTTGGAGTCACTTTGTTCAGCAGTTAAGTCGTCGATTCGTTTCAACATTGCCGGATCACTCGGAAGGTTTTGGATGTACTCGAATGCACGTTCTCTCAATTCAGCAATCGATTGCATGTTTAACGGGTCATGGAGTAACTGAAGGTTGTAGTCATCCAGCTGTTCTCTCAAATTTGTCGCATACGAGCAATTTGCACAGCAATAGTCCATATTAATTTCACCGCAGTATAGGCTAGCAGCAGTAACATTCAAGCCATCCGCCTGGAGCACGCTTAAGAGGTCTCGACATCTGGATTCGTAACAACTTAACGGATTGATAGACAAAAGGTTTTTTTGTATGCGCCTGCCAAAATCAATATCACGCACCTTTTTATATAAGTTGTCGCTGATACTTGCCGGAGGTTTTCTCCAGTATGCCGGCAAATCTGTTACCGACAACTGGAAATGTAGAAGCAAATAAAAATCATATAATATCATAAAAACACCTCAATGCTAAGCTAATCAAACTTGAAATATATGAGAAGTAATTACCAGGGAAGCAACAACGACCTATTTACCTTTTTTTCGAGGACGGATGTTCGAATTCCTTCAAGGGCAAATAAGGTAGCTCCTTTGTGACTGCATGCTTCTAGAAGCCCGATAGCGCAGTTGCAATGTGCTGCAAGGATCTTGCCATGCTCATCAATCAAAATCCAAGGATTAAGAGGCTTTTCGTTAAGCGCGAACGAATGCCGAACAACTCCGTGCACCACATATATATCTTGCACTCTTCGTCCAGAAACACTCTTGACCCATCCGTTTTTATAATAAAAAATCGCATCCATTCCTTTTCCACAATCTTTTGGTTCACCAGTAAACGGGTTGGGATCCAAAACTAGAAACTGGTAGATGTTGGCGAATGTCATCATTAATGGCACTTCTTGCGGTGTCGTTTGTACTGTTGACGGGTCGATACCGTAGCACATTTCCAATTTACGACGATATCTTTGTGCTGCAGCTTCACAATCCTTGAAATTAATAGTTTTTGCTTTAAATAAACATAAACTAGAAATAAAGTTGATTTCTTACCATTTTCCTGAAGTGGACTTGACAGCGATTTGTTTTTTATTTTCCACCAGTAGAACATATGTAGTAGTGAAATCGCTCACTAATACTAAAGGGGACAGAGAAGTCTATTGGTCTAGACGAAAAAGAATCATTTTCTCCAACAATTTCCGTATACAGGACAGCATCGCGATGGGACGGTACGAGTTATAATCCGACGCGGGATTACCGGGTTTTCGAATGGCGATAACTCTTACTTGCCTCCAATCATCCGGAACAATGTTGTGCTCCAGAAATTGATTGAATAAGTTCAACAAGCGTCTCTTCGCGACGTCTGGGAGATTTTTGAGCAAGTTGAACTTGATTCTATCCATTCCTGGAGCTGAGTTGTTACATGAGAGGAGAGCAAGTGAGAATTCCACCATCGAAAACGGGGAATCTATTTCGTTATTACCCGACGGACGATCACGAACGTTGGTTTGAACCGGTACCGAATCCGGGCAAACTTTCCGCGCGAAGCTGAAAATCCATCTGTCCGAGTACTCCTTGTCTTCATTTATCGGTGATGACGCGTTTCGCATTCTCCTGCCGACATTCCAGAGTGTTCTCATGGAAGTCTCTCGCGACAAACCATCGACGAACCGGCGCCAGTAACCGCGTTTTTTTGCTTTAATTAAGTCCTTAAAGGTTTTCTCGAGGTCGGTGTACCGCTCGAAATCCTCGACCTTACCGTGTTTGCGGAAGCGTTTAAACGCGGCGGACTTCTCGCTATTCGCGTCGGTGCAATCCTTATCCCACCACGGGGTGGGAGGTCGCTTGCGGACGGAAACACCCGGAACACGTTTCGTCTGTGCTCGCAGCGTAGAATCGATGATAAGACGCGCGAGAAAGGAGCACTCGTCCAGCGGAGGAAGTACGTCAACCGATTGACTGGCATCAAGAACCGCGGTCGCGAATTTTTACCAGTCAATGTTTTTCGTAAGGTCGTACGCGATGTCGACCGAACAAGTAGAAGATGAACCATTGGTAATAGAAATTTTGATTGGCAAATGGTCACTACCGTAGGGATCTTGAATTACTTTCCACGAGCAATCCAACGATAGTGAACTCGAACAAAGTGAGAGGTCTAATCTGCTTATTTTTGCTGGAGGTTTGGCTACTCGTGTTGCTTCCCCTGTGTTCAGAATTGTCATTTTGAAGAAGTCGCACATGTCGTATATCAAGGTTGAGCGGTTGTCGTCGTACAGTTCCCCCCAGCCTGTACCATGAGAGTTAAAATCTCCCAAGATCAACCGTGGCACCGGCATAGCCGTGCAGATATCCGCGAAACTTTGAAGAGAGATCGCGGTTCTCGGTGGAAGATATACTGAGGCAATACTGAGGCATTTACCTCGAATATTAACCTGACATGCAACTACTTCAATGCCTGTCACCGAAGGCAGATCGATTCTATAGAAGGAATGGAGCTTGTTGATCCCGAGAAGCACCCCTCCATACGAATCTGCGCGGTCAAGGCGAATAATGTTGAAATCGTGGAAAGCAAGATCGTTGTCTGAAGAGAGCCATGTTTCACAAAGGGCAAATGCATCAGAAAGTAAATTGTTAACTAAAAATTTAAATGTGTCAAGTTTTGGCATAAGACTTCTACAGTTCCACTGAAGAACAGAGATCATATCCCCGACCTCATTCGGAGAATTATCCATCAAAGGATATGATCGATGCAAGGAAGGACCACCTAGAAGCTAGTTGCTTCAAAAGAGTTTTCACCATTGGCAGCACTAAATTAATAATGCTCCTAGTTGAGTCAGAGATATTGAATATTTATACTGAAGAAGCTATCCACAATACCAGCAAACGTGAACATGGGGGCATGTTCTTGCTGATTATTCAGCTGCTTTTCTGGCCGAAAAACTGGGACATCTGGGGTTTTAGATGATCCTGGAAGTGACGGAAAGTTCTTGTCATAATTACAAGGTTGAAAACCCGGTGGAGTGGGCTTCGGTGCATTTCCGTTACCTCTTGATTTTTCCAAGGTGGAAGGGTGGTCTGTACGAGTGGCCTTACGAGGCTTTTCGGTGTTGTGTTGTTTTGCTCGTTTTCTCGTATTGCCTTTAAAGACAAACGGACTACCCTCACCGACCTCTGAGTCAGAGTCTAGATCATCAACTGGCAAAATGGAGAACGTGTTACTGCTTTTTGGTGTGGTCTGAGAAGATGAAGCGGTATTCTTCAAGAGTTCTGCTAGTGTTCTCTTGGAGCGAGCTTGCAGAGACCGCTTAAGTTTTTCTCCCTGCTGTTTATACCTCGGGCAGTCAGTCAGGGTATGCAGGCTTTCCTTGGAGTACACGCATTTTGGAGGAGCACCGCAAGGGCCCTCTTGATGTTGCTCGCCACACTGATCGCAGCGTGGTTTGTTCGAGCAGTAGTCCGATGTATGACCAAGTTGTTTACATTTCGAGCAATTCATTACCCGAGGTACAAACAGACGTACAGGCAGCCGAACCTTGCCAATAGCGACGTAGTGAGGTAACGCTGAACCCGAAAAGGTCACACGAAACGAGTTTGACAAGGAATAAGTTTTTTTGGAGCCTACTACGGATACTGACTGCATTTGAAGGCAGTCCAATATCTTCACCTTCGGCAGAGCACGGTTTTTAAAGATTCCGAAGGAATCGGGACCCAAGAAATCATCACTAGTCAAACTCCTTCAATTTCTACCTCACTACTGGGTATGTAGACTCGGTATTCCAATGAAAAAAGCTCGCACGCAACAATTTGGTTAGCCTGCTTCCGGTCATCAACGGTAACGCGCAGTTTTATTGGTGTTACCTTGAAAATATCGGTAACGGCCGAAAAATGTGTTGTTAGATCCTTAGAGATCCTCGGAATGTTCAAAGGTTTTTGTTAGGGCCGGAAAAAAACAACCCATGGGCCTTTCGAGGCTTCTGGGTAAGCCTTTAGGCGGGGGAGCGCAGAGGTTTTTGGAGGCAATGGTGTGGGGGGTGCAGGTGGACGAGGAGGAGATGGTGGGGGAGAGGGTTGTGGGCGATACCTTTTCTTGGGATATGCTCCAGTATTTTTGCTGGAGAGCGAGTCAACTGGAACGTCAAGGGTTTCCATTTCCACAACTTCCTCGAGACTTTCGTGTGAGGTGGAATTACGAGTTTCGTCGTCTGCGATGGAAAGCGACCATCCCCCGCCTTTATCATTTTCATCCATTGCGGTTAAATATCGCCGCAATGGTGTTTTTGGTAAATATTTTACAAATAATTACAGTAATTTCAAATAATATCAAAAATAGAAAAAAAACAAAATGCAAAAAAAAATAAAAGAAAATTGGTATAGTTTTACTCTACTAAAGAGTAATACGAAAGAAAGAAGAAGAAAAAAACCAAGAAAAAAAAAATAAGAAAAAATATATATATATATACTGAAAAAAAAATTGGATCACCCTAACTATACTCTACATAAAAATAGTACAAGAAAAAAGTTGGAAGGGTTGTATACTAGATACGACCGCAGGGTTGGCGTTGGATAACGTCTGTTATGTGTTGTACTTAATTGTGTATATTATATTTTAGGAATATTCCTTAATAACTCTTTTGCGAAAGTTTGGTGGCCCTGAAAAGGGCCGTTTTGTTGGGCTGATGTTGTTGACAATGATGGAACGGGCGACCTTGTTGGACGCTTATATAGTAGAACAGAAAATATCAGAGGTGTCAGATACTCGCATACGTACGTTAAACTCTTTCTTGATAATGTTGTGGCCCTGAAAAGGGCCATTTTTCCAACGCGCTTCGGAGCAGACGGTGAATACGACCGACTGAGAACTGCAGCAGCTGGGCATTCCATGACGGCGGCCCAGTATACCGGAGCACTGGCACCAACGCACTCGGCGTAGTTGCCCTTTCGCCTCCAGGCTCTGCTGCCGCTGCTCTGCTGCCGCTGCTCTGGTACTGCTGCTCTGCTGCTCTGCTGCTGGGTCGACGATCGGATAGACAATGATGGAACGAGTGACCTTGTTGGACGCTTATATAGTAGAACAGAAAATATCAGAGGTGTCAGATACTCGCATCTGATGTCTCGGTTGGAGAAAGTATAAGAATATAAATAAAATCAATCGATTTTCACCATCTTTAGATAATGGTTTACTTTTAACCATTTTTCAATAGTTTACAGAATGAAATCAATAGTTTTGAAACATTCAGCAAATTGCTAGAAATATTTCCAATCGATTGATGCCATTATCTCGTAAATCTATCGAGAGACGGTTGAGTTATTATCGTTCAAAATCTTTTGATTTTTCGTAACGCATCCAAAATGACTGTTTTCAATTTTGTAACCCCATATGTTGCCGAAAGACGTTATCTAACGTCAAAAAAATCAAGAAAAAAAATTATTGATATATACTATTTACAAGATTTTGGATCACCCTAATTTTGACCCAACCTAATCTAATACTGGACCATGCGGGGAGATGCGATACTGGTGAAAACAAAGCGACACGGTATACCTATTGCACTGAGGCGGCAGATGACTGGTGCGATGCTATTGTTTGCCCCAACGGCTGTTGGGTCGATAACCTTGCAGTTGGTATGCCTCGGTCGCCTCGGTAGGCAATTTAACGTGCTTTCGTTGTTGCTATCAATGGGCCGATAGTGGTGATGATTTTACAGATGTTGATGTTAAAGCTGCACCGTAATCAAAGCGCTCGGCGTATGATTAACGGCTTCCTCACTCGCGCACTAGTTGTCTTAACACTATGCCAACTAACTTTGGCGAGAAAAAACCCTCGCGTGGGGAAAAACTCAAAAACTCAAATACTAGTGTCGTACAACGAGACCGATGCGACTTGACAGGCGTCTGATTGAAAAACTGTATGCTGCAAAGTTTAAGGAAATGGATTGGGCTTTTCGTTAAAAATATTTTCAAGGTTAAACACTCACGAACAACATCTCAAAAGGGTGAAAATTTCTCAAATTATGCGATAAGTGAATTTTAACCTACGAGTATCTCGAAAATAACAACTTTGGGCAATTTAAGCATTAAGAGCTTTTTTGTTGTAAATTAAATGTGTTTTAATAATAACACAATTTAAAAGATATTCTATAAATGGAGGTAGTATTTTGGAAAATGGTACTTTTTTCAATAATTCATAACTTTTTTGTTTATGAGTTGCCCAGCAAACGCACATTGTCAATAAGTAGCACTTTATCTAAACTGCTATATGTATGTATGTAAGGTAGCCACCATCCCTTCAAGACTTGTCTTGTATGCAGCTCCACTTAATAGCAAGATCAATTTGAGCTACCGATCTGAATTCACAATATCGCTGTATGAAGGGCCAAAAACGGAAGGGCGGACCTGTAAGCAGAGACACTTACGCGAAATCCACGGGAATTTAAGAATCTCCTTCCAACGATACGCTCCAACAAATCGAATAACACAATTCGCAATACTTACTAAGCTTTCTACTGGATAGTTTGTTAAGAAGGGCGCTTCAATCGCCCTGAAACTGTTGGAGTAGAATTCACACCACCCTAATCGAATCGGTAGGATAAACAAAATGATAGTGTTTATTCCCTCCTAGACTCCGGCTGTCAATCATACCATCGTCCAGTTTCAGTTTGAATGATACCCTGATGCTCTCTTCCAACCCAGTATTTATTTGTATAATGAAAATATATGCAATGAAGAAATGAAATGTATCAGAACATTAAAATATGACATAATGAAATACATTTACATATAATGGATAATATAGTTGCTACTGCAAGAAGAAGTATTTTACATAAAATAAGATGCAGCTCTATACCTCCTCAGCTCACAAGGGCAGGTGGTAAATGCATTGTTATCAAGAAACATTTAGATAAATCAAACATGACAGGTTGTAAAACAATATAACGAAGTATGTAGTAATATTCACGATCCATATATAAGGCGACTCATGAATCTGTATGTTCATGTGCAGGATTCACCTTAAGTTGGCGATGCAACCAAAAGTATGTATTGTTTATTTGTTGTTTATTTAATCTCTCGATAGCCGACTATCGAAAGAACATATTCATTTTGTTTAGTGATAATGAATTTTAAGAGTCATGACGGAGAGCTTGGGATTAAACCCATGATTTTCTGCTCAGTAAGCAAAAACGATCCCTCCAGGGTCATCGAGCATCTCATAATCATAATCAAAGAATGCTGAAAAAAGTTGAAAAAAGGCTGAAAAACACATATAAAGATCAGTGTTTGGAAAAACTCGAAACCTCAAATCTCGTGCGTGAGTTTCCCTAATAAAATGTGTATGGTTATTTTGCTTAACGACGTGTTCAGGGTATCATCCAAACCATTTGTAGAATAGTTCTACCATTTGGGTTAAAGTTCGAGTATGGTATTTTTTTATCAGGGTTATTCGCCTATGAATTTTGCCTCGCAAAATTCAGCTGCGCAAAAATCACCCTGATGAGTTTTCTGGTTCAAAAATTCATTGCTTTTTTATTTTTTGCATCAGCGCATGGAAAACTAACACTACATGCAATCAATTGACGTTTGAGAGGAGCAATACAATAGTTGGGTAAAGATGAATTGCATTATAACACACCATCGACTGGAATGCTTTTGGCAACGCGGGGCTGCAGGTAGTGATGAAACGTCGCTAGAACTATTCCACAGCCGCAGACAGTATATGAGCTTTTTTTCCTGTAGATTTGAAGAAATACTATTCAAATCGACGCACCCGTCCCTCTAAATAATCACCTCAATCGACGATTAAATCTTAAATCTCCCCTACTAGCTGATGCCGCCAGCTCCCGTAAGTGAGCCAGTAGTTGCCACAATTCGTCGATTGAAGCGACCGTCCACAAGATCAGACACGTCGACTGAAACAGTCACGATGGAGTGATGGAAAAATTCCGGAAAATTCACTATGACTCGCGAACTTTTCCCTTGGTGAACTTCGTGAAATATCGCGAACCCAACGCGTCAAAACACAACACGAACAGCTCTGTCGCTTTGCTGAACGCTTTACACCTCTTCGGATCGCTTTCACTATGGCTGGTTTGGGCGATTCCCATAGAACGCTCATAGAGGGTGCTTTCACGCAAGCGCTCCGCTTATTGCCAACGAATCGAATCGCTTCGAATCGCTTCTATGTACTATGTTGTCGGCCTAAGTCCTCTTCTTATTTCACTTGAGTGATTTATCGTTTCGAAGGCATTCTATTGGAATTTGTTCTCGAGTTAAATTACCAACCAACACACTGACAGCACTTCCAACGCTTTTATTTTTCCACAACACAACATTAGCCTCAAAGTAGCCATGATCGCGACCGCACACTACCGTATTGCTGTACTACCCAACGGAACTAGAGCATTTTCTGTACGATATCTCCCCTCTTCGCTTCTAAAGCCACACACTTACACACTTCCACGCCAGCTCGCATATACACAGAAACGGTCCGCATATACACAGATACATAGAACAACTGAAGCCCATACACACAACCAGAGGCAGCAAACGCCACATTCTGCATGTCGCCATTTTCATATAAATCGACACGATTCGAATTTCACGAAATTCCGGGGAAAGAAACACTGATGACTTTCTCAAAGTATAAATATGGCTCTAGATTCCTTCTGTAGCCATTTGTATTAACTGTGATGATAATATTCGCAACGGATTATTGCACACAATGGAAACAAGACTGGGAGCTAAATCAGCGCACTTCTATACACGACGGAATATAAAGCCGAACTGATGCCTTTATCTAAACTGCTATATATTTATAAAAAAAAAAATGAAAAAAAAATGCAATTTGAGTAGTTTTATTTTTTTTTTAATTTTTATTTTTTTTCGTAAATAATAAAATAATTTTTTACAGTGTATATTTTTTCTTGAGAGGCACAATACTTGTCCGCAATATCAAACGAAATTCCAAAATTACTGGTCACACTAGTAAATTGGACTCCTTTACGTCATTCTCCTTCGTTCCACCTCGCGCACTTGACTTCAGAAAATTGTGTGTGAAAACAGCAACATGTTTGTGAAAATAAGTTAAATGACTGGAAGTCAACGCAGGAGTGCAGAATCATCCACGAAATCCGGCAGTTTCTGCACTCCTACATCGACTTCCAGATGTTCCATTGCATTGCGGTCAAGAATTTCATTTGTGTGTAGCAGTGCTCCAGACTTAGGCACGCAATCTGGCACTCCAAGAAAGCAGGCTGAACCACGAGGAAATATTGAGCGCTTAAGCTGGACTATAGCTCAAGATAAGTTTAAACAGCATCATTGCTATTAAGCCTCTAAACAAAATAAACCTGAGTCCGCTAATAAAAATCTTAAAAAATCCGAAATAATTTATTTACTATTCATTGATATGTATTCATCAAAATACTGAAAAACTCAGCAAAAATAATGTAAATAATAAATAAATTACTGAAAAAGTCAGCAATTCTTTAACTGACTAAAACGGTAAATTTTACCATTCAGGGATTTTTCCATTTACCGAGTTTTCAGTTAAACTAAAAACTACTGAATTTGATTGCTGAAAACTCAGCTGTTTAAAAACCCAGTAAAATTTTATCGGCTTCGGAAATCTAAACTCTGTGTGTGTATATGGGATATATAGGACCATAAAGGGTGTCCACGATGAAATTGCCACACAATGAAATTGCTCTAACTTTTTAACCGTTGGGTAGAATTTAATGAAAATTTGGGTGGATTTAGTTCATAGTGCATTATTTACATCCTGCAAGTTTTAAAGTCCTGTGATCAAAACTCGCGGAAATGGAGTCGAAAGAACAGCTCGTGCGTGATAAAATCTTGCGCATTCATCACGAGAACAAGGATCTCTCGCATCGTTCCATCGCTAAAACGTTGGGAATCGCGAATTCCACGGTGTTGCGAGTGATTAAGCGGTTCGAGAAACGGTTGACCACCGATCGGAAGCCCAGAAGTGAAGGAAAAAGTATTCCGTACAACACCAAAAATCACAACCGTGTAGTTGGGGCCTTCAACCGAAATCCGAACGCCTCCGTTAGGGATGTGGCTAAGAAGCTGCACCTAAGCCGAAGTTTTGTCCAGAAGGCCAAAACTAAGGCTGGGCTTCGAACGTTCAAGGTACAAAAGGCCCCTAATCGCGACGAGAAGCAGAACAAGTCCGCCAAAACCCGTGCCAGGAAGTTGTACCTCAACATGCTGACGAAAGTTGAATGCTGCATCATGGACGACGAAACATATGTGAAGGCCGACTTCAAACAGATCCCCGGCAACCTGTTTTTCACGGCCAAGGATAAGTTCAGCGTTCCGGAGCATGTCCGCACTCAGAAGATGTCCAAATTTGCGAAGAAATTCCTGGTTTGGCAAGCCATCTGCACGTGCGGGAAGCGGAGTGCACCTTTCGTGACCCAGGACACGATGAACGGACAGGTGTACATAAAAGAGTGCCTCCAGAAGCGGCTGCTTCCTCTCCTGAAGGCCCACAACGTCCCAACAATCTTCTGGCCGGATTTGGCCTCATGCCACTACTCCAAGGACGTGCTGAAGTGGTATGCGGACAATAAGGTCAATTTCGTGCCGAAAATGTTCAACCCTCCCAACACTCCGGAGCTCCGCCCCATCGAGAAGTACTGGGCGATTATGAAGCAGCACCTTCTTAAACGACCTAAGGTAGTGAAGACAGTCGAGGAACTGAAGAAAGTATGGGTTTACATGCAAAAAACGGTTGATTCACAGGTTGTGCAGAATCTTATGGCCGGGGTTAAGGCCAAGGTGCGGGCATTTGCGTATGGACTGTAAATAAAATACGAGTAAAATGGTAAAATGAAGTTTAATAGTTATTTCTCAATCCCTGAAAATTTGATGGCAATCGGATGAAAACTCGAATTTTGCGAATCAATTTTGTGTGTGGCAATTTCATCGTGGACACCCTTTAGTAAAATTTTCAAATTCTTGGCTACTGCGAAAACGATTTTGTATGGGATTCTTATACTACAACTCGATATTTCTATAACTTGATGGTAAGAGGCGAATTTTCAGGTGCTGAAAGTCTCTATATGGTATGGTATGATGTTTGTCGTTAGGGATGTTTGTTATGTAGGTAGTGAGGAGTACATTACAGGTACGAGTGTTTGTATTGAGGTACGTAATTTGTCGTATGAGCTGGATTTTTTTACGTCGATCTTGTTTTCCGTTCTGAGCAGCAATGCTACCGACCAGCTCCCACACCTGGACCACCTATCGACCCATCAACTCATGAACCGGGGACCAACGGCTTTACTTCCGTGATCAGAGATGTTATGACAATGGATGCAGATGATGCAATGGAATAAGAACGTCGACACTTATTAACTCCATACATGCACATACGGCATTACCTCTGGACAAAGAGCTTTTGGCTGCTGCACGTATACAATTTTCTCGTCCACCAAGCACAGACAATGGACTAAAATTCATTAACTTCGAAAAAGGGGAAACTATTCACCCTTATCGCGCCGAAAGGCCAACCGGGCATGAACACCCTCTAATCCTGGACCCAATGCGTCCGCCTATAGTCAGACTCACGGAACAGTCTGCAATTGGCGACCGACGCTTTTTGAAGGCACGGCTGCGGGACCCCAAAATTATGGACATTGTGCGGACTTATCTTTCATACTTGCACGACCAGCCACCTTCAGTATGCATTCGCGGAATCACTAAAACTAGTGCAACTTTAATGCTGGCAGCAGAAGGACTACCAACGGAAACAGCCCTTTTACGCGAAATTTTCCTGGACGTTCACGAAGAACTCGGAATTCCACGCACCGACGCTTTGGCAGACCTACTTAGTGAACGCACACAACCTACTTAGTGAACGCACACAACCTACTTAGTGAACGCACACAACGACTGCAGCAAACTAGGGAGGCCGCTCGCAAATTTTACAGTCCTCCAAATTTTCAACGGCACTGACGCACTCTACTAAAGGAAGTAACGACGACTATTCCCATGCAAGGGAATTATTATTATCGAATGACGACACTCTACCTGAGGTAGACCCTGCTAATGTAAGTAATACTGACCCTCCAAAAATCTCTTCACTTCCTCAACAGAATGCGACTGAAATTTTGGTGTATTGCCAAAATTTCAATCGCATGAAAAGCCCAGCTAAAATGAAAGAAATCCACCAGAACATTCTATCTTCTTCTTTTCAAATAATTCTTGGAACTGAAACAAGCTGGGACGAAAGCGTCAGAAGCGAAGAAATTTTTGGAAACAATTTTAATGTATTCCGGCACGACAGGAATTTTCAACTCTGTAATAAAAAGTCTGGTGGTGGAGTGCTCATTGCCATCAATGCTGACTTTACTTCTGAAGAAATCATAACAAATAAGCACAAGGAATTCGAAAATGTCTGGGTCAAAGCACTTATTGCCGGTGAAATACACATTTTTTCTTCTGTGTATTTTCCACCTAAACATGCCCACAAGCAGTCTTTTGAACTATTTTTTCAAATTGTTGAAACTATAATGTCAAATATGGAACCAGAAGTAAAACTGCATATTTATGGCGACTTCAATCAACGAAACGCAGACTTTATTACAGACATTGAAAATGAATCATTTTTACTCCCGGTCGTAGGTGAAGACGAAACATTACAATTATTATTCGACAAAATATCTTATTTTGTTCTTAATCAAATAAACCATGTAAAAAATCAACAAAACTCATATTTAGACCTTTTATTTACAAATTGTACTGAAGACTTCTGTGTGGATACATCATTAGCACCTTTATGGAAAAATGAAGTGTTTCACACAGCAATTAAATACTCAATCTTCGTACAAAATTCTTCTTCCTCCAGCGACTGGGAATACGAGGAAGTGCCGGAATACCATAAAGTAAATTACAAAGAAGCCAAACGTAGACTATGTACAATAAATTGGCAAAATTTAATAAGTATTGAAGGAAATGTCGATACTGAAGTAGAAAAATTTCACTCAATTCTTCAAAGCCTAATTTTAGAAACTGTACCATCAAAAAAAAAGAAGACGAACACAAAACAATAAACTACCCGCATGGTTCAATCCACAACTGAAAAATTTAAAGAATAAAAAACAGAAAGCTCATAAACTATACAAAAAAGAAAAAACTGAAACCAATTTGCGAAACTATCACAACTTATGCAACCAATTAAATACAGCCATCAACTCTGCATATGAGGACTATAACCGCAAAGTCGAAAATGAAGTCAAATCATGTCCTAAGAACTTTTTTAATTATGTAAACACGAAATTAAAAAGCAGCAATTTTCCTTCGCGAATGAATTTGGATGCAAATGTAGGTGAGAATTCTTCTGAAATTTGCAATCTCTTTGCAAATTTCTTCCAAGAAGTATACACCACATTTTCCGAAGAAGATCGTGACCGCGATTTCTTTGCATTCATTCCTGAAATTTCTAAAAACATCTCTGTCAACCAACTTTCTCAACATGAAGTCCTCAATGCACTAAAAAACTTAAACGCGTCGAAAGGGTCTGGACCTGACAGCCTCGCACCCATATTTTTGAAAAAAGCAGGTGAAAAATCTAATTACAAGTAAACAGCACGGCTTTTTTAAAGGTCGCTCAACTACCTCTAATCTTCTAGAATATGTATCTTTCATTATTAAAGCGTTGGACAGTGGCAAGCACGTTGAAGCGCTATATTTACACCGACTTCAGTAAAGCATTTGACCGCATCGACATACCATTATTAATCCTCAAATTGCAGAAAATAGGAATGGAGCCTGGACTTTTGAATTGGCTTCAATCATACCTAACACATCTTAAACAAATAGTTCGCTTTCAAAATAAACTTTCAGAACCAATTTCAGTCACCTCTGGGGTACCCCAGGGTTCTCATTTAGGCCCACTTCTTTTTATTTTGTACATAAACGACATTTCCTACATACTTAAAAAAATAAAATTGCTTGTATATGCAGACGACATGATGCTCTTTATGGAAATAAGTAATTCTAGCGATGCAGAAGAATTCCAGAATGAAATCAATATATTCCACACCTGGTCTAGTAAAAGTCTACTTCAACTGAACGTAAAAAAATGTACTGCAATAGCATTTAGCAGAAAAATTGAAACACCGCATATTGAAATATCATTAGGCAACCAAATAGTAGAAAAAAGCAAAATTGTAAGAGATCTAGGTGTAATCCTAGACTCCAAACTAACTTTTATAGAACATTATAATACTATCATTAGTAAAGCAAACAGAATGCTAGGCTTCATCAAAAGGTTCAGTCATAATTTCGAAGACCCATACACTATTAAGCTATTATATACCACATATGTAAGGCCAATTCTGGAATACTGCCACCTAGTATGGAATCCATTCATTTCCATACACGAAGAACGCATAGAATCTGTCCAAAAACATTTCCTTTTATATGCTTTACGTTAATTGAATTGGACTGCATTTCCATTACCATCTTATGAAGCGCGCTGCATGCTCATCAATATACAAACACTTAAGGAGCGCCGCCAATTTGCAATGCTTTTCTTCATCAACGAAATTATTTCAATGCGGATAGATTCGGCAGAAATTCTCGCACAATTAAATTTTTACACACCTTGTCGATATCTTAGAACACGGAATTTATTTTCAGAAACATCGTACAGAACAAACTATGCAAAAAATAGCCCAATCAATCGAATGATGCGCCTATATAATTTGCATTGCGGAACTATTGACATCACTATGTCCAAGCAGCAAATAAAAACTAAGCTAAAACAGAATAGAATTAATGCATAGTATGTAAGTAAACATTGTAATAATCATTGTATGTAGTCTACACTGGCTTGACGAAATGGAAATAAAATTCTATTCCAACTCTGAACATCCCGGCGGCGCCGACTGGAATCAAACCCAGGCTTGCTGGGGTGAGAGGTAATCACGCTTACCACTATACCACCGGCGCCACTATATGAGCTGGTTGTCTCCGTGTTGCAGGTAATATTTCACATAATTCAGAAGCTCTGTCTGAATTATGAAGTTATAGGAGTCGAGTTTCGAACGCCTTTGTATACGGTTGTGTTTTAAGTTTGTTCTCTGTTTTGTGCGTGCATTCGCTTTCATAGTTTTAGGCTGCATTTGCCGGATTAGCGCTGGCACTCTGCCTCCCGGACGGTTATACGTGTGTGTAGTGGTTTTCTCGCTTTGCGAGAAGTCTTAGAATCGAGAAAGAAAACATGGTTCATCATGTTTGCAAGCAACAGAAGATTTGACGCTATCTGCGTTCCCGGTCCAGAAATTTGTAACATCGCGAGTGATAATTTTAATTTTAGTTTATTTACGCGGTGATGATGTTCGTTAACTCGCAACTATTTTTGAAAAAAAAAAAAAATTAAGTGTTTTCGAACGAAAGTGTACCAAAAGTGCTTATGAACGTGTTTCGCAGTTGGGTGTGGTGAAATTCGTGCATTCCCTTCCCGGTTGATTTTGGAAATCCGTATCACAAAATTGCCCACCGATTTCTATTTTTTTGCCGTTCGACGACGACGGGTGTGCTTTCGCGAGAGTGACGTTTATTTTATCCGTTTCTTTGCACGGGTGTGTTTTTTTTTTTGTAACTAGCGTAAGTGTGCCTGCGATTTGCATTGAGTGTCGGAGATTGTAATCTGAAGGATGCCTCGCTGGATACGCCCAAGACTGGACGGGCAGTAGCTGGTGGCCGTGAACGGTTCCTGGGGAAAGCACTAGATGCGACCCTCCTCCCAGATGACCATAGCAATACAGGAAGTATTGGTATTGGAAGGTAATTGCTATTAGATATTTTGCAAACAGTGACAGATAGCGGACATGAAGAACCAGTGGGCAATGGTGTTTATCCTAGACAAATGGTAAGTTACAAATACGCTGTTATCGTTGTCGTAGGCGCCCTCGTAGTCGCTGTCGTAGTCGTAGGCAGTACCGTTGGTATATTTAAAATTACCCATCAACCGCTGAAAATATGAATTATCGCGTATTTCTGTTGTTCATTACATGCCAAGTGAAATTCGAGAACGTAATTTCATTTGAATAGCTTCTTTAACCAGGTCTTAAACAATCGTCACGTCGGTCATAGCTAGTTATGATTGCCTGAACCATGCGTAAAGAGAAAATCGAAACATTGAACGTCGCGTGAAAGTGCCCAACAAACATTGCAGGCAGAATAAGAGCTTATTCAGGGCAGATTATGCTTCTTCAGCTAAAAACTAGCTTATTCAGACTTTAACCAGCACAAATTGTTTGTTGGGTGGATCTTAATGAAGGCCTAGGTACTCTTTCGTAGCTTTAAGTTTTAGGATTTCAAAGATCGTCGGTTGCAGTGGCTTGCTTACTGAGCAGAAAAACGCGGTCCCAGGTTTTTTCATATTAAAAATGTATGGTAAGATCGCTTGTTTATCGTGTATAAGTAAAAAAATTCGTTGTCGTCGGTGCCGGGTTTGAATAGTTATAAAAACTTGAGTAACGCTATAATGTGATATGAGGGGCTCGGTGGCCTTAGAGCAACCGTTTTTGCTTACTGAGCAGAACATCATGAGTCTAATCTCAAGCCCATCCACATTCAAGATTCGTCAATGATTAAAAAGGAGCTCGTCAGCCTAGTGGCAAATGTTTTTGTTTACTGAGCAGAAGACCGTGGATTCAATCCCAAGCTCCTTCGTGTTATATGATGGTTAGAACATCAATTCAGCTTATCGTTTACCAAAACGAACCCTGCTGCAATCCCAACCCTATTACCCAATATCCCAGTGATTCCTCGTGGAAGTGCAGAGGTGTTCTCGGCTTCCATCAAAGCGAGTGTCACGTCAACACATTCCTACTCCTTCCTTTCTTGACCTGTGTTCGGGCGCGGCCGGCGCTGGTATTGCCTAGTTTGAGATCACCAGTTTTTACACATTGAGGATGATTGCTAGTCCCAGCTAGTTGGTTCTCTGTGTAATTACAGCTGGTCTGGCAATAACAGAGTAGCAACCGTGGGCGGTCAATCATGCTCATGCTCATGCTCATGCTCAAAGGCACAACACTTGTCCGCAACTTCGCGCAAGACACCATCTCGATCAAACAAATCGTTCGCAAGATATATGTTTTTCTATTGATGCGTATCATTTTTGCATAAGCCCTTTTCAAGTGTTAGTCGTGTACAAAACTAGGGAACCAAATATGTAACAATGACATTTTGGACAGTAATAAACAATTGTGTAAAATAACAAGGAATTCTATAAACATCGATCCGAAACGATTTGCGAATCTGTGTGGAACTACTCTGTTGTAAAAAATATCAAAGCTGCCAACACTTGCTGCGGAGCTAAATGTGCCTGATTTGTGTTTGACTTTATCGTTGTCTACGCTTATGTTTGCTTAAGTTGTTTAAATTCTCAGTGAACTGATGGTGAACTACTTTTGTCAAAATCGATTGGCTCAAGACGGCTGCTTCCGCGAATCTCTATAGGATTACAAGTTACTTCCACCTTCACTCAAGTACATCGTTTGGATTCTGGCAAAGTTTCCAATCTTTTTGATATGATGTCTTCGGTCTTAGACCAATTGTGATTTTTTTGGTATGTCGGAGATAAAACTTAAGCTTCGAGCTTACTTGCACACTGAAAAGTGAGTTTGCTACAAGAAATTCGAATTTCCGACAACAATTCCCCTGCCTGAGGGTGTTATTGGTTTGCATATGTGGGAGCTTTTATTCGCGGTAAATCAACGGTTAAAACTATTGTGTATAAGCTTTTTAAATCAGCTGAACAGTTTTGGAAACTATAGCATAAATCCTGATCGATTGGCTGCTTCCACTTATTTCCACTCAGTTTTTCCATGAACTGCTAACGATCTTTTTGTGTCGGTTTCCTAAGCGCTGTATCCGCACCATTCGTGTTCTCGCCGTCGCCACAAGTCAGAAAGCGTTCAAGTGTGGGGATCGATTTGCATAAAATGAAACATCGTTCCTCCCCTGGATCGACCCTCCAACCGCAAATGCTGTGCTGCCCCAGACATTCATTTCATTCTTCCTTAGCTTGGAGCTGGTGGTTGTTACACGATACGAGTCCAAAACCCTCCCGATGAAGCAGAACAAATCCTAACCTCACTCGCTTGCTGGTTGCCTGTTGCCACATTCTTACTTAAACCTAGCAAGCGCGTCCTTCAGCTGCTTTATGGGGAGTTCAAATCGTGAGAGAACGTCGGTCGGTCGGTCGTCGTCGTCAATATGGGGCTTGTTCCGTCTGTTTGCTGCCACGCTCGCTCGCCCCCCGAGTCGATGGTTTATCTCCTTTGCTTGTTGGAATTAAAATTTAAAATTGAATTGAAATTGAATATTTTAGAGAGCTTTGCGGGGTTCGCTCCGAATTTTATCTGATTTCTTACGCGGCGGGCGCGAAGCAGGATTTCACCGGCAAGGGCTAGAGAAGCTCATAAATCTCCCGATGGCAAATAGAACCAGACCAGAGGAGGTGAGCATGGCCAACGGAGGCTTCTCGAGGGGGTGATGGAACCGGTTAGTCGTCGATTCTAAGACAGGCGACGGCGGTGACGGTGTGGATTAAAGGTAGCTCCCTGAGGGTGTAACTTGAGTTGAGTTTTTTTTCTTCTCCATCTCTATCTCTGGTGGTGATCCCCACGCGACTTGGGGAATGGATATTTATGGCTTATTGAAAAGGTTGTGTAACAGTGAATGAATTTAATTTGTGATGAGTACAGTCGGATATATGCTGGATGAATCATTTGATTAAACAATTTGCAATCTCAGTTGAAGTTCTGGATAAGCTAGTAGATATGGGAGTTGCAAAGCCCAAAACTTCTATAAAAAGTGATTAATTCTCCAGGACTATTCAACGAATCTGACCAGTTCCAGGTCAACTAGTATAAAAACACATACATTTTGACTCGACTTTCTCCGATTTGCATGAAACTTTGCATAATTGTGTGTTATGGGCAATCATTCACATTTTTGCAAAAGTTCGTCCATTTTCGATCTTGTTTTTTTTTTTTTCAAAATGGCGTCATTGACATTTTTTTAATAAATTGTAGCACGAAAAAGTAGTTTTTGATCGAAATAACGTCTGAGACAAAGTTGTATAGAAATTAAACGTCTTTCTGGGAAAATAACGCGGTAGTTACTTATAGAAATTTTGATAAAAATTCCAATAAAAGTGATGAAATCTGAAATATCTCTAAAATAATATATAATATTTATAATTTATGTTTTAAATAAATCTCATAAAAATGCTAACTTTTTGAATATGTGAGCGACGGGGTACCCGGGTGCCCATTGTGTTGTTGAATTTGAAATAAAATCTCTGACATTTTGTAAATGTAGCTTACAGTTAGGTGATGCTATACTGCCGCTATTCGCATGTCCGTCCCATAGCAAAAATCAGCAAGCCAAGAAAATCGCGATTCAAGTTTGCTTCGTACCATTTCTTCTCAGAACACAGTTGTTGAGTTCATCCAGTATTATGAAAATATGGGTAATTAGCTACCATTTGCATTGAAAAAAACTCAGTTTTGACAAAAACGACTGTGGGATCGACATACGAAGAGCGGCAGTGTAGCATTTCCTTCTTTAAGTCTTAACGTAGTGCTCAAACCTTGCAGGAAGAGGAACCGCTCGCCCTGAAGAAGTGGTTGCCACAGGAATTCGACTTCCTGGCGCTGCTCGAAGTGTTGACTCTTGACTCGACCCTGGAATGGATGTTCGTTGTCCTGGATGCCCATTCGGTTGACCTTCAGGTGGCTGATCTTCGATCTTAGTTGCCGAAGTAATCATCCTGACTGGGGTGTATCCGACTGAATCCTCCAAAACAGCAAGAAAATCTTCCTCCATTAGAACCGAAGCAATGACAAAGTCTTCTTCCGGTTTCACCGCCGAATTGATGAGCCTTGAGAGAACATCAGGATATCCAAACGTTGTGGTGCTGACAATTATTCGACTTTGAAATAATAACACATGGTCAATGGAACAGGTTCCGGAAGCCCTGGTCAAGTTACCAATCTTTGATTTGAAAATGATCATGATTGACCGCCCACGGTTGCTACTCTGTTATTGCCAGATCAGCTATAAATAGACAGAGAACCAATAGACGATACTTGGGACCAGCAATCATCCTCAATGTGCGAACATTAGTGATCTCAAACTAGACAATACCAGCGCCGGCCGCGCCCGTACACAGCAGGGTTCGTTTTGGTAAACGATAAACTGAATTGATGTCCTAACGATCATATAATGCGAAGGAGCTGGGGGTTAAACTCACGGTCTTCTGCTCAGTAAGCAAAAAAGTTTGCCCTAGGCCAACGAGCTCCGTTTTAATAATCGAGTTGCTATTATTTACCATGTAGTCATATTAACAAATAAAACTATTGACAAATCTTGAATGCTAGCGGCGCCGGTGGTGTAGTGATAAGCGTGATTAGCTCTCACCCCAGCTGGCCTGAGATCAATCCCAGTCGGCGCCGCCGGGATGTTCTGAGGCATAACATCTCTGATCGCGCCTTCCTTGGAAAGGAAGTAAAGCCGTTGGTTTCCGGTTCATGAGTTGATAGGTAGGGTTCAAGTGTAGGAGCTGCCTCCCTGGCGTCGGTAGCATTGGTACTCAGCACGGAAAACAAGATCGACGGAAAACAAATCGAGGAAAAAAAATCTTGAATGTGCATGGGTCTGAGATTAGACTCACGATGTTCTGCTCAGTAAACAAAAACGGTCACTCTAAGGTCACCGAGCCCTTTATATCACATCATATCGCTATTCGAGTTGTTATAATCATTCAAACCCGACACCAACGACGACGACAAGTTTTGTAAAATGCACGATAAACAATCGATTTGACCATAAATCACTTTAACATTACTGTTCCTGGGACCACGTGCAAGCCACTGCAAGTGACGATCTTTCAAATCCGAAAAAGCACTTAGGCCTCCATGAAGTTCCAAGGAGGTCAAATGGCCAATCTCTGATTTCAACATAAACTGGTCATGCGGCGTATCCAAATTTTCAGAAATTTGTGTGCATGTCATTCCATGCGAATTCAACAAAGTGACAATGGCCACTCAATGACTCTGCAACAGGTTGCAGAAGCCCCGGAGGAAGCGACCAATCTCTGATTTCTACAAAAGCTAACAATGCAACATTTTCAGAAATTTGTAGACAATTTATTGGACACCCTACCAAACAAGTAGAGTGACAATGGCAAAGCTATGTCCCTGGAATCGGTTCCGGAAGCCCAGGAGGAAGTGGCCAATCTTCGATTCATACAAAAGCTGATCATGCGGCTTATCAAAATTTTCAAGGGACATGTCATAAATTAGCTTACATGTCGATTGAACAGAATGACAATGATTACCCAATGACTTTGGAACAGGATTTGGATACCCCAAAGGTAGTGGCCAATCTCCGACTTCTAACATGCGACACATTAAAATTTTAAGAAAGTTGTTGACAATTTATTAGACTACCAAATAAGCAGAGCAACAATAGCCACTCAATGTCTCTGGAATAGGTTTCGGTCATCAGAGACCATGCTAATTGTTCCTGAAATATGTTCCGGAAATCCCAAAAGTGGTGTCCAATCTCGGAGACTTCAACAAAATTACACACTTAGAAAAAATCATATAAATTTAGGTCCTCTGAGACTGACGAGCGTCAATTTTGACATATAATTGAGTCATAATAGACGTGAAATTCAGCTCAATCAAACGTATTTTTCGTCGAGTAACAAACTTTTCAGTCTCGGAGCACTTAATCTTACATGACATGTTTGTTTACGTCTCATCCTTTGTGTCAAAGATGGATTCCGCGACGTATAAAATTAGGTTTTTCTAAGTGTGTATTCATTGAACGTATCAAAATTTTCAGAAATTTGTAGATAACTCATTAGTCACCGACAGATAATACACACTAATCCAGGCCTCCATCGTTCGGTAAATTTTGATTTACAGAACTGTTCGGTAAAAGTTTAAAAATCAGTGAAAAATCCAATTATTAGAAAATTAATTCTGAACTTGTACAGAATTTCTTCGGTTTACCCCATTTATTGATGTAAAATAAAATTTGTAAATTTTCTTGATTTCTCACGTGTAACGGTCATTTGAAAATTTTACCGACTTGTTCTGCTGTTCAAAAACCCGGTAAATTCCTACCGACTTCGGTGATCTGAATTAAGTGTGTACATTGAGCCGCGAGACAATGGCCACCCTACGTCCCTGGAATAGGTTCCGGATGCCCTGGAGGAAATAACCAATCTATTGTTTTAACAAAAAACTTGTCATTAGAATTGTATGAACATGTCTTTAGTGACCATACCAATCGAGCAGAGGTACAATGGCTACTAAACTGATGTGAAATTTGAGCTCTCCGCTATAGAACTTTTCATCGGAGCAATATAGAAAAGGCTTACCAATTGAGTTTAAATTTTGGAAGATTAGCCTTCCCAATTTGGAACCGTTTGAGTAAATTTAAAATTTTGTATCGATCCAATGGCCACCCTATGTACCTAGAAGCTCCGGCGGAGGTGGCTAATGTCTGACTTCAACAAAAACTTGTCATGCAGCATACCAACAGTTTCAGAAAGTTGTACACCATTCGGACTTCTGAACCTTGTTCCAGCGATATTAGGTGGAAATTTACGCTCTGTTCGATTGGTAGGGTGTCTGATGAATTGTCTACAAATTTCTATGGCTAGTGTTTGTAGAAATCAGAGATTGGCCACTTACTGCAGGGGTGGTCATTATTGTTATTCTCATGTAGCATGGTGACACTAATAACATGTTCATACATTTCTATAAAAATTGATATGTAACATGACTAATTTTTGTTGAATTTAAAGATTGGCCACATCCTCTGGGACTTCCGGAACCAGTTTCAGGGACATTGGGTGGCCATTGTCACTCTTATCAATTGGCATGGTCACTAAATACATGTTCATACAATTCTGAAAGTTTTGCTATAATGCATGTCTAGTTTTTGATTAACTTTTAGATTGACCACTTCCTCCGGGGCCTACGGAATCTTTTCCAACGACATTGGTTGGCAATTGTCACTATTTTTATCTGGTAGGGTGTCAAATGAATTGTTTATGCATATCTTATCATTTTTATATGCCACATGACTAGTTTTTGTTGAATTTATAGATTGGCCACTTCCACCGGGTTTGTGATCCTGGGACAATGGATGGTCGATTCTGAATTTTTGTATACGCCATATTTCAGTTCTTTCCTAAACCTACAACTTTGCTGAACATTGTTTGGTTCTATCTTATTGTTTGAGATTCGTAATAAGCATAGTTACTAGGGTACCCCGTCACGCCCCTAGCAGCACACATGTCACTGAACAATTGATTGATTGATTTATCTTTATTAGGGAGGCTTTCAGCCTGGGGCTGGTTCGCCTCCATCACTGAACAATTGTGGTTACTTGTGTGCCACTTATTCCAGTCACAATCAAGTTGCAGCAGCTTATTTCGATCGAAGTGAGCTGCTTGGGCCTTTTACGATGGACACAATCATCTCGCACGGCGTTAAACCACAGACAAACAGACATAACTCTAAAAAGAAAATTCTTCAAAAAATATCGTCAAGCGTATTTTGCATGCGCACTAGCACCATCTATCATGTACATTCCCAAGCATTGATGTGCAACCAGAGCATCCCTCGTTCATGCCATTTTTTCACCAGTTGCTTTTCCCTCGTTCTGTCAACGCGTCAGCTGTGTTGAATAAAAACAAAACAGATGGAAGTCACACGGCGAATGAGAACGACCCAAATTTGAGTTTAGTTCACTCATAATCGCCAAAAGTGCCGGAACTCATATATGAGTAAAATTTGTCTCACGTTTTCCCAGGTTTTTCCAGGATTTTTCAGGGAAAAATTCCCGAATTTGAGAAAAGTAAAGATTGGATTCACTCAGTCTATTGGTACTACTCCGAGACTGATTAAAATTTTCGTCAATTTCCTCATTTTCCGGCAGATTTTTTAGGTTTTCCACAGAAAACCATGAGACAAATTTACTCATCGCTGAGATCCTGCACTTTTAGCGATTATGAGTGAACTAAACTCAAATTTGGGTCATTCTCATTCGCCGTGCAGTGATGTTGGTTCTACGAAATTTTCCGTAGATCTATAGACTTGATTGAATTCTTCAGAAATACTGATCCGTAGGCTAAGACTTTTTTAGGGATTTGTTTTGTTTGTTTAGTGTGCTTTTTCTTTTGCTGGAAACCAGTTTTTAAACGAGGTAATGCATCACTAATTAGTGCCCCTTCAACCACCGCTCATCAGTTTAATGTGTGTACAGCAAAAACATATAGTATGTATCAATCAACGAAATTCATGGTGATGTATTGAACATCAATAACTGGTAAAAGGGGTAAAAAGTGATAGAATATTACTGTCATCAACATGATTTGTTCTCGAATTCTGTGTTAATCGTACAGCGTAATACCAAAGAGGTAACTCTAAGACTAGAAGGTTCCGAAATAACGTGCTCAACTTTTTGGCTCAGCTCTGGTACTATCTTCGGTCCCAAGCTAATCGATTCACCCCTCGAAACATAGGAAAATCCACTAGCCCCTCATTTTATCTGTCAAACTTTCATAACGAATCAAAACAAACATTGTGTAGTACTAGAATTTTGACTAGAAAGGGACACGTTAATCGTTTGCTTGGGACCAATAGGCTAGTCAAGTAGTGAGCCAATTTAAAAACGTTAGTTTCGTATTGATTGTTGGTAATACTAGGAACGGAATGACTAATGTGCAGCATTTTTGATGTGATATTCAACAACATTTTTTTGTAATCGTCAGATGTGGTATGTGTCTCCAGTGGGATGCCTTGACCACTAATCATTTTCAAGAGCTGACATCTACTAACTACACGTGAAAAAAAAAAACTGGCATCACTGATAAGTTCGAAATGTGGTGGCTTGCTCAATGCTTCAGTGGTACCACCATGACAAATGCAAGCACATTCCCAACTAAAACATTAATTGCGATGAATGTGATTGTGAGTGTTATGTCTGTTTGGCTGTTGAACCATGGATACTTCAAAATTTACAAAAATCGAAGGCCATCGACATTTGGTCATATTTTCAAACTTCTTGCTTACACAAGGTTCATAAACAAACTGTGTTCTTCGACTGTCAGGATGGCCGAGCGGTCTAAGGCGCTACGTTCAGGTCGTAGTCTTCTCTGAAGGCGTGGGTTCGAATCCCACTTCTGACACATAAGAGTCTTTTTGATTGATAGCGTAAAGTTAGCGACCTCAAATTACCCAACAAACAATTTTAGCTGTAGCTTAGCTTATACAGGCAAAAATTAGCTGCATAAGGCAAATTTTAGCTGTATAAGCTAATCTGCAGCTAAAATTGTTTGTTGGGTAGGTATCGGTATTAGGGTTAGGGGGTTCATTTGCCGTTAAAAAGTTCTTAAAAATAATTCGATCCTGCCAGGAGTCGAACCTGGAATCTTCTGATCCGTAGTCAGACGCGTTATCCATTGCGCCACAGGACCTTAATGCATCGGTTAAGAAGTTGGAAATAGTTTGTTGGTTCCCATCTGATTTATCCATGCAGCACTAATATCGATAAAGAAGTTTGTTCTGGTTGGTTTTAAGTGGACGTTCGTCATAAACTTCCGATGTTACTTAATCATTGTTTGAAAAAAAAATCGTTTCATTATCGACTTTTTTTCGGAAAATCACCACGAACGAAATATTTACCCTCCGGAACGTGATTGACCGGCTCCAATATAATTAGTGTAGTCATTTTTGATATCTACATTTTAACTATGGAAATTCCGTTCACGATTTCATTAATCACCAACCCCTGCCATAACAAACATTTTCAAAAACAACAATCATTGCAAGGTACAAGGTTCCATTAATCTTGATTGGGCACGAAAACATATTCGGTATAAAAAAATCCAGCATGGTTTAATTCACTCGATTGTCATAAGCATCGGTGGTTCAGTGGTAGAATGCTCGCCTGCCACGCGGGCGGCCCGGGTTCGATTCCCGGCCGATGCAAAGATCTGTTTTGATCCATTGTGGTTGGTAAGGAAGGTTTTTCAAGAAAATGGAAAATACTCGCATAACATTTGAAAAGGGCCTATCAACGTTTGAAAAACAAATGTATACCAAGAGATCATTATCGAGAAAGGGAGATTTCTCCTACCCGATGGTGTGTTGTTGGTTTGAGTGGGTGTACTTTGGTTCACACGAAAAGGGCCTGATAATTTTTGATTACAAATGTTGATAAGTCCTTTTCAAATAATCCTCACGTTATTTTATTATAATGACTGAACATGATTTTAAATTTGTGCCATGCAGTTTTCAATCATTTTGAAAACCCGATGTGACATGATCGACGATTTTCACTTTAGTCGCGTAGTTGCATGGGTTATACTCAGTGGATGAGTAAAAATATTCCACGATTTTTCATAAAAATTGACTCGAATATCAGGAGCAATGACGATTTTCTTGATATGCATCAGTCTTCATGGATTTTCCTGGATTTTTATGGAAAGTCGAAGAAATTTTTTCGCATCCACTGAGTATCCCCAATTTTTGCAGTTTTGAGTGGAATTCGACTCAATTTTGAGTTACTGTTATCGGCCATGTAAAGTGCCTTGCTCACTGATGTGCTGGAAGTTTGGCCTGACATCTACCTAATGAATTTCTGTCTGTCTATCTGTCTGTCTGACCCTTATAGACTCGGAAACTACTGAACCGATCGGCGTGAAAATTTGTATGCAGGGGTTTTTGGGGCAGGGAAAGGTTCTTACGATGGTTCGAGACCCCTCCCTCTGTAAAGGGGGGCTCCCATACAAATGAAACAGAAATTTCTGCCTAACTCGTGAACTATGGAGGTCATAGGGGGTAGCCCCTTAGATAAGATGGAGGGGGGCTACGTACAAAAGAGCATGCTTTTTTTTTATTAATTGACGCATAAGCTTAAGCTAATATTGAATCCCGCAAGGCGGGGCACACTCAGCTAGTGATAATATAAATAAAGTAATTTCCATTTAATTCCACTACCTTAATTGTTTATCTTAAGACCTTAAGAGGAGACAATAGGGGGACTTTTATGAACCAATTTTCTGTCAAACGAAAACCAGCGCCTGATTGGTCGGGCGAACGTATAGAAACGTTGGAATTATTGCAACAGGGAATCTATTTTCTTATATTTTGATAGTCGACTGCGTCGCCCATAATGAAATAGTTTTTGCACGGTCGTTTCCGCGAGAGAACAAGAACTCGTGACAGACCAAAAGAAAGCCAATTGTCTCCACTTACTCTTAGATTTCATCTAATATGTTTAGACTTCTACAGTGCCTACCTTCTTAGCGAAAATGTATACTCTATTTATTTCAATTCTACTCAGTGACTCAGTGACACAATTTAATTTTAAAACAGTCACCAAGTTCCTCTTTCTCATGGAAGCATTGGGACTTGTTACATTCAGAGATCGATATTCTCGAACATCTGCAAGATAAGCGACGCACCAAGTTGCTTTTCGCAGAGATGAGAATCGACAGTATTTTCATCTCTCATTCTGCAACGAACATTGACTGTAACATTGATCAATTTAAAATTTATTTTTCAAGAAACAATCCTTTTCTCTTTTATAAATTTCAGATCATACAATGGAACCAACGATATTGAAAGTCTACTATCTTTAACTGTCAGGATGGCCGAGCGGTCTAAGGCGCTACGTTCAGGTCGTAGTCTTCTCTGAAGGCGTGGGTTCGAATCCCACTTCTGACAAAATGAGTCTTTTTATGGTGACACTGTTTTAACGTAACTCTTAATTGCATAGTGCTTTGGTATGGCATCGTGAAATTAGCCAACAAAAAGTTCTTAAAATAGATCGATCCTGCCAGGAGTCGAACCTGGAATCTTCTGATCCGTAGTCAGACGCGTTATCCATTGCGCCACAGGACCTGTCGGAGGGTCGGCTAAGAAGTTGGAAATAATTCGTTGTTTACCATCTGGCTCAAATTGATAAATAAACCTTTTCAAACAAGGTGGTTCCTTGTAGCGTTCCTTTTCGTACTACGCCTCGCCATTTCACATGTTAACATATTGATGATGATGATGATGATGGTCTCACCGCTTAACAATGGTTTGAGCTGGACGATTTATCTTTAAGATAACCAACAATCAATACGAAACTATCGATTTAAAATTGGTTCACTACTTGACTAGCCTATTGGTCCCAAGCAAACGATTAACGTATCCCATTCTTGTCGGAATTCTAGTACTACACTATGTTTGTTATAATTCTCTACACGGTAACCCCAAAATACCCAATAATGACTACAAGTTAAACATTAACGAGGGAAACTGGGACTACCCATTAAATGAGTAAAATTTTGCTCATTTATGAGTAATTACAACTACAAAAACGAGTAGTAATTATTAATTTTCGAGCAACAAATACTCATAAATGGGTAAAATTTGTAAATGGGTAGTCCCAGTCTCCCTCGAAAATGCTTACTTTGTAGTCAATATCGAGTATTTTATAGTCATAATTGGGTATTTTGCGGCTACCGTGTATGAAAGTTTGACAGATAAAATGAGGGGTTCGTGGATTTTCCCATGTTTCGAGGGGTGCATCGATTAGCTTGGGATCGATGATAGTACCAGAGCTGAGCCAAAAGCTTGAGCACGTTTCTTCGGGACCTACTAGTCTTAGAGTTACCTCTATGGTTACACTGCCGTTAATAATTTAACCGAATATTAAAAGTAATCAAAAGAAAAACAAATCAGAATCTTTTATATTGCACTAGATAATAATCAAATATGTGTTATAGGTTGTAACCTGCCACCCTTTAAGCGAGAAAAGGTTGCTCCGGCCTCGGTTCCGGCTGTTCGAATTTCAAACCTCGTCACCGTCTTCCATTGCCAAACCATCCTGATATTTGATGGAATTCCACTGGTTCCACGGCTACCCTGTAAAATTAGTTGAAACGCAGTACTAGACATTCACTCGCCAGTCTCCACTAATCGAAGCTAACGGCAAACTCCTGAACTTTCATTCCGCTAACCTGAACTGGGACTGAGAACGGAACACATCCCACTTCTAGCTTGACTTCTAGCTCTTACCTCGTGAAAATCACCTCGGTTTGCTGTTTTTCGTCATGCTGCTGCAATAATGAGACTTCTGTCCGGCGCACTATTTTCACCGGCCAGATGGAATCTGGTAGCACTATCAAACTTCCGTTCGAGTTTCCTTGGCGTATCCTCGTGAACAGTGATTTTTTCGACATGTCTCCAAAATGCAAAATAATAATAATTTGTTTACCCATTTATATTGCAAGAAGACATTTTTTAAAGTGAATAAAAAGTAACCATTCTTCATTTTTTGAAAATACCCACTTTTTGAAAACTTAGTGTGGATTCGAAAAAAGAGTTAAAGATACTCATTAAATGAGTACTTTCTTGTTAGCGTGTAGTGTTGGGAATCGAAAATCTTTGACAGTGGTTTGTTTACACTTCCAAAGAGAACGACAGGTGCAAGTTTGATCAAAGTAGTCGATCGCGTTCAGAAAATCCGAAGTGGTCCGGTTCCAAGCTGGCTAAAGTGGTGAAGATGTCGAAAACAACAGTGTGTTGAGTGCTCAAAACCTACAAAGAAACCCTTGCCAGGGAAGGATACAAGTCGTACAAATCAAGTAAACATCCGAACCAGCACATGAAGCAGAATTCCGTGGCCAAAAAGCATGCAAGGCTCTTGTACGACCGTGTTTTGACGAAACACAAGGGCTGTACTTTGAAGGATGACGAAACATACGTCAAACTCGATTTTTAGCAGCTTCCCGGTCAAAAGTTTGACATCGCGGCTGGACGTGGGGATGTGCCGGGAAGATTCAAGTTCGTGTTTGCCAACAAGTTGGCGAAGAAGGCCATGATGTGGCAAGCGATTTGCAGTTGTCGATGATGACATCCCAAGTTTACATCGAAGAATGCCTGAAAAAGCGTGTATTGCCGTTCATCCGCAAGCATAGGGGCAAAGTAATCTTTTGGACCGATTTGGCCAGCTGCCACTACTCCAAGGTGGTTCTGGAGTGCTATGCTGCCAGCATGATTGATTTTGTCCCCAAGCTAATGAATCCTCCAAATGGCCAGGAATTTCGACCAATCGAAAAATACTGAGCAATTTCAAAGCAGCGACTTCGACTAAGCGGCGGGGTAGTCAAGGACATCCATGATTCCGTGTCCGTTTCCACTGTGCGGGCGCTGATGGGCTCCACCAAGAGGAAGGTTCGAGATTTCGTTCGAACTCGAGAGATGTAACCATCGAATGCTATAACTTTGAAGTTTTAATAAAAGTACTATAAAGCAACCATTAATGGACTTTTTAAACTCATTGAATCACGAATTGCAGGTCTTTTTGTGTATACCAATTTACTTTTAGTCAGCCGTTATTGGACGGAATTACCATGAACGGCACTATAAACCTCGTAAATCTTGAGATTTGTACTCTTGAAGTTGCAAAGTCTGAAGAGAAAAAGGAAAAAGTTCCATAAACTAATACAATAACCATATGTTTTAAAGAAAATAAGTATTCAAAGTTCCTTAAGGGGGGAAATACTCGACGATTTTCGGATTTTTTTTGTGAGCAAATGAAACAACGCAAACGTTTGAAGTTTTTTGCATTAAATTGCTTAAATCCTCCTCTACATTTGAGATTTTTTTCATTGGTGTGTGACCTCTGTGGCTCCTTGGGCTAATTGGCGGGCGTTCTAGAGACCTGAAAAATGGACAAAACTTACTTTTATCAATTGGACCTTATTCAGAAAAGGTTTTTGTTCTATGTAAACCTCTAAAACCCAAAAAAAAAACGATTTAAAAATTTAGAAAAAAATATCTAAAAAAAATAATTTGATTTTTCACTGTTTTTTTCCACTTTAGGCAGACCTGGTTCACATAGAGTAAAAATCTATTTCCTTTAAGATGCGCCAGGTTTCAACTCATTTGGATGAGAACTTTTTGAGTTATCTTTCCCGCCAATTTGGAAAACACCGTTTCGAGAAAAACGGTTCCCCCCTTAAGTAGACGAAATCTATACACTTACAAAGTTTCATTGACATCTGAGAGGGTGCTGCCAACCATTTGTCGAGTTAGCGTGAAATTCGTCCATACCATTACAAAATCGTTTAAAATTCACCCACTAGTCGTATACTCAATGATTACAGAAACATAAAAATTGTTCATTACGAAAAATAAAAAAAATGCTTTATCAGACGTATGGCTGATCTACTCACCCTGGTTTTTATTTATTTGATTGATTGATTAAAATATAAAATAGCATGTTATAAATGTTATAAACTAGCTCCTCAGTTTTATGCAAGCATCGGTGGTTCAGTGGTAGAATGCTCGCCTGCCACGCGGGCGGCCCGGGTTCGATTCCCAGCCGATGCAATGATCTCTTTTGTGTCCTGTGTCAAGAAGATAAAGAGAGGTATTTTAAGCTACGCCAAAATAAGCTGAAGAATTTCAAGGCAAGCGGGATCCGGAAGAAACATATGAATTTCATAAGCGTTATGAATGATTTTCGTCTAACATGTGGGAGCTCTTATACGCCTTCAACCATTTCATTATATCAAGCGTTGAAAGACGAGTGGTCATCACCCGGCCCCCGTTGAGTCCAAGGTTCGGTTTCAGTCTGCTCCATTTTATTAGCAAAATGTCAACATTATTTTTCATAAGGCAAATCAATGAATTTCATACCGATTTCTTGTGGCTAAAATTCATAAGTGGTTCTTAGGGAATTCTTACGTTCTTTTGCCTCAGTGTATATATAATAATTAATAAAATGCTCCAACACCGTTAGTATTAGTGAGCAGTTTCACTAACACAAGCGTTGTACTGGTTGAAAATAAAAAACAAACCGCTGTCAAGTCGAACACTTTGACAGCTTATTTCGTGGTTGAAAATAAAAAAAAAACAAATCGATTTTACACGGCTACACTAGCAACGTTGTATTGATGAATCTACGTTACGGTCGGCCAGCAGATGGAAATGATGTGAAAATGATAATGACGATTTGTTAGCTGTCAAATCGTATTGAATATTTTTTAGTACATCATCACTTTTGTGGTTTTGGATTTCAAACCTAGGTGTCGCATGCACTGGTGCAGTTTCGCGTAGATTCATCAATTAATTATATGATTTGAGTAGTAGCTATATTGAAGATCCGAGAGATGTCACCCCTTAAGGGCATCTTTAGCGGCTGTCCAATTGGCTGATTTGGTTTAAAATTTTGGAACAGATCTAGACCGAGCCCTTGCACCGGTGGTCTACATTTTGTTTTAGACTAGTTCTAAAATGTAGATTTTTTAAACCAGTAAGATCTTAGTAAGTAAGAGTAAGAGTTGATCTATTTTGAACTGAATTTGGATCAAGGCAAGCACTGTGCCAAACCAGTTTGACAGCTGTTCTACTCGAGGTTATGTTTTGTTTTCTTTTGGTACTGGGATTTTTTCTGCAAAACAAACCGATGTTTTCCTAGATTTTCTCCGAAACAAAAGCGGTTCCATCAAAGTGGTCATATCTAGCGATAAACAATTGACTGCTGTTGACACTGGCGGAGTTCCAGCTCTATCGCACTACCGATGCTGCTGTTGCTATCGGCACCGTCATCGTCACAAATGCAACAGCATCGCAAGGGAAGGATCAGGTAGGGAACATCCGGATTTTCTGATGGAAATTTCAACGGACACTTCTGTTCTGCAGGATTTGTTCTGTTGTTTTACCCTTCTTCTTGTGGCCCCATTTGACGCTATTTAATTCTTTTTAATGACAATTCAAAAAACTAAGATCAATGGTAGTGAAATAAAGTACCCCGGATCACCTTGGTTACTTCAGGGCATGTTCTGGGAGCCCCTAGGGAAGTGGTAAGTTTTTGAATTAGTCTAAAACCCTTCGAGCGACACCTCAAATCACATGAGAATTCAAAAACAAGATCAATGGTTATCAAATAAAGTACCCAGGACCACCTTGGCCACTTCAGGGCATATTCCGGGAACCTCCAGGGAAGTGGCCAGTTTCTGACATAGTCCACAACCCATCACGCGACACATCAAATCACATATGAATTCAAAAAAAAAAAATCAATGATAGTCAAAAATAGTGCCCAGGACCATGTTGGCCCCTTCCGGGTATGTTCCGGTTCCTCCAGGGGAATGGCCAGTTTCTGATTTGATCCAAAACCCATCATGCGACACAGCAAATCACACTTGATTTCAAAAACAAGATCAATGGAAGTCAAATATAGTGCCAAGGACCACTTCATCCACTTTCGGGTATTTTCCAGGTGCCCCCAGGGAAGTGGCCAGTTTCTGACTTGGGCCAAAACGCAACATACGGCATCCTGCGAGAAAAATTTCACATTTTTTTTTTATATATATATATTTGTAAGAAAGGTCAGATCTCACCATAGGTGGATAAATACAGGTTTTTATTATTATTTTACCGGGAAGCACTTTTAAAAATGACAAGCAGTTGAAGGCTTTTTGTTAAAGCTACATATCTTACCCGGAAACGGCCATCAGAGGTCAATTTCGCGGTAAAAATGGTTGACTACGAAATCAGGGAGTGAGTTAGTTTTTACTCTGGTTTTGACGTTTGAAATAGAACGGCCAAAACTAGACCAACCGGTGCGTACGCACGCAGTTTGATCTATTTTAGCTTGATATATTTCATTTTAGCTGTTTCAAATGTGACATAAATTTGGATCTAGATCAGACCACCGCTAAAGATGCCCTCAGTGGTAGGAAAATCATTTTTGCAGTATGGAGAATATCAGAAAATCCACGATTTGTGACTAAACATGCTTTCACAGAAGAAAACAAATAAACCTTATCACCATAGTAATGTACTCGTGCAATTTTTGTGCATCTAAAACTGCCCATAAAGACGATAATGAATAAAAACTGAAAATTTTCATGCACTTCCAAATGGTTTCCTACCATTCCCATACATTCAAAGTGACTGGCTCTCTGGATGTGGATGATGTCAAAAACAACAAAACATGATTAATTGGGTTCTTTAATTTTGAAAAATGTATCGATTTTTATACATCATCTGAAAGAGCTTCGTTTTCGGAGCACAGCGATATTTTTTTTGAACCCACACACTTTCATCTCGATTTTTAAATCAAGATTTAAAGCAAAATAATAACTTCACTGTTTGACACTAAACTAACAAACTGACAGCTCGCTCCCACAAAGTGACACCGAGGGGCGCTAATAAGGTGATTTTTGCAAATGTAATCGTACTTATTTAAAATAGTTCCAGTGTACCAAAATTGATGAAATTTTGGGTTTGGGTTCCATTTATAATGCAGATTACGAATATGCATTTACCTCAATACCCTTAAAGAACCCAATTGGTGAAATCTTGCGGCAAGAAGTCAACATGAGAGATCGAAATTTTCGCCTACTTGAGAAGAGAAACGTCATTTTTCACCTGCTGGGAGAAAAAGATGAGAATGTGAGAAGCGAGAGAATATTATACGCTCACAGCAGTTTTCGTGAGAAAAGCAGCAGCGATTTATTTTTTTCGGAGAGCATGAGCGGCAGATACCTACATCGTTTCTTTTTCAGTAAATTCTTGATGCTGATAATGATTTTTCACTTCTTTCATACACCTGAAACTTCACTTTCCGCACGCAAACGATGATCCGAAATTAAGAACCAAAACAACAGTTAGGGCACATCCATAAGTTACGTAGAATCTGAGGAGTAATGGCGAGGGGGTTTCAACATTTGTAACGGACCATGTATAAGGTATGGAAAAACGCCACGAAGGGGGAGGGGAAGGTCTAAAATTGGTAAGAAAATTGCATCGTCATTTATGGATGAACCTTATGATTTGACAGAAGGTATAAAAAGAAAAAAGTTGGAAGGGTTGTATACTAGATACGACCGCAGGGTTGGCGTTGGATAACGTCTGTTATGTGTTGTACTTAATTGTGTATATTATATTTTAGGAATATTCCTTAATAACTCTTTTGCGAAAGTTTGGTGGCCCTGAAAAGGGCCGTTTTGTTGGGCTGATGTTGTTGACAATGATGGAACGGGCGACCTTGTTGGACGCTTATATAGTAGAACAGAAAATATCAGAGGTGTCAGATACTCGCATACGTTCGTTAAACTCTTTCTTGATAATGTTGTGGCCCTGAAAAGGGCCATTTTTCCAACGCGCTTCGGAGCAGACGGTGAATACGACCGACTGAGAACTGCAGCAGCTGGGCATTCCATGACGGCGGCCCAGTATACCGGAGCACTGGCACCAACGCACTCGGCGTAGTTGCCCTTTCGCCCCCAGGCTCTGCTGCCGCTGCTCTGCTGCCGCTGCTCTGCTGCCGCTGCTCTGCTGCCGCTGCTCTGCTGCCGCTGCTCTGCTGCCGCTGCTCTGCTGCCGCTGCTCTGCTGCCGCTGCTCTGCTGCCGCTGCTCTGCTGCCGCTGCTCTGCTGCCGCTGCTCTGCTGCCGCTGCTCTGCTGCCGCTGCTCTGCTGCCGCTGCTCTGCTGCCGCTGCTCTGCTGCCGCTGCTCTGCTGCCGCTGCTCTGCTGCCGCTGCTCTGCTGCCGCTGCTCTGCTGCCGTTGCTCTGCTGCCGTTGCTCTGCTTCCGCTGCTCTGGTACTGCTGCTCTGCTGCTCTGCTGCTGGGTCGTCTATCGGATAGACAATGATGGAACGGGCGACCTTGTTGGACGCTTATATAGTAGAACAGAAAATATCAGAGGTGTCAGATACTCGCATCTGATGTCTCGGTTGGAGAAAGTATAAGAATATAAAAAAATCAATCGATTTTCACCATCTTTAGACAATGGTTTACTTTTAACCATTTTTCAATAGTTTACAGAATGAAATAAATAGTTTTGAAACATTCAGCTACAAAAAATATTTCCAATCGATTGATGCCATTATCTCGTAAATCTATCGAGAGACGGTTGAGTTATTATCGTTCAAAATCTTTTCATTTTTCGTAACGCATCCAAAATGATTGTTTTCAATTTTGTACCCCCGTATGTTGCCGAAAGACGTTATCCAACGTCAAAAAACCGGTACTGGTTGAAACCAACGAAATGCAAACAGATGAGGCCATGTGAAATCGTTGTCCCTTTCGTTCTGCCGCTGTTTAAATGGATAACACAGTATGACGTCACACTCCGTCAACCATTTAATCAACGGAAGAACAAAAGAGACGGCGAATTCCCAAGCCTCAACTGTTTACATCACATTGGGTTGGAACCGAACAATTTGGGGTGGTATTTTTTTCGTTCTTGGTAGTTTTCAGAGCCAAATGAGTGATGAAAAAATATTTTTGTTGGTTTTTGAAGAGAGATATTTTCGGATTATGTATGAGAGAGGATAATGAATTATCGGTGAAAAAGGAGAGATGAAAATGTGAACGGTTCACAACTCACCGAAAAGTAGCTTAAGTGAGGAATTGCTTATCGTGCAGCTGAGGGAGAATTTCTATCTCTGATTAATATTTAACACAAACTTTGAAAAGGGCCGCATCATCAATTGTAAACAACACTGGGAAGGCCGCGTCAACCGAAGTACGCCCACGCAAACCATATAGCATCTGCTTGGGGAAATTCTTCGTGGTTTACGTGGACGTATTTCATTCTCTGCTCGGGTAACGCTTCGTGTTGATATTAGTTTAGCATTTCCAACGAACTCTGTAAATCATTGATTGTTTATTTTGATTGAACAGATTGAAAAATAAACACTCTCAGACATTGCAATAGTTTAAACCATTGAAACAGAGCTTAGATTCATTAGAACAATTAAACGGAATACGGAAGCTTCCGAAATTGTAATCCCAGAACCATCATGACCAGTTAACAACTTAAAAATGCACCCAATTTGTTGCAAATTCAAGTGACACCGTCTTCAACCGCAGATTTTGCAGGTTGAACGCTTAACACACTAAAACTAAAATATCACAAGATTTAAAATAATTGTCTCTTGTTCGAAACTATCATTCTGGCATGAATGACATTTCAATTGACTTCGAGAAGTTTTTTTTTTAAATTTTCGTCACTAGACTTTTCATGATCAAATTAAATATGTTAAATAATTTATTATTGAGAATTGAGGCTGAATCGTGCGTTCTGTTTTGAAATAAATTTGTGCTTAAATCCGCCTAAAAATTCAAATACAGTGAACTCGCTACAACTCGATATTGAATGGACTATCGAGTTCTAGAATTTTCGAGTTATAGAATATCAATCTCATACAAAATCGCTATCACAGTAGCCATGAAATTCATTTTTACTATGGTTATCACGCTCCTTCCAGATTCTCAACTCGTCATTTTGTTGCCAAAATTTAGTTTCATTGGAGAATTTAAATTGTGAGTTCTTTTTTGAATAGTGGAAATGACATAAATTTGAGCTTAAAGTGTTACGGTCCAGCAGTCCGGGCGCTGATGCCACTTCGCATTTTCTAGGGGATAACTAGCAGCTACCGGTAAACATCCAACAACAAAACTGCTTTCCCATGTTTGCTGCGACGCTGTCAAAGTAATGTAATGCAAAGAATACAAAATTTTATCTTTTTTGGCTTTGAGGACTATTGGAATGAATTACAGTACAGACCCGATTTTTTCAGCCCCTCCATGCACCAGCCTTTTCTTTTATCTTTCAATAATTTCATATACCGTTATTTCAAATATTTATCATACTTCTCCAAGATTGATGTTTAAGGAATTGGGTAGAGAACTACTTCGGCCTCAGCGCCCATTTTGGGCCTATCAAGCAGAACACATCACATAAATCCATGATTTCCATGATTTCTATGAACAGGTAAATTATGCGTTTGATACGAATGCTACCGAATGAAGTTAATAAGAATATGAATATGATATGAATGTTTTCACCCAATATTCTCAAATACAAATGAAGCGCTCCAACCGAATCAATCTTCATCTTCATCCGATAGGCCAAAGTGAATTCATTTGCGTTTCAATGGCGATTCATATAGATAAGCGGAGGCAAAGTATAATGTAGCCAAACGAACTGTCAGTTAGTGTAGCCAAACGAGCATGACGTCATCATGGTGTTGTTTGAGGGTGAAGTATTGTAATATTATGAGCACAAAACGCTTTCCACACTTCACATTCCGATTTATTTCGCGGACAACGGAAGAAGGAGAGATAAAGCAAACTATTCCTCGATTCATTGTTGCAAAGATTTGCTTAGCACTTCATTTTGAACTTTTACGCACGAAACAACACAAAACTGCACAACGAAGTGCTCTATGATGGCATGAACTTTTTTCACGGATGCCAGTAAGATCATTTATTTTTCATGGTTGCCAAAACAACTTGTTGTGCCTCCGCTTATCTATGGAATCTATAGTATCTATAGTTTCAATGCGTTAGGTCGAGTTCAGAATCCCTAGGCCGAGTTTGGCATCAAGAAGCAGTGTTAGACTTTTAACAATATATCAAAAATTTGTTTCTACTTATCAAATCTGACAGTACATACGGAAAGGTAAATAAATTTGGAAGTCATTAGTAATAATAACATTCCGTTTGGTGCTAAACCACGCTAGATTAAGACAGAATAAGTGCGGGTTGTGCTTAATAGGCCGGAAATGGGGTAGTTAACCCTACTTTGTTGCATTAAGGTTGCTGAAAAAGCGTATAGGCTTAGTAGAACATTAGAATAAATTTACAAAAAGCGGGCTGACAAATAGTTGCTGTATTTCAATTTCAAACTGATAACAAAATTTGGATAATAGAGTTCAAAGATAATGTACTACACTGAAAGAAGTTTTCACCTATTTTCTGTTGGGAACGCACATAATATTTTTCCAATAACAATTTTTATTTATCTTTATCAGAATATCACATTGCTGGTCGAAAGATCATATATGATTACCTTTGTATGGGTCCCCTCACATAGCTCAGTTCTAGGCAATGAGAAGGCAGATCAAAAAGGAAGGCACACAACAAGGCGAGATTTATGATCGAAGAATCTCACATGATGAGCTTTTCCCATTAGTACGTCAGAGTTCTCTTCTAAGTTGGCAAAACAATTGGACAAGTAATTCTCTTGGGTGGTGGTTACATTCCATAACTCCAAATGTTTCTTCGGGGGCGTTGTTTAAAGGTCTGTATGTAAGTCGGGGATTAATTCGCGTAATGTCAAGACTTATGTCCAACCACTTGGTCAACTGTTCGAGAGTAGTATCTGAAGGAGGCTTCAAGAAATCCGTTTTCCACCTAGCTCCTTTCAATCGAAATTGTTACCCATTAACCTCGAGCTCGCCACGAGTAATTGGTACCCAATACTAACGTTCATTTACTGCTGATTAAATTGATAATTAAAAAATTACGGATTTTTGGCTCCGCAAAGTGTCACACACGACTGAGCCTAGTAAATAAACGAACTAGTTATAAGATCACATAACATTAAACATTATATGTGAGTAATCATATTAATATCATTGAACACATAAGGTAAATGTGGGTTTGTGATGCAATTCCTTCAATCTAATCGATCCCTCTTTATTCTTTATTCTTTATTGGGAGCAGGGAAAAGCCCATTTGAGTGGAGCTTATAAAAGCTTTTTTTCTTCAAATGGACATAAAACCTCCTCATCTTTTCGCATCCACAGAACAGTACATTCCAAATGATGCATTATTAACTTAAGACTAAACAAAATACGACCTTATTCCATTTCTTACTACTACCTCTAATTTACTAACTGAGCACTTAACGGATCCTATTTTTATTAATGGAACGTGACAGATGAAAGTCGAAGACATGGTAACAACGGTTGAACACACGACACATACTACTTAAAAGCTCATTATAGCCATAATTAGTACGGAATGTCGATATACGCATAAATTGATGAGAACGGAGAGTACGACGAGTATGCACCTTAGACTTAGTATGCACCTTTAGAATTGATATAACGATCCATAAAATATAGAAAAATGTTCCATTAAAAACATCCAAATGAACCATAATACATCGGAGAAAATGCCTAAAAAAGTGTGGATGATCCATAAAAAATATCTATATTATCAATATTTTATGTGAAATTTAGCAACACAATTGTAAAAATGTACCGCTAAATTGTTAAAGAACGAGCATTGAAATTGTACGAATTACCCATAAGCATATTGCAGCTGATCCATAAAACATTCAGCAATGAACCTTAAATTAAAGAAAATGATCCATAAAAAATCAGTTTGCACACTTAAAAATATAGGCATGATTCATAAATTAGACGTATATTATTCATGTTTAGGACGCTAACCCTGTACCGCCAAACCCAGTGACAACCCTGTGGGAGATTCGGAGAGCTACGGTAACGTTCGGTGTCAGAAATGACAGACGTCAGGTTTGGTTCAACGGAACTGTGAGTTTATCCAAGAAGACGTTTTAAAGTTAATTGCCTAAATTTGTTACTATACCTATCGTTTAATTAAATTTTTGTGATTTGTAGTGAACTAGCTACTGAAGTAGGTTAGTTGAAGGAGGAGTTCGTGAAAATATTGAATTTAATAACTCTATATTTGCTTAATCTAGATACTTCAATTTGATCCTAAAATTTGGTAACCTACAATTTGTTCCTAAAGCTATATACTTGTTTAACCCTAAGTAACTAGTAAGTAGCTCATTCTACATCGTTTGCGTGCTTAACTAAATTAATAATTGAATCCCTAAATCCTTAATCTAGTCAAATCTTTGTTGAAAGAGTGACGGAAGATAACTCTCGGTTTGAAAACTCTCCCGCTCAGCATCCTATCGCTTTTCATGGAGGAATTTCTCTTCCTCCAGCGTTTTCTCCTTTGCGCTTTTCTCCTGCTGCAACTGGTCTAGAGATTCCTCCATGCTGACCTCATTGGTACTTCCTTTTCCAGATTCGGATTCGGCATCACTCCTCGCACTATTCTTTCTGCTAGGTGGTTTCTTTGGGACAGACTTCTTGGTTCGGTTTCGGCACCTTCAGCATATGTGTGCACTTCGAGCACGTCTACGGAACTTCCTTTACAGCTGTTGTCTTACCAGCACAACTATAATGGGTCCAGAAATCGCAGACATCACACTGGACCATATCATCTACGTGGTCATGGCCTTCACAAAGCGTACAGTTTCGATCGCCCAAGTAACCAAAAGTTCCGCATTCAACACTTCCAAGTTCCATAAAGTTCAAATAAAGTTTCGACAGAACTTTCAAGTTCCATAAAGTTCAAATAAAGTTCCGACAGAACTTTCAAGCCACATGAAGCAATCCGCACAAATCTTTTTTTGTAACAAAATTTAATGTATGAAAATATGAAATAATCAGTGGCCCGAATAAATCAAAATTCTTATATTTATGCAACATTCTATCAAAAAAAAAAAGTAATTTACTGGATTCGAACCCGTGTATTCGGCATGTGATATACGATTGCTAATCACTGCGCCACAAATGTGATAGAATACCATGTGGGCAAACACCAATTTAAATTCATCAAGGTGTTGTGTTTCGTACTCAAGTCAGTCAGCAGGCTCAGAAAACTCCAACAATAGGCGGGACAACAGCTCACTTTAACATATTTCAGATGACGTAGTGGTTCGTGCTGAGACTCTCACGCAGAGAAGGACTGGGTTTAATTCTTCAAACAGCTCCATTACTAATACTAATGCTGAAATCAATACACATTAATACCTGCCTTTAGAAATAACTTTCATAAAAGTGCGAACTAAATATAGAATTCATGTAGAGGACAAAAACCTTTTTTAATTTATTTTCTAAAAGTTCCGTTCAAGTTCCGCCAGTTCAGTTGAAGAATGCTCTTCAATTATGGTACTGGAACTTTCAAGTTCTTATAACGACTTAAAAATGAGGCTGCTTAGAATTCTATAGACCACCTTCAACCAAGGTTCTTAAGCCATAAATAGACTTTTATCAGAACTTTTGGTTACTTGGGCGCTGTTCTGTTCTTCACTCAACGGTGGTGTTGATTCCTCTGACATTTTGAGGTTATATCCGATGTGGTTCTTCAAGAATGTTCGGATTAATGAAAGCAACTTCCTCAGAGCAGTCTCGTTTTGGACAGATTGCAGTTGAAATAGGTTTTATCATAAGCATTAAGAATGGTTTAGATTTGAGAAGTAGGCTGTAGGCTGATCAAACCTGACATTTGTTTTTTTCCGTGGAGTTTTTTTTTTATCTATAATCGGTTGCTGATCTGGCCAAAACCAGGCCCAGGAGACAATTTCTAGTTCCTCAATCCCTATTATTTGCCGCTGAGAAGCTGTTCCGAAGCCAAGTACAACCTCCACGAGGCGTCCCATCATTAGTTCCATCATTCGTTGAGTCGCAGCGTTGATCCTGACTATTGGCCACGAAAAGGCTTGCCTATTATTTGCCGCTGAGAAGCTGGTCCAAAGCCAAGTAGAACCTCCATGAGGTGTCCCTCGCAGCGTTGAACCTGACTATTGGCCACGAACAAAAATCAACGACATAGGGTTACGGTATGTAATGTGGGTCTAGTCCTTTCATTCGGCCTATCACGCAAATAAATAATTAATTAAGGAATATTACACAAAAAATAAGGAAAATATTGATCACTGATGATTGATAAATGTGTACCACACACAAATCAATTTATATCACAACATTTCAATACATTTTCAGCTCTCGTAAGTAATAAAACTGGTTGAGAATATCACTCTGTTCGGAGTTTTTAGCCGCCATGACTTCTAAGGTTAAGATGGGAAGGTTGCACTGACGATCATCAAATGGCCTGATTATGGCATTTATTGAATGGAATTACCTGATAATACACACTAGACGTAAAACTCACAGTTACTGTTTGAATATTTTATGTTTATTTTAATTGTTTAACAACGTTTTCACAAGTAAATCATGGACCCAACTTTAGGGACACATTTCTTTTCTATGTTCCTAACTTTGGCCCATGAAATTCATTTGACAGCATATAGCAATAAGAGTAACGTCAACAATGTGGTTTGCATTTGGATGATAAGGAACGAACAGGAAGGGAGATTTTTTCTGCCAAATCTGTATAATGAACATCACAATGTTTTGATTTAGATATTCTGCGGTCGAAAGACGATAAGCGAAATTTTTAATTTTTAATTTTTAACTTGAGTGATTTAATGTAGTTTTCGTAAAATTTTCTCTAAGAAATGTTTTGAGGAATGAAGAGTATTAAGTTAACAGTGATAGTGATAAAAAAAAATACATAAGAAAACGTTACCAAGAGCGTTTTTTTTGAGAATCAAACAGGATAGGACGAAGTTGCATCCATAAATAGACCCAATTTGGGGACAATAGACCGATATTACATACATTTCCCTGGTGAGTTTTTGTCTTAAAAAAAGTAAGTTTTTCAACTTTTTGCGGTTCCTGATAGCAAACGACATGATAAGCATATCTAAGCATACCATTTAGCAGTAGAATATCGTTTGCAGGTAAATTAATTGATGAGTTATGATTAAAAACGTAATCTATGGCTGCATATTAGACCGAGGTTAGGGACGTATACCCTACATCATTTGTTTATCTCAAATCGACGGAAGACATTCCGCGCAACTACCATAAATCGGACGAATTCATGTTGATCTTCGTCAAGCTTCGTCTACAATTTGGACTTCGACATCAACACATGTCAGGCAGCAGTTCAGGTTCAAATGGCTAAACTTAGTGAGTTCGTTCCATTTTGTAAATTTTTATCTTTTCAAACCAGTAATATAAGATCTACCATCGAACCCTAGTCGTGACAACTTCAAACTAGGGAATCAGGATTTTCCAGTTACTCAAAGGATTACATTTGAGTGCTTGTTACTTTTTATGACTTGATAATAGTGACAAGACTCGGGTAGTGACCACCACCGTTATGCATTTCTATATTGTATATTTCAAATCAAAAATATTGTTTATGTTCATAGAGTTTACATAATCCTTTTCCCTTTGTCCCCTTTGTCCTTCTCCTTTTCCTTTCCCTCTTCTCTTTTCAGAAAGCGAGTAATGGCGCTATAGCCATAAGTCATAAAGGGCTAGGACAAGAGTTAGTGCTCAAGTCCCAACCGTCAGAAGAAAATGGAGCATCACTTAACCTTTCAAGCTTTGATGCTTCCAACAACCAATATAATTATCAAAATCGGAACGTACTCGGAAAAAAATCCGTTCCCGAAAACGGAAACGGACCGTGAACTAAAAATCACGGCCAGCTATCCAGAACAAAATTTTCTCAAATATACACCGTGAACTATGGTTCACGGCTGTGGTTCACGAATATGGGAACTCTTTTTTTCCCGTGTACGGTACAAGATGTCCACGTTTCATCCATTTATTGGATTCTGAAGTATCGTGTTTAAATCTTCGATTTAAACAGGCCCGATGTTTTGTGAATCATCTTGCCCCTTAAATGCTGCACAGTAGGCCTGTCCGTTTTGATATGTGTGACGCATCTTTGATGTGAAACATATATCAAATAGACAAAAAAAAAATATGGAGGTATATCCATCATTTTCCAGGATGCTTTCAAGAACTGACTGGTGTTAGATTAGATTAGATTAGATTAGATTAGATTAGATTAGATTAGAAGCATTAAAAATGGTTTAGATTTTATATTAGTTTAATGAAACCTATTTCAGCTTCAAGCCGTCCCAAACGAGCCTGCTCTGAGGAAGTTGCTTTCAATAAACCGAACATGGCTATATTTTTAAGTGCGCAAACTTGATTTTCTATGGATCACTTTCTTTAGTTTAAGGTTCACTGTTGAATGTGTTATGGATCAATTGCAATATGTTTATGGGTAATTTGTAAAATTCAAATGCTCATTTTTTAGAAATTAAGCGGTACATTTTTACAATTGTGTTGCTAAATTTCACATAAAACATTGATAATATTGATATTTTTTATGGATCATCCACACTGTTTTTAGGGATTTTCTCCGATGTTTTATGGATCATTTGGATGTTTTTTATGGATCATTTTCCAATATTTTATGGATCATTTATTGGTTTTTATATTCAAAAGTATGTTTGCCGTACGACTATGAATATCAAAATTTAACTCACGTAACACACACTATTTTGGGGGTGAACTGATCTATGGCGTAAGCTACGACGAAAGTGAAAACTTCAACTTTTGTTTCGACGCTCAAATCATGCAACATGTTCTCCCAACCGATAGAGGATAAAAATAGATTTATTTTCGAGAAGTCAGTTTTTTCTGAATGTATAACGAGTGGCTTCGGTGACAGAAATGAATTCATAAGGTACACTTTCTTTTATGAACAATTGAAATTCCTTACGCACATCTTCGTCTTGTCCCAGTCATATCACTACAAAGAACCATTTTCAGTGGGTCGTTATCCGACAATATTACGATGTCCCCAGCCCACCGTAGTAACTAGATTTTTGCATTCGATCTGCATTTCCTAACTTACAAACCTTCTGCAATGTTACTCAATGATTCACTTCTTTTCTACAGTGATTCAACAATTTCCGAGCTAAATCCAATGTTTTCAAAATTGGTTTAAAATTTTTAGAAGTGAGACCAAATCAGAAACGATTCAGGAAATTCCTAGCTGAGGTGACACTTTTCAAAGCAGATTCAAAACTGAGTCTGAACTTTTTTGAAGGGAGTTCAAACTTTCGAATAAGTCATCTATATTTTTCTAACTAAGTCTAAACTTTTCTGTTGTTTTATTCAATTCTTTTTTAAGTTGTCAAAACTTTCCTGAAGTGGTTCAACATATTCCAAATCCAATCTTTAAAGAATTGGTTTCGCATTTTCTGAAGTGAGGCAACATTAGCTGATTAATTCTTTTCCTAAATGAATCCAAGGTTTCCTGCATTGATTCAACTTTTTCCGAACTGAAACCAAACTAGTGAGAACGGGTTTGATATTTTTCTAAGTGAGTTACAGATTTTTGTTAACTGCTTTGGAAGTGAACCGACAATTTTTTGAGCTTAAATTTTCCAAATGGTGCCCAACCTTTGCTGAAGTGATTCAAAACCTTCCTTAGGGAGTCCAAAATTTTCTGTTGAGTGATTGAATTATATTGAATGTTAGTCTGAGCTTTCCTGAAGTGATTTACCTAACTTTTAAAGTAGATTCCGCTCCCTTAGATCCCTTCATCGTTCTTGTGAGATTCACATCCTTTGAAAATTAGGCTGAGATTTTAAAGAATCGACCCTCGTGTGTTCATACCTGATGGTAGATTTATTTTAAAGCAAGCACAATTGTTGAGAAAACTGGATTTACATCCACAAAAGTACGTATTTTTTATAGAAATTTGGGTTTCTCGATCAGCCAAGTTGGATTTTGGATGTTATGGAATAGACCTTTGTGAGTTCATACGTGATGGTAGATTTTTTTGAAGCCAGGTTGGATTTCGGTTCAATCTTTTGAAATTTGTGCTTGGATATTATAGAAAACTTGCCGGTATTCAGCAAGGACGAACCTGGTTAATATTCACAAAAGAAGGTATTTTCATAAAAATCAATTTTTCTGTTTTCCGAACTGAATTTTGGCTTCTTACTTTGAAAAATAGGCTTGTATTTCAATAGAAGTTGCTGAATCCATACGTGAGGGTTGAATTTCTTCAATTTTTGAGAATACCGAGTTCAAATTCACAAAAGTTCGTATTTTCATAAGTTGAATTTCGGCTCCGATCTTTGAAAATAGACTTGAATTTTACAGAATGGACTTTGCTGAATCCATACGTGATGGTAAATTCTTTGAAGCATGCACAATTTTTTAGAAAACTGGGCTTGAATTCTCAAAAGCACGTATTTTTATAGAAATTTGGGTTTCTTGTTCAGCCAAGTTGAATTTCGGCTCCTTCCTTTGAAAAATAGGAGTGGATTTTACCGAATTTCTGAAGCCATCTGTATTTTCATAGAAATTTGGTTTTTCGGTTCTGCCAAATTGCATTATGGCTCATATCTTTGAAAAATAGGCTTGTAATTTTTAGAATGGACCTTGCTGAATCCATACGTGAAGGTTTGTTATTCGAAAAGGTTTTTTTTTTTGGTTTTCCTTTTCTGCTAAGTTGGATTTTGATACTGTCCTTTGAAAGTTATGCTTAGATTTTATAAAAATGACCTAGCTGAATTCATATGTGATGATTATTTTTTTTAAGCACACACAAAGCCAGGTTTAAATTGACAATACTACGTATTTTTGTTTAAATTTGGTTTTTATGTTCAGCCAAGATGGATTTTGGCTCCTTTCTCTGAATATTACGATTGGATTTTGTTGAATAGACCTTCCTGAATCCATAAGTCTAGTTCGATTTTTTGAAGCACGAACAATTGTTGAGAAAACTGAGTTATATTTGGATAGGGAGGAAGTATTGAAAACAGAACGTTTTTTTTTTCGATAAGAACTGTTACGTTTGTTGTATTCCGCTTGATGGTTTATCCGGATTTTATCAATACCCAAAAATCAATTGCTTTGATCCTATTCATCTACATTATTACCAATGTTCTTCCTTAAAAGGATACAAAAACTAATTGTTGAAAAACTTGAAAAACTTTTGATTTGTTCCAGCCTTATAAGATCACATGAAAGTTTTGTGAAATTCTGTTGGATATTTTCCACTTCTTTTATGAGTCTCAACAATAAAAGTTCGACAATATGTATCAAATAAATAGGAAACTATGTATGTTGCTTTGAACAATTCATGTAGCGTGCGTGAATAGCGTTTTTAGTAGTTGACAGAATTTTCGTTTATTGATTTTTATCTTCCTTGTGGACATCCCCCAGTTTGAAAATAGGCTGATCAACGAGGGGGGCGACACATCTAAATCTCAATTCTAGATGCTCAAAAAATCTCACACTAGCGAATAAATCTTCGAAAAATCTTCTTACATTTCTCGCATTACTTGCATCGCGCATCATCTTTTTGCAGGAAATCTTCAAAATCGTGATAAATCTTCTTTCTATCTACTCAGCGTACGCGCAGCTAGCCACAGCAAACCACAATATTTCCTGCATCGTAGATAGAGTCGTCCCCCTCGCTGATCAAGGCGTAATTTACCCTACTATCCAACATTTCCATTTTTCCTAACACACACAGGTCCTGTGGCGCAATGGATAACGCGTCTGACTACGGATCAGAAGATTCCAGGTTCGACTCCTGGCAGGATCGATTAACGTTAATATTTTTTTTTATAATTCCATTAGCAGAAGTGAGATTAATTTAGCTATCAGTCGGTTTCCGTTACCCCTCGTTCATAACAAAAAGCGTAATTTGTCAGAAGTGGGATTCGAACCCACGCCTTCAGAGAAGACTACGACCTGAACGTAGCGCCTTAGACCGCTCGGCCATCCTGACTGATAACGGCAATATTCAGCAATTCGAACGCTAATCCAAAATGGAAAACACTTGTTGATTGATGTGACAATTTACCTTACGCCTCCTCCTCACAGAGTGCGCCCAAAACGCGTGTTCTTCAGTGTTGGCAATCATCCAACGTAGGAACGACCACATACCTGCAACGAGAGACAATAAATTACGATTGTCAGATATCGGGGAGAAAATAGAATTTCTTTCGCATGAATGAACAAACTGAAAATGCCGTCGGTATTTCAATCTTCAGCGTGCGAAGCTGATGGCGGCGCTAGGTGTTTTCAATTTCAGCCCATGCTAGGCGGCAGGCGAGCTATATTATGCGGCAGTAGAAGTGACCGCAGTCCACTTGAACGCAAAGTGAACACATTTAATCCAAGGTGTTTATTCATTCGTATAGGTCTACGTTTATTCGGACATTGTGTTTACGATTGTGGCGCTGCTGACACACCGCACTCCACGTGGAGTTTCGCCGACTGCGACCGGCCGTTCATCATCCACCAAAACATCACACCGCACCGACCCGACCGACCGTCGTATGTACTTGGCGTCGTCCGTCGGCGACGATTTCTTTCAGTTCTACCGCTGCTCTATTTCCGACTTACTACGATTCATATACAATGCTCTGTATCTCTTTTCATTCTTCTTATCTCAAGCTGTTCATCGGATCCCCCTCCCTTGGGCTTTCCACATTCCTCCACCTGTTTCTTCCCTGGTGGAGCCGGGAGAGGTACAACCTTCCTAGAAGAGGCGCTCACCTATCTCTCTTTTGCTCCCGCTCTGTACCAGAGGAGCATGAAGGGCAACTAAGTCCATCATATATGATTTTTACGCCATTCAATCAACCACGGGGGAGCTGCATGACGAAATGAGTGCCGGATTCCATAGGGTTACCGGAAATCAGAATAACAATCCCAGACTGTATCCTCACATTACCTGGTAACTCTAAGTGCGTTGTACGCTCCATGAAATTCGAATCTCTTCGTTCGGTCCCCATTTGACACGATGATGAGAATTTTGTTGTCTACTCACTTCGGAATCAATTTCGGTTCCTCTGTCAGTTTTGCACTTCACCGAGTTATGGAGCATAAATGCTCTGTACACTCCACCACAATTTCACCAGAGCGAAACCATTTACCAGCTTTCGGCTGTCAAATTTACTGCGAACGATAAACTGACAGATGATGCAGTCGAGAATTGGTAGCAACGGCAATCGAAGGGGTGCTGTCAAGAATATTACTTCGATCGGTAACACTCCTTGGGACTAGATGAAATTTTACGCGAGTTTTACGTCCCCGTTGAGTTAGAAAAAAAAAAAACATCCCCAAGTAATCGAAAATCGATTGTTCTTCCGTCTTGTCGTTTTTGCGCCAACCAACAACGAGGCCGATAAACGTTGTAGCAGTGTCAACCCCCTGAGCTCCAATATTTTTTCCTCCCCGCAGTGTAAATGTCATCGATTGTATCAACACGTTTTACCGAGCGTGCCGTGATTGGGAGTAAAAAGGGTTACAAAAACATAAACAAAGGTCCCGCGCGCCAGATTGAGATCACTCTCACTGCTATAGTTGTGTAGCGATACCCGATGAGACCGACCGACACGGTCAGTCGGTGTCGCTGCTAGTCGGCGGTGAATGCGAAAATGCTTCCAATATGCACTCGGCAAAAAAATGAAAGCAGCTCTCTCTCTGTTTGTCATTTATCGTTTGTTTATGTTTTTGATTTACTATCATCGTGGTTTCCCGATTGCAGTTTCAGTAAGGGGGAAAAATCGATCCTGCCAGGAGTCGAACCTGGAATCTTCTGATCCGTAGTCAGACGCGTTATCCATTGCGCCACAGGACCTGTTGCAGGGTCGGTTAAGAAGAGTGAACATATTTTGGGCAGAACGTTTGGAAATGTATATAGGTAGTCTCGTTGGTCTCGTCTTTTTTGCAGTTACCGTGGAGACGTCATTTGTAATTATCCGGTCCTTTTCAAATTGTCTCATTATTTGTGAACGGCCCTTGTATTCTTTTTCTTTCCCATTAGTGGCACAGACCTTATATTTCACATTGACGGTGGATGTCAAAATGACGTTTCAAATTTATCAAGCGGTGTCCGATTTTTATTTGAATAATCGATTAATCGATTAACGAACTGAAAAATCAATTATTTTTGATCAGTTATATCATGCCGAGTTAGCAATAATTTCTCCATAGGATCATCACCCATCGTTTCAAATGACCAAATGACAGCACAGCGATCAAAAAATAATCGTTTAGTTATTAATCGAGTAGGGGAAATGACGGCTTCGGCATGACAGACTATTTTCGGCAACCCCAATTGAAACACTTACGAAAACACTTCGCTGAATGCATGCAAACGATTCTTTATGCTTTCAGCTTCAATTTGACTATATTTTTACCACTGAGAAAAAGCAATCTAGCAAGGTTTTCTTGAAATGCAACACACGCACTACAAATTGTAGCTGATTTCGAGTTGCCGATAATAGAACAGCAGATTTACATGCAGTTCAAATGGAACGGCTGCCGAAGAAAAATTGGTTGCCGACAATACTCGCTCTCACTAGAGAAGATTGGAGCTTTGTAAAAGCGTTTCAAAACAGTTTTTGGCAATTCTTTCGACTGAAATTGTTAGAGCAGCTGGCAGCAAAAGATTGTAAACAAACCAATACTGCATATGTGTGCGTTCCTTAGAGAAAAAGGCTATAGAAAGAAGGTCGCTGCTTAGGTTGCCGAGAATACGTAAATTCCCCTAGTTAAAAAATGAGACATCTCTGATTCTTGGTGATTATTTCGATAAAAAACTGCATACACTGGAGTCGCTTTTTGCGCGATTTTTACGAGGATTTCTAAATTTACGCGGATTTCTAAATTTACGTGTTTTTTTACGCGAATTTCGGAATTTAAGCGGGTTTTTTTACGCGGTTTTTTTTCACGTGGTTTGCGGAATTTACGCGGTTTTTTTTACTAGTTCATCTCTTGTACTCAAGTCGGGCTAATCTTCTGCTGACACGCGCGTGCATATTCACACAGATATTTTCCGGTACACTGGAAACACCATTTACGATTCAAACCGGGGGTTAGTAAATCGAATTATTGGGTAAGAAAAAAAAAACTCGTTATTTGGGATTTACTTCGTAAAAACAGGTTTTTGAAAATATTGTCAAATAAAGTCTGGAACGCGCAAAAATTGGTCAACTTCAAAAAAACATGAAATGCTGCATTTGGAAGTTGAGCGTATATACAATGGTTGCTATGATAAGTTTTCACCGTTTGCTATCCAGTTTTCAAAATGACGTCCAAGCAAGAGGAGCAGCGTGTCAAAATTTTGCTCGCGCAGCAAGAGAATCCGACGTTCTCACACGCCAAGTTGGCAAAATTGCTGGATGTGGCCAAATCGACCGTGACAAACGTTTTAAAAGTGTTCGGGAAGCGTCTGTCGACCGGCAGGAAGCCTGGAAGCGGTTGTAATCGTAATCCGGACGTGGTAGGGACGATGAAGAAAGTGGTGGTGAATTATAAGCGGAATCCTAACCTCTCCATCCGGGACGTCTCTGGCAAGCTCAATGTCTCCCATACTACTGTGCAGCGGGCCAAGAAACGAGCCGGGTTGTCGACGTTTAAGAAGGTGAAGGTGGCGAACCGAGATTACAAACAAAACACGTCGGCAGAGCAGCGGTCCCGAAAGCTGTATACGAATCTGCTCACAAAGTTCGACGGATTTCAAGCAGCTTCCGGGACAGGAGTTTTATACCGGAAAAGGGTTTATATCAGGAAAAGGGAAGGTGGCTGAAATTTTCAAACCATCAAACTATCGAAGTTCCCGAAAATATACCTCGTCTGGCAGGCCATATGTACGTGTGGTCTAAAAAGCTGCATTTTCATTACTACGGGAACCATCAATTAAGAGATCTACGTCCAGGAGTGCCTGGAAAAGCGGCTGCTACCATTCCTAAAGCAACATAATAGACCCGTGCTGTTCTGGCTGGACTTGGCGAGTTGCCACTATGTAAAAAATGCAATAAAGTGGTACGATGCGAACAACGTAGTTGTGGTACCCAAAGACCCCAACCCTCCCAACAGCCCAGAACTCCACCCTATCGAACGGTATTGGGCCTTGGTCAAACGGAATCTCAAAAAACTAATAAATCCGTGGAAAACGAGCAGCAGTTAAATCTAACTGGCGTTCGGCGGCGAATAAGGTCGATGAGACCACTGTGCAAAATTTAGTGGAAGGGGTTTAGCGGAAGGACGGCAGTTCGGATCCGGCAAACCAAAAGAATAAATGAACATTTTTCCTTTAAATATATGAATTGAACTAAAAAAAAAAAAAAAAAAAAAGATTTTTTTGGTATGAGTTTTGACTGAAAGAAACGATTTTTTTTGTCGACCAATTTTTGCGCGTTCCAGTCTTTACCCCACAATATTAGTTTTTTTTTTTACGTAGACTACGTCTTACGGGAAGGTACTGGAGGCAAATCGAAAATCTAAAATTGCGACCGTCACGAAAAGGTGTATGGTTTTGAACGCTTATAACTTTGTCATTTATAGATGAAATTAAAATCCAAATACACCAATCGATAGGAAATAACTCCCATAAGGTGTCACGATAAACGATTTTCCAATTTTTCACAAAAAACTGTTTAAAAATGTACAATTAAAAACATGATAATTTTATTACTGTTTTCATGAAATAAAGGTACCCAGTCGTGATAATCGAGTACCATTTGGTTGCACATCGTACTGCTTGAATCTGAAAAGTTATAAAACAGCACTGCTAATGTGCCTCAACTCATTTTTGCTTCGGACGGCGGTTAAGCAGGTAGCACCAGCAGCAGCAGTCCCAAGCGGCACACTTCCATCGAAATAAGTTGCAGCAACTTGATTGTGACTGGAATAAGTTTCACACAAGTAACCACAATTGTTCAGTAACAAGTGTGCTGCTAAGGTAGGAAGGCGGTTCCTGTCAAGCGCGCAGCGTTCGAGTTTTGCACCTCGAACTTTGCGCGTCGTACTCGTCGAGATCACAGGCTGCTGGTAGCGGCATCGCCTCGATCGGTTATCGTCGGTTTGGCATATTCAAATATTCAATATTCAAATGATGTTATATGAAAATGCCTGCAGTTGCCTGTTGAACTGTGGTCGTTATTTTATCCAGCAAGGTCTACACTAATCACTGTAAAAAAATTGGCTGCTACTTTTTGCTATATTTTGAGTAATTGACATTTTTATATATCACTTTTTTGAGACATTTGTGTTAATAACTTTATAATAAGGCATGATATATAAAGTAATGGGTATTTATTGGATGATTCAAACCATTTTGATAATTATCAGAGTATAAAACTTATACATTTGACGTATATAGGTGAAAAAAAGGAAAAAACGCAATTTTAGAGGTTAGTTTTCCTAATTGCCCGATATCTCGCTTAATATGAGTCATAGAGTTTCGATGCCTTGGACAAGATTTCTCAACACCTCAAATTGCACAACTTTGCGGCAAAAACTATTCGGCTAGGATGCTCCGTTCAAAAGATAGACTCGAGCGCCACCTATGTGGCGTAAAAATGAACTAATATGAAACATTCAAAAGATGGCGCTTTTAGTATTGAGCAACTTTGTAGAACATTGTATTGCTGTAGAAAGCAAACCAACGGCGCTAGAGGTTTTGGCCACACGAATGGCTTCGCTGCCCCACTGTGCGCACGTACGAGCGCGTACGAAAGGATTGCCAGTGGTGTAAGAACCAGTAAGCAGCACCCAGCCCACCGTACATGGCCGATCTTCCGCTAGCCCACCTCGCTGTTTTCTCGCGGCCATTCACGCATGTAGGAGTTGACTACTTTGGGCCGATTGAGGTTGTCCGTACGAGCAATCCACATAGAAGTTGTACATTCACTTTGCACAAGCTCCTGCATTATGGCGATCCGCAACTTCATTGCACGACGTGGAACTCCCCAGAAGATTTACAGCGACCGCGGCACGAACTTCGTCGGTGCAAATCGGGAACTCCAGCAAGCCAACGAAGCAGTCAATCAACACGAACTGATGAAAGAATTCACGAGCTCTGGAATCGAATGGGTGTTCAACCCACCTCTGTCGCCACACATGGGCGGTAGCTGGGAGTGACTGATTCGCACCGTCAAGAAAAACTTGATGGTTGTTTGTTCGTCGAAGAGGCCATCCGACGAAGTAGGTACTCCGCAATCTGCTAACCGAAGTGGAGAACACCGTCAACTCGGTTCGTCCAACGGTTCGAAACCGATCACGAGCCTCGATGATAGCCGAGCGGCCGTAAAGCAGAATTGGTGTACCTCACAGATTTTAGCAAACCAATATTGGAAGCGTTGGGTGTCGGACTACCTTCCAGAAATCACTCGCCGCACCAAATGGTTTCGTTACACAAAACCGATCGCCGTGGGCGATATTGTAGTTATCGCCGATTCCAACATGCCCCGCAACTGTTGGCCGAAGGGGAAAGTTATCAGCACCAAAGTCAGCCAAGATGACCAGGTTCGGCAACGAAGCTGGCTGTATTAGACGTCCGGTGCGACGGAGAGTAAGCCAACCAGGGGTTTTGTCGTAGCCTAAGGGGGAGTGTTGGCCACACTGGCCTGAGCACACCTACCGTTTGAACCTACTTGTGTCGAAACACCCCTGCAGTGGGTTCGGCAGCGAAGTAACAGCGGAGTGGCAGATATCGATCTGTCACACCGGGTGAGTATAGAAGAGAAAAACAACCGAGAACAAAGCAACCAGGTGAAAAAGTAAATTCATCGCTCTCGTTATTCTTAAAATTATCTAGTAATCTAGTGAACTTAATAATAGTTGAACTTAAAGCTAATGTGATTAGTCACTACTAGGTTTATCTGATATCTACACACTGAATTAGGTAACCTAAACCTATCATTGAACACCATACATTCTACTCCGTGAAACCCGTAGGCACTGGTATCGGGCTTACAACTAAACACTTCGACGGCATCACGCTAGACAACACCCGAAATTGTACTAAAAGGAAACTAAACGAAATTATATGATGTTGAAATTCAGTTTCAACTGGAAGTTGATTCTCGCTATCACCGGATTATACGTTTTTTATTCGCTTCCGGTCGGGACCCAGCAAACAATTTTGTTAACATTACTCAGTTGCAATTCAGTTAGCTGTAGCCTTATACAATATAAAAGCATCGTACAAGATGCATGAATTCCTTATATGCGTACAAAAGTGGAGGCCATATACGTACAAATAGTATTTAGCGCAAACATCATATAAAAGATGTCTTATGATTTCATTAGAATGATTACGCAATCTGTTATTTTTCGTCTTGTATTACATAACGTGCATAATGCAATTATATATCAAAGCTTATATAACTTTTCAAGTTACTGTGCACATTATATAATATGTTAAAAAACATATCCGCAGATGTATATGTGTATGTATATATGTATGTATATATATAATCATGGTTAAACCGCAATGCATTGATAGTTCATTTGCATCCATACTTTTACGAAAAAAAAAATCCTGCGGGTATAAATCAAATGATATGGATTTTTTTTTATATTACATATTACTGAAAATTCGAGATTTTTTTAATGATCTACAAGATAATTGGTTTGAACACATACTTTTTAAATAACTCAACGCATACCTGGTTACATTAGCCTCGATCCTGGTGTCTTCATATCTGCATGGCAGCTACTTATCCATTAGTCCATATACATATTGGTCAATCAACGAATTTTTGTCTATCTTACAAAATCATTAGATTCTAGATTAAGTTCAACATCTTATAAGACTGTTGTTGAGTTTATTATAATTTTATATGCCAGTAACGCTATACGACATTGTTTTGATCGAAATACGATGCATTCCCAATTACATCATAACATATGTGATTATTAGGACACTGCTACGATCATTAAATGGACCGCTAAATGATTAAGGAACAGCAGCAAAATGCTTTTTAATCAATGTTCCCAAACCAGTGGATACTAGCAATAGTACAAATTCGTCACACCAATTATTACTCCATTTTCATAGATTATTATGTGATAAGAAATTTCAGTTTCAATAAAAAACAGTTTTGGTTGATTATTGCAATTCACTTCACTCTTATGTAAAGGGAAATGTGTTACATTATAAACTTTAAGAATGATATCAAAATAACAAAACTGGCTACTCTGGCACTTCATCAGTAGTGATCGGAAAATGTAAATAAACATTCGTTTTCCACTACACTGTCCTCATCGCATCGAACAGCTACTTCTTCTCGACGATTAATCACAGTAAGTTGAATTAAAACTTTATCCTCTTAAATAAACTAAAAACAAAAACAAAACTTTCAGATGTACGGAGTTGCGCAGTTCATAGAAAACGGTCGATTTCAGGTTCTGGCAGTACCCATGAGCTGGATACAAAAGGAGTTCCTAATGTGGCCAAAGTCATTGAACAACGAGAAGATCGATAAGATGCGGAAGGAAGGGACGATTTTTAAAGGCGCAACCAAATCCGTACCAGTTATCGTAACACGAAAATTCCGCAGCTTCCAAGCGGCGGAAGCTTCTGTGGAAGAACTGTCAAAAAAAGACGTGTCGGATTTTGAAGCAAAAAAAAAGCAACTGAAATCTGCAAAAAAAAAGAAACCAGCGGAAAAACGGAACGATTACAACTCACTTTGTAAAGGTATGTTTTCATTTAAATGGTTCAATTATAAATTAACGTGACTATTTTCAGCAATCGTTGGCAAAGAGAAACAAGCTTGCAGTTCCCGAAGCTCGTTTCAGAAAGTTAAAGCACTATCGGTTGAGCCACCGGAAAAACTGGTCCGTCCACCACAGCCATTGGAACCAGTCATCAATATTCGCCCTGATACGCCACCGGAAAATCTAATCCGTCCTCCACAGCCAATGGAACCGGTGATCAATATTCGGCCGGATGTGACAGCTCCAAGGGATGATTTCCAATCATTTCTTCAACCATCTGCCACAACCACAACGATTGCCCAGACATCTGCGGAAATAGCGAGAGCAGTTCAAATTGTGCAGCAGTCATCAACATCAAACGTTGTCCAGGAACCAATACTACGTATGCCGGAGGATTTCATGCTTCAACAGATCCAGTTGAAGTCGCTGGAAACTACTAGTTCCCTTCCAGGTAAAAACTTCAATGATAATTTTGACACTGAAAAAAAAAATTGTGGTTGCTTTGTTGAAGTTAACAAATTTAAATGACATTATTGGTGTTTTGGATTCATGTGTTCCATTTGGTGAGTTTGCATATTTTTGACAGACAAAAAAATAATTTTGACAGACACCTTCTCGAAAATCGACCGATCAATAACTGATTAATTTATTTTTAATGTGTCAAATTTAAGTGAAAATTTTTAAAATGGAACACAGCCTTAGTACCGAATTAAATTTATTGATTGCATGCATTTTGCAGATTATCGATCATTTGCGCCAAATGTTCCTGAAGAGAACATTCACTTTGAGGCTTATACCAAGAATATGGATGTGGAAGGTATTTGAGTTTTTATATTAATTTAATATTGATTATCAGCTTTATTATAATCATTGTCAATAAAAATACAATACAAATAATGAAATATCCTTTTAGGTGAGGATACCGATCAAGTTGAAACTGCAACGGACCTAGATGCACTTATTAAACAAAATATTTTCGATGCAGTCAATGCAATGCGGAGCTATCTTGACATACACATCGAAAACATAGTAGAACGTGCGGTAACTGCAGCTGTCGATAGAAGTTTTGCGACTAATTTTGCTCGTCTAGCAGCCATGACGGAGGTATTAAATAAAACGGCATCCAAAGACGACACAGTTATCGAGTTACGATCACCTGTTGATACTGAGAAGCATGTTACCGATTGGAATGCTGAGTTGACAAATGACGCTCTTCAAATGAAATATGTGAGTACTCCAATAAACCGTTACATAAATTATTCAAGAATTCAAATGTATCATAATTTAAAATATTATATCTTTTTTTCCAGATGGAATTTTTCTCCCGAATTATTGTTCCTAATTCGTACGTGGAAAAAGGAGATAACGCGTTTTACGTCATTGCAGATTGTCTATTCACTAGACAATTTTGGAATCGATTTACTTGGACAGGTGTGAACAGAGGACATAAATCCAAACGAGGCTTCCGTGAATTTGGAAACGTCACGGAACTGCTTTTAAAACTTATTCAGATTGGTGACCCCACATATACAAAACAGCAGTTGGAGAAGTTTTGTAAAACGCGCTTATTTAGACATGCTAAGACACGATCTGCTAACAAAATGCTGCGAAAGTCATCTTGTCGTACTAAGCGAGGTGTTAAAAGGTCAAAGCCTCATCATGAAGATGCTATGAGTGTTACAGATGACATCGAACTTGATGACAATGGCTCTGATGGTGAGGATATGGAAGACTTTGAGAACACAGAGTCAATTCATCAACCGAACGACACTGATACATCTGAAGGCAATGATGGAGACTTCCAAGCTACAGGCAACAGTGATGGTTCTTCTGAATGATTGATCACGGAATGAAGGATTAAAGTTACGGTCGTGACTATCAATGATTTTTTTACATTTCTTTTTATTTTTTAAATGAAAAATTGTTGAATTGGATTCTTAAACAAATAAACTGCTTTCTTAGTTTTATTACTTGATATAATGCTCACATTAGGTATTATCTGTTATTTTATAACCATTTTCAGATGAAATTTGCCATTGTATGCATAAGTGGTATGAATACAGTTTTATCTTTACGGTTGATAGGAACCATTTTACATAAAATCAAATCAGGTCTGTAGAAATAAGCATTTGAAAAATTTTCTTTCACAAGTTTTGAGCTGAATACATGAAGAAAAGAAGAATCCATTGGTTTTGGGAAGAAATTTTCCATTTCCAACAAATGTTGTCCTTTGATTAATACTTCATCTTCATCTTCATGAACATCTGTCATTCCAACTAATTCTAATGTATTTGTGAGAAACCATTTGTTGGTAAACTTGTTTGTCAAAATAAATTCTGGAAAGGTAATTTTACATACTTTTTCGTTTTTTATGACATTGATTAAAGTAAGTTTGGAGAAATGCTGTAATTTTGATGATTTTTCACTACATTCAGCTTCTGTTATTCGGTTGGCTATTTGAGCTAACGGATTAGGACCGGGTTTCACCAGCTTTTTCAATGAATGTAGGCAATTTTCGAAAGGATATGCGGAAAGAGATATTAATGTTCCAAATTTTTCCACTTCGTCTACAATATGGCAAAGATTATGTACATTACTTGTGATAAACTCCGTACCATACAGTATCTTGTAATCATTTATAAATTCAATTAAGAGCATTCTCGCGATTGGTAAAAATGATTTGTATCTTTCCACAGAACAAATACGGACTGCGCAAAACAATAATAAAAAATGTTCATAATACTTAGGTGGTAGATGATCTTTTAGAAGCACAACTCCTACATAGTTCAAAAAAATTCGATATTCCAACCCTTTCCAAAGTGAAATATGTTCCAACGAACGCATACGTCGGTGAATCTCTACAGGGAACCTTAAATCAACCAAATATTCAGAGATAACCTGTTTTCCGTAAGCGCTCCATTTCGCTCGTTTCGTCATGCATCCAGTACGCCAAGAATTAATCAGCTTCCGCATAATGCCTAACTCTAATAAATGTAACGCATCTCCTACAATGACATCATCTATCATGTCTATCGGCAGTTCCGTAAGTAGAGACACGGCACGTTGGTGCTCTGGGTATTTATTCTCTCGAAACATTTGATTAGTCCGTAGCTCTGCATTCACTTCTGGGAAGATCATGGTTCTTGTCTCATGGGAATATTTTCCTTTCGTCGTACACTTCAGGCATCCAAACTTGCCGTTATAGTTTGTTACACACTTAATAAAGGCCCGAGCGGGAGAATCACATATAAACGCTCGAATTTTTACGGAAACTTTGTGAGTATTAATTATCACACCTGAATTAAGAACTGATGTAAGCTCATTGATGAAAGGAGATAAAAATTCATTGGCATCTTTTGGTTTGCTTGCTCCATAGTAAATACCAACGATGATTGGAGAAATGTGTGATAACTCATGGATATTCACAAGAATTGGCCAAAAATGATTGGCACTGCTCTTATATATGGGAAGACCATCAATGTTGATGTTAAGGGATACATTCATATCCACAGCAACATGCTCCAAGCGCTTTTGTAGGCCACGTTCCAAGCCATGGTGCCAGTATTTACCATAGTTTTTCATGGTTATGATTTCCAAAGTTCTAGGGGTTCTCATAAAAGTGCGGGGATCTTTTGGTAGATCCACCTGCAAGTGAGTATTGAGCACACCAATCAACGATTTCAAAGCTGCTTGCGATATTTGATATTGCGAAGCCCATTTCCGGATTTCAGATTGAAGTGATCCTAAGAATGAAAGAACAGTTTTTTTTTAAATCGTTAAATTACTTTTAGTAAAATTTGGTTTTACCTTGGTATCGTTCATTTTCAACTATATCTTCTAAAATTTCTTTCGAATCATCCATACTGTGAGTATTCATTTCATTATCCAAAGCTTCAGTGGCCTCATTAAATTCTTCAGAGGTGACAGAAGCAGAAGAAGAAATCGATGAACTAGAATAATGCTGTTGGTCCACATCGTTATTTTTATCCGAATTATTTTGAGAAATCTGAGGGATGATCCTTTTTTTATGCTTTTGAAGCAAGCGACTGTACGTTCCACTTTTGCGGATTCGCGTCAACTTATTTTTTAATACAAATGTATTCATACTCCGCCTGATTTTCCTGATTTTCCGAATATTTGTTTTTAATCGTAGATTGAACAATGATTCCACAATCAAATAAATAAAAACAGACAGATATGCAATATAAAATAACTTCATGTGTATCTATATGTAATGTTCATCAACTTTCTCGCAATATGATTTCGTGTGAACAAATACGGTGATTTATGCAACTAGGGAAAAAAGTTTTATTTCAATCATAAAAAATCGTTATATGTAATCTTTTTACAACTTGATGCAATATTGGCTGCCGTTATATGCAATTCTAATTTAATATGCGTGTATATACGACTTGATTTGAACATTCTTTTACGACTTATGGTTTGCTGGGGAATCATAGTATCGGAAACTTCCCGTTGAAACTGAATTTCAACAATCGTATTAATAAGCTTATAAATTGCTCTTTTGATTGTCGATTTCTCCATATTTAGGTGGTGGAAAGCTGAATCTCTCACTAAGATGTGCTCGTTCCCCCGCTGCTGGCGTGCATAGCTACGACTCAAATTTAAGTTTAAATTACTCAAACTCTAGCAAACGTAGTTTACTTGTAAACTGAGTAAAATTTTCCGAGCTTCATAAATCTTTTCCAATATGACAAAAATCGACGAAAATTTACTCATTCTAGAAGTATATACTCAAAAAATAAATCACATATCCAATGGAAAATAGTCATTTGAATTTCACTTAACTAACATGTGATATTATGATTGGGAATTGCACCACAAAATCACATGAGCCTTATGTGTCAAATGATTTATCATATAGAACTCATGTGATCACATGAATGCTATGTGAAATTCAAATATATATCATTGGTTCTGTTAAAATACATGAAAACCTGTTTCCGTGTACTAATTTCATATGTACATCGAAATTTTGCTCATATTAGAAAACAAATTCCTGTAAAAGCTCGGAAAGTAATACTCAGTCTATGAGTTAACTACGTTTCCAAGAATATGAGTGAACTAATCGCAACTTTGAGTCAACCTAATTTGCCGTGTAATCGTAATTTATTTTCAGTCTATTTTTATGTTTTTTTTTTCTCTGCAATCATTTGTCATTTTCTGCTGTTTCGATGCGTCTAAAAATCATCAAATGGTCAAGACTGCCTTACTTCGAATCAACATCTGATTATAACCGTTACTAACGTTAGTATCAACAATTTATAAAATCGTACCTCAAAAATATCTTCATCATTTTTCGTAAAAACATCACGCATCTACCATCTTAAAAGCCATTCAGCCCCTAACGCTGTTATTCGTCGTTTGGAACAGAAGAGTCTCTATCTCTATCTTTCGCAAACCCATCAATTTACGGATCAATCAAAGATCCCACTCGGAGCGTTTTGAATTTGTTTTTATACCTAGTCCTATTGAACCGATTCACCCCGGGAAGCAAAATTGGAAATGCGAAAGATTCGTTCGAAAAAAAAAAAATTACCATACTCACACATCACGCATCTTCCACTGATCCACTGACAATGCGCTCTTATTCAAAGGAAAACCAAATCCATAAAAAGAGATAACCAACCGATCAAAAAATTAGACTTCGCATTATCTTGGAACATGAGAAGAAGAAGGTAGCCCTACTGGGTGCACACGTTGGTGGCGTGCGTTTCGTTTCACATATACCTACATACATAGGCGTATCCAGGGGGGGGGGGGGGGGTGTGCAACTGACACCCCCCTAAACCCAGCAACACAAAGGCTTTCGATGAAATGGCGTTCGGTGAAATGGCATTCAGCAAAATTTTCAATACAATTTTTTTTCGAAACCTGGCTATGCGCTTGCCTATATAGGTGAAATGAACGGCGAGTATGGAGAGCAGGGTTGCGGCCATTCGTTTGGTATTATTTTTTTTATTCCTTATTGTGAAATCAAAAGATGTTATGATGATACAAGAAGAGATGGTAAAGCATGTGTTTGACACATGAAATCTGACAATTTCGTTTTGAGACAGTGAATGAAGATTCACTCTTCATGAACAGTGAATATTCACCGATCATAACATTTCTGATTGTGACTCTCTAAATGCGAAGTTGGCTGGTTTTATGTGTCAAACACATGCATTACAACCTCTTCGTCATCATCATAACATCTAATGATTCCATAATTCGGGAAACATTTTTTTTATAGCAAACGAATGGCCGCAACCCTGAATTGGAAAGGTTCAGTAGGCCGTGTGTGATGAGTTAATGATGGACAATTCTCGAGAACTGCCAGCCTGCTGATGCTGCTGCGGCTGCTGCTAGTGCCAGTCCAGTTGATTGGAAATGTAAATCAGCTCTCACCGCATGGGAGGAAACATGAACGGAGCGCATTTCCAGGAGCCGTTGAAACCGAATCGAACACCACCGCGTGATGAGCTGAGCTGGATTTAGTCAATTAAATAATGAAGAAAGGGGGATTTTGACACAGAAATTGGATTTAATTTCTTCGAAATAAGTCAATCGGAATCGACTGGGAAGAAATTTTCAGTGTTCAGACTTGGATCAGCGCAAAATCTGCCGACGGGCGGCATGAGGCTTTGCACGTAATGGGGCATAACATGATGAATGGCACCGCTTAGTTTTCTCCGTCGCGTTCCGGGGCCATTCTTTTATATCAAACCCTAACCTGAACAACACTCATGTGGCTTCCACATTTGAAAAGAACGCAACTTGACTTTTGAGCAGAGGTTCTATGCTTCGCCTTTCGAGCCGTGGAACGTTTCAACCAATCCGTGAGTGAGTTCTTTGAAACGGAATCCATTCAAAGCGAAATTGCATAATTCAGGCGGAACAGGCAACTCTCCTCAAGTATCGAGGGAATAAGGTAGTTCTTGTATGTTTTTCAAGAGTTGGCATGCAAATTGTGAAAATGGCGACCCTACGTGCACGGCAGGCCCTTTTCAGACAGGAAAGTATTTGCAAAACAAAAGGCCATGTAGAGCAGAGCTTTAATGAATGGTTTCTCTAACTGATTGGTGCAAATGAATTGCTCAGAGATGGAAATCTCGATCATTATAATGGACCTTCAGATGTGATGGCAGCACAGTAGATCCACCATTCTTGAAGGGAAAATGTTCTATACGCAAAACAAATTTCTCTTACATCCAATGTAAGCTTGGAGTTATTACAACCTCTCACTGGCTCAGCGAGTGTTATGTCAAAGCAGAATATGGGGGAATTGTACGAAGATAATACAAAGGGCAGCAAAAATTTCGTTATCAAAATAAATTATCTTCCTGGTTATTGTTGAATGTACGAAAGCATTTCGTACGATTGCACTTTTATTTTTCAGTGCAATAAATGATTTAAACTAATAATTTTAGCCATCGGCATCGTTGATGAGGAAAAAAGCATTATAATGCCAACGAGTCCTGAGGAGTAAATTCACTTAGGAGGCAACCGGCCTCCATTCCCTTCCGCCAAGACCAGTCTTGTAAGCGGTCACCGTAGTCGACACATTTTCTATGATAATCGACTGCCTTTGCTTCTGACACTTGCAAAACTAATTATCAAATTACAGTACCAAACTAAAATGTCATTTGACAGGCTCTGTCATACAACACTGTCGCCAATGACCGTCACGAATGTATGTATTTTAGTTGTTCTCATAATAAGAGCTGCTGATGTTGTGCTTGTATGAATTCTAAAAATAGCAGGCAACGATGTCCTAGTAATAAAATTTCTCATCAGAAATGCTTTAATATTCATCAAATTGAGGATTTAGAAAGAAATAACACATGTCATGTGATAGTTATTTGATAATTTTATTTTTGCTCGAATGTTGTTCTACCGTTTGTGTTGTGTAAGAGAGACGATGGTAGAGCATGAGAGTACGAATACAAACAGAATGTCGCACACGACAACGAAAGAAAACGTCAACAGTTTCAATCCCTGGTCAAGACTGATTTCCTCAAACCAGTTTAAAGTCCATCCCTTATTGTAATCTCATCTGCAACATCAAATTGGTGATATTACCTTCATGGCCACCAGCATCACTCACAGCAAAACAAAATATGAGCAGGAACAACTTTTCAATACACAAAACTCAGGACATGACCGCCATCAGTAACAGGAGCTACAAAATATGAACAGGCACCTTAGAAAAGAAGAAGAGCATCAGTTTGCTGGTCCGTACGAAATTCAGTTCACGAATAAGGCGTCATGTTAGTATTTTGCCGATGACAAGCAATACGAATGTGTCGTACAATTTACGAAAAATGTGTTTTATGTACGAAGCCCATTTTTACCAAACGAGCAAGTCAAACTGTTAAAAGAAGCTGTGTCGAGACGCTGATGCCAACCCCTGGGGCTGCGCATACCGAGTCGTGATGGCTAACTATGCCCGCTGAAATGTGCCCAAAAAAGCTGAAAGTCACCGTGCAAGACTTTTCCCGAAGCACAAACCAATGAGCTGGCCACCTACAAGGTACGGAGAGGGAGATGGAGATAACGCCGAAGTCATGTACGAGGAATTCGTAGTAGTGGCGAAAGGATTGAAGGTGAAGAAAGCCCCCGGTTCGGATGGAATCCCCAACGGCGACGTTGAAAACGGCAATCGTCATAAAGCCTCCACAAACAACCAGCCCAGTCGCAGGAAGGTGGCAGACAATAACCGGCTGAGCTTTCCACGGCTCCCGATCTCGGTGCTACCACCGCTGCTACTCAACAATCGTCTACACAACAAACGACTGCTACACCACGTCCGGAATCCTCCCGGACCAAGCTTAACTGACGTCGCGATCAGGAATCGCAACCACAATCCAACGACAACACTAACGCTCCATACTCACCGGAGCAGCTGATCTCCCTATTCATCAAGCTGTCTAACTCTCTGCGCAGCTGCAAACCCCAATTCGACCAGATTCAAACTCTGGGCCTATTCGTCATTGGCCTGTGAAACTAGCAGCATCGCATATTGGAACGCTTGCTCGCTCAAGAGCAAAACTTTTGAGATCAACGAACGAGATAAATGTCTTCCTTCCTGACTTCCGGCTCGAGCGGCTTGATAGAACCAGCTCCGGGGGAGGGGGAGTGGCCGTCGCTAAAGACCGTTCCGATAATTATAAATACACTAACGATGAACCGTCATTTCAAACTGCGTGAAATATTTCACAAAATTCTGGCTGCATCCTGATGTTTACATCCTACTCTAAAAAACGTGTTTGTCGTGACCGGACCGAGGTTTTCAGCCTCGGCCACGGTAGGGATTACAATGGTATCCTAAAGGAGGACATGTCCTCCTTTTTCAATATTTTTTCTACATCCTCCTTTTGCCCGAAAATGTCCTCCTTTTTAATCCTTGCATTTTTTCAAGTATACATATTCATAAAATTGTTTTCAAAGGGCGTTGATCGCAGAGCTTATTTGTTTAATTACGTCACAACCTCATCTTATCTAGCAAATATCATTCAATGGTGGGACTAATAGCGAATTCGTTTATTATCGGGGTTAACACCAGTTCCAACCCAGTGCGAAACCGAACTTTTTGTCAGTGTGAACCTCAACCTGAGCTAGGTTTTAAAAACAAACGAGCAAACTGACGTTTGTCAGAAAACAAGCAGACCCAATCTTGATACCCGATCCAGGTTGGAACTGAATAATAAACGAATTCGCTATAAGAGTATACTGCAGCTGTCAACCCGACACATTTAGATTGAATCCAACATGTTTTCGATTTTGACTTTCTGGTTCTATGGAATTCTACACGCTAAGATCAGTTTACCCAGACGGTACAAAGAGATTACTGAGATTGGCCGTAAATTGCACAAACTCATATATGGGTAAATTTTTTTAACCCAAATATGGGTTCTTATGAACCATAAATGATTTATTTTAATGCAAATTTGACTTAAATTTACCCATAATTGGGTTAAAAAATTTACCCATATCTGAGTTTGTGCAGTTTACGCCTGATTTGGGTAAAGTAAACCTACATTTGGGTTATCTGATCTTAGCGTGTAGGTATTTCAAGCATAACTATTAAAATCGACGTTTCTTCTTCTTCTTCTTTCTGTTTGAGCTGTCGTCTGACAGCTCAGTGTTGGGCAGTATCTAGACTATATGCCCAATCGACGTATCTGATTTTGTAAACAATCACTTCAATCGACGATTTGTGACAACTGCAAGCTCACTCACAGAAACTAACAACATCAGCTAGTAGGCGAAAGTTTCCCCTACCTGATGATGGTGTTTGTTTGCGTGAGTGAGTTAGCAGTTAAGACAAATCGTCGATTGAAGAGATTGTTTACGAAAACAGATACGTCGGTTTGAATAGTTACGCTTGATTTGTTTAGGCTGCTGCCATACTGACAGCGAAGACGAACGCGAAGCATGAAATCGAGTGTAAGGAATAATATCAATTATAGGAATTCTTTTGTATAGAACGCTTAGCGCGCTTCTTCGCTCCCACTAAATATGGCAGCGGCCTTAGAGTCCTATGCTGAATTAATGATAAAATTAACAGGTTGCTTAGATGTTCCATGTTAGTTTCAATCAGCGATGACATGTATCCTGATTTTTTTTACATGAGTTGGGATGGTTTTAAGGCTGTAAGCTGTAGTTTTCATGCAAATCAGCTAGACTAGATCATTTCTAAGTATCAACAATGAATAATGCTAGTCTTGATGGGTTTTTTTTTCAGAAGTATAATGAGAAGATGAACTGAATTGGTAACGACTACAAGTTATGAACCATCTCAATTGAACCTTTGCAAATCATGAATTTTGTGATAGCGCACCCCAACAAACATTGAGCGCTGAATAAGAGCTTATTCGGGCAAAAATATGCTTCTTCAGCTAATTAATAGCTTATTCAGCTTTTAATCAGCTCAAATTGTTTGTTGGGATATTATTAAATCGTTTGATAAAAACTCATTGTCCTCCTTTAATGTTAAGAACAGGAATCATTGTTCTCCTTAATCTCCAAACCTCAAATGAAATGTCCTCCTTTTCAAGCTTTTGATATGGTAACCCTAGGCTACGGCTACACGAAGTAATGGTGCTGCTCCCACGGCTGCGGCTGCTGCTGCAGTTCCTTCTCCTTCAAAATTCGTTACAAGAATGCCGTCAACGAGTGAACTTTAAATGAGCTTTATTTCTTGGATTTGTGTGGTTAACATGTATGAGTTATCAAGTGACACAGATGCGATAGTTCTTTTGAAATTTCAATTATTTTGAAATTACAGTTCCTAGTCCTATTAGGCCTGTCAGTGTACACAACACATGCAATTGACCTTTCCGATTTGTACCAAATTTGGAGGGAATGTTTATTTATTGTTATTGTTTATTTAAGTTCAAATTCAAAAAATCCAAAGTTGTATGCTAATCGGAGCACCCATCGATCAAGGGGCTTGTTAGCACAGGGAAATTGACTGATTGAACGGTTGAATTGGCAACCCGGCCGTCTGAACATCACGACACGAGCGGCGAGTCTACGCGCAACAAACTCTCTGTGTCGAAACGTCAGTCTGCAGGAACGAAAGAATTGAACCAGATACACGCGGGTGAAAAATTACTAAAGAATGTTAAATTTGTTAATCCTACGTACATCTAGCTTAAATCTAAATAGTTACTACGGGTAGTGAAGGTGAATTTGATGGACTTAGTGAAGCTTAAAAACGTAAACAAGAATTACATCTACTTAGGATTATACAGCAAGCGGTTGAATGCAGACCAGAAAGGCCATTCGAGCGAAAATCGCCACTGAACTGTAAGTTCTATTCTAACCTAAAAACAACTTGTAAAACTAAACCAAAATCAAATTACAGATTTGAAGCGCACACACAAAACTAAATATATAAGCTGTTCGGATATCAGTGCAGGCCTTTCACTTCTCAGCGATTCAACAGGGCTCATTTTCTATTTTTAGTTATTTTTTAGAAAGCACTATTTTCTTTTGTTCATATCTCCGGAACGAATGAAGCTACAAATTGTATTATGCATTGTTTTAATAAGAAAATTAGACAAGACATCTAAATCTGTAACGCTTGTTGCCAGATATTTTATAACTACGTTTGAAAACTTTAAATGCAGTTTTCTCATAATACATGTCGTTTAATTTTCAATTTGAGGACACCATCGTGTTGTTCGTCCTTTTTTACATAAGAAACACTCAATGACCAAAAGTAATTTGCGTAGTTCCTGAGATATTGCTTTTTCAATGAACGAAAGTCATAAATTTAAGGTAATTTTTTTTTACAATTTCCTTTTAATAAGGATATTCATTCCCATGACTTATTGTGTGAAGTAATATTTGAAGAAAAATGGATGCCATTACCAAGAATATTGTTGCCAAACTTAAATATTATTTAGCGGCTACAAACTTTAGACGAGATTTTTGAATTTGAAAATAATTTGAATTTAAATGAACATTCCCTCTAAATTTGGTCCAAATCGGAAGAGGGCAATTTCACTTTTGCAATTGTTTGTGACCACTTGGCGCGGAATGACCCATATACAAATTGCTTATTAAAGCATGTTTTGATGTATTGCATTTCTGCACAAACCTAGTCTTAAGTCTGCATTTTTGAAATCTAATTTAGGAACGTTCGCCTCTAGATGGAGATCGAAAATTCTTGTATCGAAGGCACGATTAAGTACCATTCTCAGCACTGTTTCTGTGAGTCTGTGTACATGATTCCCACACCGGAGCTGCGTAGAGGATCGCAGGTGCTACGATTTGTTTGTGGACAGCCAGTTTTGAGCGCTACAGCTACATGCGAATGGAAGAGGAGCTTTTCATCGATCAACATCCCGAGATAGTTTACTTCGGCAGGCCACTGTCTAAGGTGGAGGGTGTGAGCATTGGAGCAGTTCAAACCGCATTACGGAAGTATGAAGAACAACAAATGTCATGCGGGCCAAGAAAATATTGGGACTGGAAAACCATCGGAAGCAGAAGCAACCAAAACGAAGCAAAAAGCAGGCTGCATTTGTGAAGACGAGAGCTCGGAAGCTGCACGGAGAAAATCTGGTTGAATAACCAATGAGCAGTGTCAATGGAAAAGTTAGAAAACTCGGTTACTCTCAATAAAATCCTGCAAATTGAATTTATGTGTGAAAGAAAACATGATAATAAACAACATTTGAGAATAAAATGGCCTAAAACTTTACACTAGTTTGATTTCATTCACTATCAAAGTGTATTTATAATTGTCGGTACTGTCTATATAATGAGGAACATATGCTACCGACTAATGCCAAGTTTCCAGCTGAAAGTCATCGAAGCCATAGGGGTGGAAGTCTCCCCCTCTGTTGGTTCCATTTCTATAATTACGAAACGGAACCATCCTAAACAACGATCTGCAAGAAGCTCGTTACAACATCTTTAGCCCGGACACTCCCACCTGGTTGGTGTTCACGCTACCATCGATTTCTTTATCAACAACATGGACCATCGCTGTCGACTACGATGCCCAACCGTAATCGTCCGAAGACATTGACCAGTGTCTGCGTTCCATCGTAGAGGCGATATCTCGGGCCAGGGATCAACACGTACCAGTATCCACACAGGTGAGCAACACAACTTTGAAATATATACCAAAGACTTTATAAGACTCCGCAGCAGTCGTTCCGACGATTCAGTGGTTCATCTGATAACCCCTGTGGAGAAGGCTGCAGTGATAGGTCAACCTCCATCAGATTCCCAACATCTTTCTTGAGGAATCCAAGATCACAGCTGACGAACAGCTGGCCTATATCAAATCGTCTAAAAATATTAAGGACCCAGGTTTCGGCAACATCCTCAATCTGGAACTCAAACACTTGAGTTCCAGATTCTTCAGTCAACTGGCACTGATATTTAATCAGTGCCTTAGACTTGGCTACTTCCCCTCGGGCTAGAAGTCAGCTAAAGTCATCCCCATCCGGAAGCCTGGGACAGATCCATTCTCTCCTTCAAGTTACCAACCCTTCTCTCGGGGTTATCTAACCTGTTTGAAAAGGCAGTCTACCACCGGCTCTTGGCATCTACCGATGAAAATAACTTGTTGCTCGTAAGTAAGCTCGTTGTAAGCGTCCGATAAAGTCTGACACGATGGACTGGTCTACAAATTGCAGCGATACGGTCATCCAATCTTGCTTGTAAAGATCATAAAAAACTATCTCTCGGACAGGGCATACCCAGCATCTCTGAATGGCACCACATCGGATGTCTTCAACATCGATGCGGGTGTTCCACAAGGAAGCATCTTTGGCCCTATCTTGTTCAACCTGTTCACCTCCGATATGCCAGCTCTCCCTGATGGTGGACCGTTGTCCCTTGTCGTAGATGACACATCCATCATCTATAAGGGGCCATTGGAGCTCTGATCGCCAGACTTTGTAACCGTTGGTTCCTTAATGTTACTTGTTGGCTCCTCCACAAGACATTCCAAGTCAATTAACCCGCCTGCCAGCACATAACATATGTGGAACTCGATCATCAAAAATCGACCCCATTTCAGTGATTTAAAGTGGTATAGAAGGACATCGATCTGTCAAATTGATTATACCAGCTGTAAAATGAGAAAGGGGATCACGGGGCTGGTCAATTCTTTTAAATAGTTCTATCGTTGTTTAAAATTCTATGTGTTCCGAGCACTCCTGAACTCAAGTCTTACTATTTCCTTAACCATTTATGTGCTTTATTTATAATTATATAGCTAAGGTTAACAAATTCATCACCTTGATTCACACAGCAAAACTGTGGTAAACTTAGAAGAAATATCTATGTAACATTTCCTTCTTTGGACATTTTCTAATTTTTTGGAACCAATTGCATCAAACTTTGATTTCATTAGGTTTCGTAGGAGGAAAAATACGACCACGTAAATTTGGCATTAAGTGAGTGGCAGTTTTGAAGTCCAGAGAGAAGCAGCAAAATTTGGAACAAGAGTCAGAAGTCCCATTTGAAAAATATGCAGTGTTTTGAGCTGACTTTGCATCGTTCCATTCGCAAGTATTTTGCAAGCAGGACGATAAATGATATCGAGCGCTTATCAATACCTGCAAAATTCAAGATTTCAGCACTCCCTATGTTTCTCAATTGCCGTCAATTGAAAATTTCTTCTAAAAAACGTGGTAAGGTTGATCCTTGTTGATCGAAAAGGCAAAGGAGGAGCTACACACAATCATAACAATTTTTTTTCGACCACTTTGGCTAAGGTCCCAGCTACCTGTACACGCTCGTTTATTTTTACTCTAAAGTGAGTAACTTCTACTCAGTTTGGTATTTTTATTCAAAATGTCAAAAACTGAGTAGCATTGATTTAGCAAACTGAGTAACATTAACTCTGTTTATCTTAAATCAATGATTAAATCAAAGAGTTACAAAATGTTCGTAGTCCCCGTTTTTTATTCAAACATGAAATTCCTATAGATATAATAATTTAAAATTGTAGAATCAACATCGACGAGCATTGCTGCATCTTCAGAAACCAACTATTTCTAAACCAAACAGGAACCATTGCAGAACAAAGAGGATGTGTGGATTTTGCAGCAATTTTTGGAATTTTGGACCTGGCGAAAGAGGAACATTAGGCAAGATGCCAATCAACTATTGTGTTGGGTCGGGAGACGATCGAATGATCTCAATGTCTGGAGCAATTCAATCACCAGCATTACATTGCACTTCATACTCGACTTCATATCAACAAGCAAGAAGGTAGATTTCTTTAGACTGATTTTGTGATCGATGATATGTAGAAAGTTCGAATTAACTTTCATTTCAGGAGTACGAAAAATTCCCTGTCGGCAAGAGGACTGATGTACCAATGTTTTCCATATGATAAGTCTTCAAAATTAATGGTATCTTTGCAATGTAACGAGATGTAACCTTAATGTTATTATTTTATCTTTTAATAAATATGTTGTTTACTTTTCTCATTCTCTAAATGTCAATTCAAATTACTCATTTTATATACCGAATCATTTTACAAGATTTATTTTTGTTATTAGATTTTGGGTTTACTCTCTTTAGAGTAGTTCCACTTTTACCGAAAGTGAGTGGATTTCTACTCACTTTAGAGTAAAAATGAATGAGCGTGTATGAAATTTAAGCACTATTTACTAACGAAAATTATCGTTAATATGCATCAACTGGATATTTCGTGATGTTATCATAAGTTGACACAGTAAAAGCACAGTTAACAATATTTCAACATACCACAGACAAAATGATAGTTTACACCTATTCAACGTAATCCTCAAATCTTCGAATTGATGCAATAAATTACATGCAATTAACATAATTTCCGTAATGAATCCAATGTAAACCAAAAATGACAGGTGGGCAGGAACTCACGGTCTCCCAGTGTTGGTGAGTTCTTTGCCGTTAATGTTCACGAAAAGTTCACTATTTTGCCATACAGAAATTCAAAACAAAATTTTTTATCTGCGGATTTGGACAGTTTTTGACCTGTTTCATACGACTGGAAGGTGTATGCTGGTCACAAATGCCGTGCCAAACTGATTTTCTACGCAATTAATCAATCTTTGATGTGAATTTTGCTAATAAACACGAGGAGCATTTCTTATAGCAAAACTTGCCATAACAAAATGGGCGGTTCATTTTAGTAAACAAACTAACACTTCTTCCGACTGTATCACCTCTCTTACTCGCCTAGCCCCCTGTCGAGCTAGTCGAAAAAAGAATGCCCACACGTCAAACTCAGTCAAGCACTTAAACAGCGCAAGAACAAAAGAGACGACAAATTATCTGGGCCTCACCTGTTTACATCTCATTACGCATTACCGTGACTATTGACAATTCGCCTCTTCGTTTACTCTGTAACTCTTCACTCCTTTGGTAAATCCCATAAGCAAACATAAGTCTGTGCGTGAAACTTGGTGAACATTTCCTTACCCTTTCACTCCTATGAAAATCCCATATGATTCTGTTAATCTTTGCGTGAAGAAACGGCGGCTTGCTGGAGGAATCAAGAGATAAGACAAAGTCCGCTAGATTTCATGCACAGATTGTCAGATGCTTATGGGATTTTACCAGGAGTAAAGAGTTGCAGAGTCACCGTCAACGTCAATGCTTACTTTAGTAAAGGCCAATGCTGCAAACTTAAATACGTGAACTTCTCGAAAATGAAAACTCACTCAAGAAAACCAACACCATGCTTGTGTAGAGAAAGAGTCCCCTATCCTATAAAATTAGTGGCTTACATGGATTGACTTTGACGATCCATTCTGTTGACTATTGTTGCGACGGCTGCACTTCAGTTCGGTGTTAGCTCGCTCTCGCGAGTTGTTTGAAAAGTTCGTGGCGATAGTGTTCGCGCTCTCTCTTTCGCGGTTTGTCGTGCGTGTGTGTGTGCCCCGTAATGGGGAAGCATCGGTCGCGAAGCCCGGCGAAGGTCCAGAACCCCGGTGAAGGAAGCTCCGGAGTGCCTACCTCGAACAATCTGCTCACAGACACCTGAGAAGGAACTCAGGGTGTGGGGATGGGAGATTTTCACTAACGACCCACTAAACCTTACCCTGTGCGCTTGGCCCTTGACCTCCCCGGAACCGCCCGAAGGCATTACTTCGTGGGAGGGGCCGCTGTAGCGCTATGGCGCCTCTCTAGCAATACTCTATCGATCTAGTCAGGCAGTAGGCAACTGCTGCTCGGCACGCCCAAGCATGGGAAAAATCGTTCAATTTTGCATTCTCAACTCACTCACACGCATACAACATCAGAAACGAACAGCAGCTTGTGCGAGCCGCACTGATTTCGTTCGTATTCGCATTGCTTCTATTTTCTTCGATGAATGCAGAATTGAGCAAAACAGACAGCTGAGCGTAACATGAATGATTCTGAGTGTAGTAGTGTGGATGATTCCTCTCTTATTATTTTTTCCATGCTGAGCCTTTTACGATTGCATTCTGCTGAGTGAGCTGAATGAGAATTTTGCAGAAAGAATCACTTTTTATTTTCTAGCTTTAAACATACATTGACACATTTAAATCGCTATTAATATCGAGAAAACTGTTATACTGTAACACATAAACATAAGCGTCACGCAAATAACTTAAAACTGCTGTGGTCAATTCAACTGATTTAAATCAGTGAGCCAAAAACTATCTGACTCGGCTATTTAAATCGTAAGCATTCGGATTTTACGCATTCAATCTGGTTCTCCCTCGCTAGAGGAAATTGTTCGGCTGCCTTTCAGTTTATCCTTATTTCCTTCTACTGCTGTCAGTTCTGAGTCGAGCTGCAGAGTCACTTGGTAGGAAGAATTTACACTCGTTCGGCAATCTGTTTATAGGCGAGGATGGCTATTTTGATTCTGTGGTGCTCGCGCGAGTGAATGAATTTTCCCATGCTTGGGCACGCCACTGTCGTTGTAATTCCGAAACTATGTGGGTGACCGCAGTCACCACCGCGTTCCAGTTCTCGGTGATACCACACATCCTAGGAACGATGTTATCCGGACTGGTATCCGCTCCGCATATCGCTAGCTTAGCGGTCGATACAGGCTCGAAGCGTGCACAGGCGAACACAACGTGTTCGGCGGTCTCCTCGACGCCAGTACATGGGGCAGATGGGAGTACTTGCATGTCCGAACCTATGCAGGTAGCTCCTAAAGCAGCCATGGCCTGACAGGAACTGTGTCAGGTGGAAGTTGCTTCCCCATGGCGCCTGTTGATCCAGCTTGATACGGAAGGTATCAAGCGGTAAGTTCACCTCCCCTTTGTGGAGTTTTCCCACTCCGATTGCCATCTCGCGGTCGACACAACTCGCGCGTTGTTGCGCACCCCTCGAACGGTCCTCGCGTCATAGCACACCACATCCTCCTTAATGATAAGGCTGATTGGCATCATCCCTGCTATGACACAGACGGCCTCTCTCGAGATAGTGCGGTATGCACTGGTCACCCTCAAGCACATTAGCCAGTGTGTGCTCTCTAATTTCCGCCTGTGGCAGTCAATATCCAGTACCGCAACCCACGCAGGGCCGCCGTATCTGAGGATAGATACTACGACCCCAGCGAGGAGCCTGCGCTTACTGGCATTCACTCCCGAGCTGTTTGACTCAAGAGTTTCAGAGAGCGCACAGACCTAATTGTGCTTCCGCCGACTGTCAACGTCGCACGCTGTACTGACATGCGATTGTTGACTACGACCACTTCCGTCTTGTGATGGGCAAGCTCCAGTTTCCTGGATCTCATCCATTCCTCCACAAGCTTGACGCAGTGAGCCGCTGTCAGCTCTACCTCCTCGAGGGATTCCCCGTAGACTACCAGCGTGACATCGTCGGCAAAACCTATAATTTTCACGCCTACCGGGAATTTTATCCTCAACAGTCCATCGTACATGACGTTCCATAACACCGGGCCCAGGATGGAGCCTTGTTGCACTCCTGCGGTGACTCTAACGCATTTTTCGCCATCTTCTGTGTCGTACGTCAACACACGATTCTGGAAGTAGCTTTCCAGAATTTTATACAGCCCTCCGGAAATTTGGAGCTGGTGTAGCGAGCGGGCTATCGCCCCCCAGCACGCGCTGTTGAACGCGTTCTTCACATCTAAGGTTACCACCGCGCAGTAACGAATACCCCTTCGTTTCCGGTGGACCACCTCTGCCGTCTGGATGACGTCGCGGATGGCATCCACCGTGGATCTGCCCTTACGGAACCCGTACTGGCTGCTTGACAGGCCGTCTACACCTTCAGTGTAGGCCGACAACCTGTTGAGGATGACCCTCTCAAGCAGTTTCCCAGTGGTGTCCAGCAAATAAATGGACCTGTATGCTGCCGGGTCCCCAAGGGGTTTTCCTGGCTTCGGGAGCAGCACCAGCCTCTGCCAATTCCACGCATCTGGGAAGATGCCTACGTCCAGACAGGTCTGAAAAACAGAACGGAACATGTTTGGATTTTTCGCAACGGCCGCCCTCAGAGCCACAACCGGGATCCCATCTGGGCCCGGGGCCTTGCCCACCACCAGCGACTTGGCATTACAGGGTTACTTCCACTCACTTGCTATAAAAAAATGTTTTTCGGAATTATGAAATCATGATATAGTATAATGCTAATTAGTACTTGTAAGTTACAAGAAGACTTCATGAAGTATATGTATGACACATAAAATCTGTCGATATTGCTTGCAGTGCGTCACAATCAGCGATTTTTCGACTCGTGAGTGCTCACTCTGAGTGATCGCTCACGAATCATAAGATCGCTAATTGTGACGCTCTCAAAGCGAAATTGACAGGTTTTGTGAGTCAAACAGATACCTTACTCCCTCTTCTTCTTACTTACAAGTACAACATAGCATTATTGCATCTAATGATTGCATAATTCCGAATAATATTTTTTATAGCAAGTGAGTGGAAGTAACCCTGCTTGGCAATACCGCTAAGTTCACTGTTCGTCACTCTAGACACTTCTCCCTGATACGCGCCTGGGATCCACGGCCAGGAGTCTACGTCCCTACGCGGGAACAGGAACCCAACGATCGGAGCCAGTACCGCTGGTGATCTCTCCGGGGGTGCCGTCATGCCGCGGGTCTTTGCCATGACCACTTTGTAGGCACCCTCCCATGGGTTCGTGTTGGCGCTTTGGCATAAGCTGTCAAAGCACGCACGCTTGCGTCTGGCGATCTCTTTATTGAGGGCTGCCTTAGCCGCTCGAAGAGCGACACGGCGTTCCTCCCGAGATTCACCCTCCTTCTCGCCTGGAGGCAAGACGGCCTGAGGATAGCAATCAACTCGCTCCACCACTACACCGGTCTATGGCCATGCCTGGGATAGGCTCTCCTAGGCATGGTTGTATCGCACGCTCTTGTCAGCGCTGCTACCCCCTGACCCCCTGATCAACTTTGCCCAAGAAATCATCCGTCTAAATAGTCAGGATCTTGAGATACAGCAGCGCAAACATATTCACTTTGAATGCTTACTAGCGCCCCCTAGCGGAGGAGTTATGAACGGTTCTGGCCATCATCCAACAGTCCTTAACCTCCTGATCAACTTTGGCGAAGAAATCATCCGTCTAAATAGTCAGGATCTTGAGATACAGCAGCGCAAACATATTCACTTCGAATGCTCACTAGCGCCACCTAGCGGAAGAATTCCGAATTGTTCTGTCCATCATCCAACAGTCCTTGACCTCCTGATCAACATTGCCGAAGAAATCATCCGCCTAAATAGTCAGGATCTTGAGATACAGCAGCACAAATATATTCACCTTCAATAATCACTAGCGCCACCTAGTGGAGGAATTCCGAATTGTTCTGTCCATCATCCAACAGTCCTTGACCTCCTGATCAACATTGCCGAAGAAATCATCCGTTTAAATAGTCAGGATCTTGAGATACAGCAGCACTAATATATTCACCTTCAATAATCACTAGTGCCACCTAGCGGAGGAATTCCGCATCGTTTTGGCCATCATCCAACAGTCCTTGACCTCTTGATCAACTTTGCCGAAGAAATCATCCGTCTAAATAGTCAGGATCTTGAGATACAGCAGTGCAAACATATTCACTTTGAATGCTCACTAGCGCCACCTAGCGGAGGAATTCCGAATTGTTATATCCATCATACAACAGTCCTTGACCTCTTGATTAACTTTGCCCAAGAAATCATCCGTCTAAATAGTCAGGATCTTGAGATACAGCAGCACAAACATATTCACTTCGAATGCTCACTAGCGCCACCTAGCGGAAGAATTCCGAATTGTTCTGTCCATCATCCAACAGTCCTTGACCTCCTGATCAACATTGCCGAAGAAATCATCCGCCTAAATAGTCAGGATCTTGAGATACAGCAGCGCAAACATATTCACTTCGAATGCTCACTAGCGCCACCTAGCGGAAGAATTCCGAATTGTTCTGTCCATCATCCAACAGTCCTTGACCTCCTGATCAACATTGCCGAAGAAATCATCCGCCTAAATAGTCAGGATCTTGAGATACAGCAGCACAAATATATTCACCTTCAATAATCACTAGCGCCACCTAGTGGAGGAATTCCGAATTGTTCTGTCCATCATCCAACAGTCCTTGACCTCTTGATCAACTTTGCCGAAGAAATCATCCGTCTAAATAGTCAGGATCTTGAGATACAGCAGTGCAAACATATTCACTTTGAATGCTCACTAGCGCCACCTAGCGGAGGAATTCCGAATTGTTATATCCATCATACAACAGTCCTTGACCTCTTGATTAACTTTGCCCAAGAAATCATCCGTCTAAATAGTCAGGATCTTGAGATACAGCAGCACAAACATATTCACTTCGAATGCTCACTAGCTCCACCTAGTGGAGGAATTTTGAATTGTTCTGTCCATCATCCAACAATCCCTGACCTCCTGGTCAACTTTGCCCAAGAAATCATCCGTCTATATAATCGGTACCTTGAGATACAGCATTCAAATCATGCAAAATAGGAGATTTTAGGGAAAAACTGTGAAAAACCCCATTTTACCCTATCGTGCCCAAGATGAAACCCACTCCAATCGATTTCTGAGACTTTTTTCTATAAGAATGACTATTTTTTAGTCTCTTGTTCCAGTGAGCACCGAAGCTATTGAATTTTAACACATTGTTTCGATTTTGTCCCCAGTGTGCGTCGGTAGTATTTGGTACTCAGTACGAAGATATTGGTTAAGATATTGGAATTTCGATGACAAATCGGGAAAATAAACATCGTCCTCTCTTCGAAAAAAAAAATGGATTTCAAGACCCTTGGACTGGACTAGATTTTCAGGATACAGTAGCTTTGAAGAACTAGGGGAAATGGATGTAATGTCAGCCTAAATGCCCTAATTTGGGCCCATACATAAATTCAGCAATTGACTAAATTTTCAATAGCGACCAAAAATATTCATTAGTACCGTCACAATGACGCGTTAATCTAGATAAAATTGATAAATAGCAGATTTATAGCGATGGGCCCAATCTTAGATCCATAGGCCAACATTAGAGCTATTTCCCTTATTACGGGAATTTAAAAAAAAAAACCTAAGCAAATTTGAACAGATTTTAGAATTAATTCTAGTGATAACTGTTTATTCCAGTTGGTATCTAAATTTAAAGCAACATTAATCACCATTCAATAGGTTGCGATGAAACCACCCAAGCAACAGTTGTGATGTTATGAGTGTTCTGTAGATAAATAACTACACACTTATAAATTATTATTTTTACACGAGTCGTAATTCAGGTTTGACGTAAATCGTAGAACGTAAATAAACATGTCATGTAAAATTAAATCTCCTGATACTGCAACATATGCAACCCGACGAAAAGTTATGTCAAAAGGGCGCTTGTATGTGCCGCTCTCAGGGCACTGAATTTACATGACTTTTTTGTAGAGTGTATTTAGACTCGTAGCATGCTTTAAACTCCTTATAAAACTTACAATATAACTTGGGCAGTGTTGCACTTATTTTTCCAAATGTTATAGACTGACTTAAATCCAAAGAGTTCCATCTGCACAGGTAAAAGTCAATTTCGTCAGCAAACTATCGAAAAACACGAAGATCTTCACTCAGATTTCAGTTCATTAATCTGAATACAAGCAAACCATCGCAGGCCCAAACAAACCCAGTACCGTGCACTGCTGACTGGCTCTCAAGTTCCCCTATATACTCTCTGTGCTCTAACAAGATTTGCGATAAACCACTCCTTCGGCATTCTTCTCGGAAAGACCACCTTGAAGGTTGAAATGAGCTCTTACTACTTCCAAGATTTGCTGTTTTTTTTTTCCAACTCCACGACGACGCTCTTCTTGTGTTTCATACATTATTATTCCTGCGGCCACATAAGCGCAAACCAAGCCCTGCCGAACACCTCGCGCGCGCGATTGTTGCCCACCGATAAGTGTGTGTAGCAAACATGCTCGTGTAATTTGATTCGGCGGACTTGTCTAGGCTGTATAAATACAACGGCGAATATAGCCAGAGCAACAGAGAACCACGTTTTTCTTCTTCTGCGCTCTAGTGTATTGAGAACTTGTTTACGTTGCGAATTTTTAACATATACACATCAGTGTCCGGGCAAGTGCGATCGACCTGACCGAGTAGGGCTTTACAGTAGGTATTCATGTGCTGTGTAATACACACCATGCAGTTAGTTGAGCGCCCTAGATTGATTTGAGATTCTTACAAAAACCAAGCAACAAATCGCATCGTATGTACAAAGCCTCAAAATGACGAGTTGTTTATCGTTTTGAACGGACAGCTGTTAAAGTCGACAAAACAAATTCGTTTGCTGACGACCGCGTTTCATCACCGGCGGCTCGTTGGTCTAGGGGTATGATTTTCGCTTCGGGTGCGAGAGGTCCCGGGTTCAATTCCCGGACGAGCCCACGTGGAATTCTTTTTGTTGCGATTTCCTATCCGCTCGTAAACGAAATTATATGTGCTGCAATTTATTTTATTACACTGCGCTTGCCGGTACCTACCTACTCTTTACTCTTCGAACGTGACGGGATCGTAACAACAAGTGAAGTTCCTTATCAAAAATTTCCGTTCCACCTCGGTTCAAGCTTTTAAGGAGAAGGTACCGAAATGGGTCGTAAATGTCGTAACATTTATTAGTCCCAGCTATACGGTTCACCGACGAACGCCCGCTGGATTTCGTTTCATGTTCATTTGTCGAGGTGAAATATTCTTTGATATAAATATGCTTATATCGTGCCGAAATGTAATGGTTTAAAGATGCAAAAAAATGAAGATCTTCCCCCACGCGAAAGTATGTATTGCTATTAAAATTCAACCTCCAAAATTGAACTAAGTTGTAGCCGCCGTAGAAGGATGGTACCCAGAGCCCGTTTGGAGAGGAAATTAAATGGGATATGAAATTTTGCAATAAAAAAAGTATAATACAGGCGATAATAAAATATTTACGATGCACATCATTCTGCATCGGCAGCTCGTATATTGTGGTGGCACAGCTCAGGCCATGGCGGTGCGGTGTCATTCTGGTTGACCTAGTTTCAAGTGCACTGTGGCTGCTACGGATGGCAGTCGGTATAGTTGTATAATGGGTTGGCCTCGGGTGATCTAATATCCACATCACAGTTCAGTTGCATCCTACGAGTGAATGGATGATGATTTTATGAATTAATGAGAGGGTGCTGAAATTGAAGGGCCAGCTTTATGTGATGATCGATTGAGAGCTCATAGTTTTGCCTTAATTTGTATTTAAATGCTTCCAATGAGTGTTATTGGATAAAATTGAATAAAACGACACCCAACCGGGAAATGTGAGATTCCATTACAGATTTGCATGAAAAGTATGCAGAAATTGCAATGTTTCGCGACATGAACACATTCAGTAATGTGGTAGTCGGAAGGATTTCAAAATAATTTTGTTATTTTTATGTTAGCTTATTTTTGGAACAAATTAAGTAAATCCGCGTTTTTCGGATCTTAATAAAGTTTTGAAGTACTGAAGTGGTTTAGAAAAGTGCATTAAGTGACAACTATTAGATATCTTCATTTCCGTGTGTATCAGGTATCGTTTGTTTCAAATAACGCGTTGCAACACTCAGCTAAGTTCATTTGCTTTTTCGTTCCTCTATAGCTTTTAAACATCATCAATTGAGACAATCATTTTAAAACTTACTAAATACGCGTCAATCACTACTGCACTACAGCTTGATTGAAAGTTTTTAGCACTTTATTGTATATAATAACATCGATAATATATTGGAGCGGGGCTTATCGTGTGTGAAAATAGCATCGGAATGCTTGCGTTCTTGAAATGGGTTATTGGAGGCACAGTAGGGTTGTCACCTTCCAACTCCCGGGGTCAAGTTTCTTGCATTCATAAGCAATGATTACAGTCAGATTTTATCCATAATGCCACTCCCAGTTATAGTTAGACTGTAAACACATACACATTGTGAAAATAATTCAACGGGTTTTGTGAGAGAACTTCAGGTAAATTCTTGGGATTAACACTTAAGAGAAAAATTACATGGTTATTATGAGGAGAATTCCTTTGGGATGGAAGCCAAAAGCATTCCAATGGAAGTTACAACATACCAAGGAGGGGATTAATTAAGGAATACTGAGAACTCCTAAGTACTAGGTGGGGTGAAAAGTAACCTCAGTGACCGCCAGAATGCGCTACTGTAGCAACCGATGGAAACTAACGATTTTAAATTGGCTCACTACTTAACTAGCCTATTGGTCCCAAGCAAATCGTTCAACGTACCCCATTCTAGTCAAAATTCTAGTACTACACTATGTTTGTTTTGATTTGCTACGAAAGTTTGACAGATAAAATGAGGGGTTCGTGGATTTTTGGATGGTTTAATGTATGAATGTGGGCAAGGGACTGAAATCCGTAAACTAATGCGAGGCGAGAGAGTATAATGTGATACTCCATGAGGAATGATCATAAAATTACACAGCATGTTGTGTTGCCAACTCACCGGAAATGTGTTGTTTGCTAATGAAACTGTTTTCATATTTTTTCTAAATGAATTTTAATGAATATTTTCTCAGTATTTATTTTAAAGACAGGTTAAATTAACCCTCGTTCCCCTTTTCGTGACGTTTGTATTTTTACCCCATTAGAGCATGACAGAATATATTCATCGGTCCATGCATCCACAAAGTCAAGGTTAATTTAAACATTTTTATCTGTATATTGTTTGCATTTCTTAGATATCATTTCGCATTATTTAAAATTATTGTAAATATGCCTTTCCTTATTTTTCCGCTTTATAGAAAATATTACAACTTTATTATTTCATAAACGGGGTATCTTTGATAATGCGGTTAACTTTGATAGTAGAATACAATGATTAAATTTACTTTCTGCGCCTTTTCCGGATTGGAAACATTGGTTCCATATTGTAGTTTAGGGCATTTCCGTTGGTATATAGTTTTTATATAGTATGTGTTACATATTTTACAAACCGACGAACACTTGATGAAATATTATTATTTAAAAATTTATTTTCAGCTCTTCAATGATGAAACATCTTTTGAGTTCGTTGATGACGGAGCATCTTTGGATTTATTACGTAATTATTAGTTTTTCTCAGCCTTCACTCAAGTTAGATCCATTGTTTTAAGTAAGATAAGTTTATTTTCAGATCGTTGAATATTTGAATATATGACATCATTAGATTTACATAATAATAATACACTTTTTTCAGTTTTCATTCATGGGGGATGTATGGATTTTAATAATTTAAGCTTGCTTTCAACTCTTCGATGATGAAACATCTCTAGGATTATATTATAATATTTCATTTATATTATTGAATTTTACATTTATATTATAAATATTCACTTTTTCAGCTCAGAGATGAACTAGCCTACAGAAGTTAAGGTTAAGGTTCAATTTACTTTGATGCATTTTTCAAAAATTCAAAAGCAGTTTTTTTCAACGCATTATTTTAGATTGCAAAAAAGCTCACGTCATTTTGTGTAAAATATCAAATGGAATCGAATAGTGCGAGCTTTTTGCAATCTAAAATAATGCGTCGGAAAAAACTGCTTTTGAAATTTTCCAAAAAGCATCAAAGTAAATTGAACCTTAAGTTAATGTAAAGTTAAAGTGTGTGTGTGTGTGTGTGTGTGTGTGTGTATTCCCTCTAACCCCCACTGGCCGGCAGTGGTTTTATGGAAGAACTCTCTCTACAATGTCGCATTTATGGTCATTGTGAACAGCTTTAGTCCGGGAGTTAGAAGGTGATAGCTCTATTGCAGATCCAGCAACCCATTTCAGAATGTCTGGAGAGTCACGCCCATTCCGAGGTTACTTTCACTTACAATAAGCCCCGCGTGTAGTATTACCTCTATCAATTGGATATTAGTATTACATACACACTTCCATTTTCAAAATGTTCTTTTGAATCCTGGCACGTATTTAGTTTATTTATTTATTTTATTGTGAAAAGTATTTGGACTGATCTCACCATGTTAATTTGATCCTCTAATCCATGGGTTCCATAGTTTTATTTTTCTCTACGCTTTGCATTTCATTTCGTGATTCACCTACGGAACTTGCAGAAACTCAAACGCCATCAGCGCCGCAACAGAAACACAAAAGGAAAATTAAATCCTTCCTCTAGTTGTTGCGGTCCTTCACTTTCACTCGCACAGGACGATGGAAAATTGGAACTTTTTTTTCTTCTCTTCTCTGCAGTTGTGGCTTTGCTCTGAGATTCCAAGAGTCAAGTTATTAGTGTTGTGCTCGGGCAATCCTACTCCGGAAAATGAATGGCTGAATCAGTGGTAGTTTCACCAGAAAAAAAAAATAGCACCACACTCGCGCCCGCGACACAACACACTTTTCGATTACGACTTTCTCTTTCTCTCTGGTTCCAGCAAAACACCAACACACTACAGCTTAATTATTGCATGCAGTTTTTTTTAATGAATCGCGAACACCGCGCGATCTCGCAACACTCGTCTAACTTCTTCGCATCGAGACCGATAATTGCACACGTACACTAGTAATCCGCGACGCAGAACAACGCGATCCGAAATTAGGCGAGGTGCGACTGCCACCGACGTCGTGCTGGATCTTCTGGATGCCACCGTTGTTGTTGTTGCTGCTTATGCGATGCAAACTACTGCCAACGCACACAATCACCTCTATCTTTTCTTGGTGATGAATCGCATCCAGGTGGGAGAGCGAATACAAAATCGATTCCACCAAACTCACACCAACACCACTGCGCTTCTCTCAAAAAGTGCAAACGCAAGCGGGAGAAAGAGAGAGCTATCACTTCAGCGCGAGAGGGAGAGGTTGAACGAAAAAAAAAAAAACAAACAAATGTTAGCAAGAACTCCTTCACTGTTAATGGAGGCTGAGAACCCAGTTAATATTCAACTTTTCACCACTTTACCGAACTTGTCAGCGATGGAAAATATCACTTCCGCAACGTACGCGATCCCGGCTAGCCCGGGGAACACTTTTCCGACGATTTCAAGTGCGTTTTCACCCGCACAGTACTGACTTTTCCGCGAGCACAGAGTCGATGTGTCCGTCTCAGCAGCCTCCCAAACACTCCAAGTTAATGTTAAGTTAAAGTAAAGTTAAAGTTAAATTAAAGTTAAGTTAAAGTTAAGTTCAAGTTAAGTTAAAGTTAAGTTAAAGTTAAGTTATGTTAAAGTTAAGTTAAAGTTAAGTTATGTTAAAGTTAAGTTAAAGTTAAGTTATATTAAAGTTAAGTTAAAGTTAAGTTGAAGCTAAGTTAAAGTTAAGTTAAAGTTAAGTTAAAGTTAAGTTAAAGCTAAGTAAAAAGTTAAGTTAAAGTTAAGTGAAGTTAGGTTAAAGTTAAGTTAAAGTTGAGTTAAAGATAAGTTAAAGTTAAGTTAAAGTTAGGTTAAAGTTAAGTTAAAGTTAAGTTAAAGTTAAGTTGAAGTTAAGTTAAAGTAAAGTTAAAGTTAAGTTAAAGTAAGTTAAAGTAAAGTTAAAGTAAAGTTAAAGTAATGTTAAAGTAAAGTTAAAGTTAAGTTAAAGTTAAGTTAAAGTTAAGTTAAAGTTAAGTTAAAGTTAAGTTAAAGTTAAGTTAAAGTATAGTTAAAGTAAAGTTAAAGTTAAGTTAAAGTTAAGTTAAAGTTAAGTTAAAGTTAAGTTAAAGTTAAGTTAAAGTTAAGTTAAAGTTAAGTTAAAGTTAAGTTAAAGTTAAGTTAAAGTTAAGTTAAAGTTAAGTTAAAGTTAAGTTAAAGTTAAGTTAAAGTTAAGTTAAAGTTAAGTTAAAGTTAAGTTAAAGTTAAGTTAAAGTTAAGTTAAAGTTAAGTTAAAGTTAAGTTAAAGTTAAGTTAAAGTTAAGTTAAAGTTAAGTTAAAGTTAAGTTAAAGTTAAGTTAAAGTTAAGTTAAAGTTAAGTTAAAGTTAAGTTAAAGTTAAGTTAAAGTTAAGTTAAAGTTAAGTTAAAGTTAAGTTAAAGTTAGGTTAAAGTTAAGTTAAAGTTAAGTTAAAGTTAAGTTAAAGTTAAGTTAAAGTTAAGTTAAAGTTTAGTTAAAGTAAAGTTAAAGTTAAGTTAAAGTTAAGTTAAAGCTAAGTTAAAGGTAAGTTAAAGTTAAGTTAAAGTTAAGTTAAAGTTAAGTTAAAGCTAAGTTAAAGGTAAGTTAAAGTTAAGTTAAAGTTAAGTTAAAGTTAAGTTAAAGTTAGGTTAAAGTTAAGTTAAAGTTAAGTTGAAGTTAAGTTAAAGTTAAGTTAAAGTTAAGTTAAAGTAAAGTTAAAGTAAAGTTAAAGTATAGTTAAAGTTAAGTTAAAGTAAAGTAAAAGTAAAGTTAAAGTAAAGTTAAAGTAAAGTTAAAGTTAAGTTAAAGTTAAGTTAAAGTTAAGTTAAAGTTAAGTTAAAGTTAAGTTAAAGTTAAGTTAAAGTTAAGTTAAAGTTAAGTTAAAGTTAAGTTAAAGTTAAGTTAAAGTTAAGTTAAAGTTAAGTTAAAGTTAAGTTAAAGCTAAGTTAAAGGTAAGTTAAAGTTAAGTTAAAGTTAAGTTAAAGTTAAGTTAAAGTTAAGTTAAAGTTAAAGTTAAGTTAAAGTTAAGTTAAAGTTAAGTTTAAGTTAAGTTAAAGTTAAGTTAAAGTTAAGTTAAAGTTAAGTTAAAGTTAAGTTGAAGTTGAGTTAAAGTTAAGATAAAGTTAAGTTAAAGTTAAGTTGAAGTTATGTTAAAGTTAAGTTAAAGTTAAGTTAAATTTTAGTTGAAGTTATGTTAAAGTTAAGTTAAAATAAAGTTAAAGTTCAATTAAGTATCATTTTATATTCTGTTTATACTCACGAGTGCGTGTGTGTGCGTGTGTATGCGTGCGTTTTTGTGTTTGTGTACCTATTAAAAATCACTACAATCAGCATTAGTTTACCAAAAACGATCCCGGCTGCTGCAAACCTTTCCCCACATCCAACATCCCAGTGATTTCTCGTGGAAGCGCAGAGGATTTCTCGGTTTCCTTCACAGCGAGTATCACGTCAACACATTCCTTCCCATTCCCTATTGGACCTGCATTCGGACACTGCCGGTGCTGGTATTGCTAAATATTAGATCTTCAGTTTTTACACATTGAGGATGAATGTTAGTCCCAAACATCATCTGTTGGTTCTCTGTGTAATTGCAGCTGATCTGGTAATAACAGAGTAGCAACCGTGGGCGGTCAATAATGCTAATGCTAATGCTACACACTTAGAAAAATTCATGTAAATTTAGGTGCCCTGAGACTGACATATACGAGCGTCAATTTTGACATAAAATTGAGTCATACTAGACGCACAATTCAGCTCAATCAAATGTACCCTTCTTCGAGTACCGAACTTGTCAGTCTCGGAGCACTTAATTTTTACATGACCTGTTTGTTTACGTTTCATCCTTTATGTCAAAGATAGATTCCGTCACGTGTAAATTTAGGTATTTCTAAGTGTGTAATGATAATTACATACAATCATGAGCATAGATGAAATATGCTTTCACCATATCGATTCTGTCATCGATGGGTCTCTGGATATCCAGAATATCCGAGAAAATGGTCAATTCGTGAAAGTAAACCTAGAGATCCGCGATTTTTTCTAAATTACATACAATCATGAGTAAAGAGAAAATATACCATAACCATATCGATTCTGCTAATGCATAGCTAGAAGGTGGTCCTGCGGATATCCGGATTTACCGGAAAAATGGTTAATTCCTGAAAGTTTTTTAGGAAATGTGAAGAACCATTAGTTGAGAAGATATATCTCAGTGGCGTATTGATTTGGTCCCCCGGTGGTTATTGAACACTTTTTTGGATATCCGGATTCCTCGGGAAAGTTACCTATTCTCAATAGTAGTCCTAGAGATTCGCGATTTTTTCTAAATTGTATACACTCTTGAGTATAGAGGACATATATCACCACCATAGCGATTCTGCACTGGGTCGCTAGAAAACGATTCTCAAGATATCTGAAATCACCGGAAAAGTAGTCGATTTTCTGGAAGTGGATCTAGAGCTCTGCGATTTTTTTAGAAAATGTATAAAGCCCTTAGTTGAACAAATATATATCAGCACCATATTGATTCGATCCCCCGGTAGCCATAAAGTGCGCTTCTGGATATCCAGTTTCACCGGCGAAATGGTAAATTCCTTAAAGTTATCCTAGTGATCCGCAATTTTTCTAAATTGCATGCAATCTTGAGCATAGAGGAAATATGCCATCCCAAGTCGACCATGATTTAGACTTGTAGAATGCTATAAAACCGCGATAAAACATGCAATGTTACTTGGGATCACTATATTGATTACACTAGCTTACAGCATATTTGAACTTTGTACGCTAATGGTCATTTCCTATGTAAAATCATGCGCTGAATCCAAAAATGTTGTCCAAACACATCTCAGTAGGATAGTTTTTGAGATATAACTAAACAACTTTAAAAAAAATGTGTTTACTAAAATACAAACATCTCCAATTGTAATGAAGTTATATTAATTATTTTAACGTCAAACTAGAGGTGATGAAATTTTCTTTTGATTATTGCAACACCATTTTTCAGATTAACTAATAAACACTACTAATATTTTTATTTACACTGCTTAAAAACTTAGCAGAAATTAATTTTTTTTTCTGGGAAAAACGCAAAAAAAAACAATCTATTAATTTACAACAATAACACTAATCTCACTGACATTCCTAGTTGAGCATTCAGTCGGTTAACAACGTCCCGGTTTCAGTTGCGCGGCATCTAGTTTTTTTCGGTGTTTTTTCCGCCCGAGCGGTTTTTTTCACCCCCCATTGGGTGCCCCAAGTGACCAGTGTCCAACAGAGGAAGTGGAATTCTATCGGCCGAGCCCCTTGGAGTTACCATCCAGCTTTAATTCATCCCGGTAATCCATCACCGGAGTTAACGGCGTCGTCAAGTCCATCATTTTTTCACGCCGTCGCGAGGGTGTGCAAGTGATAGTGAAGCGTGTCGTATCACCAGCTTGCTGACCCACCAACACCAACCATCACCACCGGATAGCAGCGTGGACCAACACCAACGCACCACGTGATAACAGCGTTTCCACACACACGCTTTGTGCCGGTGTAGTTAAGTAGCGAATAAGTTTTATTTATTGCCCCTTTGTTTTAGTTTCCCCTTTCTCCCATCCCACGCAAATATTTTCTTCTTCTTCTTCTTTTTTCTCTTGTCCCTGTGTGTTCCCTGTGTGTAGTTGTTTTGTATCTATTGCGGTGGAAGTTGCCCCGCAATGGATGGTAATAGTGATGGCGGGGGGAATACCCTTCCTGCCCTTCCCACTGAAGACGAACTATCCGACGTGGAAACGTCAGCCACGGTGAAGAAGTACACCGGAACCATCCCGAAGCGGCCCAGGCGAAAACGAGCACCGGAGCCCGTACCGCCTACCCCATCTCCTCCTACCCCGCCTAATCCATCGCCACCAACACCACCAGCACCGTCACCCCCCGCACCACCAAACCCGTTTCCCCCTACCCCACCTAATCCCTCTCCCCCCACACCGCCAAAACCGTCTCCCCCTACTCCGCCTAACCCCGCCAAGAAAACAAAAACTGCCCCCCGCCATAAGTCATACCCAGACGCCTCGACAGGCCCATGGGTTGTTTTTTTCCGACCCAAACAAAAACCGCTTAACGTTAACCAGATCGAAAAAGATCTATTCAAGCGTTTCTCGTCAGTGACCGACATTTTGAAGGTGAGGCCAGACAAACTGCGCGTCACTGTTGGTAACCGCAAGCAGGCGAATGAGATTGTTGCCTGCGAGCTTTTTACGTTAGAGTACCGCGTTTACATTCCCAGTCGTGACGTGGAAATCGAAGGAGTGGTCACCGAAGCGAGTTTGACCTGCGATGACTTCTTGAAGAGGGGGGTTGGTGTCTTCAAGAACCCCGTTCTTCCAGAAGTCAAGATTCTTGACTGCACCCAAATGCAGTCAGCATCCCTCGACGGGACAAAAAAAATCTATTCGCTGACTGACTCGTTTCGAGTGACTTTCTCCGGATCGACTCTGCCAGATTACGTCCGAATTGGGAGGGTTCGACTTCCTGTGCGGTTGTTTATACCAAGGGTGATGAACTGCACCAAGTGCAAACAATTAGGCCACACCGCCGCCTTCTGCGGCAATAAGCCACGATGCGATCAGTGCGGCGAGAAGCATGCGGAGGGTGCTTGTGGTGCTCCTCCTAAATGTGTTTATTGTTTGGCACCTCCGCATCCTCTCGCAGATTGCCCTAAGTATAAACAGCAAGGAAAAAAACTTGAACGGTCTCTGAAGGCGCGCTCTCAGCGTTCCTTTGCGGAGATCTTGAAGACTTTCAATCCTCCTCCCAAAATCACTCCGGAAAAAGAAAACAATAATCCGTTCAATCTTCTCCCAGTTGACGAGGACGACACTGACTCAGAGGGCAATGACGGAAGTCCTTTTGTTTTCAAAGGTCCTTCAAGGAAGCGATCCAAGAATGACTCGCAGAAAACTAAAAAAACTGACTCCCAAGCCCACTTGGATAAATCAAGAGGTCACGGAAATAAACCGAAACCCAATCCACCGGGTTTTAAGCCTGTCGATTATGACAAAGAATTTCCGGGGCTTCCGGGAACATCTAAAACCCCAGATGTCCCAGTTTTGCAACCAGAACAGCAGAACGCCATGTTCACGCTTTCTGGAATTGTGGACAGCATTCTCGATCTGTTCAACATCACTGACCCTCTTCGGAGCATCATTAACATGATGCTTCCAATCGTGAAACCTTTTCTGAAGCAATTTGCTTCCAAGTGGCCCCTCCTTGCTTCATTCGTATCCTTCGATGGATAATTTTCCAAAAAATGATACGGTATCTCTCCTTCAATGGAATTGTAGAAGCATTTTACCAAAACTAGACATATTCAAATTTTTACTGCATAACATACACTGTGATGCGTTTGCTCTCTGCGAAACATGGCTCTCTCCAGATGTTAACCTTTCTCTTCACGACTACAACATTATCCGTCTCGATCGTGCAGATTCGTACGGTGGGGTGCTCCTAGGGGTCAACAAACAACACTCATTCTACAGAATCGACCTTCCTCCAGTGTCAGGTATTGAAATTGTCGCATGTCAGGTGAATATTAGAGGTAAAACCTTCAGTATTACCTCGTTATACATCCCTCCGAGAACGGCTGTTTCTCGGCGAGCGCTATCTGACATCTGCTCAGTGCTACCTGAGCCGCGGTTGATCTTAGGGGATTTTAATTCCCACGGTACAGGCTGGGGAGAGCTGTACGATGACAACCGCTCAACCATCATCTATGACCTATGCGACGATTTCAATATGACCATTCTAAACACCGGTGAAGTAACTCGAATAGCCAAACCTCCAGCAAGAGAGAGCAGACTAGACTTGTCACTCTGTTCGAACTCACTATCATTGGATTGCATGTGGGAGGTAATCCAAGACCCCTATGGTAGTGATCATTTGCCCATCAAAATTTCGATTTCCAACGGTTCATCTTCACAGTGTCCAATCAACATCGCGTACGATCTCACGAGAAACATCAATTGGGAAGAATACGCGAACGCGGTCCGTGACGGTTCAGAATCGGTCGACGTTCTCTCTCCGTTGGATGAGTACTCCTTCCTATCGCGGCTCATAGTGGATTGCGCGCTTCAAGCACAAACGAAGCCTGTTCCTGGCACTACCATTCGCAAACGTCCTCCCACTGTGTGGTGGGACCAGGAATGCACCGACGTGAATAAAGAGAAGTCTACCGCGTTTAAACAGTTTCGTAAATACGGTTCCCGCGAATACTTTGAGCGGTATACGGAGCTAGAGGAAAAGTTTAAGAGCTTGGTCAGGGCCAAAAAACGCGGTTACTGGCGTCGGTTCGTCGAAGGGCTATCGCGAGAGACTTCCATGCAAACGCTCTGGAATGTCGGCAGGAGAATGCGTAACGCGGCATCGTCGGTCAACGAGGGCAAGGAGTACTCTAACAAGTGGATTTTCGACTTCGCGCGTAAGGTTTGTCCCGATTCGGTTCCGGTCCGATGCAACACTCGCGATCCGCCGCTGGAAAACGATGACATGGACTCCCCGTTTTCGATGGTAGAATTCTCAATTGCTCTTCTTTCATGCAATAACTCAGCTCCGGGAATTGATCGAATCAAGTCCAACCTGCTCAAGAACCTCCCAGAAGTCACAAAGAGGCGATTGTTGAACTTGTTCAATCGATTCCTTGAGCTCAACGTTGTTCCGGATGATTGGAGACAAGTGAGAGTTATCGCCATCCAGAAGCCCGGTAAACCCGCTTCGGATCATAATTCGTACCGTCCCATCGCGATGCTGTCGTGTATTCGGAAGCTGTTAGAAAAAATGATTCTTCTTCGTCTGGACAAGTGGGTCGAGGTGAATGGCTTACTCTCAGATACGCAATTTGGATTCCGTAGGGGCAAAGGGACGAACGACTGCCTTGCGTTGCTTTCAACTGAAATCCAATTAGCCTATGCTGAAAAACAGCAGATGGGTTCAGTTTTCTTGGACATTAAAGGGGCGTTTGATTCTGTTTGCATCGACATCCTTTCGGACAAACTCCATGCGAGTGGGCTTTCTCCGATTATCAACAATTTCCTGTTTAATTTGTTGTCCGAGAAACGAATGAGCTTCTATCATGGCAACACGGAAATTGCACGAATCAGCTACATGGGTCTTCCACAAGGCTCATGTTTAAGTCCCCTCCTGTACAACTTCTATGTCAAAGACATTGATGAATGTCTGGCCGAAAATTGCACGCTAAGGCAGCTTGCAGATGACGGCGTGGTTTCCATGGTTGGACCAACAGCACCGGACCTGCAAGGACCATTGCAAGATACCTTGGATAATTTGTCTACTTGGGCAATGAATCTGGGTATCGAATTCTCTCCGGAGAAAACAGAGATGGTTGTTTTTTCTAGGAAGCTTTATCCAGCACAGTTTCAGCTTCAACTTATGGGTAGAACAATCACTCACAGCATGTCGTTTAAGTATTTAGGTGTCTGGTTCGATTCCAAGTGCACTTGGGGAAAACACATAGCGTATCTGAGGCAGAGATGCCAACAGCGAATCAATTTCCTTCGTTCCATTACCGGCACTTCATGGGGAGCCCATCCGGAAGATCTGATAAGACTCTACAAGACCACCATTCTCTCGATTTTGGAGTACGGTAGCTTTTGCTTTCAATCGGCGGCGGGGACGCACATATTGAAGCTCCAAAGGATTCAATATCGTTGCATTCGAATCGCGCTAGGTTGTATGCAATCGACGCATACCATGAGTCTTGAAGTTCTTGCGGGCGTCCTCCCCTTAACAAATCGTTTTGCGGATTTATCGTTCCGGTTCCTCATCCGCTGTGAAGTCATGAACCCGCTGGTGATCGAAAACTTTGAGAAGCTGCTAGAGCGGAATCCTCAAACACGATTCATGAGCTTGTACTACGAGTACATGACTCTGGACATCGGCCCCTCCTCGTTCAACCCCAATCGCGCTGTCTCCCATCATTTCAGTGGTTCTTCCGTGAGATTCGATCTCACAATGAGGCAGGAGATTCAAGGAATTCCAGAGCCTCACCGTGCCCTGATTGTCCCAACTATTTTTGCGAACAAATACCGCCACGTCCCCACCGAGAAGAGATTTTTCACAGATGGGTCGGTGATAAATGCGTCCACTGGTTTTGGAGTATTCCACGATCTTCATAGCGCCTCATACAAGCTTCAAAAGCCGTGTTCGGTATACGTTGCTGAACTAGCAGCTATATCGTACACGTTAGAGCGTATTGCCTCACTTCCACCTGACCAATATTTCATTTTTACGGATAGCCTAAGCTCCCTGGAGGCTATGCGTTCAATGAGGCCGATGAAGCACTCGGCGTATTTCCTCCAGGAAATACGATCGTCATTGAGTGCTTTATCAAACAGCTCACATGTCATCACCTTGGTATGGGTCCCTTCTCATTGCTCTATCCCGGGCAATGAGAAAGCGGACTCGCTGGCCAAGGTGGGCGCTATGGAAGGCGATATTTACGAGCGACAAATCGCCTACCACGAATTTTTCACGATTTCTCGTCAGCAAGTCCTCGCCAACTGGCAACAAAAGTGGAATGATGGTGATCTGGGAAGATGGCTACATTCTATTGTCCCACAGGTGTCGATCAAACCCTGGTTCAAAGGGTTGGATATGAGTCGTGATTTTATTCGTGTAATGTCCAGGCTCATGTCCAATCACTGTTCGTTAAACGCCCACCTCTTCCGTATTACGCTTGCCGACAGCAACTTGTGCACCTGTGGAAACGGTTATCACGACATCGAGCATGTTGTTTGGTCCTGCTCCTTGCATCATGAGGCGAGATCCGTTCTGTGTGATTCCCTTAGGGTCCGAGGAAAACAACCCTTTAAGCCAATTAGAGACGTCTTGGCTTGCCGTGATATCGACTTTATGAAGCTTATTTACGACTTTCTTAAAGCTGTTGATTTATGTGTTTAGTGTTTTGTGTTTTAGTCATCCTTTACGTTTAAGTTTTAAATTAGTTCAAAATGCTTTCCCTTGTCCTCCCTCCAAATGATAAATAAATGTAATCCCTAATCTCGAGTAAACCGCGAGTAATCGGCCCCCGTTCTACTAACATTAGTTGTAAGAAAATGATATTCACACACAATTATGTAAAAATATTCGGCTCCGCAAAGCTAACGCATTTGAGCCTTGACAAATAAATGGATTATAAAAAAAAAAAAAAAAAAAAAAAATCTCACTGACAATTAAAGTACAGTTGATTGAAAGAAAATGTTCTTTTCTTAAATTTGGCGTTAAAATAATTGATATTGTCTCATCACAACCGGAGATATTTGTTTTTAGTAAACAAACTTTTTTAACGTAAATTCTCATTTTTTAGCTGAAACTCGAAAACTATCCTACTGAGATTTTTTTGACTACATTTTTGTATTCAGCGCACGATTGGTCAAAGATTCAAGTTATTTTTTTTACTTATATTTGTAAACTAGTGTTATGCTACCGAGTGGCCAGAAAAGAGGATATCCGGAATGACCGTAAAAGTGGTCATAGTACCCTGAGATTGTTTTAAAAATTGCACAGTGCCTTGTGTAAAGTGGAGAAATCTCAGCACCATGTTAATTAAAACACCTGGTAGCCATAGAACACCCTCTCTAATATCCAGATTCTTCGTAAAAGTCGTGTGCCTGGAGCTATAATTTTTATTTTCTATGCAAAATGTTCAGAATCCTGAACATAATTAATATGGTAGACATTCGGATTCCTCTGAAATGTGGTAATTTTCTAAATGTGGTTCTGAGTTACCTGCTGTTCTAATTTTTTGTTCATTACGCTATATTAAAATATTCCACGAAAATAACACAAAGTCGTTATAGGGTAACACAGAAGAGCTTTGCATCTTTTTAGTCCAAAATGCATGGTATCATAAATAAGGCTGAAATATCTTACCAGCAAATAGATTCACTTACCGGGTAACCATAAAATGGCAGGATTAACCTGAATTAACCTGAAAAGTGGTCGGTTTGCTACCGAAGGGCCATAAATATCACTTCAGATATCATCAGTCTGTCAAAGAAATTCTAGTATTGTTTCGGATAATAGTTAATAAATTCTTTTGAACAACAAACGAACGAAAATAATCAGTAAAATTTATAATCTCTTATTTCAACACATTGAAAACTTTTCAGTGCCATCATTCACAGCATTCCTTACATCTATATTCAATATAGCAGAATCGATGTGCAGAGCAAATGGTGTTTCCGCAAGTGTTACGTTTTACTCGTTTTTTTGTGATGAATTTTCCGTACAGAAATAGCATAAGTAATCTGACTTGACGGTTCTTCGTCTTAAGTTTTTTTCCTTCACAATTGATGCAAACAAAATACGGTTTTTGCAAGCTGTGACGCTGAAACACCTGAAAATTGAGATAATTACACTCTCTTAAATGGTTTGACCGAGTGCACCCCTTACATGCGGAAGATTTTGATTTGCTTTGATTGATTGCCCTTTTGCAGGAATAATTCAAAGTCTCTTTGTAATTCAGTATACGCTCCTCCGTTTTCCGATTTTTGCTGTCGCGATGTATCCAGATATCCTGAGATATCCATTTTCTAAAAAAGCACGGATCTCCAGGTCTACTTTTAAGAATTGACACAAAATCGATATGGTGATGGTATATTTCCTCTATGCTCATGATTGTATGCAATTTAGAAAAAAAATCGCGGATGTTAGGTCTATTTTCCGGATTGGACAAATTGTCCACCGGTGAATCCGAATTTCCACAGAACCACATTCAACGGGTTTTATCATTCCGATCGGCCACCCATAACTCCAATCGGTTCCTTGTCTGTTCCGTTTGAAAGTGGATAGTCATAACTTTCAAGTAGTGGCTCAATCTTAAGATGTGGTAACCAAATTGCCGAGAACCAGTCATGTCAACATGAATCTTCACGCATTTTGCTCGGGACTTTTCCGGGTTTTTCCGTTCCGGCTGGCCAACTACAGGTCCAATTGGATTTAAATCTATTTAAAATAAAATTAGATAGCCATATCTTTCGATTGGTGGCTGAATCATAACGATGGGTCATCGCATTGCTGAGAACCAGCCGTGTCAACTATGAATCGACACGCATTTTGCAGCCTTGGTACTTTGAGGAAGTTTCGATGGATTGGGATTATGTCATGTAACTGTTGGAGTGGGATATGTCTTTATCTGGGAAAGAGTAATTATTTCCTACTTACTATCTTTCCAGTAATAGATATCCGTCTTGCTCTTAATAGTTTTGAATTCGTACCACCTCCGACATTGTACAACTTGTTCGATGCTAATGCTAACTTCTGCGATGGAAGCGCTCTGCCCCCTTTGGCGATACTGCTATACAATTAAACCACTGGAAGCGGCTCCCGTTCTGGTGGAGGAGGCTTATTGGATAGCGGAAGATAAAGTGTTTATTGTGTTGTACCTTTTGACTACAGTTTTAAGATGTATTGTATAATGACCAAGAATCCTCGGCTCTGTAAAGTTAATTCGATTGAGCCTTATCAAATAAATTAATAAACAACTAAAGTCGATTGGTTGTACCGTTACGACACAATCAATCGAGATCAGCTATGGCAGATTATGCACGAGTACGGATTTCCGGATAAAGTGACGCGATTGGTCAAGGCGACGGTGGATCGAGTGATGTGCGTTGTTCGAGTATCGGGGACACTCCCGAGTCCCTTTGAATCTCGAGGAGGGTTACGGCAAGGTGATGGACTTTTATGTCTGCTATTCAACATCGCGTTAGCAGGTGTGATCAGAAGAGCTGGGATGACATTGACATCATGGCACGGAACTTTGAGACGATGGCGGAAACGTACATCAGACTGAAGGCTGAAGCTAGGCGGATTGGACTTGCCATCAACGCATTAAAGACAAAATACATGAAAGGAAAAGGTTCTAGGGAAGACAATGTTAGCCTCCCACCCCGAGTTCAGATTGACGGTGATGAGTTCGTGTATTTGGGCTCACTGGTGACCGCCGAAAATGATACCAGCAGATATGGCAGGGAATCGTGCCTACTTTGGACTCCGGAGGACGCTCAGGTCGAATATAATTCGCCGCCGCACGAAGTTGACTGTCTACAAGACGCTGATTAGACCGGTGGTCCTCTACGGCCCTCTTTGTGTTTTCGAACGGAAGGTGTTGCGTACCATCTACGGTGGAGTGCAGATGGATGACGGAACGTGGAGGAGACGAATGAACCACGAAATGCACCAGCTGCTGGGAGAACCATCCATCGTCCACATTGCAAAAATTGGGTGACTACGGTGGGCTGGGCACGTCGTAAGTATGCCGCACGACGACCCAGTGAAAATGGTTCTAGAAAGCGACCAAACAGGAACAAGAAGAAGTACGATACCTCTCACCCCAGCAGGCCTGGGTTCAATCCCAGTCGGCGCCGCCGGGATGTTCTGAGGCATAACATCTCTGATCACGCCTTCCTTCGGATGGGAAGTAAAGCCGTTGGTCCCCTGTTCATGAGTTGATGGGTCGATAGGTAGGGTCCAGGTGTGGAAGCTGCCTTGCGGTAGCATTGGTGCTCAGCACGGAAAACAAGATCGACGGAAAAAACAAACCAAAGGAAAAAAGAAGAAGAAGAAGTACTATTCGTTATAGATAATCGCTAATTGTGATACTCTGGAAGCGAAATTGACAGATTTTATGTGTCATACAAAAAAAACTTTACGTCCGCTACTTGCATCTTACATATGGGTCATTCCATCTCAAGTGACCGCCAAAAACTGAAGAATTGCATCGACCCTCTCCGATTTGAACCAAACTTGGTGGAACGACTTATTTTAGGCCAACAATCAAAAATCCAACGTTTTGTACCCATCGACTCACCCCCCGGTTCTGGAGACTGCCCCTACTTTTTTCCGATCTTCAAGAAACACCATTTTTCTTTTGAACATATCTCTGGACCAAATTATGCTACAGACAGGATTGGGCACTCATTTTAAAGAATTTTTAACGTACAATCAAATGGCGTGCTCAGAATTTTCATGCAGTGTTGACAACCCTGTAAGTTATATGAGGATCTAATCCTTCTTTCATTTTATACAATCAAATGCTCAGATAATATTAAACCAGATTTGTTTCGACAGTGTTGCCAGCGTTGCAAACTTAAATTTAAATTGATAATTTTTCTTATTTCCAACACTTATGTTCGGAAATGTATTTCGTATTGCATGGTATTTTAGGCAGATCCATTCGTTTTGTGTTTCTTTATGTACTGATTATTTAAAATAAGCTTTTGAAATATTCAAAAACTTATTTGATTATAAATTAAAGCAGCCGTGTTTCTATCCTACTTATTGCTATCATTTATTGAACAAACATCATCTAATACATTGAGTAGCACGACTAATTACTTCTTCCGTTTTGCCTTAGATTTGGGTAGTGAATTTGAACGCTTTTTTGAAATTACTTTGAAACATGAACCCGTTTCTGAACAAAAAATCGTTTTCATAATAACAGTATCTGTGCCGGTAGGGGTGGTTCAATGCATTCCGCGAATTCCAGGAATGGGTCGTGCTAGTGCGAATCGGGCTTCTAAATCCTGCTTATTCGTATTGCATTGCTTCGATGTCACAAATTGTACATTCAAATTGCAATTTGACAGTGCCCATTCGTATAACTCTTTTGGCGTTTGTATCGTTGTAACCTGTAGACTGGCTCTCGTTGCCAATCTTTTCAAGGTACCTCCTAAACCGTCACTGGGGCCTTTGCCGTGTGCCGTGGCAAAGTAATGCCACTCAGCCGGAACTCCGAAGTCTTCTCGATGGTAGAGCAAGTTGGTGACGTTCAATCGGTTTTTATATTGCGAGCCAGCACCATCAGAAAAGTATATAATTTTAGTCAAATGTGAGAGCCGAGATTTGAGGAATGCCATAAACTGCCTCTGGAAACTGTGGAAGATAGCTGTGGAATGCTCAAGAACGTCGGAGATAATGATACAGTTTAATGGCGGCGAATGGATGAACGGTGGCTTGCAGGTTATTATAGTGAACCCCTTGTACGCTGTCTTGGAACACAAACGAATAATTTTCGGAAAAGTCCGCAACAACAAGAACTTTTCCTTCCTGCAGATTGTCCCGAGTATTTTTATAGAAGTCTACCTGTTTTGCAGCAATATAATCGTATTTTCGGACCTCTGGGATAGCTTCAAGAAATGTATCAATGAAAGCTTCTGCATCACTGACTTTCGTTTCCAAACTGCACCGATCTTTCTGAGTCCATTGCTTGCACGTTATTTCCTCGATCGTCCAAATATGACCAAATCGTTTTTCTAATCGAATCCAAATCGCCTGGCACACTTATTCAAAAAGCATGGCTCCGATGGTGGATCACAGAGGTTCTGCTTCAGTACGTCTCTGTACGAAGATAATGCTTTCGTACCTTCTACTTGCCCTTGAATTTTGTTGAACTTAGCACTCAAAAATTTGAGTTTAAAATTTTCGTGAACCACGCATACGCAAACTGTGTGTGTTCCTGCAGCTCCAGCCAGCACACACTCAGGTGGTCGTAGCTCAGCAAATTTTGAAAACACAATGGCGATTTTGGGAAACTTCTCTTTAAAGAAAGAGAAAGTTTCCCTGAGATTTGCCAGCACCAAACGCTTTTGCTTCAGAACACGAGAGTTTCCTTCTCGAACACTCTTGAATTCCTTCTTTCCGGCTAACTCTTTGCTTACATCAGCTTCACGGTAAAATGATAAAACCGTATGCACGACGTCTTCTGAAATAGGGTGTTGGATTAGGTGAACAGAGAACACCTTTCTGTTCAACGCACTTCTTCATATTTCGAAGTAATCTTTTGGAACACTCGAACACGCCTGTAGATCACCAAATGCAATCAATTAATTCTAAACTCTGTTCTAAATTAATTAAGCTTACTCTGAATTTTGCGCACAGTCCAGGATTTGGGCAAAACTGACAAGACTTGGATTTTATCGCTATCTTTCGTACAAATCCGAAACTTTTCTTTCAGCTGCTTGATTATCTCCTCTCCATCTGCCTCATATTGTCCAGTCTGTGATTTTTTCTTCTTCTATAAAGCAATCTTCGCCGAGAGCTGCGGCAAATGCAGTTTCCAACGCTTTTGAAGCATTGGAGTACTTTTGCAAACTTACCATTTTCAGCATGAGGTCCCTTATACGATTCCTCTTGCAAAGCCTTTTCCCTTACAGCCTAATCGCAGCATTGAACGCAGATTTTTCGACCCTCAATCACATCCTTTACGTGTTGATTAAAATCGTCGTGAAATTGTTTGGAGATTGTTTTCAAATTTCTTCGGCGAATATTTGAATGCACTTTTAACGGGTTACAGCATTGCTTCTGCTTAACTGCATAAAACCATCCGAACTGATTCGCGTGGCTTTCACACACAGTTTTCAAACTGAGAACACCGGATCGAAGTTTGAAAAGATTCCATTCCCGAGATGAGAACTGACGGGAGGACCAATGCTGTTTTGCCATAGTACATTTTCTTTTTAAGTACAATCCAATCGAACACGCCATTTTCAACCAGATAGTAACGACTGCAATTGAACCACAATTCCAACTGACACTTCTCAGACACTATCCGTAAACTGGGACGGGACACGACAATCGAGAATATTGTTGTTATTGATATTTGTTATGCATACCTCATTGCAAACTTTCATGAAGATTGACGGTGTCGTTTCGTGTTGCCAAGATTGCAGAAAGTTATTTAAATTTTTATGAAGATTTATGTTTTGGATCAACAAATTAATATATGCAGCCGAAACCAGTTCTTATTTGATTGTAACAATTCCACTAAATTTTAAAACACAAAATGCAATGTTAACTAATAAATTTTTAAATATTAAAACCAGATAACAACTTTACAGCAACCAATATCCGGGATCAACACAAATACATTTGACTCTTCGTTGATTTCGGCATCACTGGTAATCATATTGGTGTGTTCCCTTTTATTCACTGGCTGCTACGGCTGCTACTGCCTAATCGACCAATCAGCAACTGGCTCCAGTTTGACAGCAAATTGGCTCCAAATCGCCACCCGATTGTCGGGTCCCGTCCCAGTCCGTAAATACAGTTTCTTTTTAGGCTGTGAACCATTTGCCGAGTTAAATTTAACTCGTGGTTAAAAGTGACATTTCGAAAGTTATTTTCTATGTTCGAAAATCTCTGTGCTGTCGATCGACCGATTTTCGAGAAGAACTCAGCCACGGTTGTCAACATTTAACTTCTTGTCTGTCAGAAATAACCACGCTCGGATAGCAGGGTTAATCGATAACTTTCCATCTGTCAAATTTTAACCAAAAGATAAAATAATCCACCAAATGGTTCAGAGCCTTAGTATCAAGTAGGCCTTGACAAACTTGTTGATATTTGAAAATTGAAGCGGCACTTTTCTGCCAGATGCGTATAAATCTGTGCAGCCGCTCATGCACATTTGAAAAAAGTGATACTATACTGTGCTATTTTCTAGATGGCAACACTGTCGAAACAAATCTGGTTTAATATTATCTGAACATTTGATTGTATAAAATGAAAGAAGGATTAGATCCTCATCTAACTTACAGGTTTCATCGTTTCTATCAACTTTCAGGATTGTCCAACGTTTCATATTGAAGGGTTGTACAGTGATGGAACTTTTTTAAAACATTAAATCTTTAGTTGAAGATGCTAATTTCAAATAACAGACTGTAGTGGTAATTTTTATACGATAGATGGAGTAGATGAAAGCATAGAGTTGATAGTTCCGTTAGAGTACGGCAGTGTGAAGATTGTATATAGATATTAGACAAGCGAGCTAGGCCAACTTTTAAGGAAGGTACAAATCGGTTTTTTCATCTCTCTTTACCAAACTCTCCCTTTGGAGAGGGATGGTGAGGGGTGTCCCCCCCCCCCGCCACCACTGGCAAAAAGAGATGAAGACCGACCCGCTCATGTACCAACTGTGTGTTTGAAACAGTTCTACCGATTTTTTACCACATCCATAAAAATCCATATCTCCCAAAAGAAAAAAGTGGTTTTTGGTGGTTAGGTGATTCTTAACTCCTTTAAAATGAGTGTTCAATCCTGTCTGTAGCATAATTTGGTCCAGAGATATGTTCAAAAGAAAAATGGTGTTTCTAGAAGATCGGAAAAAAGTAGAAGGGTCTGTGCCTAGGGGCACGAACGGAAGCTTGACGTAGGACCGCTAGTGGACGGAACAAATGTGAACATATAGTTCTTTTAATTGATCAATCATCAATTATCTTAATTCATTCCGTTTTTTATTTGTAAGCATATCAAATTTGTAGTATTTATTTCAAAGAGAAAGTTGATGAAGAGAATCCAAGGGACTGTCAACTTGAGTATTTTCGATTCATCTAACCGGGTTTAAAAGGTGTATTTTAAATTTTTTGTTATTTATGAATTTTTAAGTTTTTTGCATTTTGGTATTAAAGTGTATTCAATTCACCCCTCACATGATTTCCTTCCGAATTATATGAATGGGGCTGGGCGGAAAGTATCGTTTGTGCAGAATATGTAAAAAAAGGAGTGCTAATTTTCTCACAAATTTGAATATACACCCAAAGCGAATTATTCCCACTTCTCTCAAATTCTATATGGATTTTTAACACTTCCTACCAGCGTGTTCTGGAAAATGGTCATACTATGATTAATCTCACCAATACATTCGGGCCTACAATTCCACACGTTATATATAGACCCGGTTGAGCCTTGATAGCTAGCTGCTTGCGGGAACTGATGACCTTGACCAATGTCCAAATAATACTCTTTAACAAATTTTTGGTGGCCCTGTAAAGGGCCGTTTTGTAGTGATGGTTGAGTAATTCTGTGCTGGGTGTTCAACACGGATGAAGCTGTCGAGCTGTATGTCGTTTGGAGCGAGGGTGACACGCTTGGCATAGATGACCGACCCGCAGCGACTCACGAAGAGCTACTGATTCCGATCCATAGCATAGCGGTGCAGCTTCTTCCTCCTTTGATGGTTGCTTATGTGGGCTCTGCAGCTCGGTGCTTGCAGGCAGCCTTTCGTTGTTACTGGAGAACAATTTTCAACGCCACACGCCGAAAGCACTGCTACTGCTGCTACTAATTTCGACGACAGTGGTGTGGTCGTTGGGAGCGTGTGGTTCTGAGTATGGCGATGAGTGTGCAAAATATTACGCAATTCCATCCTTCCTATTCGCACGCGCCCGAGGATCGGAGGCAAATGCCACTTCGACTTGTTTCGTCTACTTACTACTCTCTGACGACTGTGCTGAGGAAGCAGCATATGCATGTAGGTAATTGGTGGATTTGTTAGTTAATTTGACGCTTTTGGACAATGCTGGACATTTACCAGTTTTTCAATAGTTTCTTGTTGAAAATCAAAATTCGGAAGCATTGTTATCGATGCGTAGCCATATTTCCAATCGATTGGTGATAAAATTATTGAAATTGGACCAGGGGCAGCTGAGTTATTAACGTTTAAAATCTTTCTTAATTTGTTACATGTTCCATTTTCGGTTTTCACAAAGTATACCCCCATATAGAAATCAAAGACGTAGTCCTACGTCAAAAGTGGGGGCAGTCTCCAGAACCAGGGGTGAGTCGATGGGTAAAAACGTTGGATTTTTTATTGTTGGCTAAAATAAGTCGTTCCACCAAGTTTGGTTCAAATCGGAGAGGGTCGATGCAACTGACTCGGTCACTTGAGATGGAATGACCCATATACAAATTATTATTATAACACCTCATAGTTTCATAATTTCGAAAAGCAGTATTTTAGCTGTAATGAGTATGTTCAGGCCTGGTCGGGGTCGGGGGCTTAGGATTTGAAATGGTCGGACACTCTTATGGAAAAAATCAGGTAATCAGCTCTTAATTTATCCCATTACAGGGGCACTGGGGGTATTGTACATTCTTTACCCTTGGAATAGTTGATGATGGTTCAAAATAGTACATTTGTCAGAAGTGGGATTCGAACCCACGCCTTCAGAGAAGACTACGACCTGAACGTAGCGCCTTAGACCGCTCGGCCATCCTGACTGTTGTGGCTGACTTGAGATAATTAAAACTGTCGCACCCGCTCATGTTCCTAATTCCTCAATTTTCTCGAGCAATTTTAGCTTAAAATTAAGTGCTCCCGATATCCACAAGCAAGCTTCTCCCAAGTTTAAGGTTACGCTGTGTGACAACGACACGCCACCAGCAACATTAATATGTATTCTTCACCATCGGTGGGCGGAGTAACAGCAAAACGCAAGTATTTATAAATTATAGACCGAGCAAAAGTTTATTTAAAATAAATTGTTCGCTTTCGTGATAGTAGACTATTACGGACGAGGTTTGCTGAAACGATTCTCCTCGCTCCGTCGTCATCGTCGTCGTCCGAGTGGCATGTTTCGGTCAGTCGACAACTGCATAAACAACATAGGAGTGCTGCCAGAGGAGGGTACGGTTCGAAATTAACTTCATTCAAACAATTTATGGAAAAGCGTTTTTTGTGAATCCAATCTCGCATGATCGCTCGTGGTAACTCCCCGAATGCATAGGCATGCATGCATGCAGAGGTGGAATCAGAAGCCTAACTCCTGTGGAACGGTATTTCGTGTGACTCCTTGCGAGCGATTATTGGCACGAAATAGCGTCGTGGCTGCGCTATTGTCCATGGGGAATTGGAAAGGTTGACTTGAGAGTGCCGAAGCAATCACCAAACAATCAAGCTGTCGGCAGTGACATTTCGAATTGGTAGCTCAAATTGCCAGCAAGTATCGAATTTCAATTTTAAATTTTCGTGCGCTTTGAACCTTCTTCTTCGGAGCGTATTAGAAAGACGCAACAAAATTGGCAAAATTGTAACCTCAAATGCCACGCCCACTTATTTGCCAGCTCTCGGATATGCATGCATCACTCACATGCACAGAGGGCACATTATTATGCTTTCGCATGTTGAGCAGGTCTGTTGTCGTTGCTCGTGGTCCGGGCTGGGTTGCACCTCTGGATGGCCGGAAGGCAGCCAGCAGCGAGCGAAATTATGGGTTTGATGACGTCCTATCGATACCCACGGGCTACTAGTGAAAAATAAAAGCACCGGACCAACCGACCCACCGACCGACCGACCGGGGACCCCATTGATCTGATACCTATACTAAAATGTATTCCCGTTATGCTGCACCATGTGAGTGACTTTGTTTGTGGCTGGTGATGGCAGGGTGGGCACGAGCGAGAAGGAGGGGGATATGAAATTTGTTTTTTAATTTCATTCATTTGCTCTCGATCCATATATTTTTTTTGCCTCGCGTTCGTTAGAGGCACTGCTGTGTTTATTTTTTTTTTATTTTGATCATCAGTTGGGCATATAAAAAAGTAATTTACCGCTATCAAGGTGCAGTCAGCGTTATATTTTTTATACATATTAATAAAAGTGATAAGGCAAAACCGTTCGGAATGCAGGGATCGTAAAATTTATCAATGAAACTGTCAGAGATGAAAAAGTGGCGCACTAGGGCTTATGCTAAGTCCGTTCAATGCGGCAACAAGTGGGACATTTTTTTTATGTCGGAATGAGACAGGTTCAGTGCAGGTGGATTGCAGCTCCGGTTAACTTCAGGGACAGGTCTGGGGGCCTTTGTAAGTGGAAGCAGTGCTTTTCGCGAATAATTGTGCGTTATTTTCAGAATTCAAATGCCCCCTTAGAATTTCAGTTTTCTTAAAAGAGCGTGTGATCAGAGGACTTTGAAGACGGACTCCGCTCGAGAAAATATTGTCAAAAGTTAGATCTTTCAATTTCAAGAGGCATTCGCGAAGACACCACAATCTAAAAATCAAGTTTTCCCACATTAATCTTTTCTGAATTTTGGATTTAAAAGCACTGCACTATCCGCTCTAACCATTTGGTCCATGGAGTGACCCTAGATGAACTCTGAATTGATATTAAATTCCAATATGAATCAACAATATCGATTTTAAAGGTGTGGCGCCTATCAAAATATTACCGAGCCATTTGCAAATGGCGGTGGCGTGGACCGGGATTTTTTACCAATAAAAAAGTAGAAGGATCTGTGCCTAGGGGCACGAACGGAGGCTTGACGTAGGACCGCTAGTGGACGGAATAAATATGTTGATCATTTAATTCTCAACTCTTTCCGTTTTTGATTTGGTGGCCCTGAAAGGGGCTGGTTGTTTTTCAAATGATGGCCACAAGTCGATGCCGACCGGATGACGGGGGCCTAGTCATGCTGCCTATTGCGGGAAGCCTTTCCTCCGGTCGATGTGGGTGCTTTCGTTATCGTCTCAGTGATGTCACATATACAGATTTATCTGTAATGATACAGATTTTTCTTAAAAAATTTATATAACTAGATATCTATATTTACAGATTACAGTTTTTTTAAATATACATATTTTTTTTCAGATTTTTCAAATAAGTGGAAGATATGTTTAACTCTGGATTGTATTAATTAATATCAATAAATAATATTTTCTTCCTTTTGAGTAGGTTCGAGCACCTAACCAAATCCCAATTGTTCACCTTTTATTTTATTATCGTCGTTAATTTTGAACGGACTTCTGTTGCTCAGATGTTCTGATTTCTGATTGCTCGTATGAGGGATGTTAGTTTTTCATTCGTACTGTTTAATTAACCATATCACAAGGTGACAGGTACTATGATTATTATTTTTTTTAATTTGTCGAATCGGTAAACAAGTCCTTTAAGCAACCCACAAACTGATTGATTAAAGTTTGTGAGTCGGATATTTTGACATTTGACTAGCGTAATATCATAAATAAAGAATATTCTATGCAATTCTACTAAACATCCAAATAGAAGTTATGTGTTGTGACAAAATACAATAAAGTAAGCAGACCATTCTCAATGTGTGTCACGCGATCGTCTGTTTACTCGGCAGCAACCATTGTGTGCTGCTCCTCATTGTTCTTCGTCAGCAGTTCTTTCAGTCGATGCGTCGTCGACTATGGAAAGCAACCATTTCGTGATGAGTGTGTGAGTGCTGACCACGTTTTGCGTCCATTGCTGCAATGGAAGCGCTCTGCCCCCTTCGGCAATACTGCCATACAATTAAACCACTGGAAGCGGCTCCCGTTCTGATGGAGGAGGCTTATTGGATAGCGGAAGATAAAGTGTTTATTGTGTTGTAACTTTTGACTAAAGTTTTAAGAAGTTTTGCATACTGAACAAGAATCCTCGGCTCTGTAAAGTAAATTCGGTTAAACCTTATCAAATAAATTAATGAAAAAAATACAATAAAGTTGATAAAACATATCCCAGACAACCAGAAGTCGTACAACAATGTACAGACAGTATCGTAAATTGCTACAGTTTAAGTCCAACTCGCATTTCAGAATGGCATACTTCGCATTATGTTTAAGTTAAATCGTATAGAATGCATATTTCCGACTTATATGCGATGACATATTTTTCCGTCGTACTGTATCACAAATTAAATCAGATTACATCGTAAGACTTTTCAAAATGAATCTGTTATTACATATTAAATCGTATATGATGTTAAATCAACTCGTTTAAAATTAAATTAAAATATGGACGTATATGGCCTCCACTTTTGTACGTATAAGCAATTTCTTTGCATTCTATACGAATTGTTTGTTTGTATATATGTTTGTATATCACGAAAACAACTTTGAATATAGGTGCATTCTGGTTGTCTGGGATGAACACGATTGCAAATAGAGAAATACAGATGAAACCGTTCCAAAGTTTTTCACAAAAAATACTGACTACACTTTGGTATATAGGTTCGAGCAACAGCTAGTGAATTCAACATCCCTTAATCTGCCAAATTATTAGATAAAGTTGAAATTTGTTTTGATTAGAAGAATTTGAGAAAATAAACATCGAGCATAACATTTTCCAACTAATATTTCATAAAATTTTAATGCTTATTTTTCATTTTCTAAAACTGTTGAGTAAAAACAAAACAAGTGACCTGACAAGGATTTTCGTAATCTCGGATATAAAAAATTCAAGTTTTACGAAAATGTGATTGTTTATTCATTACATTTTTTTCTCAGGCTTGTCTCTCATTACTGGGACTTGATTTTTTTTTGTATATTTAGACTTTTTAAAAAGATACAAATCACTCAAAAAAAAAATCAAGATTCAGGATTTCGAGATCTTTTAAATAGATTAATTCTTCAGAAAGCAAACTTAAGTAATTCTTCACGATTCTAAACTATGAAAAAACTATTTCTGAACTTCAAATGAAATGAAAGTATATTTACAACGATCCGCAATAAGATCACTGTACACACACATCACATATTATTTTACAGATTTTTTTTCAGCCAGAAACAAATTAAAAAGATTTTTTACGGTGAGATTACAGATTGAAAATAGAAATAATGTGGCAACAATGCGTCGTCTTCGTATTGGTGCGATGTGTGCTGTTCCACTCATACGTCGTGTCCGACGGTTATCCGTCCGTTGCTCGAAAACAAATGACGAAGAAAACGTAGTAGTAGTAAAATTCTTCTTTATTTTTGATTTGTTATGTGGTTTACAATTGCTAATACAGGGCAAGAGGTTAGCCAGAAGGGCTCTTCATCTTTGGTGAACTTTTTGATTTTGTGTTGTACATGTTGTGTTTTACTGTGTAATGTTTTTCAATTTTCTTCTTGTGAAGTATGTTGTTTGAATGTTTTAATTTGTTATTCTACCTACTTAACCTAATTTAACCTAACGTGCCAGATCCCTGACGATCTGTTGGTCGGATCGCCTACAGCAATCTCTGAACCTTTCCAAGAAGACCGTTCCTTGCTCTTCCAGAGACTGATGACCAGCCAGGCGGTGGACCTCAGAGTTTCTAGTCCGCGGTGGACTGTTGAGGATCATTCTCAGGATCTTGTTCTGGATCCTTTGAAGTTTAAGATGGTGGCTTTTTGCGCAACTCTCCCAGATTGGCATCCCGTATTCTATTACGGGAAGGATGATTTGTTTGTAGACAGCAAGCTTATTTTTCAGGGGCAGGGTAGACCTCCTGTTGATGAGTGGATACAACGATCTTATCAAGATGTTGCACTTGGTTTTGGTTTTGTCAACGTGCTCCCTGCAAAGAAGCTTGCTGTCTAATGTTAGCCCGAGGTACACGACCTCTTTGGACCATTCCACTGAGCCGTTACCTACATGCATATGCTGCTTGCGAATAGGGAGGATGGAATTGCGTAATATTTTGCACACTCATCGCCATATTCAGAACCAAACGCAAATTCTTCGAGATAACCACCATCCATCGTCTGGCTCGCCGTGGCGGTGTCTGACGTATCTCCGGTCTGATCTACGAGGTGTGCTGAAGGTGTTCCTGAAACATGAGATCCGTGATGCGGCGCTGACTGCTGCTGGGGTGAGAGGTAATCACGCTAACCACCGGCGCCGATATCTTTCAAGGTGATATCACGGCGAATGAGAACGACCCAAATTTGAGTTTATTTATCTCAGAAATAAGAAATAAAGTGCAGGAACTCAGCGATGAGTAAATTAGCCTCATGTTTTCCCAGGATTTTCCAGGGAAAAATTCCCGAATTTGAAAGAAGTAAAGATTGGATTCACCCAGTCTATTGTCTATAAGTCTATAAAATTTTCGTCAATTTCCTCATTTTCCAGCAGATTTTTAAGGTTTTCCACAGGAAACCACGAGACAAATTTACTCATCGCTGAGTTCCTGTACTTTTGGCGATTATGAGTGAACTAAAGTCAAATTTGGGTCGTTCTCATTCGCCGTGTACGCAAAAGGAAAAGAGCCAGTGTCGCTACTTGATAACAAACTACTCATAATGGGAGGAGTCTTTGTAGCTTTTATACCACTTGGTTGCACATCATTCTGCTTTAACCTGAAAAGATATAAAAGAGCGCTGCTGAATGGCATTAGCTCTCATGAGACAATCACATTCGCTGCCAGACTGTTGAGCAGTTCAGTCGATTTGAATTCTCTCTAGTTTCGTTCGTTCGTTCGCAAGTCGAATTAGCTCCGCGTTGTGTAGTGACGCTCTCGCTGACCCAGCCATGGGTAAGAAATCGCGCGGTAACGCGAGTGCCGGTTTACCGGGAAAACAGACTCTCCCAGGAGATGGCGCGACCACCGAGCCAGCCCAGAAGAAGCAGAAGAAAACCCCATTGCCCATCCCGACAGGCATTGCGGACCCGCAGCCGGGGCCTCCCGGAACTAAACGACCCAGACCTGAAGACAGCAGCGCCACCGCATCAGCAGCAAAAAAGCTGCTGAGCAACAATCCGTTCTCCGCCCTGCAGAACGGAGCCCAGCCGCAGTCGGACCCTGAGACGGTGCCGAAAAAAGTTAAGTTGCCACCCTTCTATGTGAAGGGCTTCCCTCCCGGGCTATGGGAGCAGCTGGATTTCTACATTAAGCAGGGCCTTCGCTGCACCATTCAACGGTGCACGGAAGGCTACAAACTGATGGTCTCGGCCGAAAATCACTACAACGCAGTCCAGGCCCTCTTGGACAGGATGAAGCTGGAGTACTTCTCCCACGACGTCGAGGCCACCAAGCCGCTGAAAGTGGTGCTGCGCGGGCTCCACGACATGGACACCACCACCTTAATGGACGAGATTAAGGCGAACGGCCTCAAGCCGGTCGAAATCCACAAGATGACCCGCAGCAAGGCCATCAAGTATCGTGACCAGCTCTACTTGGTCCATCTGCAGAAGAACTCCACAACCGTGAAGGATCTCCATACGACACGCACACTGTTCCACATCGTAGTGAAGTGGGAGTGGTATAAGCCAACCCACCGTGGCGTCACTCAGTGCTCGAACTGCCTATTGTTCGGGCACGGCACCAGGAACTGCCGCATGGCCAGCCGCTGCATCAAATGCGGCAAAAACCACAAGATCGACGACTGCGACAGCATCGAGGAAGCCGCTCCCACATGCGCCAACTGCGGTGCTGCCCACAAGGCCACGAGTAAGGCCTGTCCGAAGCGGGCCGAATACGCCGAGATCCGGAAGAAGGCCTCGTCCAACAACCAGCCCGGTCGCAAGAAGGTTCCGGAAAACAACGCGCAGAACTTTCCTCCGTTATCACCGGTCCAACCACGGCCAATTCCAGTGTTGGCGCCGCTCCCGCTCAACCAACAGTTGGCTGCTGCCCAGTCGGCTGCCGCTGCAGTACCCAGTCAAGCCTCCGGCCCATCGACGGATCCCCCTGCTCCGGGATTGGCCGGTACAACCGGTGAAGCTACAGACGATTCTCCGCTGTCAACGGATGAGATCGTCACACTGTTGGCCCAGGCCATCATCATCAAGCGCACCTGCGCAACAAGAACACAACAGCTCCAAGCTATCATCTCCTTCGTCGCTAATTATGGACCGTGAACTCATAAAGATCGCCAACTGGAACGCTCGCTCCGTAGGGGCGAAAAACATTGAGCTTGCAGACTTCCTCCGCAAGCACGACATCGACGTGGGCCTTCTCACCGAGACCCACCTCAAGACCGGTGACAGCTTCTGGCTGCCCGACCACAGCATTGTCCGGCTTGATCGCACCAGCTCCAGGGGGGGCGATGTCGCGGTCATCATCAAGAAAGGCATCAAGTACTGCACCCTACCCCACTACCGCACTTCCATCATCGAGGCCGTCGGCGTTGAGGTGGAAACATCGACCGGAAACGTCCGGTTCATCGTTGTCTACTGCCCCCGGCAATGTACCGTTAGCAATGGTACAGCACAGCAGTTCAAGAACGACCTTGCCATCATAACCCGCACCAATGCCCGCTTCGTAATCGGAGGGGACCTGAACGCCCGGCACGAGGCCTGGCGGAACTACCAGCAGAACCAAAACGGCCGCCTGCTATTCGACCATTCCCAGCATGGTCTCTATTCCGTCTGGTTTCCGGACGAACCAACCTTCACATCACCGGCGGGCAACCCATCGACGCTGGACCTGTTCTTGGCAAACACCAGATTAGCCAAGCCGGTTGCCGTCAACGACCTGAGTTCGGACCACCAACCGGTGCTGACCGAGCTGGGCTACAACGTGGCCCCTGCACCGCGCCAGCGGAAGGACTACCATCGAGTCAACTGGGTCCAGTTTCGACGCGTGGTCGACCGCCACATCGACGACAACCCACCACTCGACACAGTGGAGGACATCGACCGGGCTCTGGAGGGTCTCCATCAAGCCATATCCGTGGCTGACGAAGAGTGCGTTCGACGAGTTCCTGTGAGGGGTAAGTTTCAAGCAATTGATTCCCACACCAAACTCTTGATTCGGCTCAGAAATGTTCGTAGACGCCAGTTTCAGCGGACTGGGGATCTGCAGCGTAAATACGAAATGGTCGATCTGAATCGGCAGATCGCTTCCAGAATGGTCTCAATCCGGAACGAGAGTTTCGGGCGGCTCGTTCAGAACCTGGACGACCGTTCCAGACCATTCTGGAAGGTTGCCAAGGTGCTGAAGTCTCACCCCAAGCCCATTCCACCACTTAGAGTCAATGACGAACGGCTTATCACCAACGAAGAGAAGGCCAATGCAATTGGGGAGCACATTGCCCAATCGCATTTGCTTGGCTCTACAATCCCAAGTCCACTCGAGAACCAGGTTGTGCAGTGCGTCCAGACGTTAGATACCTCCCCTTGTGCCGTCCCTCCAGAAGAACGGATTACAGAGGAACAAATTTGCTCAGCGCTGAAATATAGCAAAAACATGAAGGCTCCCGGGTTTGACGGAATATTCAACCTAGCGTTGAAAAATCTCAGCCCGAGGGTCCACTCGCTGCTGGCTGCCATCCTCAACAGATGCTTGGAGCTGCACTACTTTCCAAGCATCTGGAAGGTGGCAAAAATCATCCCGATCCGCAAACCTGGGAAAGACCCTTCACTACCGTCAAGCTACAGACCGATTAGCCTGCTCTCAGCGCTGAGCAAGCTGTTCGAAAAATTGATCCTCAGCCGACTAAACAAGTTTGTGGAGGAACATGACATTCTTCTTCCGGAACAGTTCGGGTTCCGCAAGGGGCATTCCACCAATCATCAGCTAGTGCGGGTGATGAATAACATCCGAAGTAACAAAGCTGTATCCAAGTCCACAGCCATGGCCTTGTTAGACGTCGAAAAGGCGTTTGACAATGTCTGGCACGACGGACTTATATACAAGCTTTGTAACTCCAACTTTCCACCATACCTTGTGAAAATCACCCGTAACTATCTCCAGCAAAGGTCGTTCAGGGTGTCGTTGAATAGTTCCCTTTCGGGACAATTTCCGATCCCAGCAGGTGTTCCGCAAGGGAGTCTGCTGGGACCACTGCTTTACAGCATCTACACGTCGGACATCCCTCCTCTAGGAGACGGTTGCGTGTTCTTCCTGTTCGCAGATGACACCGCGATAGCCGTCAAGGGTAGGATGCCTCGTGAAATTACGAACAAGCTCCAACGATGCCTTGACACCTTTACTGATTATGCCACCACGTGGAAAATCAAAATCAACGCCTCGAAAACCCAAGCGATCATGTTCCTTCACAGACAATCACCAAAACTTAAACCGTCTCCCTCCTGTACCGTAATAATGGATGGTACAAGGGTCGAGTGGTCCACTGATGTTACTTATCTCGGGATGTTGTTCGATGAGAAGCTCCTGTTCCGCTCGCACATAGAGAAAACCCTAGTTAAGTGCTCCGCCTTGGTTAGGTGTTTGTATCCGCTCATTTGCCGCAGATCCCGCCTCTCAAGGCAAAACAAACTGGCTGTTTACAAACAGATCATAGCCCCCGCGATCTTCTATGCCGCCCCGGTGTGGGAATCGTGCGCTCAGACCCACAGGAACAAAATCCAGGTTGCACAGAATAGAGTGTTGAGGATGATCCTAGATCGTCCATTCGACACAAGAATAGCAGACCTCCATCAAGAGGCAGAAATTCCCAAAGTAGATTCCAAAATTGATGATATGACAACCAAATTTATCGAAAAATGCAATCTTTCTGAACATGCTTTAATAAGCAATTTGTACATAGTAGGTTAAGTGTATATAGTAGAGTAGGTTAGTTTTAAGCTGTAAATAGTAGTATTAAGTAGTTTCTCTTCAAATTCTAAAAACAAAACAAACCAATCCCACCAAGGTGGTCGACCGTGTACTAAGTCTAGGACTAATCCTGTAAAACAAATTTTAAATTTTGCCCATACCTAAAGATGAAGAAAGCAATTAAATCACTTAGTAAAAATTTATATGGTAATCGTCCAAGTTAAACTAAAATAAAGATCATTTAAACACAAAAAAAAATGGCATTAGCTCCACTCTTTGCTCGACTGTTGAGCTGTCCAGTTCGTTTTCTTTTTCGCTCGAGTTCTCGCTTCGATTCGGTTTGTGCTGTCGCGTTGCGCCGTGGAAGCGTCGCCACCTTCGCGCGTTCTGGCAAGTTTACTGCAACTTGCCAACTCGAAACAAATGGTGCTTAAACGTACCAATGATTCAGCAGCGGGCCCTTCAAAGAAGGTGGTAATCCAGCACAGCGCGTCGCAGGATGACGCCGGAAAACGGGTACTGCAAGCCAACCAGTTTGCGGTGCTCCCCGAAGAAAATGGCGATGGTGACGTCGTTCCCATCGCTGCAAGAGAGCGGATTCCCCCGCTTTTCACGCCGGAGAAGGATGTTGCCAAGCTGCGTGCCGAGCTGGCAAAGCACAAGCTGCTGCCTCGCTTCAAGCTTTGCAGTATCGGCACCAAAATCATGTGCTCCAGCCTGGAGGAGTACAATCAAACAGGATGTTTCCTAAAGGAAAACAACGTTGACTTCTTCACGCACGATCTGCCATCGAGCAAGCCACTGAAACTGGTATTGCGTGGATTACCGTCGTTCGAGGCGGCTGTGGTTAAATCCGAGCTGGAGCGGCTTGGGCTCAAACCTGAGGCGGTGTTCCCAATAAACCGGCGTTCCAACCACAACACCAGCTTCCGTGACCAGTTGTTCCTGGTGCACTTCACTAAGGGATCCACCAGTCTAGCGGCTCTGAGATCCAAAATCCGGGACCTGTTTCAGGTCATCATCAGTTGGGAACATTACAAATCCCAACATCGTGATGTTACGCAGTGTATGAACTGCCTCTCCTACGGCCATGGCACCAAAAACTGCCATATGAAGACTATCTGCGGCAAGTGTGCTGGAACTCACTCGACTGCGTCCTGTGAGCAAGATGATGACATCGAGCCAACGTGTGTCAACTGCGGTGGTAACCACCAAGCCTCCAATCGCGGATGTCCCAAGCGAGTGGAGTTCATCAATATCCGTCGGAAGGCTACGATCAATAATCAGCCCGGTCGCCTCCGTAATCATCGTTCGCCTCCTGCACGCACGGAAGTCCAGTACCCAGCTCTCCAGCCCCGTCGACATGTTCCGAACTTAGAACCATTTCCGCTCAACAACCAACAAGTCAAGCATGTGAGTATTCCTAACAATCGAACAGTCCAGCATCGTCTCGCTGCTGCTGCTGCCCAGCCAATGCCAGGTCCCTCCACCGCCCCTGGTTTATCATACGCTGGTGTTGTCTCAGGTGAGCCTGTCGACGATTCTCCGTTCACCTCGGAGGAACTTGTGACGCTCGTGGCCGAGGTCATCATCATCTTGCGCACCTGCAAGACTCGATCTGAACAGCTTCATGCTGCCCTGTCCCTTGTCACTAAGTATGGACCGTGAAGCCATCAAGATCGTAAATTGGAACGCTTGCTCCTTGAAGAGCAAAAACATCGAGTTTGTTGAGTTTCTCAATGAACGAAACATCGACATTGCCATCATAACTGAAACCCACCTGAAGCCTGAAACAAACGTCTACCTTCCCGATTTCCGGCTCGTGAGGCTAGATCGAACCAACTCTGGAGGAGGAGGAGTGGCTATTGCAATAAGGAGAAACATCTGCTGTCGACTGATGCCCAGCTTTCAGCTGAAGATCATCGAAGCCGTAGGGGTGGAAGTTTCTACTCCTATCGGCCCCATCACCATCGTCGCGGCTTACTGGCCCAAACAAGTCAACATCAGGGACGGATCGGCAGCAGATCTGCGACGAGATATTATCAAGCTAACACGACGACGGGAAAACTTTATCATCGCTGGCGACCTGAACGCCAAACATCAAGCTTGGGGCAACAATCGGCGCAATCAAAACGGCACCATCCTGAACAACGACCTGCAGGAAGCGCAGTACAACATCTTGAGTCCGGAAACTCCCACCCGGTTGAGTCGGTCCGGTGTTCACGCTACCATCGATATCTTCATCAGCAACATGGGCAACAACATCGCTCAACCTATCACCTATCAGGAACTCAGCTCGGACCACTACCCGGTGGTGACTGAGGTGGGATCCTCCGTAAATCGATTTGAAGCTTTCCGGCGCAACTATCATCGTGTTGACTGGGGTCAGTTCCAACATTGCGTCGACACCGCTGTAGACTACGATGTCCAACCGGAATCGTCCGAAGATGTTGACCGGTGTCTGCGCTCCATCGATCAAGCAATTTCCCGGGCCAGGGAGCTACATGTGCCAGTATCCAGACAGGTGAGTAATACTCTGAACCTTGACAGGCCTACTAAAGACCTCATTAGACTCCGCAACACGATTCGTAGGCAGTACCAGCGTACTGGGCTGCCTAACCTGAAGACCAATTGCAACCGTTTGAACAAAATCATCCAAGCCAGGATGCTGGATCTCAGAAATATCGATTTCGCAAACAAGATTCGCTCTCTCCCAGATTGTGCTAAGCCATTCTGGAAAATGGCAAAGATTTTGAAAAATAAGCCGAGGCCCATTCCTCCCCTTTCCTCTCCTAACCAAAATTCGGACCCATCTTTACTAATAACCCCATTTGAAAAGGCCAATGCTCTTGGACAACACTTTGTAAATTCACATAACCTTGGCCACGCCATGGTGAGTCCCCACGAGCCTGCAGTATCACAGGCAATGGCTAGTGTCGCTGCCACCCCTGTAGTTGTCCCTGACGAAAGTAGAATATCGGCTGATGAGGTGATAGCAGCGATTAAATCAACAAAGAACATGAAGGCCACTGGTGTCGATGGAGTGGTCAACCTCGAGCTGAAAAACTTGAGTGTTGACTTCTTCAAGCACCTTGCAGTGGTCTTCAACAAGTGTTTAATGCTTGGATACTTCCCTGCATGCTGGAAGTTAGCCAAAGTTATTCCAATTCACAAACCTGGCAAAGACCCTACCAGTGCCAAAAGCTATCGCCCCATCAGCCTCTTGTCCTCCATCTCGAAGCTATTTGAAAAATTGATACTCAGCCGTCTGCTGGTGTTTTCAAATGATAATAACATCTTTCTCAAAGAGCAATTCGGGTTTAGGAAAGGCCACTCTACCATCCACCAACTCGCACGGGTTACTAACATCATCAAGCGGAACAAGTCCGTTTCCAATACATCTGCCATGGCATTGTTGGACGTCGAGAAGGCGTTCGACAATGTCTGGCATGATGGTCTAGTGTACAAGCTGCATCGATACAACTTTCCGAACTACCTCGTGAAGATCATCAAAAACTACTTGTCGGGCAGATCATTCCAGGTCTACTTGAACAATGTCTCCTCTGATACGTTCAACGTTGATGCAGGGGTCCCTCAAGGTAGCCTGCTTGGGCCTATCCTATTCAACATTTTCACGTCAGACGTTCCTCCCCTGCCAGGTGGTGGTATCCTGTCAATGTTCGCAGATGACACCTCCATCATCTATAAGGGTCGAGTGATCCGTGCTCTGGCGAGTAAACTACAATCAGGCCTGGATGTTTTGTCCGACTATTTTAAGAGCTGGAAGATTTGTATCAATGCAGCTAAAACACAAACCATTCTGTTTCCACATTCGTATTCACCTCGGCTTGTTCCGCCTGCTAACGTCAAGATCCACCTTGATAGCACTCCCATTGAATGGTCGAGTGAAGTAGTCTACCTTGGTCTCACCCTCGATAGCAAATTGCTATTCCGATCCCATGTGGACAAGACATCCACCAAGTGTAACATCTTGATCATGTCGCTCTACCCTCTGATAAACAGGAAGTCCACCCTGTCCCTCAAAAACAAGCTTGCTGTCCACAAGCAAATCATTCTGCCGGCTATTGAGTATGGTATGCCAATCTGGGAGAGTTGTGCAAAGTGCCACCACTTAAAGCTTCAGAGGATCCAAAACAAGATCCTCAGAATGATCCTTAACAGTCCACCGCGAACTCGTAATTCTGAGATTCACCACCTGGCCGGTCTTCAAACACTCGAGGAGCGAAAGACTTCCACGCTGGAAAGGTTCAGAGTCGCCTGTCTGCGATCAAACCACCAGATCATTCGTGATTTGGCAACCTAGTTTAAGTAGTTAGGTGCTCAAGTAGGTAGGTTATCAAATTTTTAAATTCAAACCAAAACAATCCCACAAAGGGTATCCTGTAAATTAGCGCTAAACGCAATCATCACATTAGAATAACCAATTAACTAGAACAAAGATGAAGAGCCAAAGGCTAACCAATTGAAATGTAAAATCAAATGTTGAAACATAAAACCCAGAAAATAAACGTAAATTTTACTACTATGGCATTAGCTCATTTTCACTTTGGACGGCGTGGTGAACAGCAATAGCAGCAGTAGGAAGCTGGTGGTTAGTCCACTCCTTCACACCTAACAAGCAACAATTGACTGTTTGTGGCAAAGGAGGAAAAGGTCTGGTAAAGGAGGCGCCAAGCGTCATCGCAAAGTTCTGCGAGATAACCGCCATCGGTCGTCTGGCTTGCCGTGGTGTCAAACGTATCTCCGGTCTGATCTACGAGGTGTGCTTAAGGTATTCCTGAAAAATGAGATCCGTGATGCTATCACCTACACTAAATACGCCAAGCGTAAGTGGCCATGGATGTCCTCTTCAATAAAACGGCCCTTTTCAGGGCCATCAAGCTTAAATCAGTAAAGAGTTGAAATAGAATTTATCTGTGCTTGTTTGTCCATATTCAGAACCACAAGCCCCCAATGACCACACAAAATGCTCTCCAGAGTTGTAATCTTGTAACCAAACTTGGAAGCACTTGTGCAAGTGATTTTGTTTGATTCTCTGAATCAACTTTCTCTTTGAAAAAAATACTACAAATTTGGTACGCCTACAATTCAAAAACGGAAAGAGTTGAGATAATAGATAATTGATCAATTAAAAGAACTAAATGCTCTTCATATTTATTCCATCCACTAGCGGTCCTACGTCAAGCTTCCGTTCGTGCCCCTAGGCACAGACCCTTCTACTTTTTATCACTTGTTTCTTTCTGAATCAAATCATAAGAGAAGGCATTTTCAGTTATAAATTTGCTATATTTTTGTCAGGAACTTTTTCACTTTTCTGAGCAACGAACAACACTGCACAACACTTCATCAGCGATGCAGTATTTCGCTCAGTGAAAATTCCCACACAATACCTGAACGTCATCCATAAGTCTTCTGCCACAAGATTAGGATAAAATTGAAATAAATAGCAATTTGATGAACCTCCGTTTCCCCCACCACACTTCAACCACGAATCTTTGGACCGAGTGCCACATCCCGTGAAAATACTGATTCTAAGCCCCGATCGCTCCCTCCGCACACAAGGCTTCCGCGAACCATAAGCTTCCGTGAGCTTCGCTGTGCGAACTCAAAATCCATTAATCACGCGTTTATCTAAATTCGATGATAAAAAACAAGCTCCATTTGTTTGGTCTCAATTTTTCCGCTCCGCAGTCGGTTCGGTTTTCGTTGATTTTTTATCCGCAGCTCCACTACCGTGAAATCGCTTCCCACTCTTCCGGGCGCAGAGAGGGAACACGCTGCATTCGGAATCGGAATCGTCGTCACACCGAACAGCACTCTCACCAAATTGTTCTCGTTCGCAGTCCTCCTCTCCTGGTCGGATTCGGGTTCCGGGGCGAGTCCGGTCTCTGATATTGTGCTCTTGTCGCCCCCGTTACGTTGACTCGATGATGCCCTCTGCTACCAGTCAGTCGGTCGTAGGTGGGAAAGTGCGATAATCAAGTGTGACCGAATGTTTACATTCACATTTATGATTTCATTGTGTCTACTGTGCGGCGAGCGCGTTTTGTCTGTGTACGTATGCTTTGGTTACCTACATTGCAGAACATCCACTCGGATTCGATTTGGCTCACTCGTGCATTGCATTTGTTTACCTTTGCTTGCAGCCGTCTAGCACTCCCTTCAATAATGGTCCTCTGTTCGAGTCTAGTTTTTGTCACTAAAATTTTTTTCTTTCGATTTTTACACTTATTTGCTTACCACTCACCGCGAGCGTTCTTTTCGATGTTTTGTTGCCAAGTGTCATTTTTCGCGCCAAAGAACGTGCGACGCATTCGTTTTCGTTGCGGCCCAGCCTGATTGTCAGGTGTGAGTGAGTGCCATTTCGTGTCATTCGGCACCGACCGACCGACGGTTCAGGAAGTGTGACTGCTTTGATCAAACGAAAAATTTATCACACCGGCCACGCCGGCCAAGCAATTTTCCGAAGGTGTTCCTCGAGTACTTTTTCAAATGGACGGAAGTCGCAATATGTAAACAAACCGGTTTTTTATTGTTTTTGATTTCAAAATCTGCAAAAAGCCCACTAATTTTATAAAATTATTTATAAAATTAGTGATAATCGATGATTGAAGTGTTTTGACTAATTTTTATAGACCGATGAAACATTTATATTTAATATCACAATGTCAGAGGGATTTAATTTGCTAGAAAATCTTCCCAACGTCTCAAGAATTTCTTGTATGCGATATGGCCATATACCGGATCTACTACTAGTTTGGAATGAATCTTTATTAAAAACGATTCTGATATATTTATTTCCACTTTCCAGGCTATTGTGATTACTCGTCACTTGCTATGTTTTCACCTCCAGTACTCTTCGACGAAAGAATCATGCCCGCATCCCGGAACCGTGTTTGCTTTATACGTTGAAGAGGCTTCGTCATCATATCTGCAATCATTAAATTTTCGTTTGTTGGAAGGTATCGTGGACTGATGATTCCCTGCTGTTTCAGTTGACGCGCATAGTTACCTCTATGCTAGAAATGTTACACTGGTGCCTTTGAAAAGTTGCGCGAGATTTGCAGATTATTTGCACGGTGCCGAGACGATGGCCCCGCGTGCGGAACGTGAACAACGGTGACAGTTCCAGTCAAAAGTGGCATGCGGCAGAAAAATTGACGTTCATTTGTATTCATTCGTGATGTTCTCAGAGCTCATCGAGTGGCTGCCGACTATCGTCATCATACCATCATCATAGGTTCCCTCAGAACGCTCCGAACCAACGGCGATGACGCATGCGGAGGCCAAACTGAGCGAGAGTCCTACTTTTACAATCATGATTGATTGCATTTGATTTCATCTATCATCGTAAACATCATATTCCAATATTCGTTCTACGTGTCAACCGGCAGTCTATTTTCAGAGTGCAGTGTGGCGTGCAATAATTGTAAATTACGTTTCATACGAAAACATTTTTCCCATTCGACGATTTGACGACGATGGAAGATCCTTTTAGTTACGGTTGAATGGGAAATCAATAGCATTTTCAGACACACAAGGCAGAATACGTACATTTTGGAAGCATGCAATGATGTCAGCCCCCCGTTGAGCGGGACGACTTATGTTTTGCAAACAAGGTGGATTTTAACGATTTGCCTTGAACAAACTTGCGGAGCCATCAGAACACCGTGGAGAAAGTGCAAATAAACCAGTAAACTTTTGAATAAATTAACCTTTTTCTTGAAGGGTGGGAGGAAAAAGTAGAAAACTGTCAAAACATTTGCTTGTGAATTATTCTAGCTGAAGCTGTCTTTCTGATTTAATATGAAAGAAAAGAGTTGAAAAAATGTAGAGACTTGACGTATTTACATTTGAATTCAGATAAAGAAAGGATGGACACGAAAATCTTGGTTTTCATTATTTTCCTCGTTATTATTCTAAATCATTCGTGGAATAGTTCAAAGTGCCGTGCTCCATGCGTTTTAGCTGTTATAAGTAAAGATTTTTAAAATAGATCCTAAATATCGTTAATCGCAATAATGGACGCATCGGCATCATTTACCGAGAAGAAAAAGTATAGGGAGATTCTCGCCGAAGGCTGTACTTCCGCGGAAGATGGATTTGTATTGTGTACCATCGATACTACTAACGCGTGAAAATACCGGCAGAAAACTGTGAAATTCGACGCTGGAAATTTCATCAGACACCTTCGGACAGAGCATACCATCTTGGCCAAGTCACGCGGACAATTGAAGGAGGAGGCGGAAGTACCATCCAAGAAAAAAAGGTATCAAAACAAATGATTGCCATTGACAGGCAAACATTTATCGAATCTATTTTAAAACTGGTGACTCTGCATCATGTTCCGCTGCACTGCGTAGCATGGGAAGGATTTCAACTTCTGTTGAAACCCATTGGTGATGCACTTAACGTGTGCATGAACCGGCCGAATCTTGTGAACCACCTAACAGTTGCTGCTGGGAAGATAAAATCCGCGATCAAGAGCCTTGTGCAGGGTAAGCTACTGGGCCTTAAAATTGATAGCGCTACTAGACATGGACGACACATCCTAGGAGTCAATTTCCAATTTTTTGATCCAGAGCAGCAGGAAATTGTAATTGTGACAATCGGTAAAAATTGCACCTTTATTACATATATACAGACAAGTTGAATTACGTCTTCACCGGGAATGATACAATATTCCAAGTGGGGCTTTTCTCAACAAGTTTAATGTTTGGAATAGGATATTCCGTAATTCACCCTACATTCATTAATACTAAAAATCATTCCATTTATTTTTTAGGGATGATTGAGCTGAATGAAAGACACACAGCGAAATTTTTGAAGTCGAAGATTGAATAAATTCTCACAGGGTATGGCATTACCCTTGACCAGATATTCTCTATCACCGTTGACAACGGGGCGAATATGATTGCAACTGTTAAACAGTTGCAGTCTTATTTGCAGGTGATGATTCTACCCACTGAGGACGACGAAGATGACTCCGATGAATTACCGGAAGTGGACTGGACCGAAGCAATTGAAAAAGAATTTTTCAATAGCATTATGCTGGTGAGGTGTGCCGTGCACACAATCCAGTTAGCAGTCACCGATGTGATCAAGAGCTGTGATGCTGACATCCGTCAATGCACTTCGATTGCAAAAAAATGCCGCAAGATTGCTTTCAAAGCAGCATTTGACTTGCATAATCAACCCCTCCCACCCCTTTATGCTACGACCAGGTGGGAGGGAATATTTATGATGTTGGAGCGTTTTTCAAAATATGAGGAATTCTTCAGAAATTTAGGATCACAGTATCCAGAGCTAGGTTAGTAAACCTTTTTAAACTAGTAAAACTTTTTTGTAAATTTTTCATTTCACATTTCAATTTTCAGACCTTACAGAATACTGGGCGTTCATAAGAGAATATGTTGCAGCTTTCGAACCAATTTTCTTGGCAACTAAGACGATGCAGGCTAAGCATACTTCTTTGAATGATTTTTACTTGACATGGATAAAAACAGTGATGGACGTCAGCAAAATCAATTCCAATCGATTTGTACAGCCATTAACGACGTCTTTGACCCAACGTCTTCAACAGTTAAAGGACAACATGGTTTTTAAGTCAGCGCTTCTCATCGATCCACGATACAATTATCTAAACTCTACACTATTCACATCAAATGAAAAAGAGGAAGTTCGAGTAATTATGCTACATATTCGTTGACCTTGAATCATTTTGTTTTTTTAAATTTATTGTGTATTTTTTCTGTATTGGGAACGAATCAAACGATTGAAACCAAACATTGTAAATCAACCATCTCAAGGGCCCTCAACCTCGGATCAACACCAGCACAACGAACTGGATTATTTTTTAACACAGATGTTTGGGGGAATGCTTCCCGACTCAGGGTCTAGAGCATCTCAAACTTCAGATAGCTTTTTGAGACAGCTAAACACGCTTGATCTCGAACCTCATCCTATGTGTGGATTTCCCGGAAGTGCAGTCATCCTGAGTTGCACGAAATTGCAACACTGCTGTTGACGGTTCCCTCGAACCAGGTATCTGTGGAACGTGCGTTTAGTGCTCTTGCACTGGTTCTGTCTGATAAGCGAACGAAACTCAACGAAGCGAACCTGAAAAACATATTATTGATCAAGCTAAACAAGGCTCTATTTGACAAAATTATTCCAAATATGTATAATTGGCTGGAAGAAGAACTTTACGATTTTAAACTTTTTCATATTCATTGCAGTTTTTCAAACCAATTCTTTGGATTTTTTGTTCAGTTTTTAGTTTAAGTTTTATTTGCCATTTATTCATTCATTTATTTACCATTTGTTTGATTTTCTTATGTTTTTTTCATATTTTCTTGATAAAATACCGATTAAACTTGTGTTCCTATTAATTTACTTTCCTTAAATCTGTCATTACTATTGGTCAATAAAGATAAACAATCATACCTAACATTAAAAACCGATTTATTTATACAGTGCGATCTCGATTTTGGCAACACAACGCTAAGGTATTGAATCGAAAAAATTGTGTCAGCAATTTTTTCGACTGTGCTTCAGCCAATTGTGCTAATTTATTGTGTGATGAGAGTCAAACTTACAGAAAATCAGCTCAATAAGGTATGCTGAGCAAGTGCGGGGTTGGGGATAGTAATTAATTAATTTATCTTTATTAGGAAGGCTTTCAGCCTGGGGCTGGTTCGCCTCCAACGTTGGGGATGGTACCATCCAGCGCGGGTATCTGGTGATTCCTGTAGTTCAAGCTCCATCGCGTCCTGGTCCATCGTTTGTTTCTATCAAACTTCGGAATTAAGCTTCTGGTCCTCTTCTCAATGCTTTCAAATGTATGTATCCAGGGTTACTTCCACTCACTTGCTATAAAAAAATGTTTTTCGGAATTATGATATCATGATATAGTATAATGCTAATTAGTACTTGTAAGTTACAAGAAGAGGTCATGAAGTATATGTTTGACACATAAAATCTGTCAATATTGCTTTCAGTGCGTCACAATCAGCAATTTTACGACTCGTGAGCGCTCACTCTGAGTGAACGCTCACGAATCATAAGATCGCTAATTGTGACACTCTCAAAGCGAAATTGACAGGTTTTATGAGTCAAACACATACTTTACACCCTCTTCTTGTTACTTACAAGTACAACATAGCATTATAACATCTAATGATTGCATAGTTTCGAAAAATATTTTTTTATAGCAAGTGAGTGGAAGCAACCCTGATGTATCTGTCCTAGATGTGAAGAACAAAATTAATCTGTAATGCGACGCTAAATAAAATCAAACTTTCTTACCAGCTAGCACTTCTCAATCTTGAAAAATTTAATCATTTACTATTATTTACGAGAAAAAATAATAATCAAACGACGTTCAAAATAGGGTAAATGTTGGCTTCGGCACCCATTGACTGTTTTCGGCAACCAAAATTTAAACGATAATTTCACTATGTTTTCCCATCAACACACTTCCCTGAATGTATTCAAACGATTCTTTAGTCTTTCAGCTTCAATCTGATTATATTTGTACGACCGAGCAATCCTATTATGTCAGATTTTTCTTCAAATGAAGTATACGCACTACAAAATGGGGCTGATTTCGAGTTGCCGATAATAGAACAGCTGGTTAACACGCAGTTCTAATGGGAAGGTTGCCGAAGAAAAAGAGGCTGCCGACAATAGTCACACTCACCTGAGAAGTTTGGAGCGTTGTAAAATCGCTTTCAAATCGGTTTGAAAAATTCTGTCGATTGGAATGGATAGAGAAGCAAGCAGCAGATGAATGTTAACAAACAGACACGTGATATATGTGCGTAACGCTGACAAAATGCTAATAGAAGTGCGGACGCTGCTTAGATTGACGAGAATACGTAAATTCCCCTATTTTGTTTACAAATTAAATGAACGCGAATGAGACAACAGTTCAAGAGCAAATTTTCATTAGGTCGTAAGTAACAATGTAAACAAAAACGAGATTTACGTGCGATACGATAGCTCAAGCGTACATTAATGTGGATTTAAATTTTCATGGTGATGTTTTGATAGTAAAACATAAAATTTGCACATTGAAAAATCGACTTATGCCACACAACCATACAACAATACTACTTTGCGACATTGGTCGGTTTACCTGTAAAAAGACTTATGTAACGCTCATAACGTCTCATCGTTTTCGACGATTTTCTGTCAAAACGTCTTATAAACGAAATTCGACTTAAGTCACCTGTCAAAATCAGAAGGTAAATAGAGATTGCTGAAGTGTGATTGTGTCTGTGATTTATTTTCATCAGGAAAATATTTTGCTATGGGAGCAATTTTCCTGATGAAAACATTGTGCATATACGTATACGCGACGTCGCTCAACATAGTTTATGTACGATAAACGTCGGTAATCTCTATACTCTGGTCGATCCAATTAAAATGTCAATTTCCTCGTGCTGATGCAGCTACTCTTTGCCGTCATCCAGCTGAATAAATCCGCCACCGTGAAACGACACGGATCAATAGATTCAACTGTTTTTTGATCGTCAACAAGAATGGACGGTGATTCGTCAGCTCAGAAAGGTAAGCTTGACTGTGTTCTCTTGAATAATATATTATCTAGTTTTCAAACTCATTAAACCTATTTTAGTGCCGTTAAATCGTTCATTTGGAGCCGAGTTCAAGAAATTTCTATTGAAGCCTTCGTGCACAGTAGCACAAACCGGCATCCTCAGATCGGGTTCGCGGTCGTATTTGCTCCTATTTTAGTTTCCAATACCGGTTCATTTGATTCGAAGATCATCCCGAAATCGTGTTCCCGGCTGGATTACAACCGTTCAATAACCGGACTCGAAGAAAACATCAATAAGGATCATTCTAATGCACAGTCTGTTCAAAAGGGTAAGTGTTGATACTTTTATATTACATTTTGTGCTTAACCCATGTCATGCTTTAAAAGAGGATAGCGGTTTCACATTCGTCGCCATTCACCGTGCCTAAACTTTCCTCAATTTCTCGTAACAAATCATCCTAATCATACATTTTTTTTTAGCGTCGTTGAACTATCCATTCAGTTCGGAGTTTCAAAAATCGCTGTCTAATTCTACGCGCTCGGCATTCCAGGACTTGAGCAACATTGAAGCTCCAATGTCGAATTGGCCTGGTAAAACAATAGCTAATGAATTGAAACTATATGCAGGTCGCATTGTTGAAAAGGGTAAGAGTAGTGTTTCAATTACATTTATTATGTCGCGCTCTAAGGTGGGCGGGGGTGATAAAAGATGTGACAAGAAATGCACTAGGTATTGGAAAAAAACGAGGGTGTTAAATATTTTCTCAATTTCGAGTGGCATAATTAATGCATAGCCTCTATCTCGGCCTCTATACCCCGTTCAAAGTACAGCCTATATGCGATATATGTAGAGTATCTTGATACCAATCGTCATACATATCATTTCCAGCGAAAGTTACGTGATATAGGTTGTTGTGTGAACGGGGTATAAGATAAATACAGTATTGCATATTAAATTTGAATCTGACTAAAACATTTCCAGTGTCGAGTGGTTCATTCAAACCAAAACTTGAAAAATCCAGGTTATCCTCTATTAAACCTGCATTGAGGAATCTCAGTAGGGTTAACACTGAATCTGGTCGGAAAGGTAATTTTTTTTTTTTTTACATTACTAATATCTGGCAGAATATCTAATGTAGCCAATTTCAGTGTCGTTCGATGGTTTGTTTACGTCAGAACCCGACAAATCCTTGTCAGTATCTACGCGCTCGGCAAGAGTACGTTCGCAGAACTTTGAAATGCGTCATGGATCCAATTCTCGTCGCCTTGCCTTGCCTGGAGAGAATATCGTGAAATATTCGATATCACAGCCGGCCTTCAAAGTACGGAGAGGTAATTATTAACACTCTCCTTTTTATTATTAGAACCACATTAATTAATTAAACATATTTCAGCGCTGTTCACTACCAACAAAAGTACAGTCGGTTCAACACCTAAACATGTTGACCATGATAATTTTTTGTCTGCAAGCTTAGATGTTTCCTTCAACCAAATCGTCACATCAACGCCGAAACACTTGCCGAAACCGTATATGGCTCCTATCGATTACTCTATGAAATCGTCCACTGAAGCAATGGACCTATCAATAAATAATTCAAGCCCAAAAGCACTATGTTTGGTACTACCAACTCTGCACAACACACCACAGCAAGTACAAACCTATATAGGGGAATTTACGTATTCTCGTCAATCTAAGCAGCGTCTGCACTTCTACTAGCATTTTCTCAGCGTCACGCACATAAATGATGTGTCTGTTTGTTTACATTCATCTGCTGCTTGCTTCTCTATCCATTCCAATCGACAGAATTTTTCAAAACGTTTTGAAAGCGTTTTTACAACGCTCCAAACTTCTCAGGTGAGTGTGACTATTGTCGGCAGCCTCTTTTTCTTCGGCAACCTTCCCATTAGAACTGCGTGTTAACCAGCTGTTCTATTATCGGCAACTCGAAATCAACCCCATTTTGTAGTGCGTTTGCTTTATTTGAAGAAAAATGTAGCATTACTGGATTGCTCGATCGTTCAAATATAATCAGATTGAAGCTGAAAGGCTAAACAATCGTTTGGACACATTCAGGGAAGTGCGTTGATGGGAAAACATAGTGAAATTAACGTTTAAATTTTGGTTGCCGAAAACAGTCAATGGGTGCCGAAGCCAACATTTACCCTATCTCCGATAGACTTGCGTTTAATCAAAGCCAGCCCTGTTTTGCCGAACGCACCGGAATGTACACGGAACCGAGAATCATCAAATCTTTCAAATGTTCACGGAAATCTTCAAAACTATATCTCTGAAGAGCAATATCCTTCGGAAAACAATGATGGGCGGAATGATGTCCGCAATCATGCACTTTGCTCTCAAAACAATGAAGAGATGTACGGCGCTCTCGAAAATCAAAACTTTGAATTGCCCATCGCTTTGGAACACAAAGTGATGCATGTTGACAACAACGAGATGCATAGTGATGATGAAAATGTTTGCTCTAAAACAAGCTCCGATGATCCTGATTGGAATCCTGACAACAACACTTTCGATACTAATGAGAGTGCGGATGGTGATCCTACATTGCTCAATGATTTGACTATATATGAATATTTTCAAAACTATAACACAATTGTCAGTGATAATGAACTTGACGATGACTCGGATGGTGAGGTAGACAAGACACGTAAACGCTTGGCTGACAACAAAGATATTCATTTGCCACCAAAGCGATTGCGAAGTAAGTGGAAATGATTTGATTTAAATGTATGCGTATGAGTAAAAAAATCGAACCGATACAAAATGATATACAAATGGACAAATTAACTGGAAATATAAGTATTCAGGCGGTAGAGAACATGGAAAAAGAAACTGTTCAAATGAAAGTTTCTAATACTCGACTCAGAAACTTAAATAAGTGTCAAAAAGAGAAAGGCCTCGAGTATACTCGGCAGGACGGTAGGATCGTTCCCGCCCGAATGATTAAGCCTTCTTGCAAATGCAAGCTTAATTGCGGCAGAAAATACCCGGACACTATTCGAGCGCAGCTTTTGAGAAACCTACTCAAGCTGAAAACATCAGGTCAAAACCAATTCATTGCAAGTCACATGTCAGTAAAAAAAACTGATCGTCCAAAGGTAATTTCCACTAGATTTTGTTTTGAAATACCTATTTCTATTTGAAACATCTTGGTAACAGGTGCAACAATTAATTCATTATGATTCGACATTTGGTTCTAGATACATGACCAAATACAATCAAGGTTAATAGGGACCGAATACACGTAGCATATGGGATTTGGAGCTAATTTGGGGCCAATTTTGATTGTGGGGAAACCTAGAGATGACTTCCTGATGTCTTTTGGAAAATTGATTAGCGGATTTTTAGCCACTCTTAGGCAAAGTTTAGCTTTTAGTAGGGCACCAGCTGGTCTTCCGGAACAACCATAGAATTTATCAATTAATGAAACTGGATTTTTCGAAACCATTTATAGAATATCTTATCAGAATTAATTCAGAGTTTTAACCGGAATATAGATCCTGGGAACCACGGGGTAACCCTCCGGAAGATCCGCAACAACCGCAAAAATAGTCAATTCGTGAAACTGGGCCTAGAGTTCCACGGTTTCTTTTTTTGAAACAAGATATAAATGTCCCATTAGAATGCACCCCGATTTTTAACCGGAATATGAACCTTAAGGGAGGATACTTTGGAAGATCCGGAACAACCGTAAAAGTGATCAATTCGAGAATTTGGTCCTAGAATTCCGCGTTTTTTTTTTCCGAAACCACTTATAGATGTCGCATTAGAATGACTTCCGGGTTTGACTGCAAATAAGGATGCTGAGTGCCACGAGGTGACCCGAGAAGTGACCCACCCCATCCAGAACAACCGTAAAAGAAGTCTACTCGTGAAACTGGTCCTAGCGCTCCATGGTTTTTCGAAACCACTTATAGATGTCTCATCAGAATTAATTTGAATCCTGATGAATGTGGGCGTCTTAGTGGAATACCTGTATAATGAGAGAGAGAAGGATTAGTAATTTCCATTAAATTCCACTACCTTATTTGCTTATCCTTGACAGATACGCGTATTTCGTCTACAATGTGCAGACTTCTTCAGTGTCTTGTACTAATACTCGAGTTTTACTACAAGACACTAATACTCGAGTATTAGTACAAGACACTGAAGAAGTCTGCACATTGTAGACGAAATACGCGTATCTGTCAAGGATAAGCAAATAAGGTAGTGGAATTAAATGGAAATTACTAATCCTTCTCTCTCTCATTATATTAATTTGAAATTTAGACCGGAATATGGACCATGGGAGCCATAGAACAACCTTAAAGTTGGCAATTCATGAAACTGCTTCTAGAGTTCCTCGGTTTTTCGAAACCACTTATAAATGTCTCATTACAATAAATTCGATGTTTATACCGGAATATGGACCCTGGTTGTGACGGGAAGATCCTCCAGACGATCCAGATCCAATACAACCGTAAATATTGTCCATTTGTGAAACTGGCCCTAGAGCTCTGTGTTTGTTTAGACATTTATGGGCCATGCATTCATTATGTCACGCCTAATTGAGGAAAATTTAACCCCCCCCCCCCCTCCCACTTTTGTCACGTTTTTCCTATACCTAATGCATTGCTTGTCACTATAGATGACTCATTAGAATAAATTCAGAGATTTGACTTAGGATTTGACCAGAATATGGACCAGAAGATCTGAAACAACCTTAAAAGTGTTCTGTATCCAAGATCCTGACTGTCAGTGGGTGCAGAACAAGTAACCAACTTATTTGGGTAAATTTTAATAAGTTCCTTCCCAGTTGCATTGTTGTTCTCTTCGGAGTTGGTATGTCTTATTCGTCCACCGTAGCGATAAAGCCGTTTCTCCTGCTCGCTTGGCTCTCTGCCTCTGAGAAATTCAGGTGTTCAACCACCTCAAAATACCTCCATCTTTATTCCTACACCTGAAATCGGAAATGGTTGGGACAAAAGTGGCATTATTTTTAACGTTGCTCGTAATCATAACAAAATTTATTTTGTTTGAATCTATCTCCCGTTGAATTTATTGATTGTCATGTCGATCAGAAATTTTGTTGAGGAGATATGACCTACACACCCTATACAGTAAACTTACTGCTACGTCTCCTTGTATAGATGCTGACAGGGCTGAAAAAAATCACTAAAATTCACCAAAGTTCACTTTGGATGAAACATTCATTTCATAGTGAATGCAGATGATTTTTTCAACCCTGGATGCTATACAACACAACATAACGTATTTTTAATTTCATTTAAAGGTGGTCAATTCACGACGTGCGTATTCTAGAGAATACTATTTGCCTGCGGTCGAAGGACCAGTCAAGGTCTGCAAAGACATATTCATGGCAACTTTGGACATTCGTGACAGGAAAATTCGTACAATCGCTGCAAAAAAAAAATCGCCGGTGCTGGTATATCTGCTGACGATGGTAGGTTGAAGAATTGATCACGCTTGACCGTCAGTACAGAGCATATGCAATATATTAAAACACATATATTATCATTCCCGGCTTATACGAGCCACTACGGTCGCGCACGATCTGATCGTCATTATCTATCAAGTGATCTCAATGTGGCAAAGATGCATCAATTGTATCAGGAAAAGTGTTCCAGCGATGGCTATGTACCAGTGGCCTACAACACATATAGAATTATATTTAGTTCTATGAATCTGTCTTTTCGCAAGCCAAAACAGGACACGTGTGATGTTTGCGATAAACTGCGCATTGAAATTAAATTGAAAACGGATGAAATTGAGAAACAGGAGATAGAAAACAAACTGGAAGAACATCAACAGGCTGCTCAACGGGTCTACGAGGAGAAGAGATGTGACATACGACGATCGAAGACCGATTCCACGGTTCGAGTTGTGTCTTTTGACTTACAAAAGCAGCTTCCAACACCCCACCTAACATCAGGTAGAGTGTATTATAGCAGACAACTTTACACATTGAACCTCACTATGTTCGCGAGTTGCCTGGAAGAAAATGCTGCTTTTTGTTATTTGTGGGACGAAACAAAGGCCCGCAGAGGGTTGCAGGAAGTCGGATCCTGCCTTATAAAGGATTTGACATCAGTGCCATCTTGTATAAATCATGTAATCTACTACAGCGACCGATGTGGTGATCAAAACATGAACAAAAACATCGTGTTTTTGTTCAGCTTTTTTGCCGAATTGTTTGGCGAGCGTGGCCGATCCATTACTATTGAACATAAGTTCATGTGCACTGGACATTCGCATATGGAGGTGGACACAATCCATGCAGCCATTGAACGATCAAAGAAGAAAACGTCCATAGACATAGAAACGCCTCGTGACTGGGCTATTTTCATAGCTTCAGTTAGACGGTCCATACCTTTCAATGTTATCGAAATGGATCAAGTGGAGTTCAAATCAATAAAAGATTTATCTAGCCGTTATAGAATTCCTTGGCGAACTGTAGCTGGAGACAGTGTAAAATTCAAACAGATAATGGTATTTAAGTACTCCACTGACCATCCTAGAGTCGTTCTATTCAAGTATGACTTATCTGAGGAGCAATATCATTCAATGGAGCTGACAACGCAGGAGAATCACCGTAATGCTGAAGATTTTGTACTCAGTCCAATCGAAACACAGCCAATACCGCTTCCGGTAGCAAAACTGGCAGATCTAAGAAATTTAATGCCGTACATCAAACAAAAACGCTACTATTCTGCTTTTTTGACAGGCCTTCAGGAGCCTAAGCGAGGAAGAAAACAGAAAATCGGCATTGAAGATCATTTTGATTAGGATTTATATGACTTTGAAAGCGATGCCGAAAACTGATGTTAGCGTTAAGTTACTACAACAGTACATACCTAGTTGCTTGTTGAAATCTAGTAAATAAAAGAAATGCGATAAAAATGTATACAACGTCATTCATTTTATATTTCTCGTTATTTTCACAAAGAATATTAAGGAAAAACTTTATATATTATCGGTACAGTTGAAACCCGGAATAACCTGCTAGCGTTCGGTCTGCCTCGTTCGGTCTGTTGAACATAGTGTCGAGAGTAGTGCGCTATAATCGCACAATGACGCGCTAACGGACCTCGAAAAGCCAAGTCAGTTAAGGCACAATATCACTTTCTTTTTCTTTTCCCTTTTCTAATGTCCATTGGTCTCCTTCTTTCAAATTCTTTTTTGCCGGTGGAGGCATTTCCGGAACAACCTCATCTAACCCCAGCAACGCGTTGTTAAACTACTCGTCCGAGTGGTGCTCAATATTTTCCTTAATCGCGTTTTTGCTATTTTTCGGTTCGTGCCGGTTTCAGTTTTGACAAATCCGGTTTCGAAGAAGTTTTCTTCGTCGCAATCAACTACACGATGTTCATGGTTCTGCGAAACATAAATAGGAATGCCAACAGTCTCGCTAGCACATGCTTAAACTTTCTTGAGGTCCTAAAAGAAATGTTTCAACAAATTGTTCCATGGCAAAGTTCGCGTTGGAGGAATAAATATTTTTCTAGTTATAAACTAATAAAATATAAGAAAAACGCTAAATTGAGAACGTCCAATCCGATTCAAGTTTGAGTCCATGCAATTTCCGAAATGTGTGGATAGCCATCTAGATACTAAGCTGACTACCAACTGGAGCACCATGAAAAACGCCTTGCTCAACATATCCCAGAAGTGAAGTGGTTCAATTTCCAAAACATCTTTTCCAACGCACATAGAAGCCCGATCCAAAGACACCAATTAGGTGCAGCATATCATCGGTACTATCTGAAAATAGATGTTTTTAATTAGGTCTAGGTTTTTAGCCAGAAAAAACTGCAACATACCGTACACAGAAAAAAAAAGTTGTTACTTCCAAACAGCCATTTGATGTAATATTGTATCTGCTTTATTCATTATTTCATTACATCATTATTTCATACAACAGCTTGAATTACGTTGATCGATATTACATTTTTTTTTTTGCTGTGTACGAAATTCCCAGCATAACATCGAATCTTCAACAGGATCCTGGTTTTATGTTGTGAACAGTTGAACGGCTGACACCACTGATGGTCTATCTCACCAAAAGATCTATATCAACCGAACCATTTTCAGTCTCCGTGGCATGAATCAGAACGATCTAGGGGTAGATTCAATTGAATCTACAAAAGGAACATCACAAGCAGCATCTTACGATGTGTACAAAGGTCCCTGATGGATATTTACTGGTTCACTGCACAAAAACACATAAAACAGTTACACAACAGTTGTCGCTTGAAGGAAACACAAAATAAAACAAAAATGAGCATAATTTTTATGCTAAAATTCTTTTGACGTAAGTAACATTTAATTTTTTTGTGTTTAGCGAATCGACGAAACCAACATGACGTAAGCAACATGACAGCTTACAAAATAACGTAACCCACTCAACGTAAGTCAACATGTCAGTTTATAAAACAGCGTAACGCCTAGATGAAAGTAACGTGCAACCTATCATAGTGACTTATGAAAAGGTCGTATGCGCGTTTGGTGAACCAATACGTCGAATAATCTTATTTTTTACAAAACTCATATTATGATCAAACTTAATTTGAATATTTACCACAGCGATGCAAAAAAATAGCACAAATTATCGTTTAGAAGTATTTAGTTAATATAAAATTGATTTCTTTTTAAATAGGAATAAAAATTAGTTCTAAAATCATCGGAGCCGATTTTCTCAAGTGAGTTGAAATGTTACTTACGACCTAATGAAAATTTGCTCTTGAGTTATGATAGTATGTTTTCATTCCTCTTTCGTGTACGTTCGATAAAAAGAAAGAAAACATTAGCATTCAATTCATTCTCGAGTATGAACTAAAAATTCGACAGTGAGCATGCATAAGGGCGTATACGCGAAGATCGATTCTCTTCATCGTTTTTCTCTTTGCATTGCTACAGCTAAGCGAAACAATTTTGTAGAATTTGTTCAATGTAGAGTTGTAATAGGTTGTATTGGCTTTCAAAAGCAACAATAAACGCACCGACAAACGTTAAATCTAGCGAGTTATTAAGAAAAGAGAAAATCGATGAAGAGAATCGATCATCGCGTATACGCCCTTATGAATGCTCACTGTCGAATTCATTTCTGAAATGACAGCTATAGACGAGGAAATAAAATCATGGTCACATTCACAACACTGAGTGAACAATAATGTTCACATAAGGGCCCTTAGTGAACGCTACCGAAAGTGTCGACTGTTTACAAGACTGATTGTGATATCCTATTCTACTTTGGGAATCTAAAGTTTTTCTTGAACCAAGGAGTTTTCGGATGAAAACAACGATACAGCCGCAATGAGTATCACTTATGAACTAACTTTATTCTACAATCCATTTTATATAGCGAAATTCTATCCTGAAAATGATCCTTGAGTAGAAAAAATTCCTTAATCTAGTGTGTAGGTGAAAATGGGACAACATTAAAAAAAACTAGATTCCTTCCTGCATTTATCACCTTCATTCTCTCTTAATTTACGTAACAAACATCCACGTTGCAACGATTTCAAATTCAGGTTAAAAAAATATAAATGTGGACGTGTTCATATACGGCCTTCCGGCATGCGCTTATCTATCGTGCAGCGCATATCCTACAACTCTATTCCAAGCTAAACTGACCTGAGTGCAACAGACATAGACCTACCTAAACAACTAGATTGAAGATGAACCAATACAACCATTCAATCAATTCTGTGTAAACGAATTCTCACATGACCATCATTTGAAGAGCCCCTTTCTCATTCGAAGCTCATTGTCACTGTCAATAGGCCTTTTTAATAGAAACTAAACGATCGATTCAACCTCTGGTGGTGAATAGGAGAACGTCAAAAAGAGTGTTGTGAGCATTGAGACATAGGAAGCGAAACACTTTTTTTACTTTTCCTTGATTCATCTGAGATGCTGCAAAACTTAATCTACAGTTGAAAAATTGAATCCATGCCTTCGTCAAATGACTAATACCCCGTTCACATTACCGCTTATATCACGTGATATACGCTGTCTTGCAATGAGCACTCATACATAGGATTTCCAGTGATAACTAGATGTATGCGTGCTCATTGCAAGACAGCGTATAAAGGGTGTCCACGATGAAATTGCCACACACAAAATTGATTCGCAAAATTCGAGTTTTCATCCGATTGCCATCAAATTTGCAGGGATTGAGAAATAACTATTAAACTTCATTTTACCATTTTACTCGTATTTTATTTACAGTCCATACGCAAATGCCCGCACCTTGGCCTTAACCCCGGCCATAAGATTCTGCACAACCTGTGAATCAACCGTTTTTTGCATGTAAACCCATACTTTCTTCAGTTCCTCGACTGTCTTCACTACCTTAGGTCGTTTAAGAAGGTGCTGCTTCATAATCGCCCAGTACTTCTCGATGGGGCGGAGCTCCGGAGTGTTGGGAGGGTTGAACATTTTCGGCACGAAATTGACCTTATTGTCCGCATACCACTTCAGCACGTCCTTGGAGTAGTGGCATGAGGCCAAATCCGGCCAGAAGATTGTTGGGACGTTGTGGGCCTTCAGGAGAGGAAGCAGCCGCTTCTGGAGGCACTCTTTTATGTACACCTGTCCGTTCATCGTGTCCTGGGTCACGAAAGGTGCACTCCGCTTCCCGCACGTGCAGATGGCTTGCCAAACCAGGAATTTCTTCGCAAATTTGGACATCTTCTGAGTGCGGACATGCTCCGGAACGCTGAACTTATCCTTGGCCGTGAAAAACAGGTTGCCGGGGATCTGTTTGAAGTCGGCCTTCACATATGTTTCGTCGTCCATGATGCAGCATTCAACTTTCGTCAGCATGTTGAGGTACAACTTCCTGGCACGGGTTTTGGCGGACTTGTTCTGCTTCTCGTCGCGATTAGGGGCCTTTTGTACCTTGAACGTTCGAAGCCCAGCCTTAGTTTTGGCCTTCTGGACAAAACTTCGGCTTAGGTGCAGCTTCTTAGCCACATCCCTAACGGAGGCGTTCGGATTTCGGTTGAAGGCCCCAACTACGCGGTTGTGATTTTTGGTGTTGTACGGAATACTTTTTCCTTCACTTCTGGGCTTCCGATCGGTGGTCCACCGTTCCTCGAACCGCTTAATCACTCGCGACACCGTGGAATTCGCGATTCCCAACGTTTTAGCGATGGAACGATGCGAGAGATCCTTGTTCTCGTGATGAATGCGCAAGATTTTATCACGCACGAGCTGTTCTTTCGACTCCATTTCCGCGAGTTTTGATCACAGGACTTTAAAACTTGCAGGATGTAAATAATGCACTATGAACTAAATCCACCCAAATTTTCATTAAATTCTACCCAACGGTTAAAAAGTTAGAGCAATTTCATAGTGTGGCAATTTCATCGTGAACACCCTTTATCACGTGATATACGTTGTAATGTGAACGGAGTATAAGCAACTGATATCACCCATTCGAAGGAGGTCCCGTTTAATAGCGGATAGCTGCTATTCTCATTTTCATCAAAAATTTCATTTCATCAATTCAAGTACTGGCTCTGGCCTGGGTTCAATCCCAGTCGGCGCCGCTGGGATGTTCTGAGGCATAACATCTCTTGGTCCCCGGTTCATGAGTTGATGGGTCGATAAGTAGGGTCCAGGTGTGGGAGCTGCCTCCCTGGCGTCGGTAGCATTGGTGCTCAGCACGGAAAACAAGATCGACGGTAAACAAATCAAGGAAAAAAAAAGTACTGGCTCCACTTTCTTTGAAAGACGCTGTACCTGTTTTATACCCCGTTCACATTACAATCTATATCACGTAATATAGGCTGTCTTGCAATGAGCACTCATACATAGGATTTCCAGTGGAAACTAGATGTATGAATGCTCATTGCAAGACAGCGTATATCACGTGATATACGCTGTAATGTGAACGGGGTATTACTTTACGAGTAAACACGGTTTGTCTGAAATTCAATTTTGACGTAGGACTACGTCTTTCATTTCTATATAGGGGTACACTTTGTGAAAACCAAAAATGGAACCAGTAACCAAATTATGAAAGATTTTGAATGTTAATAACTCAGCTGCCCCTGGACCAATTTCAATAATTTTATCACCAATCGATCAGAAATATTTCTACGCATCTTATTTAATCAAAGTCTTAATTTAAGGCTTTATTAGTTTTCAAAATGTCATTATTAAAAATTGCACGAATGTTGCTATGATAACTAAAATTACCATCTCACTGCGTCCTAGCAAGAAGTACGGTCGACTTGTTTCGCGCTCCGTTGTTTTGGAAGTTTTCTCGGTATTCGCTTGATATAAATTATCAGTTTTTTCTCACTAAGTGACTCCTGGCATAGTTCCCGGTAAATTGATCGAAAAGTGAGTTTTTTTTGTAGTAGAAAGTGTCATTTTCGGAACGATTAATCCGTGCTATTGGTAATTCGCGAACCAATTTGGGCATCATCGTTGCGTGGTCACGCACACGCGCTTACGCATACCCGCGCACGTATCATCATCATCGAGTGTGAGCACCCGTTTCTACATCTACATCGTTCATCAATCATCGTGCGCCTGTGTGCGCTGAGTACCGAGCCTCGATCAAGTGCACCACAACGAAGGTCATCCACGCAGCGCGTCTCTTCCAGCCATCTGTGTACACGCCTACACATATAACGCTCGGTGGTAGAAGTATAGAATTATCAGATAAGTTTTTGTTTTTTTTTTTGTTTCTTTTCCTCCTCCATTAGTTAAATTTTCATTTTGTATTTCTGTGTTTGTAGTGTTTTCTGTGTATTGTGTCTGTGCGTTCAGTGGGAGAGCGTTTTGCGCTCCCACTAGTTGAACAAAATGGATGTTTTGTCAGAAGACGACATGGATGACCATTCATCTCAGAATAATGATGATGTCATCCCTGGTTCGTCGTCTCAGTCTGTCAATGGGCAGGATGAGAAAAGCACCAGATTGCGGGCCTACCCGAATGACTCGACTGGCCCATGGGTTGTCTATTTTCAGCCCAAAAACAAACCCTTGAATGTTGTTCAGATATCTGATGATCTGACAAAGCGATTCTCTGCCGTGACCGAAATAACGAAGGTTAGGCACAACAAACTTCGTGTGACCGTCGCTAACCTGAAACAGGCCAATGAAATTGCTGTTTCCCAGTTTTTCACACTGGAATATAGGGTGTACATTCCAGCTTCTGATGTGGAGATCGAAGGCGTGGTCACTGAGGCGAGCCTGAACCCCGAGATACTGGAGAAGCAAGCGGTTGGCCGATTCAAGAACCCCTTGCTTCCTCCGGTAAAGATACTGGCCGTTCATAGAATGAAGTCAGTATCGCTCAGCGAGGGTAAAAAGAGTTTTACCCCCACAGACTCGTTTCGGGTGACCTTTTCTGGATCTGCCCTTCCTCAATACATCGAGCTGGGAAAACTTCGTCTTCCTGTGCGGTTGTTTGTACCTCGGGTCATGAACTGCCAGAATTGTAAGCGGTTGGGACATACGGCCTCCCACTGCGGCAACAAGGCACGCTGCTCCACATGCGGGGAGAAGCATGAGGATGGCGCCTGCGCAGCTACTGCACCAAAATGCGTGTACTGCAATGGAACTCCTCCTCATGCTCTCTCGTCGTGCCCGGCGTACAAACAGCTCGGGGACAAAATGAAACGCTCCCTTAAGGAACGTTCCAGGCGGTCTTTTGCAGAAATGCTTAAGACAGCCAAGCCATCGACCAACGAGACAAATCCCTTCGCTCTTTTGTCAGATGACGAGTCTGGCTCTGACTTGGCTGAGGAGGGAGTTTCTTTCAGTTTTCCGGAAGGTTCTGCCCGGAAACGAAAACGCATCCGTTCGCGGAAAGTTGCAGATCAAGAACCCCAAATCAGCTTGCCCAAATCAAGGAGTGGTGGAAAAAAGGAGACTTCTACTCCTCCTGGATTCCGCAGAACTGATTATACCCAGGATTTTCCACCTCTTCCGGGGACATCCAAAACCCCTGATGCCCCAATTTTAAGAACAGAAACCCCTTCTTCATCTGGGCTGTTCTCATTTGATGACATTGTGGACGGTATTCTCAAATACCTCAACATTTCTGATCCTCTGAAAAGCATTGTCCTCACATTGCTTCCGACTGTGAAATCCTTCTTGAAGCAATTGACTTCAAAATGGCCCCTTCTTGCAGCTATCATCTCCTTCGATGGATAATTTTCCAAACGAGGTCGGGGATTTGATCACTGTTCTACAGTGGAATTGTCGAAGTCTTATTCCGAAATTAGATTCGTTCAAGTATTTAGTCCATAACAATAATTGCGATGCATTTGCCCTCTGTGAAACATGGCTCTCTTCAGAAATTGATCTCCCTTTTTTTGATTTTAACATTATTCGATTGGATCGTGAGGATTCACGTGGAGGAGGGGTACTTTTGGGGATCAAAAAGTGCCATTCCTTCTATAGAGTGAATCTTCCCGAATTCCCCGGTATTGAAGTTGTCGCATGTCAGGCTACCATTAAAGGTAAAAGCCTTTGTATTGCTTCTGTATATATTGCTCCTAGAGTCTCTGTTAATCGCAAACAACTTTTCGACATATGTGCGGTACTTCCCGCTCCATGGTTGATCATGGGAGATTTTAACTCCCACGGTACAGGCTGGGGGGAGCTGTACGATGATAACCGTTCTACTTTGATTTATGATCTCTGCGACAACTTCAACATGACAATCCTTAACAATGGAGAAGTAACACGTTTGGCTGGTCCATCCTCGAATGGTAGCAGATTAGACCTCACCTTTTGCTCCAATTCACTATCGTTGGATTGCACTTGGCATGTAATCCAGGATCCGCACGGTAGTGATCATCTGCCGATCAAAATTTCGATTGCCAGTGGGTTCAACTCGTCAGAATCCGTTAACGTCGCGTATGATCTAACCCGTAACATCGATTGGACTAAGTTCCAATCCGCGATAGGCGATACAGTATCGTCAGTGGAAGAGCTTCCGCCGTTGGAGGAATATAATTTCCTCTCTAATCTCATCGTCGACAGCGCACTTCAAGCTCAAACACGACCGGTGCCGCGATCGTCTATTCGTAAGAAAACACCATCGCTCTGGTGGGATCAACAATGCACGGAGGTTTACCGTAAAAAGTCCGACGCGTTTAAACTTTTTCGGAAACGCGGAACACGCGAGCATTTCAACGCATACACATCTCTTGAACGCGAACTCAAGAGCCTCATCAAGGCCAAAAAACGGGGTTACTGGCGGCAGTTTGTAGACGGATTGTCGCGCGAAACGTCTATGAATACGCTTTGGAGTACGGCGCGAAGAATGCGTAACCGGTCTACTAACAACGAAAGCGAGGAATGCTCGGATCAATGGATTCTTAAATTCGCGCGAAAAGTGTGTCCGGATTCCGTGCCGTCGCAGTTGATTCCTCGCGAAACCGCGAATTCGGTAGACGAAATCAGTCAGCCTTTTTCAATGGTGGAACTTTCACTCGCTCTCCTTTCGTGTGGCAATTCTGCCCCGGGATCTGATAGAATCAAGTTCAACTTGCTGAAAAACCTCCCAGACGTCGCTAAGAGGCGCATGTTGAACTTGTACAATCAGTTCTTGGAGCTCAATATTGTTCCCGACGATTGGAGACGAGTAAGGGTGATAGCCATTAAAAAGCCTGATAAACCCGCGTCGGATCACAATTCGTATCGGCCCATCGCGATGCTGTCGTGTATTCGGAAATTGATGGAGAAAATGATCCTTTTTCGCCTCGACAAATGGGTTGAGACGAACCACCTTCTTTCAGATACTCAATTTGGTTTCCGTAGGGGTAAGGGAACGAACGACTGTCTCGCGTTGCTTTCCTCGGAAATTCAGTTGGCTTTTGCTAAGAAAGAGCAAATGGCTTCTGTGTTCTTGGATATCAAGGGGGCTTTTGATTCAGTATCCGTTGAAGTTCTTTCAGAGAAACTCCACGCTTGTGGATTGTCTCCATTAATGAATAATTTTTTGTACAATTTGCTGTCAGAAAAACATATGAGCTTTTCTCATGGAAACTCTACAGCTTTTCGATTTAGCTACATGGGTCTCCCCCAAGGCTCATGTTTAAGCCCCCTTTTGTACAATTTCTACGTTAGACGTCTTAGTGACAATTGCACGTTGAGACAACTTGCAGATGACTGCGTAGTGTCTATCACAGGGCCAAAAGAGGTTGACCTGCAAGGACCCTTACAGGATACCTTGGACAATTTGTCTACTTGGGCTATTCAGCTAGGTATCGAATTCTCCACGGAGAAAACTGAGTAGGTCGTTTTTTCTAGGAAGCATAGCCCAGCACAACCGAAGCTTCAACTTTTGGGTAAACCGATCACTCATTCCATGTCTTTTAAATATCTCGGGGTCTGGTTCGATTCAAAATGCACCTGGAGATCCCACATTGAGTATCTGAGACGAAAATGCCAACAAAGGATCAATTTTCTCCGAACAATTACCGGAACGTGGTGGGGAGCCCATCCGCAAGATCTTCTAACGTTGTACCGGACAACGATTCTATCGGTTTTAGAGTACGGTAGTTTTTGCTTCCAGTCGGCAGCTAAAAAGCACATCATCAAGCTGGAACGGATCCAGTATCGTTGTCTTCGTATCGCGTTAGGATGCATGCACTCGACTCATACTATGAGTCTCGAAGTGCTGGCGGGCATGTTGCCACTATCCGTCCGTTTTTCAGAGTTATCTCTTAGGCTCCTCACCCGTTGCGAAGTAATGAACCCACTGGTGATCGAAAATTTTGAGAAGCTTCTGGAGCTAAATCCTCAAACATGTTTTATGACTTTGTACTACCTTTATTTAACACAGGATGTCAGCCCTTCAAGAAATATTCCCAATCGTGTAATCTTCTCCGATTTCGGCAATTCAGTGAATTTTGATTTATCTATGACGCAGGAAATCCGCGGAATTCCAGAGCATCATCGTCCTATGATTGCTCCGTCATTATACGCTGCAAAGTTTGGCCATGTTGATTCTGCAAGAACGTTTTTCACAGATGGATCTCTAATAGAGGAGTCCGCTGGTTTTGGTGTATTTAATGAATTTCATAGCGCCTCTCGAAAACTTGAAGCTCCTTGTTCTGTGTATGTGGCTGAACTGGCAGCAATTCACTACACCTTGGAAAATATTGCTTCACTTCTTCCAGACCACTACTTTATTTTTACGGATAGTCTCAGTTCTGTCGAGGCTATCCGTTCCATTAGGCCGGTAAAGCACTTCTCGTATTTTCTCTTGAAAATACGAGAACTGCTTAGTACTTTATCCGTGCGCTCTTTCATCATTACCTTCGCGTGGGTCCCTTCGCATTGCTCAATTTTGGGCAATGAGAAGGCGGATTCACTTGCGAAGGTGGGCGCTATGGAAGGCGACATTTATGATCGACAGATCGCCTATAGTGAATTTTTCTCTATTTATCGTCAGCAGTCGCTCGTTAGCTGGCAACATCAATGGAGTGAAGGGAGCTTGGGACGATGGCTACATTCAATTATCCCTAAGGTGTCGAAGTTTGCATGGTTCAAAGGGTTGGACTTGAGTCGAGACTTCATACGCGTGATGTCTCGTCTCATGTCCAATCACTATTGTCTAAACGCTCACTTGTTCCGTGTGGGGTTGGGAGACAGCAATCTCTGTGAATGTGGACAAGGTTACCAGGACGCTGATCACATCCTTTGGTCTTGTGCGGAGTATCGTGGAGTCAGATCACATTTTTATGATTCCCTTCGGGCTCGAGGTAGACAACCTAATGTTCCAGTTCGGGATATTTTGGCTAGACGCGATCTGGAGTTTATGAAACTCATATATGTTTACTTTAAGGATATTAACCTTAGATTGTAAGTTTGATTAACCTTGTGCTTAGTTTGTATTTTGTACGTGTGGGTTTTTTTTTTCAATGTTTGTTTTCAAGATGAATAGAAATAATTTCATGCTTTAGGATTAATTAAATAGTTGTATCGTAAACCACATTTCAAACCTCCTTCTTCCCTTTTCCCATCCAAAAAATTGTAAATCTCCACTAACCTCGAGACAACCGCGAGTACTCGGTCCAGTTCCTTTAACTTTAAATTTAAGACAGTAATAATGTATAACGCAAAGGATAACTCGGCTCTGTAAAGTTTATTCGATTGAGCCTGTACAAATAAAGTAATTATAAAAAAAAAAAAACTAAAATTACCACCGATTGTCTGCAAAAAGCGACTTCCCTAACACTGATTTCAAAGTTGAATTCCATCCGGTCTCACCAAATGGTGTTTATTCAATCACCGCATGGTGAGTGGTGGTGTTCTCCAGTACACAACGAAAGGTTCCCTGCAAGCAGCTAGATATCAAGGCTGCCCTCAATCGCTGATCGGATTAAGTTTCAATCACCGTATGTGGTGGTGTCCGGTCGTCGGCATCAGCAGTATCAGCAGTGCTTTCGGTGCGTGGCGTTGAACACTGTTCTCCAGTACACAACGAAAGGCTGCCTACAAGCAGCATCCATAGAAGGAGCAAGAAGCCGCACCGCTATTGATCGGAATCAGTAGCTCTTCGTGAGTCGCTGTGGGTCATCTACCGTATGCGTGATAATGTTTGCACCATCGTATAAATAAGGTTCCTGTTTCACCTGTGCATGCAATGCCTTGGTTTTCTTTGCATGCACGAAACCTATAGCTCATACCGTAGTAGGCTGTGTATAAAAGAAAATGATTTACTTAGTTTGACAGTTGCACCATGACGAAGCGGCAGCGTATTCATAGACATTTTAATCGCCGTGGGAGTGTCCCGGTGGACTTTCAAAAGGGTTTTAGACCGAGAAAATAAAGGACAACTATCCGCGAAGGTGGCCACAGGTCGTCCAAGGTCAGCTCGGGTTCCGAGGGTTATCACTGCTATCAAAAGGAAGATTCGGGTGAATCCAGTGCGTTCAATAGGGAAAATGGCAAAGGAACACGGGATCAGTGACTTTGCGGCACGGAAGATGGTAAAGGAAGATTGCGGGGCGAAGTCGAGGGCACGGAAAAAAACTCACATGATTACCAATCGCATCCGGGAGCTACGATTCGAACGATGCAAGAAAATCTTGAACTTCCTTAAGCGAAAAAATCCGGTAATCCTGTTCATCGACGAGAGCATGTCGATCCCGTATCAAATTCCAGAACCGACCGGTATATTAGTTCTCTTCCGGTAAAAGACGTGGCCGATAAGCACAAGAACGTGTATCTGACCAAGCATCCTGCTAGCGTTATGGTGTTTGGATTGGTGGCAAAAAATGGACCCGGTGTTCATTCCAGAAGGCGACAAGGTCAACACGGAGGTCTACATCGGGATTTTAAGTAAGTATGTTCTTCCGTGGATCAAAGAACAGTGCGGTCCGAAGCCAAATGTTGTATATCAACAAAATGGGGCTCAGCGCCACTCCTCGAACCGCACTTAGAAGTGGTTGCAGGAACATTTTTCGTTCTGGGCGAAGGATATGTGGCCGCCATCCAGCCCCGATCTTAATCCGCTGGATAACTCAATATGGCGCGTCATGAAGGCCAAGGCCTGTTCTAAACGCCACCCGAGTACCCTAATAAAAAATAACCATAAACGAACGATAACCCAAATCATCGAACTATTCAACAAATGGTTTGGATGATACTCAGAACACGTCGTTAAGCAAATTAACCATACAATTTTTATTAGGGTACAGCAAGCCTCAGACAAACATTGACCCGTTCCTGGAGAGAAATGGATCCAGACTACATTATTAGAACCTGCCGTGCATTCCGGAAGCGTGTCGAGGCCGTAATTGCAGCAAGTCGAAGATCGATCGATGATTAACATAGTTTAAGACTCTAAGAAACATCCCCCTTTAAATAAATTAAAAAAAAAACTCGAAAACGAAATCTTTGAGATTTTTTTTAATTTTGACATTGTTGAATGGTGCAAACATTATCACGCATACGGTATACCAAGCGCGTCACCCTCTTTGCAAACAACATACAGCTCACCAGCCTCATCTGTGTTGAAGACTCTAATAACTCAACATTACTCAACCATCACCATAAATTTGTAAACGAGTTTTTTTTACGGATGTCAGTTCCCATATCAAGATAGAGCTGGAATTAGGGCGTAACAGCTTTTGTAAACAATGATTTCTTTCGATGATGTCTTGAAAGTCGAGGCTCGCCCACGCTAATCAACATCACCATCAGGTAGGATAAGACATCCCCTACACGACGGTATTGGTGGTTTGTGTGGGCGTGCCTTGAATTCCTTAAAATCATCGAGAGAAGTAATTGTTCACAAAAGCTGTTACGCCTAATTCCAGCTCTATCTAGATATGTTTAAATATAACTTAGTATTTTAAATATATATGTTCTTGAAGGCAACATTGGGGGTGCAATTTCAAAAACCAAAGTTGGTCGCGGCATGAAAGTGGTCTGATTTTGATCCAGAGATGATGGATTTTAATTCTTAATGCGCCAATCGATAAGAATTTTTTCTACAAATCTGTTAAAATTAAAACTTTATTATTTTTCAAAATGTCACTATTGAAAATTGCACGAATGTGAAATTATCACCAATTGCCTGCAAAAATCGATTTCCCTAACACAGATTTCAAAGTTGAATTGCATCCGGTCTCACCATTATTCAATCACCGCGTGATGACTGGTGGTGTTCTCCAGCAGGGATGCAAAATATCAAAACACTCTTCTTCTTATTTCCTTTATTTAACGTCGGTCTCTGTTCCGCAATCTAGTGCCAATCACCGACGGACATCGATTGCCATCCATTGACGGCAATCGAATGTGCAGGAAGGCAGCTTCCACACCTGCGTAGGATATCGCACCCATTCAACACACATGGGCCGGGACCAACGGCTTTACTTCCCTTCCGAAGGAAGACGTGACCAGAGATTTTTATGCCTCAGAAAAATCCCACCGACCTCGGCTGGGATTGAACCCAGACCCATTGGGGTGTTAGAAAGCAGTCACGCTTACCACTACACCACCGGCGCCGGCATCAAAACACTCACTCGACACTCGTCAACGCATCAACCGACTATCGCTGACAGAACGTTTTGTCAAGCAATGAGAGGTAGAGCCATGGAAAACAAAAATCACCAGTAATGGTCGCTCTTCACTGGCAAAACGTAACACTCGCTGCTGATGATGTAAAGCATAACGAAAACAGTGAAGACTTCTGCAGTACGATGATGAGAAAATGGGAAACAACAGGAGAAAATGAAAACAATGCCTACGCATTCCAAGTTCGACTCGGCACCCGTGACTGTGTGAGTTACAAACAAAGCTGGCAAAATTAAACGGAAGCTGTTGGGCTCACTCACCAACACACTCACATAAGCAAGTAAATCAGAAACTGCTTCAAAACGAGCACAAATGAGTGTCGTGATTGTCGGGAATGACCAGATCGGTGATGGGTCAACACCGAAGACGACATTCACCAGTTGCTTTTGACGTAGGACTACATCTTTGATTTCTATATGGGGGTTCACATTGTGAAAACCGAAAATGGAACATGTAACAACATTATGAAAGATTTTGAACGTTAATAACTCAGCTGCCCATGAACCAATTTCAATAATTTTATCACCAATCGAACAGAAATATTTCTACACATCTGTGAAATTTAAGACTTTATTATTTTTCAAAATGTCACTATTGAAAATCGCACGAATGTGCAACTGTTGCCATGATAATTAAAATTATCACCGATTGCCTGCGAAAAGCGGTTTCCGTAACAAAGATTTCAAAGTTAAATTCCATCCAGTTTCATCAAACGGTGTTTATTCAATCACCGCGTGGTGAGTGGTGTTGTTCTCCAATACACAACGAAAGGCTGCCTGCTAGTAGCGAGCTGCAGTCCTCATGACCATCCATTGTAGGTATTATTATTATTATTTATCTTTATTAGGGAGGCTTTCAGACTTGGGCTGGTTCGCCTCCATACCATTGTAGGTAGAAGAAGCCGCATAGCTATTGATCGGGGCCATTGGGTCATCTATGTCAAGCGCGTCATACTAAAGAGTATAAACAGAGAGAACCCGCTCAAATTCCCATTCTTACACAAAACACAAGCTCCTGCTACAGTTAACAAATAAAAATTATTATATAAGACCACGTAGTCCTACGTCACCATTGCGTACAACCCCGTAGGGCTGTCCCTTGTAGTTTTTACTTATTTCGTCAACTTGATGGATGGTCATGGAGAGTGCTTCGACAAGCACATTGATAGGAATGTACTAAGCGTTACTACCATCAGCTGTTTGACGATCGTGATTGTGATAGGTCGCAACTCTGTTCTCCAGTACACAACGAAAGGCTGCCTGCAAGCAGCGAGCTGCAGCCCACATGACCATCCATGGAAGGACGAAGAAGCTGCACAGCTATTGATCGGAATCAGAAGCTCTTTGTGAGTCACTGTGGGCCAGCTAGGTCAAGCGCGTCATACTAAAGTGTATTAACAGAGAGAACCCCGTTAACATTCCTATTCCTACTCAAAACACAAGCTCCTGCTACAATTAACAAATAAGATTCATTAAATAAGACCACGTAGTCCTACGTCACCATTGCGTACAACCCCCATGTCCATTGTAGTTTTTTCATACTCTGATCTTTCCTTGATAATTAATGATGTTGCTTGATTAGCAAATGTCGCGTTCGCAACAGTAGCGTCCTTGAATATGGAATACAAATCTGCGCTCCATATCATGCTGTACACATATCGCGCATCGAAAGCATTCAGAAACTTTCTGTCAGATTTGTCTTACGACAGCTTGCATGAACCAATCCCGATAACCTACCACCATACGAACACAGATGAGCGCTTATTGGACTGCAAACACTTTCGAGTCACCGAATCTTCCTGCAAAGATTATTTATTTTTGACATTATTAGTAATCATATTGACTGCAGTAGTGTGCTCCGGGATATCAACTTCCACGGTTCAGTCCGTCATCTCCGCAGTACGTACCTCTAGTGGACTCCTGGACACCGTACTGCTTATGGTTATAACCAGAGCTGGTAAATATCACGGCCGTCATTTGACAATGAGAAAACCAGAGTCGATGTTATAATAAGAGTCCCGCCAAGAGAAATTGTTGCGAACAAGCAGCACTGCTTGTGATTTATTTTTCGTCAGTGTAGACGGCAACCAGATTTTTTGCGTTAGCATCGGATGACTTTCATTTAGAAGTGAAAAAATTCATGTCGATAACGGAGCTTCTGGGAGACGAAAACAATTATAGAACCTGAAAAAGGTTCAAACAAGTGCTTGGTATAACTTATAAATACCACAATGTACTAAATAAAGTGAAGAAATGTTTTTCATCTAAAATTACTAAAATATTGTCAGTAATGAATGTAATACTTGTAGTTCACTGGCTGTGGGAACAATGATGTTTATTTACTTTGCTCGTTTGGTACCCCTGCTTGACAGTTCGATTGGTACTTCTGGCTTCACTCTTGGCGGGACTCTTATTATAACATCGACTCTGGAGAAAACAGGCCCTCTCACTATCACGAGATGAAACTACCTATCATTAGCTTTCTTGTCATTTACCAATGATCAAGCACTCATCAGAATAACTCTTATGCGGTTTTGACATCAACGTTTCTAAACGATTTGGATGAATTTAAGCAAGCAACTGTATGTAATCAAAAGAGTGAATATATTATTAAGATTTCCTTGGAACTAGGAACATTAATAGCAAAAAATGAGCTAGTAATTACGATGACTACACCACTGTTACGATCTGTCATGACAAAAAATTCGTTTTCTCATCCGATGATAGTGACCGAAGTATCTGTGTAAATATCACGTAAGATCTTTCATTGAAAATGATATTTGCCAGCCCTGGTTATTACAATCCACGCGACAAATGTTGCAGACTGTTCAATGATGTGTGTGATGCTTTTGATTTTAATAACTAGTTTTTAATAATAGAATTAAGTCCCGAAAATTCAGTCTGTGTGGATCCTATGCCAAAGATGGTGATTAAAAATAAATTTAAAACGCGTGAATATTTAGTAGTCCAAAATATGTATTTCACATATACGAACCTCTGTCTTAAAACAGCTTGAAATCTTTCTATACCAACAAGTTCTTCACTCACTACCACTTGTTCAAGCTGAAACATTGCTGCATTTTTTTCCTATCGCATTTCTCAGCTGATTTCCTCTGCGCCATCCTGAATCAAACGAAGAAGAAGAAAATAAAAACTACCAATTTCCACCCCGCAGGCCAAACAGCAAATTCCGGTTGCACTTCATCACTCGCACGACGCTGGATCAGGGACGTGTCCAAATCGTCGCAAAGCACGCAATGTGTAGTAGGTCTACGAAAGGCACGAATGTGCGATGAGGGCAAATTATGGTGCTACTGTATGCACCACCGCTGAAGGTGCAATTTTCGGTGCACAACACCAACAATGAGCCCAAACTATAGTTGCTGTATCGTTGCTGCTCGATGCATTTCAATGAAACGGCTGTTTACTGAATGCTGCACTATTTTGCATGCAAGTCCTGCGCGCTGTCACACGGCTGACGCTCGTGAACAGTTTAGTTTTAGGAGGACGGAGGCAAACAAAAACGTCACGCATCATCGGTAGAGAGGCAGGCAGATTGGTCGGTTGAGTTTGTTCTGCTGCTGGTGCATTCTGACAAAAGAAGGAGGAAGGTGGGTAATCTGCTACTGCTGCTGCTCCTATCGTTGCTAGCTTGCATTGGCAATGCATTTTTTTTTCGATTGCCTTCAGGCCAGTCTGTGCTACCGGTGTTACGCTGCAGTGCTTGTCTGCTATCCGGCTGCTGGCAGGGTCTGCAGAAAGGCAGTGTTAAATAAATAATTAGGTTCGAACGGGAATGATTGAACCAATAGTATGCGGCAGTGCAATTGGGAATTTTTGATGCAATTAACATTGATCCATAAATTGTATTTAATGGTGAAAATCTAAATTTATGCATCGATATTGGATTTTAATTCAGAGATACGGTTCAGTGCTGTTGCTGTAAATCATATTCATTCAAAACGTATCTCTACTTCACACTAGGATATCTCCACTCACCATACAGAGTGCTCAACGTTCGCGCAAAATTTCGTAATAATCGAATTAATAAAATCATTGAGACGCATATATCAACGCACCTCTTGAATTCTGTCACAGCACCTAATAACCTGTACTAATCAAATTTTATTTTGCTTTCATCAAACATTCCCAACATCTTCCATTCCAGTACCACGATAAAAAGCTCGTCAAAAATATATCGACGAGGATGGGATTCGAACCCACGCGTGCAGAGCACATTGGATTAGCAGTCCAACGCCTTAACCTCTCGGCCACCTCGTCGTTGTTGAAAGAGGTCCATTGCACTAGAAAGTAAAACAATTTGTTGCAAAAACTGTACACAAATGAAAGTTCATTTGAGGCAATTTGAAATTTATTGCGTAAAGAGAAGTACCTATCAGAACAATGTTTCTTAAAGCTTTTCAATATCTCTAATAGGGTAAATGTTGGCTTCGGCACCCATTGACTGTTTTCGGCAACCAAAATTTAAACGTTAATTTCACTATGTTTTCCCATCAACGCACTTCCCTGAATGTGTCCAAACGATTGTTTAGCCTTTCAGCTTCAATCTGATTATATTTGAACGATCGAGCAATCCAGTAATGCTACATTTTTCTTCAAATAAAGCATACGCACTACAAAATGGGGTTGATTTCGAGTTGCCGATAATAGAACAGCTGGTTAACACGCAGTTCTCATGGGAAGGTTGCCGAAGAAAAAGAGGCTGCCGACAATAGTCACACTCACCTGAGAAGTTTGGAGCCTTGTAAAAACGCTTTCAAAACGTTTTGAAAAATTCTGTCGATTGGAATGGATAGAGAAGCAAGCAGCAGATGAATGTAAACAAACAGACACATCATATATGTGCGTGACGCTGAGAAAATGCTAGTAGAAGTGCAGACGCTGCTTAGATTGACGAGAATACGTAAATTCCCCTATATCAAAAAATTATCCTCAGAAACTATGATAATTTTTGCTAAGACAAGAAATCCTAAATGTTCATTTGTTCAGGACTGTTTGACGCAATGCTAGTAAATCCATGTAATATCACTGAATCGCGGAATTTAAGTAGATAGAATAACATGTTCTGCTATTTTAGCAAATAAAATGCTTTTAACTTTATGCATGAAAGTCACAAATGAGAACTTTTGACAGATGCGCTTGAGTAAAGTTATAAGGACTGATTGAAGGGTTTAACGGCTCTTTCAGTCTTTTTACTGCAGCAAAAACGTTGTATTGCTTCAACTCTGAAGCAATACAACGTTTTTGCTGCAGTAAAAAGACTGAAAGAGCCGTTAAACCCTTCAATCAATCCCTATAACACACCTGTCGCAAGCTCTCAAACTTTCGTTATAAGGACTGTACACTTTATAAAACGGATCCACACCAAATTATGCAAACCTTAAATTATTGATTGTCAAACTCATATGTCTTTAATGAAACCTCAAAGTATTTCGTCATAAAATAACATAACGTATAATGACATTAAAAAATAACGAAAAATCCTATGTATACTTTGATCTACACCATTTGTATTTTTTCAGTTGGTACACTCAAAAAATTAAACACTTCATCATCATGTGTCTCACACTTAATTTTGCGCTTATTGTGAAACACGTCCACTTCATGTGTGAATCTTATGCTATGAACCATGCCTGAACACTATGGATTTGAATTGTGACACACTTGGATTCTATGTGCCTCATATGGTGAAATCAAAAGCTTTGCACATCAAAGTTCAATATTCTACAATATTCTACTTTATCGACTTGTACTTTACCGACTCTAAAAATGAATCGACAAATATATAAACAAAACTGCCAGAGGCCAGAGCTTCGCTGTCCCTGGTCCCAGATTAAAACTCATTCATAAATGTATCATCATTGCAAGTGATTTTTAACAATTTTCTGTTGAAAAAAAAAATGACATGTCACAAATAGCATCGCTTGGGTCGGTCGCTATCGCGTTACCAAATTTGATAACCCGCTGTTCACCGAGAGGCAGGTTGTTATTTCGCGCAATTGAATAGCAACCCCCGGTGCGGTTGCTACGTTATAGTAGAGGTTGCTAAAATAGCGTAACGCATAGCAACGCATGGCACAGTGCACAGCAAAAAAATAATTTTGATATCACGTCAAAGTGGATGCACTACAATCATGTCGAAAATATGGTGTAATATTACTTGCTAAAAAGGACAAAATTATCATTAATACAATGCATGAACTGACATTACGCTGCTTTTACTGCATTTGTTTATTTATGTGGTCATAAAAATTACATGAAATTTTCGACATGATTGTAGTGCATCCACTTTGATGTGATATCAAAATTATTTTTTTGCTGTGTGGGCAAAAATTGACAAAACTGCGACTAAATTGAATATCTCGGCTGCCAAACGGTTTCAGTCAACATGTTATAGAGGAAATGGACCTGGAAATGGCCTAAATGTCCCTAATTTGGGCCCATACATTGGGCCCATTGAGCAATCGACTAAATTTTCAATAGCGACCAAAAATATCCATTAGTACCGTCCGAATGACGCGTTCATCTAGATAAAATTGATAAATAGCAGATTTTAAGCGATGGGCCCAATATTAGATCAATAGGCCAACATTAGACCCATTTACTATGCATATTCTCAAAGAAAAAAACTTTGCTGAATCGATTGGTGGTGGTCTCATTGGCCGGAGACATTTGCGTAACGAGATAGAGGGCCGGGATCAATCCGAGTTTCCAGTAAAGTAGGAAATGCCACTATCTACCGGCATAATTTTACACTTTACTTAACGTATATTACTGGAAATTGATAGTACTAAGTATATATGGTGTAAAGACACCATATACGCCCTCAGGGAAACTTTACTGGCCTAAAGGAGGATCCGGAACGACCGATAAAGTGGCCACATTATAAAAAATGTACGAGAACCTTGCGATTTTTTCTATGATGTTCAGAATCAAGAGATCAAAGCGTATTCAATATGGAAACTATATTTTGGGGTAAAGTGGCCATATTCTGGTTCTTCGGATAATCTGAATTGACCGATAAAGTGGCCACATTATAAAAATTGTCCTATGGCCGCTATACCCCATAATAAAGTTTCCATATTGAATACGCTTTGATCTCGTGATTCTGAACAATATGGATGCATCGCAAAGGATCTAGGACTATTTTTATAATGTGGCCACTTTATTGGTCATCTAGATTATCCGGAGAACCAGAATATGGCCACTTTACCCCAAAATATACTTTCCATATTAAATGTGCTTTGATCTCTTGATTCTGAAGAATATAGAAAAAATCGCAAGGTTCTAGGACAATATACGATAAGTAAAATGTACAATAATGTCGATAGATAGTGGCATTTCCTACTTTTCCAGGAACTCGTGTTGATCTCGGCCCTCCATCTCGGTACGCAACCACCAATCGATTCAGCAGAAATTTTCCTTTGAGAATATGTATAACATTTTGACTGAAACCGTTTGGCAGCCGAGATATTCAATTTAGTCGCGGTTTTGTCAATTTTTGCCCAGTGTCTAAATATTGTAATTCGTCTAACACGTAAGCACAGACAAACAGACACAACATCTCACAATCACATTCATCGCAAATAATGTTTTAGTTGGGAATGTGCTTGCATTTGTCATGGTGGCGCCACTGAAGCATTGAGCAAGCCACCACATTTCGAACTTATCAGTGATGCCAGTTCTTTTTCACGTCTAGTTAGTAGATGTCAGCGCTTGAAAATGACACATACCACATCTGACGATTACAAAAAAAGTTGTTGAATATTACATCAAAACTGCTGCACAATAGTCAGTCCGTTCCTAACATTACGTAGTACGATGTACACAGAATTCGAGAACAAATCATGTTGATGACTGTAATATAATGGTAATCAACTTTTACCAGTTATTGATGTTCACCATGACTATCATTGATTGATACATATTACATTGACACATCTACATTTAGAAAGGGCACTAATAAGTGATGCATTACCTCGTTTAAAAACTTCTTTCCAGCAAAAGAAAAAATCACAATAAACAAACAAAACAGATCCCTAAAAAAAAGTCTTAGCTTCTGTGAATATTTCCTACGGATCCGTATTTCTGCAAAATTCAATCAATTCTATAGATCTACGGAAAATTTCGTAGAACCGACATCACTGACTTCCATCTGTTTTGTTTTTATTCAACACATTTGACGCGTTGAAAGAACAAGGGAAAAGTAACTAGTGAAAAAATTGCATGAACGAGGGATGGTACGGTTGAAAAACAATGCTTGGGAATATGGATGATAGATGGTGCTAGTGCGCATACAAAATACGCTTGACGATATTTTTTGAAGAATTTTCTTCTAAATGTTATGTCTGTTTGTCTGTGACGTTACTGTCCACAATTCGAAACATCCTGATCAATTGTGAAGGGAAACCTTAAGAAGCTTGGTGGAGAAGTATCAACGGTCAGCGAAATTTCGTTTCAAGTGGCTTATTGACACCGACGAACCAAAGTGACAGCTTATACAAGCTAGGACTTTCAAATTCGTGCCCAAGACGCCATATTTAAAATACGTCACACCATAAACAAGGACACAAACTCGTATAATTTATATTGCCTTGGTTTGCGTCTTACCTCGTTTGACAGATATGATCGCCCGTTTGAAAGTTCGAATCGCTCGTTTTACAATTCGACTTGTGGACAAACGAAATGCTCCTGTGGAAGGAGTCAAAATAAAAGTGCGCTCAACAGCTTTTGGATCCGAATCCATATAGGGGAAATGTATGTAATGTCGGCCTAAGTGTCCCTAATTTGGGCCCATACACAAATTCAGCAATCGGCTTGTTGTTAGTTAGTTAGTTAAGTGTCCTGAGCGCCATCCCTGGCGCAAAGGGCCAACGTGAAAGATCTCCATCCTGGGCGATTGTTTGCTTTCGCCTTGACCTGGGCCCAGGTCAAATTCCGGTCGACTTGCTTAATCTCCTTGTTTAGGCTTCGCCGCCATGAGCCCCTGGGTCTGCCTCTGCTGCGATGTCCGGCTGGATTCCAATCCAGCGCTTGTTTGCAGATTTCATTTCCGCTCTTCCGTAGAGTGTGGCCAACCCACCTCCACTTACGTTCCCGAATTTCTGTCGATATCGGCTTCTGGTGACACCGTCGATGGAGCTCGGCATTCGAAATCCAGTTGTGAGGCCACCAAGCACGAATTATATACCGCAGGCATCGGTTGATGAACACCTGCAGCTTCTGTGTGATCTCCGCTGATACGCACCATGTTTCGCTAGCGTACAGCAGTACAGATTTCACGTTAGAGTTGAAAATTCGGATCTTCGTGCGGAGACTAATCTGATTTGACTTCCAGATGTTTCGTAAACTCGCAAAAGCAGCCCTTGCCTTCTTGATCCGTGCACCTATGTCACTCTTGGTTCCGCCGTCCGACGCTATCTGGCTGCCAAGATATTGGAAACTTTCAACCTTCTCCACTTCCTGACCAGCTACCGTAAAATTGGATGGATTTCCCGTGTTGATATCCAACGATTTAGTCTTGCTGACGTTGATGTTGAGACCTGCCGCTGAGGAGCGTTCGGCGAGATCGTCGAGCTTACTCTGCATGTCAGAACGCCGTTGTGATACTAAAGCAACGTCATCCGCCAAATCTAGGTCGTTTAGATGCTCCATTGTAATAGGCTGCCAGAGCAACCCACGGTTCGGCACACGGTCGATCGCACCAACCATTATCTCGTCGATTACGATGAGGAACAGTAGCGGTGATAGAATACATCCTTACCTCACTCCAGCGACTACCCGAATAGGGTCAGATAGGGCTCCGTTGTGCAGCACCCTGCACGTGAAAGCCTCATACTGAGCTTCGATGAGGTTGACGATTTTATCCGGAACTCCCTTGCGCCTTAGGGCGCCCCACAGGTTTTCGTGGTTGAGTCGGTCGAAAGCTTTTTCGTAGTCAATGAAAACCAAGTAAAGGGACTCTTGGAATTCGTTGACCTGCTCCAAGATTATGCGGAGCGAGACAATATGGTCCACACAGGATCTTCCAGCACGGAATCCCGCCTGCTGCCGTCGGAGAGTCGCGTCGATCTTCTCCTGTATCCGGTTGAGGATAACTTTGCATAGAACTTTGAGAACACAACACAGTAACATAATGCCACGCCAGTTATCGCATACAGTTGGGTCCCCCTTCTTTGGGACCTTCACTAAGACGCCCTGCATCCAGTCAGCCGGAAAAGTCGCGGTGTCCCAGATATTGCAGAATAGTTGATGCAACATTTGTGCAGATAGCATGGGGTCAGCTTTGAGCATCTCTGCTGATATGCGATCGACCCCGGGAGCCTTGTTGGATTTCATGGTTCGGATAGCAGCTTCGATCTCCGGTAGGGATGGCGCCTCAGAATTGACGCGAGTGATGCGTCGCACTCTTGGCGGTTCATGCCGAGATGTTGATGGCTGGTTGACCGACGAAACTTGTAGAAGCTGTTCGAAGTGTTCAAACCAGCGTTTCAGCTGATCAGTGGGGTCGGTGAGCAACTGACCAGTCGCGTCCTTCACTGGCATCCTAGGATTCATCCTTGCTCCACTCAGGCGTCGTGAGATATCGTAGAGGAGACGGATATCGCCTGTTGCTGCGGCTTTCTCACCTTCATCGGCTAGGGAGTCCACCCACGCTCGCTTATCCCGCCTACACGAGCGCTTCACTTCCTTCTCGAGAGCCGAATACAGTTGGCGGGCCTGGTTCTTCGCTCCTCTGGTTCTCGCCCGCTCTATCGCGGCTTTTGCATTTCTCCGCTCCTCTATCTTCCTCCAGGTGTCATCCGTGATCCACTCCTTTCTCTGAGCGCGCAGCTCGCCCAGGTTGTTTTCACTCGTTTCAGTAAAGGCATCCTTGATCGCCGTCCATTGCTCTTCTACGCTGCCACCATCAGGAATATCCGCAGCTCTGGTCTCCAGTTCCTCGACGAATGACCTTTTTACTGCTGGATCTTCCAATCGGCGTGTGTTGAATCGCCGTCCGAGCCGCTCCTCCCGCCGCTGGACCCGCGCGATACGAAGGCGGATCTCTCCAACGAGGAGATGGTGGTCAGACGCGATGTCGGCACTGCGTTTGTTCCGAACGTCAAGAAGGCTCCTTCTCCATTTTCGGCTGATGCAGATGTGGTCGATTTGATTTTCGGTATGTCCATCACGGGAAACCCACGTGACTTTGTGCACTGGTCGATGGGGGAAGAGCGAACCCCCGATCACCATGTCGTTATTGCCACAAAACTCTGCCAACAGCTCACCGTTTTCGCTCATTTCGCCAAGACCATGGCGCCCCATGACACGCTCATAATCCGTGTTGTCGGAGCCGATCTTCGCATTGAAGTCGCCGATGTAGATCTTGATGTCACCTCTCGGAATTTTATCCACGACTGCATTCAGTTGACTGTAAAAGTTCTCTTTGTCCTGTAACTCGGCAGCATCGGTTGGCGCATAACATTGGATTATGGTTAGGTTACGAACCCGCGTTCTGAATCTGGCAACGATTATCCTCTCATTGATAGGTTCCCACTTGATGAGCGCCGCATTTGCTTGGGCGCTAAGCAGGAAACCAACTCCACGGTGGCGGGGAGCGTTTTCACCTCGAATACCAGAATAGAGTAGTACCTGTCCCGACGGCAGCTTGTGTTCTCCAAAGTTTGGCCAACGGACTTCGCTTAGTCCCAGGATTTCGAGCTTCATGCGTCGAGCCTCGCTGGCGAGTTGTGCCAGCTTCCCCTGTTGGGCTAGCGTTAGTACATTCCATGTTCCAATTCTTGTCCGTTGTTTTGCGCTAAAAGTCGTTGCCGTAATATCAGTCCGTGATCTTTCTCTATTGGTTTCTGTAACAGTTGTAAAGTTTCGGGGACAGTAGGTAGTTAGCCTAAGGTCTCTTATCCGCCGTGATGGGGCTGCCATCTTGGGTATAGCTTTCGGGGATAAGCATTTCTTGTTTCAGCCGCTGGATGCCAGGCAGACGCTGTTTGAGCCGCACCTCCATGGTGGACAGACGCTCAGTTATTGTGTAGATGGGGCTGCCATCTTAGATTTAGCTGACACAATACAGCATTTCTTATTCAGCCGCTGGATGCCAGTCAGACGCTGTTTGAGCCGCACCTCCATGGTGAACAGACGCTCAGGCCGTGTAGGCCGAACCCGCTAGGGGCCCCCTTCCCTGTCAGCATATGACCAAAGCTCCCACCGGGGTTGGTTACCCGATCTTCGCTAAGGTTGCTCATATCCCAGGAGACACCACGAGGAGGTAGGGATAGGAGTTACTGGGTAAGAGGCTAATGGACCACTAATGGGGTCTATTTTATCCTTCAAGTACTCGCGGTACTGGTGGTACGCATTACCCAGTCGTTTGCCCCGCTGGCCAATGGCCAGCGGTGATGAAAAGAATATGATACTTTTACATCATCCAATCGGCTTGTTGCGGGGATAGATTTTCCACAATCTTTAATAGCAAACCAGGTTTTCGTGGTGGTAAGCTTTAAGCTAGAATAAACTTTTATTAGTATGTAGCTGGGATACTTTCTTACATTAAACTTACAATTGTTGGTGAACCTTTGAATATTGGGATCTTATCACGAATCAATGGGCGATAAGTTGTGGAAAGCACTGTAGTAAATAATGTTCCTATAGGTTAGGTGTACAATTCAATAATTTCAACGTACTTACGCTTTAATTTACCGTTTACTAATATGTTTAAGCAACTTCTAATTTTGCCAAGTAGGTTTAAGGTATGTAGAATTTATCCTATCTTTAGAAATAGTTAGTATTAGATTATGAATTCATCCTCATCATTTTACGTAATGCATGTGTTACCTTTATGTGCGACCAAATAGCATGATCTCGCACGAATATATTACAAATAACCAGGATAATCACTTAACCTACTGATAGCTGGCGTAAATTTTATTTGCGTAATCTACTTTTAAGCTTATTTGTATAATTTTCACCGTTAGATATAACTGTAATTACTAGATTAAGCTAATTCACGTATCATTGTTTATCATTGACCATTGTTCTGAACTCCAATGTCGTTTTCTACCTCTCTTTCCCTCTTTGTTCATGGTTGATCGGCCACTGTGGGGATCGTAGCTCGTCCGACCACAGTTGAATTGCGACGGGGGGTCTCGTCGTGACACGACTAAATTTTCAATAGCAACCAAAATATCCATTAGTACCGTCCCAATGACGCGTTCATCTAGATAAAATTGATCAATACCAGATTTTAAGCGATGGGCCCAATGTTAGATCCATAGGCCAACATTAAAGCCATTTCCCCTAATATAACCAAACGCTTCCATTGTGTGTTACATTCGCGTTAACATTGTGTCCGCTAAAAGTCATTTTTAATTCGTTTGACTGTAGTTTTTAATCGTTTTTTCAACGTTGACGTCCCGCATAAACAATAACCATAAGATGCGCCTAACCACCAATTCGGGTTATCATCCCAACTTTATGTCGCACCATCTAAGATATCGTCGGTATATGGTGCCCGTTTATTAGGGGTATTATCTGGACCTGCTTTCATCGCTAAATTGTGGAGTTGATTTGTGAATTTGCTGTTTTGGACGATTCCGAAGGATTTAATTTTCAACCACATTCCTGTATTCGGGCTAACGCTATCATTTGTTGCTGTTCACTGAGTTTTGTTTTGTTCGCTGTAAGGATGGAGAAAAAACAATGCGGAGAATACCAGTTGGAAATCAACGAAATCGAGCCATTGCGCTGCGGCTTTTGTGAGGTTTACTTCCACATCAGCATGCAATGTTGTGGTTTCAACCTCAGTCGTGCGAGCAAAGACCTATTATCGCAAGGCAAGGCTGTATTCGTTTGTTCAAATTGCCGGGATAAAATGAATGGCAGAAGTGTGAAACAGTATTTTACTGATGAGCTCGCACACGACACGACTCCGTCACCTGATGGCTTACCGGCTCAGGTTCAACAACTGTTCAACTTGGTGGAATCGCTGAGTGATAAAGTTGACAAGTGCATCCATGGATATTCCTGCTGAGCGACCATCGAATCGATCAAGGAAGGGAAATGCCTGGCCCAGACTTAGTGTTAAACGTCGTCGTGGTAATGAAGGTGGACCGATTGGCACTTCTTCTGTGCGTGGGACCAATGCAATTGATCTCAGTGACTTGTCTGTACCGTGTCTAACACCACCGATCTCTCCTCCAAAGTTCTGGCTCTACCTGTCCGGATTACACCCGTTAATAACTGCTGAGGACATTCAAAAAATTACTTCTCGCTGCTTGGATCTAACAACACCTGCTGACGTCGTGCGTCTCGTTCCCAAGGAAGTGGATATGACGAAGCTGACTTTCATTTCCTTCAAAGTTGGCTTGGATCCATCGCTGAAAGAACTAGCTCTCGACGCTTCTACGTGGCCTGATGGGATATTATTCCGTGAATTCACCGACTACTCAAAAAACCAGTCTGGATCCAACGGCAATCCACTGACAAATACTTAAGGCTCTATCATGTGGACGGTGGAAACCCTAGGGTTAGCACCATTATCAATAATCATTCTTTGTGACATTCTGTGGACGGTGGAAACCCTAGGGTTTCCACCAGAGGTGAGTATCTGTACCATTCACCAAATATTCCCGCGCCAAATATTTCCATGTTGCAGAACACGACCCGTGACGCTAGTCGTTTATGGGTTTATTACCAAAACGTACGTGGACTGCGCACCAAGATCGACGACTTTTACTGCAACGTCCTGGAGTGCAATTTTGACGTCATCATTTTAATCGAGACGGGGCTTAACGAGGCTATCAATTCGACGCAGCTTTTCGGAAGCAACTACAATGTGTACCGATGTGACCGAAGCCATATAAACAGCAGCAAATCTCGTTTCGGAGGGGTTCTAATTGCCGTACATCATCGTTTCATCAGTAGCAGTGTCGTTGCAACGAGCGGAGAAACGATAGAACAAGTGTGTGTATCGACGAGGATTGGATCCAAGCGACTATTGCTGTGTGCAATTTACGTTCCTCCAGACAAGAGCAAGGATCTCAGCGTTTTGAATGGGCATATTGAATCGATCCAAGAGCTTTGTAACAGTGGCTCTGACAGCGATTGCTTGCTGGTATGCGGTGACTACAATCAACCTGGGATATCCTGGAGTTGGGCTGATGGTGAGATTCGACCTGTTTTCACTTGGCGTGTAACGAGTACCGTAATCTAAACTCTTCGCTCTACACATCGTACGTTTTACGAGTGCAAACTAATTTAAGGTGAAACCCCAAGAGCTTTTGGAGCTATGTAAACTCGAAGAGGAAAAATTCAACAATGCCTGCAAGCGTTTCGGATGTGCCTTCAAACCTTGTTGACATAAACACTTTTGAAATAACGCCCGTTATGGTAACTAATGCCGCCAAGAAAATGAAATGTACCTTCTCGCCTGGACCAGATGGCATTCCTACTGCAGTGTATTGTCATACCACTGGAGCGCTTGTTGAACCGCTTTGCAGAATCTTCAACAAATCTTTTGTAGAGTCGAAATTTCCTGCAATCTGGAAAGAGTCATTTATGGTTCCGGTACACAAGAAAGGAGATAAACGTGACGTTAAAAACTACAGAGGAATTACTAATCTCTCTGCAGCATCAAAACTGTTTGAGATAATTGTGAGTGGTTTCATTCTTGAGCACACCAAATGCTATATCTCTAGTGACCAACATGGCTTCATGCCTGGACGATCGGTTTCCACAAATCTTCTAGATTTTACCACGACATGTTTTGAGCAACTGGAAAATGGGGCACAAATAGACGTCATCTACACTGATCAAAAAGTAGCGTTTGATACGATCAACCATGACATTATGTTGGCAAAGCTATCCAAACTCGGTGCGTCGGACCGTTTGACTTCGTGGTTGTGCTCCTACTTGACTGACAGGTCTCTGCGAGTGAAACTCGATTCCAGTACTTCCTCGTATTTCACGAACTCGTCAGGTGTACCACAGGGTAGCAATCTTGGCCCGTTGCTGTTTGTGTTGTACATCAACGACGCACTTCTTCTACTTGGAGATGGCTGTAAGCTTGCGTATGCCGATGACCTAAAGCTGTACTTCGTGGTGCGGACTGCTGAGGATTGCATTCGTCTTCAATCGGTATTGGATCTGTTCGTTGATTGGTGTCGTCGGAATAAGCTTACCCTCAGCATTCCTAAATGTATGGTAATGTCGTATTACCGCATTAGGCAGCCGATTGTTTTTGACTATGCCATCAACGGTGTGGTTCTTCAAAGAACCGACCAGTTCAGCGATCTTGGTGTTCTACTGGACCATAAGTTGACGTTCAACCTCCACCACTCTGCTCTGATCACAAAGGCGAATCGCCAGCTAGGTTTTGTGTCGAAAATATCGAAGGACTTCATTGACCCACACTGCCTGAAAGCTCTCTATTGCTCACTTGTGCGACCAATCCTGGAAAATGCCTCCATGGTCTGGTTTCCTCATCAGTTGACTTGGAGCTTGAGGATCGAAAGTGTTCAGCGCAAATTTATCAGGATAGCATTACGTAATCTACCATGGCGTGATCCGCAAAATCTCCCGCCGTATTCTGATCGCTGCAATCTGCTGAGCTTGGATATTTACTCTGGAATGCCGACGGAAAAATCAGCAAGCAGTTTTTGTTGCCAAGCTATTGAATGGTGAGGTCGACTGCTCGAGGCTTCTCTCGCTGTTGGATATCCGAGTACCACCGAGAACATTACGAAGTGGTACCCTTCTCCAACCGCGGTACCATCGAACGGCGTTCGGTTACAACGAACCACTAACAACTATGATGCGTACGTTTACGGCTGTCGAAGAATTATTCGAATTTGGGGAATCTTCATCTCGCTTTTTGGCACGGATTAGAAACACTTGAATTGTTTTAGCTTTAAGGTTGTTTCATGTAGACAATAGTCCGATGAATAAAATTAAATAATAAAAATAATAATAATAATAATAATAATAATAATATTATATCTATAATCCCGAAACTTTCATTTGTATGAATAGTTGCACCAACTGGAGTCGACCTATGCTTTAATTGTCTAATCACTTCGAAGTTAATACCTCCGAAGCAGTACCACCTGATACAATATTACGATTTGTAAGTCGAACTATTGCCAGAAAAGATAAAAGTACATTCAAATTATTTTGGTTTCCAGATTGTTTGCCGAGCATTATGCAACATGGTCATACGCTTCAAAGTAAAAATCATAAATTTTCAGTTTTCCGCAAATTTGCACCATTCAACGTCCAATCATAATTCTCTCCAATTAGTACAACTGACTCTGACTTCCTGCAGACTTGGAAAGCAGGCAGGCATAGTTCGTTGGTTGCAATTTACCACTGCCAAATTATAAAATCAAATAAAGCAATAAATATGCATTATGTAATTTGGCAACCCCTCGAACATCATCATCGCCATTATTCGCAGAGTTGCAATTCGCCATATGGCGGCGAACAACAGCCTCAATTCAGCTTTTTTTATTCTCTCTCCCTCTCTATCTCGGGCACTTGTGTGCGGAAAAGAAATTTACACAACACTAAAGGTGATAAATAAGTGCCATTTGTTTCCTCTCACACTGTCGAGGCCCCCCTCCCCATATACTGCCGAACACGCACTCAACATTTCTTCCCGATGCTTACTGTGCGCCACCATGATGTGGGAACCCACAATCGAAACCTCAGAGGAGGAAAATGGCATTGATAAAAAATAAGATTTTGAAAAATATAAATTGGAAGATATGATCATAAATTCTCGAGAGGAAATTTTCGCCTTCCTGCCTTCCTCTTCGACGACGACGACGACGACGACCGTGGTCTGAGTGTCTGATGATGTAGTTTTCTCAGGAGAAATGAGAAATGAATTTTGAAGAGATAATTTTCCTCGCCCCTTGAAAATTTGTGAGTTTTCAAACGATTGTGAGTGGTTTTCATCTTTTCTCCCCTGTGGCTCTCTATCACTAAAAAAACAGCAGGAAAACATGAAAGACTGCGTCGCTGTTGTTGGATAAGGAGATATGCAGACTTTAAAGCATCATTCATCGGTCCGTGCCGAAACGAATGGCTGAGCTGAGACTATCACACATGGTGGCGGCGAGTAAGCATGGATTGGATCGTAGTGGAGTGGATAGGGCTGAACAAACAACGCCGGCAAATATTATTGCAATTTATGTGAATATTATGTTTATCTCACGGTTTTCCTCTGCTGTTTTTATCACACATTGCTATATTTCCTCTTACGAATAACAACGCCACCTTTCCGAACCGAACGTGCCAAGCGCATAGGCTAATTGATTAGCATAATAAAACCATTTTGAGTGAATTGTTATTTTCACGGTAAATATCTTCGCAAATTCGCTCGCGCCCTCCTCACTCCCCTCACCCTACCCTGGTCGTTTACTTTTTATTCCCCGGGATAACCACGATGGATGTGAATTTCCACTCGTTGTGTACATGTATGATAATTTCCACCCCCGAATGTGTACAATGATTCGCCTGGAGGTGAAAAAAAACGCATCTCTTCCAATTTCGGAGCAGCCAAAAAGTGGATTACGGTATTTAGCATAGTGTGTGTGTGTGTGCATGTACGACCGACGGCTCCCTTAGGCACCATGTTTTTGACAGTTCCCGATCCCGTACTTATAACGAGAATCAGCATTCAACGAACAATTCCGAATGTTGCACGCAAACGAGTCCCGTCCCAGCCCATATCGTTTTCGATCTGACAGATGCCGCTTAGTGTAGCCGGAAATGAAGCCATTTGTTTTCGCTTTCCGGTTCGGAACATTATGCGAATAACGTTGTTGGTCGTTCTACTTGCAAATGGTGCGCTAAAGTTGATACCCAATGCAGGTAAAAGTAAAATAGAAATGCAAAGCTTTACCAATTTAGTGAAGTTAATACTTTGACATTAACATTAGATTCGCACAGCTTTCATGATTTTGAAGGGACATTTTCTTCTTATTATTCTTCTTCTTGTTCTTTTGGAACTTACGACTCAACTTTAACTTTATCACCCACATTGTCGTCTACGTTCAAAGCGTTACATAAAACATGTTGTTTGTATTGGCAAATCAAAGTTGGCACTCGTGGAGAATAGAAGAACTATGAGAGTGATAATGGTTTCAAAATTTTACACGGTGAGGTATACGAGTGCAATCTTAAAATGCTATTATTTTGCAAATGGAGCATTTTATTTAAATCTGGTTAATGCTACGTTAGTAGAAAACTTAAGGACTACTCAATAGACATATAATATAGAAACAATAATTTTCTTTTCAGATTTTTAGGTGTAGACATAGATTTCAGCTTTTCTACCACTGTAGCATTTTAAGATGGCACGCGTATACCTCCCCGTGGAAAATTTTGAAACCATCATAACTTTCATAGTTCTTCTATTCTCCACAAGTGCCAACTTTGCTTTGCCAATGGAAATTACCGCAGTTAACCAATAAGCAAGTTAAACAGCATGTTAGCAGCAGAGTATGCGCTTCTACGCCAATCTTTATAATGCTTACTTCGGATGGCTCAAGAATATCCAGGATTTTCATCGTGCAGTCGGGCTCTTCGCAGAGATCGTGTTTTCGATAGAACTTTTATTAAAACTACAAAGTTATAGTATTAGATGGTTACATTTCTCCAGTGCGAACGAAATCTCACCTTTCTCTTGATGGAGCCCATCAGCGCCGGCACAGTGTAAAAGGACACGGAATCAGCGCATTTCTACCATTTTGCCCGCATTTGCTGAATGTCGTTGACTGCCTCGCCGCTTCGTCTAAGTCGCTGCTTTGAAATTGCCCAGTATTTTTCGATTGATCGAAAGTGGCAACACTGGACTCAGCCAAGCCGGCTCGTACATAGCCTTATCAAAAAAATAGTTTATTCGCGGAATTTTGCATCTTTAAATTCAACCGCTGGTTGCAAAGGATTTTTGCGGACAGGCAGCTGGGGTCCCAACGTTATCTCCGAGGATCGAGGTTTGCCAGGAGCCACCAGGTCAGGTACTTTTTTTTTTAACTCTTTATTTGTTCCAACTTCAAAATAAATTACATTTCATTTTAACCTAGGTGCTCCAGTTACTACAGTAACTTACCAGCCTTAATTGTTATGATATATATCTTAGTATTTTTACATTGTTCCTGTCTTGGAAATTCAGTATTTTAAACAGGTTTTTTAAACCTGCATGTCAGTATAACAATTGATATCTTAAAACTAAAAACTAAAACTAAATCTTATCTAAATATAAAGAGAATTAATCGTTGCAATTGAGGATTGCAACGATTTTTGCCTGAAATTATTAATTATTTTGTTGGACATTTGTGCTAAAGTCTCAACATTCGAAATTCTATGTACTTCGGTAGTACTGTACCAGGGAGGCAACTTCAAAATCATTTTCAGAACTTTGTTCTGAATCCTTTGAAGTGCTTTTTTCCTGGTAGTGCAACAACAAGACCATATTGGCACAGCGTAAAGCATGGCCGGTCTAAAAACTTGTTTAAATGTTAAAATTTTATTCGTCAGGCACAGTTTGGATTTCCTGTTTATAAGAGGATACAAACATTTTATATATTTGTTACATTTGGCTTGAATGCCCTCAATGTGATCTTTAAAAGTTAATTTTTGGTCAAGTATTAATCCAAGATATTTCACTTGGTTTGACCAGGAAATTGGAACTCCGTTCATAGTGACTATGTGACTACTACTTGGATACAAAAACGAAGGTCTAGGCTTATGTGGAAATATTATAAGTTGAGTTTTGGAAGCGTTGGGAGAAATCTTCCATTTTTGTAAATAAGAAGAGAAAATATCTAAACTTTTCTGCAGTCTGCTGCAAATAACATGAAGACTTCTTCCTTTAGCGGAAATGCCTGTGTCATCAGCGAACAAAGATTTGTGGCAACCCTGAGGCAAATCAGGGAGGTCCGAAGTGAAAATGTTATACAATATAGGCCCAAGAATGCTACCCTGAGGAACTCCTGCACTAACAGGTAGTCGATTGGATTTGGAATTTTGGCAATTTACCTGCAGAGTTCTGTCAGTTAAATAATTCTGAACTAATTTCATAATGTAAAGTGGAAAATTAAACTTTTACAATTTAGCAATCAAACCTTCATGCCAAACACTGTCGAATGCTTTTTCTATGTCTAGAAGAGCAACTCCAGTTGAGTGGCCTTCAGATTTGTTTGAACGAATTAAATTGGTAACTCTTAAGAGTTGATGAGTAGTTGAATGCCCACGGCGAAATCCAAACTGCTCATCTGCAAAAATTGAGTTCGTATTGATGTGAAGCATCATTCTATTTAAAATTATCTTTTCAAAAAGTTTACTTATTGAAGAAAGCAAACTTATTGGACGGTAGCTAGAAGCTTCAGCTGGATTTTTATCCGGCTTCAAAATTGGAACAACTTTTGCATTTTTCCATTTATCAGGAAAGTATGTCAAATGGAAACATCTGTTAAATAATTTTCCCAAGAAAGACAAGGTACTCTCTAGGAGTTTTTTGATGAGTATATAGAAAATTCCCACATCACCTGGAGCTTTCATATTTTGAAACTTTTTAGTTATAGACCTTACTTCGTCCAAATCAGTCCCCCAGGAATCATCAAAAATATTTTCCCGAGAGAAAATATTCAGATAATCCCGAGCAACCTGATTCTCAATAGGACTAGTAAGACCCAAACTGAAATTATGGGAACTCTCGAATTGCTTAGCAAGTTTCTGAGTTTTTTCCAAATTTGTGATCAAAATTTTACCACGTTCTTTAAGCGCTGGAATAGGCTTTTGAGGTTTTTTCAAAATTTTTGTGAGTTTCCAAAAGGGCTTGGATCTCGGGTCTAATTTAGAAACATTATTTTCAAAACTTTTATTCCTCAGGGCAGAGAATCGCTTTTTAATTTATTTTTGCAAATCCCGCCAGATAACTTTCATGGCAGGATCGCGTGTTCTTTGATATTGTCTCCTACGGACATTTTTAAGACGGATCAAGAGCTGAAGATCGTAGTCTATTATAATTGAATCGCATTTAACCTCGCATTTTGGTACTGAGGCAGCTCTTGCTTCAACTATAGAAGTAGTCAGAGATTCAAGAGCATAATTAATTTCATCTTTGGTTTGCAAAGGAATGTTTGGATCGAAGCTATATTCCATAAATGTTCGATATTGCTCCCAATCAGCTCTATGGTAATTGAAAGTAGAGCTGTTGGGATTACAAATTATTTCTTGGGATATTTCAAAAGTTTCTGGAAGGTGATCAGAACCGAAGTCAGCATGGGTAACCAATTGGCTACAAAGTTGACATGAATCAGTTAAGACCAAATCAATGTGGAGGGATTTCTTGCAGAAGAAAAGCATGTTGGGCTGTTTGGATATTGAATAGTGTAATAATCTGCAGAACAATCATCAAACAGAATATTACCATTGGAATTGCTTTGAGCATTATTCCATGAGCGGTGTTTTGCATTAAAATCACCAATTATGAAGAATTTAGACCTATGACGAGTAAGTTTCTGGAGGTCACCCTTGAGAAAATTCTTTTTCTGGCCTACGCATTGGAATGGCAAATAGGCAGCTATAAACGTAAGTTGTCCAAATTTTGTTACAACAGAAACTCCCAAAGTTTCAAAAACTTTGGTTTCAAATGAAGAAAGTATTTTATGTTTGATTCGTCTATGAATAATGATGGCAACGTCACCACAGGGTCCATAAAGACGATCATTTCTATAAATTAAATAATTTGAGTCCATCTTAACCTTATGGCCAGGTTTAAGGAACGTTTCAGTTATAACGGCAATATGCACGTTATGAACTCTCAAAAAGTTAAATAGCTCGTCTTCATTATCTTTAAGAGATCGAGCATTCCAATTTAAAATGTTTAATGCTTTAAAATCCATTACTGAATTTTAAAGTCATTACAATATTATTTGCAAATTTTACTCCAGTTTGAATAGCATCAAACATGGAGTTAGATTTAAGCATATCAGAAATCATGTCAATTAATGAATTCTGTAATGCTTCCTAAGTCAAAATTGTCAAAATTTCCGTTAGAACGTTGGTTAGTATTTTGATTTCTACCCGTGCAATAGCAGCATAGGTAGCTCCATTAACTCGCTGAACATTGTTAGCAGCGAGGGGAGTAGGTACAGATGAAAAATTTGAAGCAGGGGTGATATTTATACCTACGGGTACGAATGTAGAATTTGTTCCTCGCTGACCGTTGTTAACAGCAGAGGAATTTGTACCTGGTCGGAAACGTGGAGCGTTTCCTACCTGACGGTTAGAACGAGATTGTAGAATCGCTTTGCGAAACTTACATGCCCAAAAATTGGATTTGTGGTTTTCACCACAATTTGAACATTTAAATTTCTTAGGATCTTCCTTCACAGGACAGTCGTCCTTTGCGTGAGAGGAATCACCACAATTCATGCATTTAGCTGGCATGTAGCAATTTTTAGTTCCGTGACCCCATCCCTGGCACTTACGGCAATGAGTGAGGTTTTGGGAATTTCCTCCAGTCTTCACTCGGACATGGAGCATAAGGCTAGCTTTTTCTAAGGCCTTAAGGTTGTTTAGTTCACTAGACTTGAAGTGAACTAAATAAAAATCATTAGAAATCCCGTTGCGCGAATAGCCAGGACGGGATTTCATTTTCATTTTGATTACTTGGAGTGGCACAACTCCAAGTAATTTTGCCAGTTCATCTTTGATCTGATCCAGGGATTCACCACTGGGCAGTCCTTTCATGACAACCTTGAACACACGTTCAGTTTTGGTGTCGTAAGTAAAAAAAAATTATGCTTCTTCTCAGTAAGATACTTGAGAAGACATTTAAATCCGTCCAAGGTTTCAGCCAATACACGGCATTCACCCCGACGTCCAATTTGTAGTGAAAACTTAACTTTCACGAAATTCAAAAGTTCCATGCGAAGAGCATGGAAATCGGAAGTGGTTATCACAATAGGGGGAATCTTTTCCTTCTTGGCATTAAGCCGGGAAAGTTTACTAGAATTTTTCTTGGATGATGAATCATTCTCATCATCCGTGAGCAAATCAAATTGATTACTCAAATTAATTTCATCAGAAGAGGGGTCAAGAGTTTGCCCCTTTCTTTTGCGTTTAGGCGCCATGGCGGCAGTAAATTTTTATCCAAATCGACTTCCAAGCAGATTACTATAAGAATTTGAAGGATCGAAGAGGAATTTTCCAAATCGATATCCAAGAAGGATTACCTCGGGTAGGGTCCAAACAAAGATCGAAGAGGAATAAGAGTTGAACAAGGTAGAAAATTTTTACAGGTTGAGCACTGAAAAGTGCTCTTTAAATTTGTTGTAGCTTTAGGTAATAGAAACACTTCCTTAAGCAAAAAGCAAATAGATCCGCACGGCAAGAGAGCACGATGCGGACTGGGGTCAGGTACTTATATCGGAATTGTACTGTGGTCATCGGCATCTATTCATACAACGAACAACAAAAGCCATCGCAACGTTTCAACATCAACCGGTTGGTCTCTGCATATACGTCTGTCAAACGGATCGTGCCAAACTACAGTGAGATCAGATTTATAGTTGGTGCTATCGTTCCCAGAAGCTCCTTGTGTTGGTAGATTGTATGTTGTGGTCTGTCGATGGTATCGATTGCCCAGGCACATATTTACGAAATGTCCAATCTAGATGAAGAATATGTCTGCATATGTTTTCACAAATAAAGTGAGAATGACCTGTCACGGATGATCGAGTGCCTTTATTGCAATAAAAGCTGCCACTTTCGCTGCAAGAAGATTTACGGAAACGCGATTTCTAAGGCAAGGAAAAAACTCTTTTTCTGCTCTGTTGAATGCATTGATATACACAGCCGCTCATGTCAGCCAAAACAATCCAATGATCTCGATGCGGTCGCTCAACCAGTCGATTCAGGAAATCAAGCAGGAATCGTTGCAGTCTCGAGCTGCTTTTGAAGAAACTAGGGTTCAAATGGCTGCGTCGATGGCTACTCTGGTGGAAACAAACAAGCATATTGAGGAGTCTCAGGCTTTTCTGGCAAATCAGTTCGACACCTTACAGGCTGGTTTCAACATGTTCAAAGAGGAGCTATGTGGCTTGAAGAGAGATAACTCTAAGTTGTCTAAAGAAGTACAGGAGTGTCAAAACAGAAATCAACAACTTGTCTCCACTGTGTACGACCTAGAGCTCGACCTCGATAGATTGAATCGTTTGCTATTGGCGAAAAATGCAGTTATGTTGGGGGTTCCTGCGTTGGAAAATGAAAACACCAAGGAAGTGGTAAGTTGTGTGATGAACGCCGTTGGAGCTTTGGAGGAATGATCGCGGTAATACAGCGCCACTCATCATACGGTTTGTCGACGAAAACACCAAGGAGGCTTTTTTCGAGAAGAAACGAGCTCATGGAGTCCTGCTGGCGTCTGCTGTTTGTGAAGCTTTCATCGGGTCAACAAATCGGATCACTGTACGTGACGAAATAACATCCTTCGGGAAAGATCTTCTTCAAAAACCAAAAGATTTGCAGAACTCGTTAGACCTCAAATACGTGTGGATGGGAAGAGATGGCAAAATACTGGTGAAACGTCACGACGGCGCAAAAGTGGAGAAAATTTCATCGCAGAAGGATCTCGAATCACTATCGAAAGCATCTCAGAAGCGGGCACTCAACTCATCCGGAAACAACTCAACCCCGTCACCACAAGGACCATCACCAAAACGGTTCTTGGCTTAAATATAGCCTTAAATCAGTCGTAAACGTTTAAATTCCAAATTCGATTATAAGAACTATTATTTCAATACGGTTACTGATCTAAATAAAAACCTACCAATACAATCGGACCGTGTTTCGATTAGAGTCCTACAATTCAATATTAGAAGCATGAATTCGCTTGAGAAATTTGATAATATTAAAGAATTTTTGGCAGTTTATTCTGGAGAAATTGACATTGTGGTAATTGGAGAGACTTGGGTGAAAGACAATCGCCGACAACTTTATAGCATTGATGGATACAAAAGCACTTTCTTTTGTCGTCCTGAATCTCTTGATGGCGGTCTAGCTGTCTTTGTAAGACAGTCGTTGATATACGATGACATTTTGAATGAAAACATTTGTGGGTTCCACCACATTCACCTTCGCCTTGTTATGAACGGTTCACACTTCGATGTGCATGCCATGTACAGACCACCTTCATTCGACGTAGCACAGTATCTTTCAACTTTGGAGACGGTTTTATCAGATGCAAGAAGCGGATCATCTTGTATTATGGTTGGTGATGTCAATCTACCCGTTAATCAGCCGAACAACAGAGCAGTTGAGGAATATCTAAGTGCACTGCGTTGTTATAACTTCAAAGTAACGAATACATTTCCAACAAGACCGATCAGTAGCAATATTCCAGACCATGTGGTTTGTTCTGAATCTCTGCTGAACAACGTAGTCAATGAAACAATTTTTTTCCGATATTAGTGACCATTGTTTCGTGCTTTCCACGTTCCAGAATCCCAAAATTATGAACAAGCGTGTTTTGGAGAAAACTATAGTAAACCACGCAAAGTTACACGAAGATTTTGTTGACGCCACCAGATCTCTTCCAACTGGATCCGCAGAAGCAAAACTGCAGTATATCATTAAGGTGATTCCCTGTAGAGTCCACAAATGGCCGCTACGAGGGCTATACATGCACTTCCACTTCGAATTTTCAATTACACAAATCTCAGAAATTAGTGCCTCATTGCACCTGAAATTGCTACTTTATGTATGCTGCAGCGCAGCAAACGTTGAATAACAGTTTCATTGTTGTACGTGTCCTGGATGCTGATATTTGTGCACTTAAAAGTTCGAAGTGATAACTAGAATAAGGATCTCACAGCGAATCACCTTAACCTGTATCAGGAATTAAAAGAAAATGGCTCTAGTAAAATAACGGTGCAAGCAAAGATAAAAGGGTCGTGTCCATGGATGACCTTCGATCTGTGGAAAATGATTCAAATAAAAGATAAAATTCTATCCAGAAGCAGGAGACTCCCTCCAGGAACAACTTGCCCATGTACCGAAAATGCTTCAGCGAACAAAAGAACAAGCCAAGGGATCATACTACAGTAACCTACTCCGTGATTCACATCCAAAAAACATGTGGAAGATCCTGGATCAAGCGCTAGGTCACACATTTGATGAGCAGCAACAAATTGAACTCGAGCATTGCGGTCGTAGCGTTAAGGATCCCAAAGATGTAGCTGATATATTCAACGAGTTCTTCAGTGGAATCGGACCCCAGCTCGCCGCCAGCATCACAAGTCGTCGAGATATCACCAAGTTTGGAAGTTTGAGACCCAGCAGGAACTCCTTTTTCTTGAGACCCACAACGAAACAGGAAGTAATTGTGGAAATTAAAGAACTTGACAGCTCCAAGAGTTGTGGACCGGATGGTATTCCAGCAACATTCTTGAAAACCCACTACGATTTTTTTGCCGAATTATTAACGGATGTCTTCAACGAAATCATTGACACCGGACTTTATCCGGACTTCCTGAAAATTGCCCGAGTGATACCAATCCACAAATCTGGCTCAAAAAAGGATCCAAACAACTACAGGCCAATATCTGTTCTTTCGGTTTTCAACAAAGTACTAAAACGGCTCATCGTTCGTAGACTGCTCAAATTTCTTGAGGTCACCGATGCTCTTTATCATTACCAGTATGAATTCCGCGTTGGTTCAAATACTCTAACTGCAACTAGTGAGCTAGTCGACGACATTTACGACGCGATGGATAAGCGTAAAGTAGTAGGAGTTCTATTTCTTGACCTAAAGAAAGCGTTTGACATGATTGACCACGCTGTAATGCTGCAAAAACTCGATAATTACGGCATCAGGGGAACTGCAAACACATTGATACAAAGTTATTTATCTGGGAGAAAACAGTCTGTTTCTGTACAGAAAACTACCAGTGCATATAGACGTATGTCAGTCGGAGTACCGCAGGGTAGCAATCTTGGCCCGCTTTTATTTCTGCTCTACATAAATGATTTGCCGAACCTACGTTTGCACGGAAAACCACGTCTTTTTGCCGATGACACCTCAATATCGTGCATCGGAACCGATGCCAATCAAATTGTGGATCTCATGAAACAGGATTTGGAGAAACTTGAGGACTTCTTCTCCGAAAACTTGCTATCGCTGAACCTCGCCAAGACCAAATACATAATATTCCATTCGCCTCGCCTAACTGTTTCAAGAAGTCACGAACTTGTCGTGAACTCGACGAAGATCGACGAAGTGGATAGTTTCAAGTACCTGGGACTAACACTTGACTCTACACTATCTTGGAGCAACCATATCAACACGCTGCAGAAGGCCATCACTACTACATGTGGAGTGCTGTGAAAAGTGTCCAAGTTTCTGCCTTCAAATCAACCTCTACTGCTTTACCACGCCTTCGTGCAATCGAGAATTTGCTACCTAGTGTCAATATGGGGTGCTGCGAGTAAAACCAAACTTAAAACAATCCAGACGACTCAAAATAGATGTCTGAAAGTTATCTTCAAGAAACCGTGGCTGTATCCAACAGTAGACTTGTACACTTACAAACCTTGGTACAAATCCAGAATCTCCTACACAATCCGTCAGCTCTTCACAACCAGTCTTTTCCACGTACGTCCCACCGCTATGAAACAAGAAATCCCCCAGCACTTATCATTAGTCGTCCAAACACCGAGTACGGAAAGATGTCTTACAGTTACTATGGTAGAACAAAATACAACACGCTACCTATTTCTCTACGATCGGAACGAAATCCACAGCGATACAAACATCATGTGACTTTATGGATAAAAAATGGTCGATCTGAATCGGCAGATCGCTTCCAGAATGGTCTCAATCCGGAACGAGAGTTTCGGGCGGCTCGTTCAGAACCTGGACGACCGTTCCAGACCATTCTGGAAGGTTGCCAAGGTGCTGAAGTCTCACCCCAAGCCCATTCCACCACTTAGAGTCAATGACGAACGGCTTATCACCAACGAAGAGAAGGCCAATGCGATTGGGGAGCACATTGCCCAGTCGCATTTGCTTGGCTCTAAAATCCCAAGTCCACTCGAGAACCAGGTTGCGCAGTGCGTCCTGACGTTAGATGCCTCCCCTTGTGCCGTCCCTCCAGAAGAACGGATTACAGAGGAACAAATTTGCTCAGCGCTGAAATACAGTAAGAACATGAAGGCTCCCGGGTTTGACGGAATATTCAACCTAGCGTTGAAAAATCTCAGCCCGAGGGTGCACTCGCTGCTAGCTGCCACCTTCAACAGATGCTTGGAGCTGCACTACTTTCCAAGCATCTGGAAGGTGGCAAAAATCATCCCGATCCGCAAACCTGGGAAAGACCCTTCACTACCGTCAAGCTACAGACCGATTAGCCTGCTCTCAGCGCTGAGCAAGCTGTTCGAAAAATTGATCCTCAGCCGACTAAACAAGTTTGTGGAGGAACATGACATTCTTCTTCCGGAACAGTTCGGGTTCCGTAAGGGGCATTCCACCAATCATCAGCTAGTGCGGGTGATGAATAACATCCGGAGTAACAAAGCTGTATCCAAGTCCACAGCCATGGCCTTGTTAGACGTCGAAAAGGCGTTTGACAATGTCTGGCACGACGGACTTATATACAAGCTTTGTAACTCCAACTTTCCACCATACCTTGTGAAAATCACCCGTAACTATCTCCAGCAAAGGTCGTTCAGGGTGTCGTTGAATAGTTCCCTTTCGGGACAATTTCCGATCCCAGCAGGTGTTCCGCAAGGGAGTCTGCTGGGACCACTGCTTTACAGCATCTACACGTCGGACATCCCTCCTCTAGGAGACGGTTGCGTGTTCTTTCTGTTTGCAGATGACACCGCGATAGCCGTCAAAGGTAGGATGCCTCGTGAAATTACGAACAAGCTCCAACGATGCCTTGACACCTTTACTGATTATGCCACCACGTGGAAAATCAAAATCAACGCCTCGAAAACCCAAGCGATCATGTTCCTTCACAGACAATCATTAAAACTTAAACCGTCTCCCTCCTGTACCGTAATAATGGATGGTACAAGGGTCGAGTGGTCCACTGATGTTACTTATCTCGGGATGTTGTTCGATGAGAAGCTCCTGTTCCGCTCGCACATAGAGAAAACCCTAGTTAAGTGCTCCGCCTTGGTTAGGTGTTTGTATCCGCTCATTTGCCGCAGATCCCGCCTCTCAAGGCAAAACAAACTGGCTGTTTACAAACAGATCATAGCCCCCGCGATCTTCTATGCCGCCCCGGTGTGGGAATCGTGCGCTCAGACCCACAGGAACAAAATCCAGGTTGCACAGAATAGAGTGTTGAGGATGATCCTAGATCGTCCATTCGACACAAGAATAGCAGACCTCCATCAAGAGGCAGAAATTCCCAAAGTAGATTCCAAAATTGATGATATGACAACTAAATTTATTCAAAAATGCAATCTTTCTGAACATGCTTTAATAAGCAATTTGTACATAGTAGGTTAAGTGTATATAGTAGAGTAGGTTTTAAGCTGTAAATAGTAGTATTAAGTAGTTTCTCTTCAAATTCTAAAAACAAAACAAACCAATCCCACCAAGGTGGTCGACCGTGTACTAAGTCTAGGACTAATTCTGTAAAACAAATTTTGAATTTTGCCCATACCTAAAGATGAAGAAAGCAATTAAATCACTTAGTAAAAAATTTATATGGTAATCGTCCAAGTTAAACTAAAATAAAGATCATTTAAACTTATGGATAAAAAATCATATTGCAAACTACATAATTTAGACCGATGTGTACCAGTGTAATATCGTTCACTGCTGCTTTATGCTCCCTTCAAAGAGATCACTCTCACTGGGAGCTTCTATTCCAAACTACCGTTACGCTGTTTACTAATGCCATGAAAATCATTTTCTTTTCTTCTGCCTCCCACCGCCTAGCAACATCGCCACCCACCATACCGCCACCCAACATACCGCCACCCACTGCACCACCAACCATCAACGACCACCGCTGCCTCGACTAAAACAAAAACTGAAAATGTTGTGAAACAAAGCCTTTGTAATGTTAATTTTGAAAAGAAGAGTAGGTTTTGTGCCTGTTGGATGAATTATCTCGAAAGGAGAAAACCTCCAGTGGACTTTCCTACTTCAAAAAAAAAAAGAATAATAAATAAAGAAAAAAAAAAAAAAAAATTCGGAGGATTCATAAGCTTAGGGACAACATCGATCTTGTTGGCAGCATACCCCTGCAAAACCACCTTGGAGTAGTTTCAGCTGGCCAAATCGGGCCGAAAGATGACTTTGCCTCTATGCTTGCGGATGAACGGCAAAACACGCTTTTCAGGCTTTCTTCGAAGTAAACTTGGGATGTCATCGTCGAGGATGTGACGAATGGTTCCGTTTTCAGGCCACAACTGCAAATCACTTGCCAAATCATGACCTTCTTCGCGAACTTGTCGGCAAACACGAACTTGAATCTTCTCGGCACATCCGCACGTCCAGTTGCGATGTAAAACTTTTGACCGAGAAGCTGCTTTAAATCGAGTTTGACGAATTTTTTGTCATCGATCAAAGTGCAGCCCTTGTGCTTCGTCAAAACACGGTCGTACAACAGCCTTACACACTTTTGACGTATGACTACGTCTTTGATTTCTATATGGGGGTACACTTTGTGAAAACCGAAAATGGAACATGTAACAAATTAAGAAAGATTTTGAACGTTAATAACACAGCTGTCCCTGGTCCAATTTCAATAACTTTATCACCAATCGATCAGTAATATGGCTACGCATTGATAAAAATGCTTCCGAATGTTGATTTTCAACAAGAAACTATTGAAAAACTGGTAAATGTCCAGCATTGTCCAAAAGCGTCGAATCAACTAACAAATCCACCAATTACCTACATGCATATGCTGCTTCCCCAGCACAGTCGTCAGAGAGTAGTAAGTAGACGAAACAAGTCGAAGTGGCATTCGCCTCCGATCCTCGGGCGCGTGCGAATAGGGAGACATGTTCAGAACCAAACGCAAATTCTTCGAGATAACCACCATCCGTCGTCTGGCTCGCCGTGGCGGTGTCTGACGTATCTACGGTTTGATTTACGAGGTGTGCTGAAGGTGTTCCTGAAAAATGAGATCCGTGATGCTGTCACCTACACTAAACACGCCAAGCGTAAGCGGCCATGGATGTCATCTACGTTTTTGAAGTGACAGAGACGCACTCTGTTTGGTTTCGGAGGTAAATCATCACCAACATTGGAAACAAAACGGCTCTTTTCAGGGCCACCAATCTTATTACAGAAAAGAGTAGGAATAGAATTCATCTGCCTGTTTGTCTATATTCAGAACCACCGACCACACAAAATGCTCATGTTATCAAACTGGAAGCAGGGATACAAATTATTTTGATCAACCTTGATCAACTTTGAATCGCCACGGCCGGATATTTTCGATGGAAGAAGCAACAATCTAGCATCTAATTCGACGAAGACGGCAGAAAACATTTCTAGATCAACAATAGAATAGGGCCCATCAGCATTTGTAAACAAACCGTTCCAAAGCCCTTTACTCACAAAGCGAAGGCCACCCACACAAACCAACACCAACATCTTGTAGGTAGAAGTTTCCCCTATCCGATGATGGTGTTGGTTTGTGTGGGTGGCCTTCGCTTTGTGAGTAAAGGGCTTTGGAACGGTTTGTTTACAAATGCTGATGGGCTCTTTTCTATTGTTGATCCAGATTTGTGAAGCCGAATATTTACGAAAGAGAGTGTCGATGAAGAGAATCGATCAATGTAGATAGGACCTATTGAAAAGTGACGCGAGATTTGTTTTCCGTACTGAACTCTAATGCTACCGACGCCAGGGAGGCAGCTCCCAGAGATGTTATGCCTTAGAACATGCCGGTGGCGCCGACTGAGATTGGACCCAGGCCTGCTGGGGTGAGAGGTAATCACGCTAACCACCGGCGCCGATATCTTTCAAGGTGATATCACGGCGAATGAGATCGACCAAAATTTGAGTTTAGTTATCTCAGAAATAAGAAATATAGTGCAGGAACTCAGCGATGAGTAAATTTGCCTCATGTTTTCCCAGGTTTTTCCAGGATTTTCCAGGGAAAAATTCCCGAATTTGAGAAAAGTAAAGATTGGATTCACTCAGTCTATTGGTACTACTCCGAGACTGAATAAAATTTTCGTCAATTTCCTCATTTTCTGGCAGATTTTTTAGGTTTTCCACACGAAATCATGAGACAAATTTACTCATCGCTGAGTTCCTACACTTTTGGCGATTATGAGTGAACTAAACTCAAATTTGGGTCGTTCTCATTCGCCGTTCATTCAAAAAGAAAATAGCCAGTGTCGCTACTTGATAGCAAACTACTCATAATGGGAGGAGTCTTTGTAGCTTTTATACCACTTGGTTGCACATTATTCTGCTTTAACCTAAAAAAAATATAAAGCAGCGCTGCTGTCTGGTATCAGCTCGGATACATTCGCTGCCAGACTGTTGAGCAGTTCAGTCGATTTGAATTCTCTCTAGTTTCGTTCGTTCGTTCGCAAGTCGAATTAGCTCCGCGTTGTGTAGTGACGCTCTCGCTGACCCAGCCATGGGTAAGAAATCGCGCGGTAACGCGAGTGCCGGTTTACCGGGAAAACAGACTCTCCCAGGAGATGGCGCGACCACCGAGCCAGCCCAGAAGAAGCAGAAGAAAACCTCATTGCCCATCCCGACAGGCGTTGCGGACCCGCAGCCGGGGCCTCCCGGAACTAAACGACCCAGACCTGAAGACAGCAGCGCCACCGTATCAGCAGCAAAAAAGCTGCTGAGCAACAATCCGTTCTCCGCCCTGCAGAACGGAGCGCAGCCGCAGTCGGACCCTGAGACGGTGCCGAAAAAAGTTAAGTTGCCACCCTTCTATGTGAAGGGCTTCCCTCCCGGGCTATGGGAGCAGCTGGATTTCTACATTAAGCAGGGCCTTCGCTGCACCATTCAACGGTGCACGGAAGGCTACAAACTGATGGTCCCGGCCGAAAAACACTTCAACGCAGTTCAGGCCCTCTTGGACAGAATGAAGCTGGAGTACTTCTCCCACGACATCGAGGCCACCAAGCCGCTGAAAGTGGTGCTGCGCGGGCTCCACGACATGGACACCACCACCTTAATGGACGAGATTAAGGCGAACGGCCTCAAGCCGGTCGAAGTCCACAAGATGACCCGCAGCAAAGCCATCAAGTATCGTGACCAGCTCTACCTGGTCCATCTGGAGAAGAACTCCACAACCGTGAAGGATCTCCAGACGACACGCACACTGTTCCACATCGTAGTGAAGTGGGAGCGGTATAAACCCACCCACCGTGGCGTCACTCAGTGCTCGAACTGCCTATTGTTCGGGCACGGCACCAGGAATTGCCGCATGGCCAGCCGCTGCATCAAATGCGGCAAAAACCACAAGATCGACAACTGCGACAGCATCGAGGAAGCCACTCCCACATGCGCCAACTGCGGTGCCGCCCACAAGGCCACGAGTAAGGCCTGTCCGAAGCGGGCCGAATACGCCGAGATCCGGAAGAAGGCCTCGTCCAACAGCCAGCCCGGTCGCAAGAAGGTTCCAGAAAACAACGCGCAGAACTTTCCTCCGTTATCACCGGTCCAATCACGGCCAATTCCAGTGTTGCCGCCGCTCCCGCTCAACCAACAGTTGGCTGCCGCTGCAGTACCCGGTCAAGCCTCCGGGCCATCGACGGATCCCCCTGCTCCGGGATTGGCCGGTACAACCGGTGAAGCTACAGACGATTCTCCGCTGTCAACGGATGAGATCGTCACACTGTTGGCCCAGGCCATCATCATCAAGCGCACCTGCGCAACAAGAACACAACAGCTCCAAGCTATCATCTCCTTCGTCGCTAATTATGGACCGTGAACCCATAAAGATCGCCAACTGGAACGCTCGCTCCGTAGGGGCGAAAAACATTGAGCTTGCAGACTTCCTCCGCAAGCACGACATCGACGTGGGCCTTCTCACCGAGACCCACCTCAAGACCGGTGACAGCTTCTGGCTGCCCGACCACAGCATTGTCCGGCTTGATCGCACCAGCTCCAGGGGGGGCGGTGTCGCGGTCATCATCAAGAAAGGCATCAAGTACTGCACCCTACCCCACTACCGCACTTCCATCATCGAGGCCGTTGGCGTAGAGGTGGAAACATCGACCGGAAACGTCCGGTTCATCGCCGCCTACTGCCCCCGGCAATGTACCGTTAGCAATGGTACAGCACAGCAGTTCAAGAACGACCTTGCCATCATAACCCACACCAATGCCCGCTTTGTAATCGGAGGGGTCCTGAACGCCCGGCACGAGGCCTGGCGGAACTACCAGCAGAACCAGAACGGCCGCCTGCTATTCGACCATTCCCAGCATGGTCTCTATTCCGTCTGGTTTCCGGACGAACCAACCTTCACATCACCGACGGGCAACCCATCGACGCTGGACCTGTTCTTGGCAAACACCAGATTAGCCAAGCCGGTTGCCGTCAACGACCTGAGTTCGGACCACCAACCGGTGCTGACCGAGCTGGGCTACAACGTGGCCCCTGCACCGTGCCAGCGGAAGGACTACCATCGAGTCAACTGGGTCCAGTTTCGACGCGTGGTCGACCGCCACATCGACGACAACCCACCGCTCGACACAGTGGATGACATCGACCGGGCCCTGGAGGGTCTCCATCAAGCCATATCCGTGGCTGACGAAGAGTGCGTTCGACGAGTTCCTGTGAGGGGTAAGTTTCAAGCAATTGATTCCCACACCAAACTCTTGATTCGGCTCAGAAATGTTCGTAGACGCCAGTTTCAGCGGACTGGGGATCTGCAGTGTAAATACGAAATGGTCGATCTGAATCGGCAGATCGCTTCCAGAATGGTCTCAATCCGGAACGAGAGTTTCGGGCGGCTCGTTCAGAACCTGGACGACCGTTCCAGACCATTCTGGAAGGTTGCCAAGGTGCTGAAGTCTCACCCCAAGCCCATTCCACCACTTAGAGTCAATGACGAACGGCTTATCACCAACGAAGAGAAGGCCAATGCAATTGGGGAGCACATTGCCCAGTCGCATTTGCTTGGCTCTACAATCCCAAGTCCACTCGAGAACCAGGTTGTGCAGTGCGTCCAGACGTTAGATGCCTCCCCTTGTGCCGTCCCTCCAGAAGAACGGATTACAGAGGAACAAATTTGCTCAGCGCTGAAACACAGTACGAACATGAAGGCTCCCGGGTTTGACGGAATATTCAACCTAGAGTTGAAAAATCTCAGCGCGAGGGTGCACTCGCTGCTGGCTGCCATCCTCAACAGATGCTTGGAGCTGCACTACTTTCCAAGCATCTGGAAGGTGGCAAAAATCATCCCGATCCGCAAACCTGGGAAAGACCCTTCACTACCGTCAAGCTACAGACCGATTAGCCTGCTCTCAGCGCTGAGCAAGCTGTTCGAAAAATTGATCCTCAGCCGACTAAACAAGTTTGTGGAGGAACATGACATTCTTCTTCCGGAACAGTTCGGGTTCCGCAAGGGGCATTCCACCAATCATCAGCTAGTGCGGGTGATGAATAACATCCGGAGTAACAAAGCTGTATCCAAGTCCACAGCCATGGCCTTGTTAGACGTCGAAAAGGCGTTTGACAATGTCTGGCACGACGGACTTATATACAAGCTTTGTAACTCCAACTTTCCACCATACCTTGTGAAAATCACCCGTAACTATCTCCAGCAAAGGTCGTTCAGGGTGTCGTTGAATAGTTCCCTTTCGGGACAATTTCCGATCCCAGCAGGTGTTCCGCAAGGGAGTCTGCTGGGACCACTGCTTTACAGCATCTACACGTCGGACATCCCTCCTCTAGGAGACGGTTGCGTGTTCTTCCTGTTCGCAGATGACACCGCGATTGCCGTCAAGGGTAGGATGCCTCGTGAAATTACGAACAAGCTCCAACGATGCCTTGACACCTTTACTGATTATGCCACCACGTGGAAAATCAAAATCAACGCCTCGAAAACCCAAGCGATCATGTTCCTTCACAGACAATCATTAAAACTTAAACCGTCTCCCTCCTGTACCGTAATAATGGATGGTACAAGGGTCGAGTGGTCCACTGATGTTACTTATCTCGGGATGTTGTTCGATGAGAAGCTCCTGTTCCGCTCGCACATAGAGAAAACCCTAGTTAAGTGCTCCGCCTTGGTTAGGTGTTTGTATCCGCTCATTTGCCGCAGATCCCGCCTCTCAAGGCAAAACAAACTGGCTGTTTACAAACAGATCATAGCCCCCGCGATCTTCTATGCCGCCCCGGTGTGGGAATCGTGCGCTCAGACCCACAGGAACAAAATCCAGGTTGCACAGAATAGAGTGTTGAGGATGATCCTAGATCGTCCATTCGACACAAGAATAGCAGACCTCCATCAAGAGGCAGAAATTCCCAAAGTAGATTCCAAAATTGATGATATGACAACTAAATTTATTCAAAAATGCAATCTTTCTGAACATGCTTTAATAAGCAATTTGTACATAGTAGGTTAAGTGTATATAGTAGAGTAGGTTAGTTTTAAGCTGTAAATAGTAGTATTAAGTAGTTTCTCTTCAAATTCTAAAAACAAAACAAACCAATCCCACCAAGGTGGTCGACCGTGTACTAAGTCTAGGACTAATTCTGTAAAACAAATTTTGAATTTTGCCCATACCTAAAGATGAAGAAAGCAATTAAATCACTTAGTAAAAATTTATATGGTAATCGTCCAAGTTAAACTAAAATAAAGATCATTTAAACTTATGGATAAAAAATCATATTGCAAACTACATAATTTAGACCGATGTGTACCAGTGTAATATCGTTCACTGCTGCTTTATGCTCCCTTCAAAGAGATCACTCTCACTGGGAGCTTCTATTCCAAACTACCGTTACGCTGTTTACTAATGCCATGAAAATCATTTTCTTTTCTTCTGCCTCCCACCGCCTAGCAACATCGCCACCCACCATACCGCCACCCAACATACCGCCACCCACTGCACCACCAACCATCAACGACCACCGCTGCCTCGACTAAAACAAAAACTGAAAATGTTGTGAAACAAAGCCTTTGTAATGTTAATTTTGAAAAGAAGAGTAGGTTTTGTGCCTGTTGGATGAATTATCTCGAAAGGAGAAAACCTCCAGTGGACTTTCCTACTTCAAAAAAAAAAAGAATAATAAATAAAGAAAAAAAAAAAAAAAAATTCGGAGGATTCATAAGCTTAGGGACAACATCGATCTTGTTGGCAGCATACCCCTGCAAAACCACCTTGGAGTAGTTTCAGCTGGCCAAATCGGGCCGAAAGATGACTTTGCCTCTATGCTTGCGGATGAACGGCAAAACACGCTTTTCAGGCTTTCTTCGAAGTAAACTTGGGATGTCATCGTCGAGGATGTGACGAATGGTTCCGTTTTCAGGCCACAACTGCAAATCACTTGCCAAATCATGACCTTCTTCGCGAACTTGTCGGCAAACACGAACTTGAATCTTCTCGGCACATCCGCACGTCCAGTTGCGATGTAAAACTTTTGACCGAGAAGCTGCTTTAAATCGAGTTTGACGAATTTTTTGTCATCGATCAAAGTGCAGCCCTTGTGCTTCGTCAAAACACGGTCGTACAACAGCCTTACACACTTTTGACGTATGACTACGTCTTTGATTTCTATATGGGGGTACACTTTGTGAAAACCGAAAATGGAACATGTAACAAATTAAGAAAGATTTTGAACGTTAATAACACAGCTGTCCCTGGTCCAATTTCAATAACTTTATCACCAATCGATCAGTAATATGGCTACGCATTGATAAAAATGCTTCCGAATGTTGATTTTCAACAAGAAACTATTGAAAAACTGGTAAATGTCCAGCATTGTCCAAAAGCGTCGAATCAACTAACAAATCCACCAATTACCTACATGCATATGCTGCTTCCCCAGCACAGTCGTCAGAGAGTAGTAAGTAGACGAAACAAGTCGAAGTGGCATTCGCCTCCGATCCTCGGGCGCGTGCGAATAGGGAGACATGTTCAGAACCAAACGCAAATTCTTCGAGATAACCACCATCCGTCGTCTGGCTCGCCGTGGCGGTGTCTGACGTATCTACGGTTTGATTTACGAGGTGTGCTGAAGGTGTTCCTGAAAAATGAGATCCGTGATGCTGTCACCTACACTAAACACGCCAAGCGTAAGCGGCCATGGATGTCATCTACGTTTTTGAAGTGACAGAGACGCACTCTGTTTGGTTTCGGAGGTAAATCATCACCAACATTGGAAACAAAACGGCTCTTTTCAGGGCCACCAATCTTATTACAGAAAAGAGTAGGAATAGAATTCATCTGCCTGTTTGTCTATATTCAGAACCACCGACCACACAAAATGCTCATGTTATCAAACTGGAAGCAGGGATACAAATTATTTTGATCAACCTTGATCAACTTTGAATCGCCACGGCCGGATATTTTCGATGGAAGAAGCAACAATCTAGCATCTAATTCGACGAAGACGGCAGAAAACATTTCTAGATCAACAATAGAATAGGGCCCATCAGCATTTGTAAACAAACCGTTCCAAAGCCCTTTACTCACAAAGCGAAGGCCACCCACACAAACCAACACCAACATCTTGTAGGTAGAAGTTTCCCCTATCCGATGATGGTGTTGGTTTGTGTGGGTGGCCTTCGCTTTGTGAGTAAAGGGCTTTGGAACGGTTTGTTTACAAATGCTGATGGGCTCTTTTCTATTGTTGATCCAGATTTGTGAAGCCGAATATTTACGAAAGAGAGTGTCGATGAAGAGAATCGATCAATGTAGATAGGACCTATTGAAAAGTGACGCGAGATTTGTTTTCCGTACTGAACTCTAATGCTACCGACGCCAGGGAGGCAGCTCCCAGAGATGTTATGCCTTAGAACATGCCGGTGGCGCCGACTGAGATTGGACCCAGGCCTGCTGGGGTGAGAGGTAATCACGCTAACCACCGGCGCCGATATCTTTCAAGGTGATATCACGGCGAATGAGATCGACCAAAATTTGAGTTTAGTTATCTCAGAAATAAGAAATATAGTGCAGGAACTCAGCGATGAGTAAATTTGCCTCATGTTTTCCCAGGTTTTTCCAGGATTTTCCAGGGAAAAATTCCCGAATTTGAGAAAAGTAAAGATTGGATTCACTCAGTCTATTGGTACTACTCCGAGACTGAATAAAATTTTCGTCAATTTCCTCATTTTCTGGCAGATTTTTTAGGTTTTCCACACGAAATCATGAGACAAATTTACTCATCGCTGAGTTCCTACACTTTTGGCGATTATGAGTGAACTAAACTCAAATTTGGGTCGTTCTCATTCGCCGTTCATTCAAAAAGAAAATAGCCAGTGTCGCTACTTGATAGCAAACTACTCATAATGGGAGGAGTCTTTGTAGCTTTTATACCACTTGGTTGCACATTATTCTGCTTTAACCTAAAAAAAATATAAAGCAGCGCTGCTGTCTGGTATCAGCTCGGATACATTCGCTGCCAGACTGTTGAGCAGTTCAGTCGATTTGAATTCTCTCTAGTTTCGTTCGTTCGTTCGCAAGTCGAATTAGCTCCGCGTTGTGTAGTGACGCTCTCGCTGACCCAGCCATGGGTAAGAAATCGCGCGGTAACGCGAGTGCCGGTTTACCGGGAAAACAGACTCTCCCAGGAGATGGCGCGACCACCGAGCCAGCCCAGAAGAAGCAGAAGAAAACCCCATTGCCCATCCCGACAGGCGTTGCGGACCCGCAGCCGGGGCCTCCCGGAACTAAACGACCCAGACCTGAAGACAGCAGCGCCACCGTATCAGCAGCAAAAAAGCTGCTGAGCAACAATCCGTTCTCCGCCCTGCAGAACGGAGCGCAGCCGCAGTCGGACCCTGAGACGGTGCCGAAAAAAGTTAAGTTGCCACCCTTCTATGTGAAGGGCTTCCCTCCCGGGCTATGGGAGCAGCTGGATTTCTACATTAAGCAGGGCCTTCGCTGCACCATTCAACGGTGCACGGAAGGCTACAAACTGATGGTCCCGGCCGAAAAACACTTCAACGCAGTTCAGGCCCTCTTGGACAGAATGAAGCTGGAGTACTTCTCCCACGACATCGAGGCCACCAAGCCGCTGAAAGTGGTGCTGCGCGGGCTCCACGACATGGACACCACCACCTTAATGGACGAGATTAAGGCGAACGGCCTCAAGCCGGTCGAAGTCCACAAGATGACCCGCAGCAAAGCCATCAAGTATCGTGACCAGCTCTACCTGGTCCATCTGGAGAAGAACTCCACAACCGTGAAGGATCTCCAGACGACACGCACACTGTTCCACATCGTAGTGAAGTGGGAGCGGTATAAACCCACCCACCGTGGCGTCACTCAGTGCTCGAACTGCCTATTGTTCGGGCACGGCACCAGGAATTGCCGCATGGCCAGCCGCTGCATCAAATGCGGCAAAAACCACAAGATCGACAACTGCGACAGCATCGAGGAAGCCACTCCCACATGCGCCAACTGCGGTGCCGCCCACAAGGCCACGAGTAAGGCCTGTCCGAAGCGGGCCGAATACGCCGAGATCCGGAAGAAGGCCTCGTCCAACAGCCAGCCCGGTCGCAAGAAGGTTCCAGAAAACAACGCGCAGAACTTTCCTCCGTTATCACCGGTCCAATCACGGCCAATTCCAGTGTTGCCGCCGCTCCCGCTCAACCAACAGTTGGCTGCCGCTGCAGTACCCGGTCAAGCCTCCGGGCCATCGACGGATCCCCCTGCTCCGGGATTGGCCGGTACAACCGGTGAAGCTACAGACGATTCTCCGCTGTCAACGGATGAGATCGTCACACTGTTGGCCCAGGCCATCATCATCAAGCGCACCTGCGCAACAAGAACACAACAGCTCCAAGCTATCATCTCCTTCGTCGCTAATTATGGACCGTGAACCCATAAAGATCGCCAACTGGAACGCTCGCTCCGTAGGGGCGAAAAACATTGAGCTTGCAGACTTCCTCCGCAAGCACGACATCGACGTGGGCCTTCTCACCGAGACCCACCTCAAGACCGGTGACAGCTTCTGGCTGCCCGACCACAGCATTGTCCGGCTTGATCGCACCAGCTCCAGGGGGGGCGGTGTCGCGGTCATCATCAAGAAAGGCATCAAGTACTGCACCCTACCCCACTACCGCACTTCCATCATCGAGGCCGTTGGCGTAGAGGTGGAAACATCGACCGGAAACGTCCGGTTCATCGCCGCCTACTGCCCCCGGCAATGTACCGTTAGCAATGGTACAGCACAGCAGTTCAAGAACGACCTTGCCATCATAACCCACACCAATGCCCGCTTTGTAATCGGAGGGGTCCTGAACGCCCGGCACGAGGCCTGGCGGAACTACCAGCAGAACCAGAACGGCCGCCTGCTATTCGACCATTCCCAGCATGGTCTCTATTCCGTCTGGTTTCCGGACGAACCAACCTTCACATCACCGACGGGCAACCCATCGACGCTGGACCTGTTCTTGGCAAACACCAGATTAGCCAAGCCGGTTGCCGTCAACGACCTGAGTTCGGACCACCAACCGGTGCTGACCGAGCTGGGCTACAACGTGGCCCCTGCACCGTGCCAGCGGAAGGACTACCATCGAGTCAACTGGGTCCAGTTTCGACGCGTGGTCGACCGCCACATCGACGACAACCCACCGCTCGACACAGTGGATGACATCGACCGGGCCCTGGAGGGTCTCCATCAAGCCATATCCGTGGCTGACGAAGAGTGCGTTCGACGAGTTCCTGTGAGGGGTAAGTTTCAAGCAATTGATTCCCACACCAAACTCTTGATTCGGCTCAGAAATGTTCGTAGACGCCAGTTTCAGCGGACTGGGGATCTGCAGTGTAAATACGAAATGGTCGATCTGAATCGGCAGATCGCTTCCAGAATGGTCTCAATCCGGAACGAGAGTTTCGGGCGGCTCGTTCAGAACCTGGACGACCGTTCCAGACCATTCTGGAAGGTTGCCAAGGTGCTGAAGTCTCACCCCAAGCCCATTCCACCACTTAGAGTCAATGACGAACGGCTTATCACCAACGAAGAGAAGGCCAATGCAATTGGGGAGCACATTGCCCAGTCGCATTTGCTTGGCTCTACAATCCCAAGTCCACTCGAGAACCAGGTTGTGCAGTGCGTCCAGACGTTAGATGCCTCCCCTTGTGCCGTCCCTCCAGAAGAACGGATTACAGAGGAACAAATTTGCTCAGCGCTGAAACACAGTACGAACATGAAGGCTCCCGGGTTTGACGGAATATTCAACCTAGAGTTGAAAAATCTCAGCGCGAGGGTGCACTCGCTGCTGGCTGCCATCCTCAACAGATGCTTGGAGCTGCACTACTTTCCAAGCATCTGGAAGGTGGCAAAAATCATCCCGATCCGCAAACCTGGGAAAGACCCTTCACTACCGTCAAGCTACAGACCGATTAGCCTGCTCTCAGCGCTGAGCAAGCTGTTCGAAAAATTGATCCTCAGCCGACTAAACAAGTTTGTGGAGGAACATGACATTCTTCTTCCGGAACAGTTCGGGTTCCGCAAGGGGCATTCCACCAATCATCAGCTAGTGCGGGTGATGAATAACATCCGGAGTAACAAAGCTGTATCCAAGTCCACAGCCATGGCCTTGTTAGACGTCGAAAAGGCGTTTGACAATGTCTGGCACGACGGACTTATATACAAGCTTTGTAACTCCAACTTTCCACCATACCTTGTGAAAATCACCCGTAACTATCTCCAGCAAAGGTCGTTCAGGGTGTCGTTGAATAGTTCCCTTTCGGGACAATTTCCGATCCCAGCAGGTGTTCCGCAAGGGAGTCTGCTGGGACCACTGCTTTACAGCATCTACACGTCGGACATCCCTCCTCTAGGAGACGGTTGCGTGTTCTTCCTGTTCGCAGATGACACCGCGATTGCCGTCAAGGGTAGGATGCCTCGTGAAATTACGAACAAGCTCCAACGATGCCTTGACACCTTTACTGATTATGCCACCACGTGGAAAATCAAAATCAACGCCTCGAAAACCCAAGCGATCATGTTCCTTCACAGACAATCATTAAAACTTAAACCGTCTCCCTCCTGTACCGTAATAATGGATGGTACAAGGGTCGAGTGGTCCACTGATGTTACTTATCTCGGGATGTTGTTCGATGAGAAGCTCCTGTTCCGCTCGCACATAGAGAAAACCCTAGTTAAGTGCTCCGCCTTGGTTAGGTGTTTGTATCCGCTCATTTGCCGCAGATCCCGCCTCTCAAGGCAAAACAAACTGGCTGTTTACAAACAGATCATAGCCCCCGCGATCTTCTATGCCGCCCCGGTGTGGGAATCGTGCGCTCAGACCCACAGGAACAAAATCCAGGTTGCACAGAATAGAGTGTTGAGGATGATCCTAGATCGTCCATTCGACACAAGAATAGCAGACCTCCATCAAGAGGCAGAAATTCCCAAAGTAGATTCCAAAATTGATGATATGACAACTAAATTTATTCAAAAATGCAATCTTTCTGAACATGCTTTAATAAGCAATTTGTACATAGTAGGTTAAGTGTATATAGTAGAGTAGGTTAGTTTTAAGCTGTAAATAGTAGTATTAAGTAGTTTCTCTTCAAATTCTAAAAACAAAACAAACCAATCCCACCAAGGTGGTCGACCGTGTACTAAGTCTAGGACTAATTCTGTAAAACAAATTTTGAATTTTGCCCATACCTAAAGATGAAGAAAGCAATTAAATCACTTAGTAAAAATTTATATGGTAATCGTCCAAGTTAAACTAAAATAAAGATCATTTAAACTAAACTAAACTAACTGGTATCAGCTCATTTTCGCGTGGTCAGCAATAGCAGCAGTAGGTCGTGGCAAAGGAGGTGCCAATCGTCATCGCAAATTCTTCGAGATAACCACCATCCGTCGTCTGGCTCGCTGTGGCAGTGTCTGACGTATCTCCGGTCTGATCTACGAGGTGTGCTGAAGGTGTTCGTGGAAAATGAGGTCCGTGATGCTGTCACCTACTCTAAACACGCCAAGCGTAAGTGGCCATGGATGTCCTCTTCAATAAAACGGCCCTTTTCAGGGCCATCAAGCTTACATCAGTAAAGAGTTGGAATAGAATTTATCTGTGCTTGTTTGTCCATATTCAGAACAACAAGCCCCCAACGACCACACAAACTTGGAAGCAGGGGTGCAATTGATTTGGATTGATTCTCGTAATCAACTTTCTTTTTGAAAAAGATTACTACAAATTCGGATCGCCTACAATTCAAAAACGGAAAGAGTTGAGATAATAGATATTTCAGGCATAACATTTGATAACGGCACAAAAGCATTTGTAAACAAACCTTCTAAGGCCCTTTACACGCGAACCAAAGTACGCCCACGCAAACCAACAACATCATTCGCGTGTAAAGGGCCTTAGAATGTTTGTTTACAAATGCTTTTGTGCCGTTATCAAATGTTATGCCTGATTTGATCAATTAAAAAACTTAATGCTCTTCACATTTATTCCGTCCACTAGCGGTCCTACGTCAAGTTTCCGTTCGTGCCCCTAGGCACAGACCCTTCTACTTTTTGGCCACGGAATTCTGCTTCATGTGCCGGTTCGGATGTTTACTGGCTTTGTACGACTTGCATCCTTCCCTGGCAAGGAGTTTCCGCACCGTTTGAAAGTTGGCGTTGTACCTTCTGGTCACATTTCGGGTCGAAAGACCTCAACATCTTGCTGACGATCCACCCGATTTTCCAGGTGTTTGTGCACAATATGTTTTCTTCTTTTGAGTTCCATTTGACGTTATTTCTGAACGCGATTGACTACTTTGATCAAATTTCCACCAGTTGTTCTCTATAGAAGTGTAAATCAACCACTGTCAAAGATTTTCGATTCCCAACACTAGAGGCGTGCTAGCGGCGCACGAGGGGCGTACCAATTTACTTTTAGTCAGCCTTTATTAAACAAATTTGCCGAAGACTGTTACCTTCTATATATTCTGGTCATAAGAAAGCATAGGAAATTCTGGAAATTCACTTGAACGCTAACACCGTGGAGTGAGAAAATTCTGAACTTCTGTCCACAAATCGAAAGTCCTTAACCTACTGAATAAATTTGCCGAAAACTGTAATCTTCTATTAGGTCAGCATCATTCCGAGAAGAAACGAACAGCCACAACGCTTGTGTTACAAAAGTTGGTGCGAGTATTGAAACGTTAACATATTCTGAAGCTCTCCGAATTTCCCTGAGTTTATGTTAAATTTCCTGAATTTCTACGATGACCCCTGATCAAAATCCTTGAAGTTTTAAAAAGTCTAATGAAGCTAAAGATCAATCCATGAGCTTCAGCGAAGGTTCTCTTCTAAAAGATTCAGAAATTGGCAAATGTTCAACAATGTTTGATAAAGTTTTACAAAGTATTCTGAAGTTCTGAACTTGCTGAAGCTAGTTTAGTTCAACTAAAATATACACTTAAACAGTCAATACTCAACTATAAAATGGCTGAAGTTAGTTCTACCTTAGTGATGCGGAGAATCACGAAATGGTTGTCAAAAAGAATCCAACGATCGAGAGCTGCTAAAAGTGTTACTATTCTTAAACAATCTCCGTCGGCAGAGAAAGTATTATGGTCAATGTTAAAAATATTGTCATTTAAATCAACGAAAAAAGTCTTTTTTTTATATAGTTGAAGATGCTAATTTCAAATAACAGACAGAAATTAGTGGTTAATAAATTTATTAGTATATTTCTACAATGGTGGAACAGAGCATTTAGATTGGCACGAAATTGCGATGCAATAATAACATTTCCATAAGCAATTGAATCGACTGAAGAGAAATCATAGCACTCGAAAGTAAACAATACAACGAACGAACGAGCTTGAACGAACTGCTGAAGCAAGAATGTAAACAAGCTTTATAAGAGTCATGTGGGTAGGTGCACTCCCAACACCATGTACACGTTATTTATGGAGCAAAGGATGAACTTTTGACAATATGTACATGCAATTTGAGAGCAAAACAATTTGTGACATTGGGCAATTTTCAAGTTGTTTCCTGCTGACTTGCAAAATAAAATCGACAGGGTTCTACCATAGAGGTAACTCTAAGACCAGAAGGTCCCGAAGAAACGTGCTCAACTTTTTGGCTCAGCTCTGGTACCATCTTCGGTTCCAAGCTAATCGATGCACTCCTCGAAACATTGGAAAATCCACGAATCCCTCATTTCATCTGTCAAGCTTAAATAGCGAATCAAAACAAACATAGTGTAGTACTAGAATTTTGACTAGAATAGGGTACGTTAATCGATTTGCTTGGGACCAATAGGCTAGTCAAGTAGTGAGCCAATTTAAAATCGTTAGTTTCGTATTGATTGTTGGTTCTACTAGGTTCACTGAGCCTCTACACTTCTACACTAAAAAAATATTCAAATCTAAATAGATTAAAAGCTACGCTAAATCGCAACTCTTCTGACGCATAGGTCGGTATAAAGAGAGAGAATACTAACTTAGTATAAAAATTATTTATATGTGAATGTGTATTTTTTAGCCTTAATATGTATCGTGTATAAAGGCGATTTATTCATTGAGACACTAGCAGAGGTGTTTTTGTTTTGTTTTCTTTTATGGCTTGCAGATGGTGACATACAATTGCAGTGAAAATCATTTTACTATGTTATTATTTAGAAACTAATGCTTCTACAAAGTTTTGCTGTGCAGCATGTGTAGCTGTAATAAAGGCTGTTTATAGAGACTGTGAAGTGCTTCAGCGACGATGGTTGAGGAAAGCTAGTTTCATTCTGTTGAATTCTCGTCCTGCTTGTGCTCCTCCACGTTCTCATTTTCCTGCAATTCCAATACAAGTGTTGTAGCTGGCTGTATTCCTGAATTACGCTGGAGCGCACGTTCGATGAAATTCACCGATTCACTCCGTAAAGAAGGACCGGAAAATGCTTATCCATCAATGCTAGAGATGCCTTCAACCTGTCGTTTTGTGTTGGTTGGTCTTACTTCTTGGGGGATACTAGATCTAGCTTCAATCTGGTGATTCTTTTAGGAACATGTTTGTTGACTGTATACCTATAGGAAAAATAACCATTTTCGAAACAAATGAACATAGAATATAGATTTTTTTAATTCCGAAGAACATAGAATCCGAAACACAAATACTTACTTTTAAGTCATTCTTCTCAGTCGAGTGTAGTGATCAATGAACTTATTGTCTAATGGTGAGCATTACTCAACGCTACTAAATAAAAATTTCTGAATACTGACGAAAGAGGTGGAATACGTCTATCCATGATAAAAATGACATACCGTAGCAAGCGGCTGCATTTTTAAACAAAGTGATGAACTATGACTTGATATTCGGTGTCATGTATAAATTTAAATCTTAAACTGATTACTTTTAAATCATAGCGATGGGTACGTACAGAATAATCAAAAATGCTTAAATTTTATTCTTTTTTCTCTAATTTTGTCAACTGACTGGATGTGGAAACCCAACGTTGAGTATAATCAAATTTACCTACTTTTGGGTACAACTAACTTACTTTTGCGTTGAAAGCTAGTGGAGAATTCCATACGTATTGCACACAAGTAAATGAAAACTACTTTGACCCGCTAGTGCCGAGATGAGTGAAAAGAACTTACTTTTGGGTACTTTTTTCTTAATCCTTTAAATTTGTCGAACCTCTTAACGGAATCCCTTTATGAAGAGCTTTGAGTGGGTTGGTTTATTTCCTTTTAATTCCGTTATAATTGCTTATCTTTTGACAGATACGCGTATTTCGTCTACTACTTGCAGACTTCATCAGTGCCAAGTACTCAACACCACTGAAGAATCCATCTTTAATCTACGAGTTATATACTAATCAATAGGTACTAAAAATCAGCAGGCATCCACTGCCATGTCAAAATTTACCTAAACAGGTACCTAAATTCAGTCTCCAACAGGTAGAGGCATGCTACGATGTGTTGTTATGGGTAGCATGCTAAAGAGTCTCGAGTATCCGTTTCCTTGATCTCTATTAAGCAATGTTGATGGATTATGTTTAAATATTTCTAGACTTTCGGCTACGTCTAGTTTCCAAGGTGAAGATACAGTCCGCAGGATATTAATGTTTTCCTTAGTCAAATTGTGCCCCTTTTTAACGATATGTTCTGCAACCTTGGATTTAAATTCATAATGAAGCCCTTTATCCATCTCTTTGTTAGCCTTTTTTACCTCTGCGATGTGTTCCTTAAACCTTGTTTCCAAAGTCCTTTTCGTCTGACCAATGTAGATTTTATTGCAATCTGAACAAGAGATTTTGTAGACTCCGGCTTTCCCTAAGACATTTATTGAATCCTTAGTTGATCCTAACAGTGACTTCAGCTGATTTATCCTACTGCTGAATACTAAATCGAGGCCAAAACTTCTAAACTTTGAAATCAATTCACCGCTACCCGTTTTAAACCCTCAGTTACTGGTGTAAGAGTTGTCGAAATACGCCTAAAATGATCCCTTGTTCTTTTATCGATTACTGCTTGAATTGTTTTTTCTTGATACCCATTAAGTCTAGCGATTTCAAAAATGTGAGCTATTTCCTTTTGATTTGCCTGTATCGCTAAGAGGAAGAGTATGCATCCTGTGAACCATGTGGTGAAAAGCGGCCATTTTGTGTTGATGGGAATGGTTTGAAGTGCTTGGTATTACTCTCTTTGTGTTTGTTGGTTTCCTATAGATTTCGAAATTGAACGAAGACGTTTCCCTGATGATGAGAAGATCTAAGAAGGGGAGTTTACCGTCTCTCTCTTCTTCGTGAGTAAATTTGATGTCCTTGTGAACGTTGCTTATGGCCTCCAAAGTTTTTGATAAATCTTCCCTTTTGACGATGCTAAAGATGTCATCCACGTACCTATACCAACATTTGGGCAACAAATTTCTATCCTCCAGAGTATTTTCTAGGTTATCCATGAACAATTCACATAAAAATGGAGAAAGCGGATTTCCCATAGGAGCGCCTTTAGTTTGTTTGTAGAAATTTCCCCTGAAAATGAAATAATTTTCCTCCATACAAAGACGAGTAAGCTTGAGATATGACCGAACTTTGTTTTTCCAAGTAGAATCCTCACGTTGCTTCAGAAGCCAGTCCTCTAAAAGGCTGATGGCTTCCTTTACTGGTACACTCGGAAAAAGTGCTGTGACATCAAATGAAACCATGACTTCATCTTCCCGAATCTCTCCTGATGCCTGAAGCTGACTTGCGAATTCCTGTGTGCTGTTAACTGAGCGAGTGGAAAAGGGTTTAGGCATATTTTGAAATTCCTTCACTAGCCATTTGGCAAGCTTATGAGTGGGGGATCCTTCAGCCGAGATAATCTCCCTCATTTCGTTTCATGGTTTGTGAATCTTTGGTAAACCTTTGATCCTAGGTAGAATAGGGTTTGAAACTTTCAATTGATTCGTACTGTTGCCAATAAACGCCTTGCACTCTTTCAACGTTTTATCCACATGTTTAACTATAGATGGGAGCGGGTCAATCCTCAACTGTTTGTATGGGCCATTAGTAATTTTTTCCGTCATCCGATTGTCATAGTCCTCTTTGTCCAAAATCACTACTGCATTACCTTTGTCCGCTTTTTTGTGTAGAATACCGGCTTGTTTTTAGTTCTTTGAGAATTCGAATTTCCTCTTTTTCGGTTTTATTAAGTGAATGTCCCTTTCCGTTTTGTATTGTCTCTGAAATAATATTCCTGGCAGTCTCGTGTAATTGAATAGGAAGTGTGTGAGTGATTGCAGTCTCCATGTCAACGATGGTCTCTTCCACGTCAGGTTTTGAGGAGATCGCATATCCTAATCCCTTGTTGAGAAGTGTCAATTGTTCTTCTGAGGACTGCTGCGTCGAGCGATTCACCACAAAACCTTCGACGGATTGAACCACAGCTGTGTTAACTGAACTGTGTGATTTCTGGTCTCTCTGTTGAGTTGTGTAATTCAAATAGTATTGTAGTGACCTCAACTTTTTTCTTACCGTGTACAAAACTTGCTGACCTTTAACACATGTAAGTTGAACGTTTATAAAATTTGCAGCACTTCTAGACAGTTTTCAGATCTTCTACGCAGTTCAATTGATGTCTACAAAGTTTTGGAAAGTTTCTTGAAAATCTATGAAGATCCTTGAAATTCTACAACGTTCGCTTTACTTTTACGATCAAATGATGTTCTAACGAATTGCCTTTGACTTCTATGAAGGTCCCAGAACTTCTAGGTGAGTATGTGAGTTTCATAAATCGGATATGCTGAACTCCATGCCCCACCCACAGATTTTAAAAGTAGCGGTGAAAACGTGCGAAAACATCTCGTCGATCTCGTTGAATTTTTTTTTGTAAATGCGCAAAACTGAGAGCACGCCACCTAAACAAAAATCCTGAGAACGGCTCTGATTGTAAGGTATTTGACACTTTTTCTGGAACCAATGTTCACCTTGTTGGGCTCCAAAATGGCGCCGGGTATCGATTTTCGGCAACTACACGTCGATACCGTTCCGAAAATACCCATCACTAGAAATCACTTACTTGCAAACACAAAGTTCAGCAACAAGATCCAAGCTTCTTACTTCAAGTCAGATACTCACTTCCATCGTGTGAAGTCGTCTACCTTGGTCTGACCCTTGATAGCAAGTTGCTGTTCCGTTTCACATCAGTGTAACATATTAATTAGTTAACTATATCCACCGGAAGTCCTCCCATTCCCTTAAAAACAAGCTTTCTATACATAAGCAAATCATCCTTCCCACATTTGAGTACGGTATGCCGATCTGGCAAAGCTGTGCTAAGTACCATCACCTCAAACTCCAGAACAAGATCCGTAGGATGATCCTCAACAGCCCCCGCGAACTCGAAATTCTGAGATCCATCGCCACTGACAATGGTGGTGCGCAGAACGTCCATAATGGAAAGGTTCAGAGACGTCTGTAAGAGGTCAAACCATCAGATCATTAGGGATCTTGCTCATTAGGTTAGGGTATTTGTAGTTAAGTAGGTTATCATTGTTTATCAATTCAATCAAATTATGCCTCTGAAGCGAACACATGTAACAACTTACGAAACCATGAATCAAAGATGAATAATTCTTCCGGTTAAATAAATTGAAATGTTACAACAAATGTATCATTTTCATGTTCAACCGAAGCTTCAACTTTTGGGTAAGCCGATCACTCATTCTATGTCTTTCAAATATCTCGGGGTCTGGTTCGATTCCAAATGCATCTGGAGATCCCACATTGAGTATCTGAGACGAAGATGCCAACTAAGGATCAATTTCCTTCGATCAATTACCGGAACGTGGTGGGGAGCCCATCCACAAGATCTTCTGACGTTGTAGCGGACAACGATTTTATCGGTTTTAGAGTACGGTAGGTTTTGCTTCCAGTCGGCGTCTAAAACGCACATCATCAAACTGGAACGGATTCAGTATCGCTGTCTTCGTATTGCGTTATGAGTTTCGAAGTGCTGGCGGGCATGTTGCCACTATCCGTCCGTTTTTCAGAGTTATCTCTGAGGCTCCTCACCCGTTGCGAAGTAATGAACCAACTGGTGATCGAAAACTTTGAGAAGCTTCTAGAGCTAAATCCTCAAACATGTTATATGACTTTGTACTACCTATATTTAACACAGGATGTCAGCCCTTCAAGAAATATTCCCAATCGTGTAGTCTTCTCCGATTTCGGCAATTCAGTGAATTTTGATTTATCTATGACGCAGGAAATCCGCGGAATTCCAGAGCATCATCGTCCTATGATTGCTCCGTCATTATACGCTGCAAAGTTTGGCCATGTTGATTCTGCAAGATCGTTTTTCACAGATGGATCTCTAATAGAGGAGTCCGCTGGTTTTGGTGTATTTAATGAATTTCATAGCGCCTCTCGAAAACTTGAAGCTCCTTGTTCTGTGTATGTGGCTGAACTGGCAGCAATTTACTACACTTTGGAAACTATTGCTTCACTTCTTCCACACCACTACTTTATTTTTACGGATAGTCTCAGTTCTGTCGAGGCTATACGTTCCATTAGGCCGGTAAAGCACTTCTCGTATTTTCTCTTGAAAATACGAGAGCTGCTTAGTGCTTTATACGTGCGCTCTTTCATCATCACCTTCGCGTGGGTCCCTTCGCATTGCTCAATTTTGGGCAATGAGAAGGCGGATTCACTTGCGAAGGTGGGCGCTATGGAAGGCGACATTTATGATCGACAAATCGCCTATAGTGAATTTTTCTCTATTTATCGTCAGCAGTCACTCGTTAGCTGGCAACATCAATGGAGTGAAGGGAGCTTGGGACGATGGCTACATTCAATTATCCCTAAGTTTGCATGGTTCAAAGGGTTTTTTTTTATTATTAATTTATTTGATAAGGCTCAACCGAATTAACTTTACAGAGCTGAGGATTCTTGGTCACTATACAATACATCTTAAAAATATAGTCAAAAGGTACAACACAATAAACACTTTATCTTCCGCTATCCAAAAAGCCTCCTCCATCACAACTGGAGCCGCTTCCAGTAGTTTCATTGTATGGCAAATTATTGTACGCCAACGAGGGTCAGAGCGCGTCCATTGCAGCAATGGACGCAAAACGTGGTCAGCACTCACACACTCATCACGAAACGGTTGCTTTTCAAAGTCGACGACGCATCGACCGAAAGAACTGCTGATGAAGAACAATGAGGAGGACCACACAATGGTTGCTGCCGAGAAAACAGACGATAGCGTGGCACACATCGAGAGTGGCCTGCTTTTGTCGACAGCCGAGTGAACACTGGTTCAAAGGGTTGGACTACGCGTGATGTCTCGTCTCATGTCCAATCACTATTGTCTGAGCGCTCACTTGTTCTGTGTGGGTTTGGGAGACAGCAATCTCTGTGAATGTGGACAAGGTTACCAGGACGCTGATCACATCCTTTGGTCTTGTGCGGAGTATCGTGGAGTCAGATCACATTTTTATGATTCCCTTCGGGCTCGAGGTAGACAACCTAATGTTCCAGTTCGGGATATTTTGGCTAGACGTGATCTGGAGTTTATGAAACTCATATATGTTTACTTTAAGAATATTAACCTTAAATTGTTAGTTTGATTAACCTTGTGTTTAGTTTGTATTTTGTACGTGTGGGGTTTTTTTTCTTCAATGTTTGTTTTCAAGATAATTTCATGTTTTAGGATTAATTTATTATTTGTATCGTAAGCCACATTTCAAACCTCCTTCTTCCCTTTTCCCATCCAAAAAGCTGTGAATCCCCACTAACCTCGAGACAACCGCGAGTACTCGGTCCAGTTCCTTTAACTTGAAATATAAGACAGTAATAATGTATAACGGAAAGGATAACTCGGCTCTGTAAAGTTCATTCAATTGAGCCTGTACAAATAAAGTAATTAATAAAAAAAAACAAACAAATGTATCACGTTAATAGGTAGAAATAGATAGATAGTAGCAAAAGCCCAAATTCAAGCTTCTTTATACAGTGAGAGACAAAGTTCTGCATCATTGTGCCACGTGGGAATTGTACATAAAGCGTTCCATTTTTAACCTTCTACAAAAGAGCACAGATTCAAACGTATCTACAAAACCCGACCAGATTGGCCGTCGGTACGGAGACCATGCATAGTCTCTAGCAAAGCTTGGGTGGAGCATCACGATGGAGGTTCGCAATGCTAACATCGTGTTTCAGTCTTCCTACTCTGTATCTCATTGCATTCTCCCGTCCTCATCTCGCTGCAAAGCACGGTGATGTGACGATTTTCTTTTCAGCGTGGAACTTCGATTTCAACCACTTTCACCTTCGGGAGGAGATTGAGCTAGAGTTCGGACAAAATAGTAAAAGCTCTGCAGCTCATCTTACGCTATCAGTTTCCCTGTTCTTCTAAAGCACTTTTATGTATTATGCTCTTGCAATGCTGGGTGACTTTCTAACATGCTCATATACTCCAAAACTTCCAGCGCTCAGGAGCACATCCAACGAGGAACGGTGGAATATACAACTTTAAGTTTAAAGCCTGAACCATCTGATCCAGTTTGTCCACTATGCTGCTCGGGGAAGGAATTTCTCATCGAATGCATCTCCTTTATATCCGAAACAAGCGAGTTCGCACATTCCGGTCTTGAAGGCCGGCGATGATGACGACGACGACGACCGAAGAATGTACGTGTGTGCAAGGAATTTCTCTCGGTTCGAAACACATCATCCACTTTAAGGGGGAGAACTCGTCCCGTCGCAAAGTGGAACCCAGCAGCGCAGCAACGATCGGAAGAACGTGAAAAACATCCGGACAATGTCGAAAATGTTTTTCGATTATATTACGACTCCAAGGAGTGAATCCGCGCACCGGAGGGGGTAACAGGAGACCGTGAAACGGAGCAGCCCGAGCAACATATCCTGTGTCGTCCTGCGAAAGCAACAGCACCAACAGCAGCAGCGCCAAAAGCAGAAGCGTGTTATTTTAATTCCATTTAAAAAGCTGGACCCTTCCGGAACATGAAACGGAGATGACTTCATGGTGCGAGGGGCCACCAGAAAAGCATGTGTGAGTGTCGTTCACATATATGACTTATCATGTATCAAACGCTCAGCTGAGAGGACTCTTGGTTGCCTCGGAAGTGATTTCCAGCATAATGTTTAATGTTAAAAAAATATATGACAAGGATGGCTTGGAAATTCTGATCTTATGATGTTCGTAGACGAAAAAAAATTACTTTTGATTGTGTATACGATTTAGAATCACCTGAGCGGTGAAAAACGTTGTTGACTCGCATCAAGAAGCAGTAATGTGGAATAAATGTCCACCAAAGACGCGACAAGAGTGGAACAACTTCTACCCCTTGGTGCGGAACTAATGTCCAAACGTAAAGTGTTCTGCTCGTGGCTCGTCGGCCGTTGCACAACACTGATTTCATAGGAACTGCCTTAAGTGTAACTTGCCCCTAGTTCATGTCAATGGGAAAGCATATTAGTAACAGTAACAGTAACATTAACAGTAACAGTAACAACCAGAGTAATCGTAAGACTCGTCCGGTCATTGTGATCAAACCAAAAGAGTCCAAACAAGCTTGCGAAGATATTCGTAAGTTTTTGAAAACTCAGTTGGATCCAAAAACACACAAAATCAGTAATTTTAGGAATGGTAAAGATGGCTCTATTGTTGTTGAGTGTGCAACAGGAGCTAATCTAAATGATGTAAAAACTGGTATTGAAAGCAATCTGGGTGAAAAATATAAAGCTGTTGTTCCCACTTCGGTGCCAAGATTGAAAATAGTGGGCATGAGCGATCAGTTTTCCTCCGATGTCTTCATTGACTACTTAAAAAGTCAAAATGAAGACATCGCTATTAATGATGTTAAAGTTATGAAAATCCACGCTTCACTTAAACAAGTTTAGTGTTGTAATTGAAGTCGATGTCGATACGTATAAATGTTTGTTATGTGCGAAAAAAGTAAATGTATTGCAAAAATTGTGATAGATGCTCTAGGTGCAGCCAACAACACAAAGCGTCGGAGTGTACGTCAACTGTATTGAAAGGTATTAATTGTTTGAAAATGAATAAAGAACGAAAAATGAACTTGGACGTCAACCATGCCGCATTTAGCTCGGAATGTTTGCTCTATAAAAGACTTTTTGATCAGAAGAAAAGCAGCTTCCGTTTCAATGAATAGCAGCCAAGTTCCAGGAATGTGAAACAATTCAATTTTTTCATACTTGAATATTGCGGGGTTGTCAACAAACTACGTAGCATTACGTTAGATTGTTGAGGAAAAACGTCCTCTTTTAGATTTCTTATCTGAAACTCATATTGTAAAAACTGAAGCTTTTGATCAGTATAGTATTCCGGGATATATTGTTGCTGCTTGTTTATCACATTCCAGACACTCTGGCGGTGTTGCTATTTATGTCAATGAATCAGTTCAATTCAACCTTCGTAAAAACGAAATTATTGATGGCAACTGGTTCTTGGGCATTACAGTTGTACGTGGCATGAAGATGGGTAATTATGGTGTTTTGTAATATTCTCCCAGTTCTAGTGACAAGCGTTTTGTTGAAGTTTTAGAGAACTGGCTCGAGGCATTCCTTGGTTCTAGTAAATTAAATATATTGGCTAGTGATTTTAATATTAATTGGCGTGATAACCATAATTCGAATCATTTGAAGCGTTTAGCTGAGTTTTTTTTTAATTTGAAGTAAATGGTAAATGAGTATACGCGTATTTTCAGGAACAGTAGAACTTTAATTGACCACGTTTATTCCAATTTTGATTCCATTTGTTCAGTTACGGATACTGATTTGAAAATAACCGATCATGAGACTTTAGTGATTAATGTCTTAGACCATGTTAACGATAACGATAATTTTGTAAAATTGAAGTGCTGGAGAAAATATTCGAAGCAAGCTGTTTCAAATCTTGTTGAGAGAAGCCTGGATTTTCCATTCGCGGCCGGTAACTTAGATGAATCTACAGCTGTTCTTAATAACGCTTTGAAAACGTGTACTAATCAACTAGTTGAGCAAAAGTTTGTTTCTTTGAAGAACTCGAACAGCTGGTACAATTTGGATCTTTTGCGTCTTAAACGGAAAAGGGACAAATGGTACAAAAAGTTTTGTAGATCAAATAATGACAATCATTGGAATAGGTACACAATCGCGCGTAGTAAGTATTCACAATCGATAAAGAAAACTCGTTGTGAATATGTTAAAAGGAAGATAGATCAGCATCAAAACAACAGCAAAGAGTTATGGAAAATTTTGAAATCTTTATTAAAACCTAGTAATTGCAAACCGCGGTCCATAACTTTTAATGGCACATTAGAACAGTCAGAACAAGTTATTGCAGCTAAGTTTAATGATTATTTCGTAGATAGCGTTTCATTGATTAATCAATCTATTGAATTGGTCGATGGACCTGACGAAATAAAACAGCCAGTTAGTAGTTATAGATTTGAAGTTTTTCACCCAATTACATTAGATGAACTTAGAGTTATTTGTTTTTCATTAGGAAAATCGGCTGGAGTAGATAATGTTAATGCTAGAGTTATTCAAGATTGCTTTCATGTCATTGGCCACATTTTGCTAGACCTTATTAATGAATCATTACAAACTGGACATGTGCCACAAATTTGGAAGGAATCCTTAGTGGTCCCTATTCAAAAAGTTGCTGGAACGATTAAAGCCGAAGAGTTTCGTCCCATCAACATGTTGCACACATTAGAGAAAATTTTAGAACTTGTTGTTAAAGGCCAGCTGTTGGAGTATTTAAATAGTAATAGTTTGTTGATACCAGAACAATCGGGATATCGGGAAGGTCATTCTTGTGAAACCGCGTTGAATTTGGTATTAGCGAAGTGGAAAAATAACTTGGAGTGTAAAGATACGATTGTTGCTGTTTTTTTTTTGGATCTTAAACGCGCTTTTGAAACAATTTCTAGGCCCTTATTGTTAAGATCAATCAAGCGCTTTGGAATTACGAGTACTGCATATAAATGGTTTGAAAGCTATTTGTCTGACAGAACTCAACGGACTGTTTTTAATGATTCTGTTTCCAGTCCCGCGGGGAATAACCTTGGAGTCCCCCAGGGAAGTGTATTAGGGCCCCTGTTATTTATTATGTATATTAATGACTTGCGACGTGTTTTACGATTTTGCGACATTAATCTTTTTGCAGATGATACTGTGTTATTCATTGCAGCTAAGCATTTAGATGATGCCGTTTTACACTTGAATGAAGATTTGCGTTCTCGTAGTAGATGGTTGAAGTATAAGCAGTTAAAATTGAATACAAGTAAAACTGAATTTATGGTAATTTCGCGGAATCGAGTAAATGAGAACGTCTCTGTTGTAATTGATGATGAGACTATTGATCGCGTTCGGGAGATTAAATATCTAGGCGTGATTATTGATGACACACTTAAGTTCAACTCTCACATTGACAATGTCATCAAGAAAATTGCCAAGAAGTATGGAATTCTATGTCGACTGAAAAAAGATTTAACTATTGCCAGTAAAATACAGCTATACAAATCAAATCATCTCTCCTCATCTTGACTTTTGCCCTTCCATTTTATTTCTGGCCAATGCAACACAAATATCGAGATTACAGCGCTTGCAGAATAAAATAATGCGTTTGATTTTGAGATGTAATAGATTCACTTCCTCAACTTTGATGTTAGACGCCTTACAATGGTTGTCGGTGAAGCAATGAATTGTTTATTTGACTATGGTGTTCATTTTTAAAGTAGTTAACGGTTTGCTGCCTCGATATTTGTGTGATCGAATTGAAAGAGGAAGTGACTTTCATAGATATAATACTAGAAACGCGGTTGAAATAAAAACACCACATTTCTTGACTTGTGCTTCACAAAATTCATTATATTATAAAGGAATAAATGTTTTCAATTCGATGCCTAGACATATCAAACGTTTAGCAACACTTACAGAATTTAAAAGACACTGCATTTCACAAGTTAAAACTGTCTTTTGAACAGTTATCTACTCGGAAAAAAATCCGTTCCCGAAAACGGGAACGGACCGTGAACTAAAAATCACGGCCAGCTATCCAGAACAAAATTGTCTCAAATATACACCGTGAACTATGGTTCACGGCTGTGGTTCACGAATATGGGAACTCTTTTTTTCCCGTGTAGTGATTTTTTTTTATGAATTGACAAATTATGTATCTTGACGAAGTTATCTCTAACGGATTATTTTATATGGATAGCTGTCATAACGACTTTTTAATAATTATTGTAGCACTGCAAAACTATTTCTGTTCGCCACGAGGGTGATGATGGATTTTTAATATTTGATTTAATAGTAGATTAATTAAAAAAAAAAGTAGTCTACACAGGTTTAAGCCTCGCGCGCGTATTATGGATATAGAGGACTGAATTTAACATTTGATAAAAAAAAATATGCAATTTTGAAGCTTATTTGAAAGATACCTTGAGTTAGTAGTAAGTTTTCTGGCAAATGTTAGGGGTTCGTGAGCATTCCTAACATTGCTGAAAATTATGATAGCATCAGATTGCGGGGTTACTAGTGTAATAGGATGCTTTGTTGATTGTTCATTAACTCTTGATTGCTTGTAATACTTATGAATATTTTAGGTGGACAAAAAGGCGAACTAAGAGGTGGACGCCTGAGCTTTTCCACATTTATATCGCTGTGAAGCAACTGAAAAACTCTAGAGGGAATTTATATCTGTATCCGAAACCAGTTCGATTTTGTTTGCCAACCTGGTTAAAATGTCATATTCAATTATCTTAAAGATAAATCGTCCAGCTCAAACCTTTGTAGGGGTAAGAGGTGGAACCATCATCATCTTATAAATCCTGAAGGTTTATTAGAAGAGCTGAAATAAACAAAATCATCCTGTTTATCATTGACGTTGAAATCAGTACTTATCAGCACCCTGAGAAGGCATTCAAATGAAATATGAAATTATATTTATTTTAGGTTAGCACTTAGTGTTCCGCCAAGCCTTTACTAGTGCTTCGTGAAATTTTCAAGTTAAATAACAGAAATAAAGGTTTCCATCCTTATTGTACCTAGATTCAAGATTATGAATTCAAACAAAATTGAGGGACCATACATTGTTTCAACATCATTTTACTTTCAAATTTTAGTTACGATACGATAACTATAGTCATCCCAGTATTATTGGCCAGGTAGTCACTATTAGGGGTCAGTAAGTTCTGTGTGTTATTCAAATGGAAGTTGCCATAATACTGGGGTGACTGAAATTCATAAATCTCATGGATCTGTCCCCACCCAGGACACAACCCAAGTAACACTTTACGTTTTATGTAGGACTACAGGTCTACTATAAAAGTAGAAGGGTCTGTGCCTAGGGGCACGAACAGAAGCTTGACGTAGGACCGTAGGACAAATGTGAACATTTAGTTCTTTTAATTGATCATTTTTTATTTGTATGCGTATCAAATTTGAAGTATTTATTTCAAAGAGAAAGTGGATGAAGAGAATCCAAGGAACTGTCAACTTGAGTATTTTCGATTCATCTACCCGACTTTAAAAGGTGTATTTGATTTTTTTGTTATTTATGAATTTTTAAGTTTTGTGCATTTTGGTATTAAAGTGTATTCAATTCACCCCTCACAGGATTTCCTTCCGAATTATATGAATGGGGCGGGCGGAAAGTATCGTTTGTGCAGAATATGTAAAAAGGGAGGGACTTCGAGAGATTGAGCTCGTGAGAGCTAATTTTCTCACAAATTTGATTTTATTGGCTTTCTGGGGACTGAATATACACAGGGTGTCTACTCAATCCAAGGAATCAAATTCCCTGAGTTTTCCAGGTTTTTCCAGGTCGGATGAAAAAAATTCCAGGTGCATACAAATTATACACATTATTATTTTATCTATTTATCCATCTGGAATCCCTTTTATGTACTTATTGATTTATGTTATTTTCGATTGTTTAAAATATGGGCGTTGGTAGTTATAAGTCGGCACAGAAAAAAAGTTATTGAATATTACAGCAGAACAGATGCACATAGGTTGTTTAATATTAATTTCTACAATTTATGTTTAGTAAATGCACCAATAGTGGAGGTACGTACTGGATGCAGATTTTAAAACGAAAATTGTTGTAGTGTAAATATTTAATATCCACTTGTCGATTCATTTGTTAGTGAGGAAATGTTTGAATTATTGGCAGCGGGGAAATTTTAAATTTCTATACAAAGATTTTATTTGAAATATTAAACTGCCATTCGAGCCACCCGCATATCGAAAACACAGAAGTAGTCGTACATCAAGATCCAAAAACAAGAGAAAACGAAAACTGTCTTCACCAGTTTCGTCTCACACACAGGTACAGTCGGATTTCGCTTGTTGGGCGAACTTTAAGTGGGCTAAGTTTCAGTTGGGCTCCCAAGCCAAACGTCACTTCTAACAGTGCTGATTCCTTTTCGAAATTTCGACCGGCCTCATGCAAAAACCGGCAAACGAGTGGAGTAATGATACAGATTATTTCAATGCGATACAACGAGTTGCTTCCTTGATGGTTGTCAACGATATGGCTGAATGAGGGGTGAAGCTAATTTCTGACTTATCAAGAAATCCATCCGAGGCCTAGTTCAACAGCAATATTTGCTTCTAAGGATAGAAGAGCATCGAAAAGAGTACCCTGATAAATCGTAGAATATTTTAAAATGAAATATAATCATTACAATCCAATGACATTTGTGTGAATATATCTGACATTGTATATTGCACCAAAAGAGTAGGGAAGAGAATGGTAGTACTCGCTTTACAACTGCTCTTATGAGATTAAGCAAATGATTTTGAATAACCCATCCGACCAAATCGAGAGATTTTAGTCTTTATCTTTACTTTCATTGATATAAGTGAGCGCTGGAAAGCATACAGTAAGCCCACCCCCCCAAATCTAACTACGCCTATTAAATGGAGCACATGTTTTTGAATACATCTGAACATACCAACTTGACAAGATCAGAAACACTGAAGTTATTGCAGTTTGAGGTATAGTTAGCCCCCCTCTTCATCTTTTAATATGCCTATGAAATTGAAAAATTATTTTTGAATAATTCACCATTGTACTAAATCGATAAGATAATAAACTCCGAAGTTATTTCAGTTTGAAACTTTACTTCTATTGATATGAGTGAAACCCCCCCCCCCCCACCCCATCCCCCCTCCGACTACGCGTATGAGGTAGATCTATTGTTTTTGAATATTTCATCTGAACATACCAAAACGATAAAATAATTAACTTCGAATTTGGAGCCTGACTTTCATTGGTACACCGGCAGTGTTGGCAGAAAAAGGGATTTTTAGCATTTAATTCGAAACATTGATCTTTGAACAGCTATAACTTTTTTTAGGGGCATTCTAGTACAAAACATTTTTAAGCAAAGTTGTTAGGCACTTCCTGGGCTATACTTTAACGTTTTTAGATGCGTGATTTGTGGTCCCTAGTAATAAAGATGCAAAAAAGTAGGTTTTCCCCGAGGGGGGCGACACATCTAAATCTCAATTCTAGATGCTCAAAAAATCTCACACTAGCGAATCAATCTTTGAAAAATCATCTTTAATTTCTCGCATCTACTTGCATCGTGCTTCATTTTTTTGCAGGAAATCTTCAAAATCGACATAAATCTTCCTTGTATCTACTCAGCGTGCGTGCAGCTAGCCACAGCAAAACACAATCTTTTCTGCATCGTAGATAGAGTCGTCCCCCTCGGTTATCCCATACTTATTTCCATACAAATTTCAAATGCAATGCGGAAAGCCGGGTTACAACCAATCGTTCCCAAATTTTGCACAGTTGTTTGGGACCCCAAATGGAACCAAAAAAACATTGTTCTGAAAAAATAATCATGTTGACACATCCTACTGTCTATACTATTTCGATAAAACGATATATCAAAATATGATAACAATATGCTTTCAAAAACAAAATATCATTTTGATAATATGTTTGAGTCCAACTCGGTTTGGAAGATCAAGACAGAATAATCATGGTTTCACATGTCTAAAATCTCTTATGGTCCGTTTAGACTATCTGATTTCTTGGTCTGATTTTGACCGCCGCCATAATGAAAAATCTGCTCGAATTTACCTGTTTGCTAGTGTTCACACTGCTTGCACATGTCGAAAGAACTGTCAATTTAGATTTCAAAACAAAACTGTATCAGGAATCAAAAGTAAATACTTCCATCATGAATTACCGGAAAATTCTCTTGTTTCGGTAGACGTATTTGCTTTTATTATTTCGAATAAAATGAGAAAGAGAAGGTGACCTTTGTGGAGTAAGAAATGGTTGCTCAGGAGGAACACTGACAGGGATCTTGTGCTCACCGGCTCATCTTGTGCTTCAAGAGCTGTGATATGAAGATGGATTTCAAAACTTCGCCAGGATGTCGATACCAACTTTAGACAAGCTAGTGGGAAAAGTTCTCACTAGATATACATGATTCCTTGAGTTCTGGAAATTTCTGTTAACAACTCAATTCTGCAAGGTCTTCAAACCTTCTGACGTCCCTGAAGTTTTGTTTCTGTTCTCCGGTAAAATTTCTTTAAAGATCAACAATCTTTGAAGATCAACAATCTTTGAAGATCAACGATTATCTCTGATGTTCACAAAATTTCTAATAATCTACAAACTTCTCGAAAGTTCTGTAATTTTCTCTGCAGATTTTCATGATTCAATGAATATCTGCAAATATATCTGAACATCTATACAACTTTCTAAAGAATTAAAAGAATTTTTGAGCTTTCCGGAAGTTTTAGAAAGTATTTTGAAGTTTTTTTCTAATTTTTCTGAAGCTGTGCAAATATTACTAAAGATCAGCGAACTTACCTGAAGTTCTGTAAATGTCTTTCAAAATCCAAGAACCACAGTAAAATTCAGAAAATTTATTTAAACATCTGCTAATTTTTGAGTAGATTTACGATCTAACCTCTGAACTTTTCTGAAAATCCTAAAATTTATTTCAAATTCTGTAAAGTTTTCTGAAGTACTGTTTTTCTGCTCTAAAGATCTACGAACTGTCCTGAAGTTTCATATATTTCACAGTAGATCTCCGAACTTTTCTAAAGTTCTTTAAATTTCTTTGTGGATTCTTGATCTAAAGATCGGTGAACTTTCCCGAAGATCTGTGAGTTTTACTGAAGTTTTGCAAATTTTTCTAAAAACGTACGAACTTTTTGACGTTCTACAGACTTCTCTTAAGGTCTACGGACTTCTCTGAAGTTCTTTAGATCTATCTATTTCCGACTTCCATGGAGTTCTGCAAAATATTGTACTTTTGTACTTCGCGGCGATTTGTTTTTGTAATTTAGGTGCTTTTTTGACATTTAACGAATTTTTCTGAAGATCTCACATATGTGTGAAACTGTGAAACTTTCTGTCAAATTCCTGCAAATATCTTTAAAGTTCTATAAAGTTGTCTTAAGCTCCGTAGTTCTATTCCCAAGATCTACAAAAAAAAACTTGAGGCTCAATAAATTTCTCAGTAGATCTGCAAACTTCTCCGATGTTTTGTAAATTCCTCTCGGGTTACCCTGAAGATTTGAAAATTTCATTGAAGATTACCTAAAGTTGTCAAAATTTATCTGAAAATATTTGAGCTTCTTTGAAGTTTTAAATGTCTCTCTCAAGATCTACAAATTTTCCTGAAATCGTGTATTTTTTAAATTGCCGAACTTCCCTGAAGTTCTGCAATTTTAACTGAAGATCCATTAACATTCCTGAGATTCGTGTGTTTTTTTCAGGAGTCCTGTAATGTTTTTCAAAGTTCTGTAGCTTTGTTCTGAAGATCTACGAACTTTTCTGATGTTGAATAATGTTTCGAGGATCTCCAAACTTCTGTGAAATACTTTATATTTCACTGTAGATTCTTGGACTTGTCTGAAGTTATGCGAATTTCCCTGAAGATTTACAAAATTTCGCTTATAGTTTTACAAATTGATTTGAAATTATCTTTTGCTTGTTTGAAGTTTTGAAAATTTCTTTGAACATTTATCTGAAGATCTACGACCTCTCTTGTGATTTTGTTTTTTATGAATTTCTGTTAATTACTTTTAATTTATGTGTAGTTCTGTTCTCAAGATCTACGAACTACCCTGAAGCTCAACAAATTTCTCAGTAGCTCAAAAAAATTCTGAAGCTCAAAAAAATTCTATGTAGGCTCTCAGACCTGCTGTCTGGCATGCTTATTCTTATACAATACATGCTTCGTATGCTTCCTTTTGACGGTTGCCAGTCTCTCTTTTTCGGCTGTTTCCTTTTTACGACAATTTTGATCCTCCACATACAAATCAGCGAAGAGCAGCGTGACAAGACTCTCTGAATGAACTTGTCTCGTTCGCACACATTGTCTTAGCTGTCAGATGCTTGTCAAGTTCAGTGTCCTTAAGAAACGTTTCGAGAAACTGAACGAAAAACTTCTTTTGAATTACGAATGAAGTGATAATTGGAAAATTCCCTGAGTGGAACCAAAATTCCCTGAATATTCCAGGTTTTTCCAGAAAAAATAAAATTCCCTGTAAATTCCCGGTTTTTCCAGGTAGTAGACACCCTGATACACCCAAAGCAAATTATTCCCACTTCTCTCAATTTCTATAACACTTCCTACCAGCGTGTTCTGGAAAATGGTCGGAAGATGATTAATCTTACCAATACATTCGGGCCTACAATTCCACACCTTCTATAGAGACCCGGTTGAGCCTTGATAACTAGCTGCTTGCGGGAACTGATGACCTTGACAAATGTCCAAATAATGCTCTTAACAAATTTATGGTGGTCCTGAAAAGGACCGTTTTGTTGTGATGGTTGAGTAATGCTGAGCTGAGCACGACGAGCTATTAATTCCGATCCTAGCCTAGCGGTTGGACTTCTTCCTCCTTCTCTATGGTTGCTCATATGAGCTCTGCAGCTCGCTGCTTGCAGGCAGCCTTTCGGTATTGTTGTTGTTGAAAGCACTCCTGCTGCTGCTACTGCTGCTGCTGCTGCTACTACTGCTGCTGCTGGACTGGACACCACCACTTACGGTGATTGAATGAGCACCGTTCAATGGGACCACATCAAATTCGATTTTTAAGTCTGTGTTAGGGAATGCACTGTTTTTAGACATTCGGTGATGATTTTGATCACCATTGCAACAGTTGGACATTTGGTATTTTTTAATAGTGACCTATTGAAAATTAGCTCAGTGTTCATTTTAGCAGATTGGTAGATACATTTCCAATCGTTTGGCTTGTTTAGAATTAGAATCTATCTGCTATTGGTCGAAACCTGAACTCTTTTCGTAATGCTGTGCATTTCGGTTTTTTGAAATTGCGTGGATTCTATAGATCCTGTGGAGATCTATCTAGCCCTGATGTATGTGTTGGTAGAGGGAAAAATGTCGATGTCTTAACACTCGAAAGCAATTTTGGGAAATATGAAGTAAAACAAATCCTAGCTAGTTCTGCATGATGATTTTGTTTGATTTTATTTATTTGTAAAGTCGCTGGCGATTTGTTTTTTTTTTTTATGATAACTCCTTACTTGAAAACAGGCAAAAACTCACAAACAGGCTGCTTTTTCATGGTATACAGTGTGATAATTCAATAATCAATAAATTATCTCAACATTTAGTGGCAAACCATTCATAAATTTTGGTAACATACAAAAAAATCTACAATCCAAATTTAATTTCATATGTAAGCGCCGATTGAAACAACCTTTTCGACGTCACTACAAGGGTTATTAATTAAACGAAAGAAACGAATCGTGCGGAATGAAAGCCGAGGAAAAACTAATTGCACCAATATATTCAGGCCTACAATTCCACACCTTCTATAGACAGGTTGAGCCTTGATAGCTAGCTGCTTGCGGGAACTGATGACCTTGACCAATTTCCAAATAATACTCTTTAACAAATTTTTGGTGGCCCTGAAAAGGACCATTTTGTAGTGATGGTTGAGCTGGGTGTTCAACACGGATGAGGCTGTCGAGCTGTATGTCGTTTGGAGCGAGGGTGACACGCTTGGCATAGATGATCGACCCGCAGCGGCTCACAAAGAGCTACTGATTCCGATCCATAGCATAGCGGTGCAGCTCCTTCCTCCTTTGATGGTTGCTTATGTGGGCTCTGCAGCTCGCTGCTTGCAGGCAGCCTTTCGTTGTCACTGGAGAACAATTTTCAACGCCACACGCCGAAAGCACTGCTACTGCTGATACTAATTTCGACGACCGAACACCACCACACAGTGGTGTGGTCGTTGGGAGCGTGTGGTTCTGAGTATGGCGATGAGTGTGCAAAATATTCCATCAAGCGTTGCCAGATATACCGATTTTCAAACTTGATACAGGTATTCAAATAAGGTTTCTCAGAATACCGATTTTTGAGTTAGAATACCGATTTATACCGATTATTAATAATCAAAATGATTACTGCCTGCCCACACTGAATTTTCAGAGAAAACTATTCCGAGAGACTTTTATCTTCCTCGCCGTTTTTGGTTACCAAGGAGTCGAGAAACAGCTGATGGCTCATCCCAGTATTTTCTGGAACTACTTTTATTCAGTGGAAATAAAGGGCCATAAAAACGTTAATTTTTGAACTTCCTGAAATTTATTTAATCTTCCCTTCGAAGTTCCTACCAACTTTCCCTAGGAATTTCCGTCCACCTTACCCTGTAAATTATTTTCCAATTCCTTCCGGAAAGCTATTTCGACTTCCCTTGGAAGTTTCTTCTGGCTTCGCTCGAAAGGTTTTTCCGTCTCCTCCCGTCAGTTTTTTCAACTTCTCCGGAACTTCAGAAATGCTTCCAGAGTTTTATTGCGGTTCCACTAGTTTTAGGAAAACATCAGGAATATTTCAGAAGTTCTGAAACTTCAGAATAGTTCAGACTTTTGAGTAGGTTCCGATAAATTAAAGACAGTTTCATATACTTCTGTTGAAATCCGAGAACCTGGGAATCTCAGGAAAGCCCAGAGAACTCCAATGAACTTAAGGAAACTGAAATATTTTGGAAACTTCACAAGCCCAAAGAACTTCAAAGAAATTTAATGGTTTTCAGGATAGTTCCATTTGTTTTAGGAGAATTGAGATAACTTTAGGGCAGCATTAGTACATATAAATTCAAAGAAATTTTTGAACCTTTAAATAAGTTACGAAAACTTCAGTTAAGATCCGAGAGGTTCATGAAAATTTTGGTAACTTAAGGGAAGTTACAGGAACATTAGAAAATTGTGAGAACATTTTAAGGGAAGTTCTGTGTTTTTTATCGGCAGTTTCGAGAACTTAAAAAAATATCGGGAAGTTCAGAGAACTTTAATGCTGATGTTCATTAATTTGAAAAATAAATTGAAATCGCTAAAGAAGATCCAAGGACTTTTAAAGAAGTTAACACATTTTCCAGTAGTTCTATAAAAATCAGGGAAGTTACGAGTACTTAAAATTATTGAACTTCAATAAGAGCAACTTGTCTTCCATAAAAACCAATATTTACCCTAGTTCACTAAAAAATGCACCAAGCAAGATGAACAGGAATTCATAAATATCATCCTATCTTGGAAAATTCTTCGTAACAACAAAACTAATCGAAAATGAATCTGTTTAAAAAGCCTCATAAATATCCTCATCATTAAAGTGAAATAGTTACACACTTGGAAAATTTGATGTAAATTTAGGTGCTCTGAGACTGACATATACGAGCGTGAACATTGACATACAATTGATTCATAACAGACGCAAAATTCATCTCAATCAAACGTACTTTTCGTCAAGTAACGAACTTTTCAGTCTCAAAGCACTTAATTTTACTTTACCTGTTTGTTTACGTCTGATCCTTTTTGTCAAAGATGGATTCCGTCACGTGTAAAATTAGTTATTTCTAAGTGTGTACAAAAATGATCAAAGCTTTTACCATATTGTGGCCAAGTTTTAGGTGCCAGATTAAATCGAAAAAAATAAGTCCGCCTTCGGAAAACGTTGATTTAACAAATTATTTTTTAATTGAGGAAATAGACCAACCATTTTTTTGTTATATTAATCACTTCATTCAGTCGATTTATTGTGATGATTTTCGTAGTCGCTATTAAAGACTGACTAAAAGTAAATGGGTACGCCCCTCGTGCGCCGCTAGCACGCCTCTAGTTTTGGGAATCAAAAATCTTTGACAGTGGTTTGTTTACACTTCTATAGAAACTGGTGCAAGTTTGATCAAAGTAGTCGATCGCGTTCCGAAATAACATCAAATGGAACTCGAAAGAAGAAGAAATATTTTGCACAATCACTAAAATATTGTGCACCTGGAAATTCCGTTCCAAGTGCTGCAGATGCCGAAAACAACAGTTTGTCGAGTGCTTAAAACCTACAAGGAAACCCTGAGTGTGAGCAAAGTGTGTAGGTGCGTTAAAGCCAACCCCGGTCTTTCGATCCGAGATGTGGCCATAAGGTATCCCGCCATCTTTCAAACGGTGCGGAACATCCTTGCCAGGGAAGGATACAGTTGTACATAACCAGTAAAAAACCTGCGAACCGGCACATGAAGCAGAATTCCGTGGCCAAAAAGCGTGCAAGACTCTTGTACGACCGTGTTTTGAAGAAACACAAGGGCTGTACTTTGATCGATGACGAAATATACGTCAAACTTGATTTTAAGCAGCTTCCCGGTCAAAAGTTTTACATCGCGACTGGTCGTGGGGATGTGCCGGGAAGATTCGAGTTCGTGTTTGCCGACAAGTTCGCGAAGAAGGCCATGATTTGGCAAGCGATTTGCAGTTGTGGCCTGAAACCGGAACCATTCATCACATCCTCGACGATGACATCTCAATTTTACATCGAAGAACAGTATGGAACAGTGCTGTAAAATCATTTGAACATTTTTCATGAAACTGAGAAAAGTAGCATTCGGACCTCCTTCGAATGGGTAATATCAGTTGCTTACTCATTTGACGAAGGCATGGATCATTCTCGTTTGAGAAACGCTATATATCATTCAATTGAGTGTAACCTACACATAAACGGAGCTCTGGTCGACATTCCGGCGAAAAAGCTAAGCCAACCCGACACCAACCTGACTTCTACCAAACCCCAACCCGATGTTGACCCGACATGGACCCAACATAAACCAAAAATTGACCCGACAACAACACGACATTGGGTCAACATCGACCTTAAATTAGCCATACATTAATCCGACATCGGGTCGAATTGTCTGTTCGGTTCCATTTTGCTGGGTTTCTTCAATACTCCACTGTCGTATATCAAATGATAGTGAGTGACTCAATTGACAGTGACAATGAGCTTCGAATGAGAAAAAGGCTCTGCAAATTTTGGTCATGTGAGAATTCGTTTACACAGAATTGATTGAACGGTTGGATTGGTTCACCTTCAATTGAATGATATGAAAATTTACAGCACTGTCGAAGAATGCCTGAAATAGCGTGTATTGCCGTTCATCCGCAAGCATAGGGGCAAAGTCATCTTTTGGCCCGATTTGGCCAGCTGCCACTACTCCAAGGTGGTTCTGAAGTGGTATGCTGCCAACAAGATCGATTTTGTCCCCAAGCTAATGAATCTTCCGAATTGCCCGGAATTTCGACCAATCGAAAAATACTGAGCAATTCCAAAGTAGCGACTTGGACGAAGCGGCGGGGCAGTCAAGGACATCCACCGAATGCGGGCAAAATGGAAGAAATGCGTGATTCCGTGTCCGTTTCCACTGTGCGGGCGCTGATGGGCTCCATCAAGAGGAAGGTTCGAGATTTCGGTCGAACTGGAGAAATGTAACCATCTATTGCTATAACTTTGTAGTTTTAATAAAAGTACTGTAAAGCAACCATTTACTTATAGTCAGTCTTTACTGCTCATTGATGAATTGATGAGAATTAAGTTATATAAATGAAATATTATGTAAAACGAAGATTGTAAACACAAATGGAATAATAGCGGTGGCATTGGGGAACTGCACAGCAAGACCGGCTTACTCTTTGAATATCCTAAAGATGGTGAACCAAACTGTCCATTGTATCTAATAGATGCCGCGTAACTACAAAAGAAAAACCTCTCGTGGAAGTTGGAGCCAGGAGCAGCTCAGCCTTGCGAAGGACGCAATCGATAGTGGAGTTTCTGTGAAGCGTGCCTCTAAGGCTTTTGGAATCCCAAAGAGCACACTACAATATCCAAGTGGCAAAATCAAAGCTAGGACCAAAAGAGACCGTCTTCACTTCAGACCAGGAAGCAGAACTGTTACAGCATTTACTTGACCTTGAAAGCCGATTCTGCAGGATTACGTTGGAAGACGCGAAAAAGCTAGCATTCGAACTCGCGGAAAAAATCGGCATTCCTCATCCTTTCAATGTGCAGAAGAAAAATGTCAGGGCGTGATTGGCTGACCAGATTTTTAAACCGAAATCCGAAAGTTTCATTCCGGAAGGCAGAAGCTGTATCAGCTGAAAGGGCTAGAACCTTCAACAAGGTATTGGTCAATGTCAATGAAAATAATCATTTGCTCTGGCCTGAGTAATGTTTTTCTTTTGCAAATCGGAAGACATTTCCCAGCGATTATGTTTTAGAAACGTACCATTTCAGGGTTTCACTTTGTTTCACCACATTGTGAATCCTTATTCCATCCAGTTGGAACTGCACAGATTTCAGGAGGAGTTTCTATTAATTCCAGCTTAAATATGTCCCGATGTTCATTAAGGTTCAATTTACTTTGGCTATTTGACACATAAAGTAAATTGAACCTATTAAAATCATTAAAAGTAAAGGTCTTTCCTAAGCCCCACGCCAGGAAAAGGTTTTATGATATGTCCATGCCTATACCTTATATTTGAGACACACTTGAACTAAGTCAACGCTGCCCAACGTGCGGCCCGTGGGCCAGACCGAGGGGGACGACTCTATCTACGATGCAGAAAAGATTGTGTTTTGCTGTGGCTAGCTGCACGCACGCTGAGTAGATAGAAGGAAGATTTATGTCGATTTTGAAGATTTCCTGTAAAAAGATGAAGCACAATGCAAGTAGATGCGAGAAATGAAAGATGATTTTTCGAAGATTGATTCGCTAGTGTGAGATTTTTTGAGCATCTAGAATTGAGATTTAGATGTGTCGCCCCCCTCGGGCCAGACATGGTATCTGGAGCAGTGCTGATAAAAATCATTTCTAGAGTAACATTTGAAATGGGCCTATGTCCAAAACGTAAACAAACCAGAAAATGAATTTTAAATTTTGGCCGCCTCTATTCAATTCATATTTAAGAAAATTGAAGTATTTTAGGCATTTATATTGTTCACAATAACAATAGTAACTGTATCTCAGTATAAAACATCCAAAATATGCGAAAACCTTTCAAAAATATATGAAAATCGATAACAATATAATTTCATAAATTAATAAGCCTTTTTTGTGAATCTTTCAATGGATTGGCCCTTTTTGTTAAGCCGTTGTGCTTGTCATCAGAAATGGTAGGCCCTTTGCTAAGCCTTTTCGCAACGTCAAATAAATTCAAAACAAATCATCGGCCCTGCCTCAAGCAGTAGGGCCTAGCTTTGGTTTGAAATTTTTCAATCATCGGCCTTTCTACGTCACTAGGCTTAACAATGAAATGAAATAAATTAATGGTTGGCCGTTTTAGCGTGCGGGCCTATAAATGAATCGAAAAATTTCGTCGATCGGCCGTTTCGAAAATCGAGTTATTTTTAATGATTTTTCTCGATTATGCGGAACTTTCTTACACGATTAGTAGCTATCAAGCGGTGCTAAAGAATGGTATCAAAACCCGATTTGTTTACGTTTTGGACATAGGCCCATTTTAAATGTTACTCTAGATTTCTTCTACACTCAACTTAGCTGAAAATGACGACAACCTCAACAGATAGACCAACTACCTGCATGAATTTGAATTTTGACATAACAACATTTTCTTGATCAAGGCAACCTCTGAATTTCAAAGTCAACATTTGTTTTTCTTCGTGGCTGGATTTTCATTATCGCCTCTGTTGTTGTCAGTATTAATATTCGTCTTCATCTTGGCGGGAATGATTTTGAGGATCAAATATAGCGCTGAAGTACGTGTCGTATTGGTTTTCACACACAGATCGATGGTAAATTATTGCCTCATGCTGAATTGATGATAATACCGAGGTTTTAGGCTCTGGAATCGACAATATTCAAAATAATCATTTTGCCAAAAATGAATTTGATTATTTTGCTTTTGAGGATCGCTTCTGATTTTGACAATTTTGGGTTGGATAATCGAGCACTGGTGAATATCAACAAACGCGTCGTTGATTTATAATGAACTCATTTGTTTATTCCGCTCGTACGTAACAGTGAAGATTTTCAAAACAAACCCAATGCATCTACACCTGTGTTGTAATGGTAAATGATAAAAACAGACACTGCTTTGGAGCTCACCAATGATAGAACTCTAGCCCAATTTTCGTCATCATTGTGGATTTTAGCCCAAAAACAAAGAGAAATAAAAAAAATGTTTATCTACACAGCCATTAATAAAAAACAAGTTTAAAAAGATTGTACAGGCCTGATCCAAGCCATAAAAATCGGTTCATTATAAACACCAGCTCAAAACCCTTATCACGGTCGTTAAGATTCCCTTTTCAAATTGATTCATTCCATCAATGTAAGATAAACATGAAGGCCCAGCGCTTTAAAGCTAGCTAACCAACTGCTTCACAGTTTCCATACAACTGGTCATCCTCAAGCACAAGTACGCTGGTAAGCATTCGGAATCTTCCCCCCCATTATCTCGCCTCGAGAGGAGAAGTTCCCCGACCTGACTTCGGCAGTTCTCGGAGATTGCTGCTAGATATGGCTGGCCTCGACATTCGAACTCAAACACAACATGCATAGGGAAGACGCCAGCAGCGACAACCACCTATGGAGCTAGAATAAGCTTTTTGTCGCCGGGAGGTTGGGGGAGCTGCAAAAGAAAAGAACCGAAAACCGGTCGGCCCCGTGTCCGTGTGTCGTCGTGCGGCATTCGTCGGTCGTCTTGAAGATCGGAACCAGCAAAACCACCGCGTGCCTTCGATTCGTCACGGTTCGGATTCGGTTACTCTCCACCCAGAGAGAAAGAAAGAGTGCGATAGCGACCAGGCTGGCATGATTGCGAAAAGCTGGTTCGATTTGGCAGTGGAGGCCCCCACCGGCCGATGGGAAGCTTGTTGCATTGGAAGCGGATGAAGGGTGGCCGAACGGGGGCTTACGAATTGCGCGCGATGGCTCACCGGTCCCGACTGGCGATGATGACGATCGCATCATCTTCGTCGTTATCATCGTTCGCAATCGCCGTGCTCTGTTCATTTCGCGAATGGTTGCTGACTTTAACTTGGGCTGATACACTAACTTTAGATTCGCATTGGGTAAATAGAATTTTAAAACTACGTAATTTATGCATAACCCCACAAACTTATAAACCTTCAAATCGCCACGTCTGGAAGGGAAATCCTGAATACTCATAAACCCTTCGCCCTGCCATAATCATTATCAGTTCCGACAAACTTTGCGGAACCGGCTGTGGGCCAGACAAAAGAAGTTTAAAGTTCCTTCCGCCTTCTCAATGAGGACCGAAGCGTAGTGGAAGAAACACGAAATTTCTATGATTGTATATCCTTTCTCGTTCTCGCTCATTTGCATCCGGGAAATTTAATTTTCCATAATTTATCGTACAATTTTCGCACTTGTGAAAGTGTTCCGGGGCGGCCAGGCTCATGCTTGAGCTCAGCGGCGGAAGAATGTTCGCCATCCTTTTTAAAATGCAAGGCACTTTGCAGCGGCACTATTTTCTTTTGACAGTTGCCCTCCCTTCCTACACAGTCCGCAGCGGGAGGGAAGTGGTGGATGGTGAATGGGGAAAATTTCCTTTCCTTCAGAAACGCTAGCTTTTCATCATCAAGAAGAGTATCCCCAACCGTGTTGGGTTGGAATGAACCTACGGAGAGTTTGGAGGAAAAACTTTCTCTTTCAGTATTACCTAGTGGGCGGGGTTGCTACGTTACTTTTCAGCCAGAAAGGCGTACTAAAGGATCGTTGCTCTAATTAAATTCTTGAACTTGCAGAATGTTCAGCTGGTTCCTGCTGGAGATTTTTTTTTTGACAGGACTACGTCTTTGATTTCTATATGGGGGTACACTTTGTGAAAACCGAAAATGGAACATGTAACAAATTAAGAAAGATTTTGAATGTGAATAACTCAGCTGCCCCTGGTTCAATTTCAATAATTTTATCACCAATCGATCAGAAATATAGCTAAGCATCGATAACAATGCTTCCGAATGTTGATTTTCAGCAAGAAACTATTGAAAAACTGGTAAATGTTCAGCATTATCCAAAACCGTCGAATTAACTAACAAATCCACCAATTACCTACATGCATATGCTGCTTCCCCAGCACAGTCGTCAGAGAGTAGTAAGTAGACGAAACAAGTCCAAGTGGCATTCGCCTCCGATCCTCCGATACGGAGGATGGAATTGCGTAATATTTTGCACACTCATCGCCATATTCAGAACCAAACGCAAATTCTTCGAGATAACCACCATCCGTAGTCTGGCTCGCCGTGGCGGTGTCTGACGTATCTCCGGTCTGATTTACGAGGTGTGCTGAAGGTGTTCCTGAAAAATGAGATCCGTGATGCTGTCACCTACACTAAACACACCAAGTGTAAGCGGCCATGGATGTCATCTACGTTTTGAAGAGACAGAGACGCACTCTGTTTGGTTTCGGAGGTTAAATCATCACCAACGTTGGCAACAAAACGGCTCTTTTCAGGGCCACCAAGCTTATTACAGTAAAAAGTAGGATTAGAATTCATCTGCCTGTTTATCCATATTCAGAACCAACGATAACACAAAATGCTCATGTAATCAAACTGGAAGCAGGGGTACAAATTATTTTGATCAACCTTGATCAACTTTGAATCACCACGGCCGGATATTTTCGATGGAAGAAGCAACAATCTAGCATCTAATTCGACGAAGACGGCAGGAAACATTTGTGAAGCCGAGTTATTTACGAAAGAGAGTGTCGATGAAGAGAATCGATCAATGTAGACAGGACCTATTGAAAAGTGACGCGAGATTTGTTTTCCGTACTGAGCTCCAATGCTACCGACGCCAGGGAGGCAGCTCCCACACCTGAACCAACCGAGGACCAACGGCTTTACTTCCCGAAGGAAGGCGCGATCAGAGATGTTATGCCTTAGAACATGCCGGTGAGATTGGACCCAGGCCTGCTGGGGTGAGAGGTAATCACGCTAACCACTGGCGCCGATATCTTTCAAAGTGATATCACGGCGAATGAGATCGACCCAAATTTGAGTTTAGTTATCTCAGAAATAAGAAATAAAGTGCAGGAACTAAGCGATGAGTAAATTTCCCTCATGTTTTCCCAGGATTTTCCAGGGAAAAATTCCCAAATTTGAGAAAAGTAAAGATTGGATTTTAGGGGTCTCATAGCCAGTCAGTAAAGGTATGGTATTACCAAGCCGGACGCGGCGTGTTCGATTCCCGGTCCGGTCGAGGGAATCTTTCAGGTTGGAAATTTTCTCAACTTCCCTGGGCATAGAGTATCATTGTGCTTGCCACACAATATACAAATTCATGCATTGGTATTGGCATCGAAAGCTCTCAATAAAGGGTGATACGGTCAAAATTTGGTCAATATCAACTTGACGTATTTCTTTCAATTTTGCATTTAAAAAACCTGAACACCCCTCATTTTGAAGGTGTGTGTGTGTAGAATGTTGCTCCTATTTTGATTTTGGAATTCACTCTTCAGTTGTCAAAATGCCGTCCAAGCAAGAAGAGCAGCGTATCAAAATTTTGCTCGCGCATCGCGAAAATCCGAGCTACTTGCACGCAAAGTTGGCAAAATCGCTGAAAGTTGCCAAATCAACCGTTACAAATGTAATTAAAGTGTTTGGGGAACGTTTGTCGACAGCCAGGAAGTCTGGATCGGGGGGAAATCGAAAACCGGAAGCCGCTGAGACGACAAAGAGAGTTGCCGGTAGTTTCAAGCGAAACCCTAACCTCTCTCTCCGAGATGCCGCAAATAAGCTGGGTGTATCGTCTACAACCGTGCATCGAGCCAAAAAACGAGCCGGACTATCGACTTACAAGAAGGTAGTGACTCCAAATCGCGATGATAAACAAAATACGACGGCCAAAGCGCGATCCCGGAGGCTGTACACGACGATGCTGACGAAGTTTGACTGCGTGGTAATGGACGACGAAACCTACGTCAAAGCCGACTACAAGCAGCTTCCGGGACAGGAGTTTTATACGGCAAAAGGAAGGGGAAAGGTAGCAGATGTTTTCAAGCACATGAAACTGTCAAAGTTCGCAAAGAAATATCTGGTTTGGCAAGCCATCTGTACCTGTGGCTTGAAAAGCAGCATTTTCATAGCTTCCGGGACTGTCAACCAAGAAATTTACGTGAAAGAGTGTTTGAATAAACGTCTGCTGCCTTTCCTGAAGAAACACGGTTGTTCCGTACTGTTTTGGCCGGATTTGGCATCTTGCCATTACGGTAAAAAGGCCATGGAGTGGTACGCCGCCAACAACGTGCAGGTGGTTCCCAAGGACAAGAACCCTCCCAACACGCCAGAGCTCCGCCCAATTGAGAAATACTGGGCTATTGTCAAGCGGAACCTAAAGAAGACCAAAAAAACTGCTAAGGGCGAGCAGCAGTTCAAGGCAAACTGGCTTTCTGCGGCGAAGAAGGTGGACAAGGTGGCTGTACAAAATCTGATGGCAGGGGTCAAGCCTAACTGAATATTTTTCCTGAATTTTATACTAATTGAACTTGAAAAAGAAATTTAATTTGATTTTTTAAATAAACGATTTCACCGATTTACACGCGTTTTCCCTTGACCAAATTTTGACCGTATCACCCTTTAAATACCTGTGGAAGTGGTATTAGAACACTAAAATGAGAGCACGAAATAAGCTAATATGCGCTAAGCAATAAGCTTGAAATGCAAACAAAAAGAAGAAGAAGATTGGATTCACTCAGTCTATTGGTACTACTCCGAGACTGAATAAAATTTTCGTCAATTTCCTCATTTTCTGACAGATTTTTTAGGTTTTCCACAGGAAACCATGAGACAAATTTACTCGTCAATGAGTTCCTGCACTTTTGGCGATTATGAGTGAACTAAACTCAAATTTGAGTCGTTCTCATTCACCGTGTAGGCAAAAGGAAAACAGCCAGTGTCACTACTTGATAGCAAATTACTCATAATGGGAGGAGTCTTTGTAGCTTTTATATCACTTGGTTGCACATCATTCTGCTTTAACCTGAAAATATATAAAAGAGCGCTGCTGTATGGCATTATGGCCATGGCACGAAGAACTGTCATAAGAAACCACGCTGCGACAAGTGTGCTATGGCCCACTCGACGGTGACCTGTGCTCAAGCTGATGACACCGACCCGAAGTGCGTGAATTGCGGCGGAACTCACCGTGCCACTACTCGGGACTGTCCCAAGCGAACGGAATTCATCACCATGAGGAAGAAGGTGGCTACTAGCAACCAGCCAGGCCGGCATCGAAATAAACGTGCACCACCAGCCATCACGGACGAACAATACCCGGAAATCCATCCTCGTCGTCTGGTCCCAAATGTTCCACCGCTACCTCTCAACAACAGTCGACGAGCCGCCCCCTCAGCTCAGCATCGCCTCACTGCTGCTGCAGCTCTGCCAAATCAAGCTTCTGCCTCGGCGCCTGGACTATCGTATGCCCGTGTTGCCTCAGGTGACTCAGTTGACGAATCTCCGATAACATCAGAGGAACTAGTAACGCTGGTTGCAGAGGTGATCGTCATTCTGCGCACCTGCAAGACTCGATCTGAACAGCTTCATGCTGCCTTGTCACTCGTCACCAAGTATGGACCGTGAAGCTATAAAAATTGCAAATTGGAGCGCTTGCTCACTGACGAACAAGCATAGAGAGCTACTCGATTTCCTCAACACCAAGGAGGTCGACATTGCTATCTCATCACCGAGACGCATTTGAAGCCCGAACTGAACATATTCCTTCCCGACTTTCGGCTCGTCTGACTTGATCGCACCTGCCCTGGAGGTGGAGGAGTGGCCATCGCTGCAAGACGGAACATCAGTTGCCGGCTGCTACCAAACTTCCAGCTGAAAACAATTGAAGCCATCGGAGTGGAGGTGAGCACATCACTTGGCCGAATCACCATCATCGCGGCCTACTGCCCCAAGCAAACCTACATCAGGGACGGGTCGTCAGTGGCCCTCTGCATAGACATCATCAAACTCACCCGGAGGAGCGGGAACTTTATCATCACTGGCGATCTGAACGCAAAACATCAAGCTTGGGGCAACGGTCGGAGCAATAGAAACGGCATCATCCTCAATGAAGACCTGCAAGAGGTCCACTATACCATCTTGGCCCCGGACTCTCCCACCCGGTTGAGTCGGTCTGGGGTCCATGCGACCATCGACATCTTCGTAAGCAACATGGGACACAACATCTCGCAACCTGTGGCATTCCAGGAGCTGAGCTCGGACCACTACCCTGTGGTGTCCGAAGTTGGATCCTCGGTAAACCGATTCGAAGCTTCCCGGCGCAACTACCATCGAGTCAACTGGGCGCAATATCAACACTGTGTCGACACAACCATCGACTACGATGTCCAACCGGGGAAGTCCGAAGATATTGACCGGTGTCTACAAACCATCGAGGAGGCGATTTCCCGGGCCAGGGAACAACACGTGCCAGTATCCAGACAAGTGAGTAACACTCTGAACCTTGACAGCCCTACCAAAGATCTCATTGGACTCCGTAACACCATTCGTAGGCAGTACCAGCGTACTGGCCTGCCTAACTTGAAGACCAATTGTAATCGATTAACAAAGATCATTCAGGCCAGGATGGTGGATCTCAGAAATAACGATTTTGCTAGTAAGATCTCTCCCAGATTGTGCTAAGCCCTTCAGGAAACTTACCAAAATTCTTAAAAACAAGCCTAGACCCATTCCCCCACTGACCCCACTGGATCGTCCCGGCGACCCAGTGGTTCATCTGATAACTCCTGAAGAGAAGGCTGCAGCGATAGGTCAACACTTCGTCAGCTCCCACAATCTCGGACAAAACATCGTCAGCCCTCATGAATCTGAGGTTGCTGAAAACGCAACCAATCTTCATCAGATTCCTAAAATTTTTCCAGAGGAATCCGAGATTACGGCTCACGAACTGTTGGCCTATATCAAATCATCTAAAAAAATGAAGGCTCCAGGTTTCGACAACATCCTGAATCTGGAACTCAAACACTTGAGTTCCAGATTCTACAACCATCTGGCACTGATTTTTAATCAATGCCTCAGACTTGGCTACTTCCCCTCGTGTTGGAAGTCAGCTAAAGTCATACACATCCGGAAACCTGGGAAGGATCCGTCCTCTCCTTCAAGTTATCGACCAATCAGCCTTCTCTCAGGGTTAACAAAACTGTTCGAAAGAGTACTGTACCACCGGCTCCTAACATCTGCCGATGAAAACAACTTGTTACTCGAGGAACAGTTTGGTTTTCGGAAAAGTCGTTCGACCGTCCACCAGCTGACTCGAGTAACAAACATTCTCAGACGGAACAAGTCTGTTTCGAAAACATCTGCCATGGCGTTGTTGGACGTTGAAAAAGCGTTCGACAATGTCTGGCATGATGGCCTGGTGTTCAAATTGCAGCAGTACAGTCTTCCAATCTTCCTAGTGAAGATCATAAACAACTTTCTATCAGACAGGACGTTCCGAGTCTCTCTGAATGACATCACATCGGATGCTTTCAACATCGGTGCCAGGGTTCCACAAGGAAGCATCCTTAGCCCCATCCTATTCAACCTGTTCACCTCCGATATGCCGGCTCTCCCTGATGGTGGATCGTTGTCTCTGTTCGCAGATGACACATCCATCGTCTACAAGGATAGGGTCATCGGAGCTCTGACTGCCAAACTTCAGAGAGGCCTGGACGTCCTGTCTGAATATTTCAACAGCTGGAAGATCAGTATCCACGCGGCAAAGACCCAGGTCATTATCTTTCCACACTCTAAATCTCCTAGACTTGTTCCGTCGGAGAATAACAAGATCTGCCTGAACGGCACAGTGGTGGAATGGTCCAAAGAGGTCGTGTACCTCGGGCTAACACTAGACAGCAAGCTTCTTTTCAGGGAGCACGTTGACAAAACAAAAACCAAGTGCAACATCTTGATAAGATCGTTGTATCCACTTATCAACAGGAAGTCAACCCTGTCCCTGAAAAATAAGCTTGCTGTCTACAAACAAATCATCCTTCCTGTAATCGAGTACGGTATGCCAATCTGGGAGAGTTGCGCAAAATGCCATCACCTTAAACTCCAAAGGATCCAGAACAAGATCCTTAGGATGGTCCTAAACAGTCCCCCGTGGACTAGAAATTCTGAGATCCACCTCCTGGCTGGAATTCAGACATTAGAAGAACGGAGAGTATTCATCCTGGAAAGGTTCAGAGACACCTGTCTGAGATCAAATCATCAGATCATACGTGATCTAGCACGTTAGGTTAAGTTATACTCGTAGTTAGGTAGGTTATCAATTTTTTCAATTCAAATAAAACACATCCCCAAAGGGGTATTCTAGTATACTAGTTGAAAAACGCAAATATTAAATTAGAATATCAAATTAAACAAAGATGAAGAGCCAAGTAGGCTCATCAATTAAAATGATAACTCAATGTACTACCATAATCAACAGAAATAAAAATAATTTTACTTCTACTGGTGCGGTGACAACGGCATGTGCGCTAACAGCAAGAAGTGCAAGATGATATCTTTCACTCGCTGTATCGGTCAAACTCACCATCAGTACTATATGGACGCAGAGACACTCGAACGGGTAAATTCGATCTGCGATCTGGGAGTCACCATCGATTCAAAGCTGAGGTTTAACGATCATGTAGGGATTACATCAGCCAAAGCTTTTTCGGTATCAGGATTCATCCGTCGACACGCTTCTGACTTCACCGATGTTAAGGTTCAGGTTCATAAGATTCGCTCTTCGTCAACTTCCTTGGAACGATCCAGAAAATCTTCCTCCCTATGTCGATCGATGCCAGCTGATTAAACTCGAACCTCTTTCTGCCAGGCGAGTCAACATGCAACTCTTGTTTGTCTTTGACCTCATCAAAGGATCCATCGATTGTCCTGCACTTCTCGAACAGATTCCATTGAATGCTCCACCCAGACGCTTTCGCCACTCGCCACTCCTAGCGGTTCCTTATCATAGGACAAACTACGGCCATAATCATCCATTCGACTCGTGTCTTCGAGCATTCAATGACGTTAGCGATGAGTTCGATTTGAATTTGTCTAAAAATGTGTTTAGTAATAGGATTAAAGATAAGGTTTATGTTTAATTATAAGTTATTCAGTCTGTACGACTAAGTCGAAGATGGTGTAATAAATAGATACATAACTGAAAATTGAGTTCTTTTTTACATTGAATCGCAGCGTGTTTTCGTTAAACAGAATGTATCGATAAATAAAGGGCGAACACGAAATTATTGCGACACATTCAACAGGGCATAACTTTTTTACCATTGGGTAAAAATCAACCAAATTTTGCACACTTTCTCATTGATGTGTATTGTGTACATGCTGTCAAACTCGAAGTCGTGTTTTTCGATTCAACGAAAATGGAGGTGAACCAACGCGGGTTGAGAGAACAAATTCTTTCCAAATACCTGGAATTTCCTGACCTGTCGCACCGGCAGTTGGGAAAAATGTTGAACATTCACCATTCAACCGTCTCCAGAGTGTTGAAGCGGTTCCAGGAGCGGTTGACGTTGGACCACGGCAAAGGAGCTGGAAGAAAACCGGGACCGGAATAAAAAAAAAAAAAAGACGGAGGGAAAGGTGAAGCGGATGATTAAAGCAAATCCCAACGTCTCAAGCCGTGATTTGGCTTAAAAGATCGGCATGTCGCAGAGCTACGTCAAGAATGCAAAGAAGAGAGCTGGACTACATACATACAAGGTACAGAACTTCCCAAACCACGATGAGCGGCAACAATCGACGGCTAAAACTCGGGCACGGAAGCTCTACGAGAAGATGCTGACAAAATATGGCTGCTGTGTAATGGACGACGAAACGTATATAAAAGCCGATTTTAAGCAAATTCCGGGGTTGGAGTTTTTCACCGGCAAGAGCAAGTTCGATGTGGACGACAAATTTAAGAAGAAGAAAATGTCGAAGTTCGTCTTGCGGACTGAGGAGTGAGCCTTTCGTGACAAAGGGCACAGTAAATGGCGAGATCTACAAATCTGAGTGCCTCGAGAAGCGCCTTTTGCCGTTCTTGCAGCAGCACGACGAAGCTCCGCTATTTTGGCCAGATTTGGCATCATGCCACTATTCTAAAAGTGTCCTGGAGTGGTATGAAGGCCAATTCTGTCAATTTTGTTCCAAAGGACATGAATCCGCCAAACTGTCCGGAGCTGCGCCCGGTGGAGCAGTACTGGGCAATAATGAAGCGGGAACTTCGGAAGAGCAAGAAGAAAGTCAAAGACGAGAAGGACATGTTAAGAAAATGGAAAAAAAAACTGAGAAACTGGTACCGGATGACACTGTTAAGACTTGATGGAGGGCATCAAGCGAAAATGCGTTCAATTTTACACTCAAGGCTCCATCGATTAACTTTTCTTTTGATTTTTGAAATAAATATATGTATAAAACTACCCTAAAATTTTGGTTTGATTCTAAACATTATAAGAAAATTGGCATGACATTTTCGGTGTCGCAATAATTTCGTGTTTGCCCTTTACTTCCGGATATTCTTCGTAAATTACTTTACGCAATACAATTTACTAACATGTACATTTTAAACAACTACGGAAAGTACTTATTCAATCAATAATGACAAATACTACGTTCTGAGCTAAACGATGATTAACAGAAAATTAACTTAAATTTGAGTTCATATATTATTACTCAATAAATGCTTAAATTTGACCCATCGCCGCTTTTTTGATTCACTCAACGGTAGACCTCAAATGATAAAACCCAACGGTGAGTTTTTTGAAACTTAATTGTGAGTATTTTTTCTTACCGTGTCGGTAGTGATTATTGGATAACCGGGAAAAGGTTGAATAAGCGCCTTTCAAGTTCACACACAACTAAATAACAGGATAACAGCTGTATATAAGCGTTAATGGATATGGAATAAGAGCTTATCCCACCGTCCCAACAGCCTCAAGTAGCTGACTAAGTTCGCCAGATTTGCTTGTATAGAGGTTGAGTAAAGGTTGCCTCATATCGTATAACATTTTAATACAGCTTGAGGCTGTATAAATTAAATGAGTAAAGCATTTACATTGCGAAAATTGTTAGTTGGGAAATGCTTGTTAGAAATCACAAAAATAACTAATTTTGTCATTATTGAAAACATCTTGACAACAAATCCTGCGATCTATGCAATTTTTTTCAACTAATTTCGAGTTATGTTATCGATTTGATATTAAAGCCTAACGCTGATAACTGAAATATGATTAGCGATGTAAAGCACCATTTTTTATTTGCCATGTGGATAATATTTAAGGTTTTGAACTAACCTTGCATCATTCGTAAACGATTAGTACTTGATAACAAACTGACAACAAAATTAGTCAAGGTTGATAACTAAATTAGTCATGTGATAACAACTGGAGCAAAGTGTTTCTGGAATAACAAGACTTATTATCTATCAGGTATCAGGTTTAATATCCTCGGGATGGCAGCCCACACCTCCGGAACCGTTCCACCATAGAACCGATTTTTCTCAAGCGTTTTCAAAAATTTGATATGTAAATTTCATTCGTGCAAAGCTTCTCTACTTTTCTGGTCAACTCTACAACATCTCCCGATTCCATTCCGTTCCATTTGCTAATTTGAAACAACCAAGCTAATGTGTCGTAATTTCGACGAGTCACCCAAAATCGTACCCTGAAACGATTTCTGCTTTGGGTTGCTCCTTAGTACCACCATAGTAGAAACGATACCCATTTCTTATCTCGCTGAATTACGCTAATTAAAAGCAACACCGAGCCAGCTAATTCGACGGATAAAGCCCCATTAAGGACTCTACGGCAGTAATTGTGACATTCTAATTCCGAACCGACGGTCAGCGGTCGTAACGAATTTTCGACCTGGATCTTGAAGCTTCTTCTTCTTCCCGTGTTCCTTTCGAAGGAAACATTCCGGAAACTGGGTCGTCACAAACATTACTTCTGTGGGTCTACGCCCAAACCACCAACAGAGAGAATGAGAAAGACACACGCCCGAACCGAGCAGAGCAGTGAATTTCTTAATTAAAATACTTTTCCAGAGTCAGGCGCTTCCGGTCGCCCACAGGCCATAGGAGAAAAGTGTTTATCTCGGTTTCAGTATTTGTGGTTTTCCTCCGACACAAAGGGTTTCGCACCTTTCCACGGACCATCCGGAAGCCGAAATTTTTAATTTACCAAATTGGCTTTCTTCTCCTTCCAGCCCAAGGAAACCGAAGGAAGGAAATCCTTCATTGTGCGAAAGGATTCTTCCTAGGGGGTAGCTTTCTGCTATTATAATTCGATTGTTTGCCGATAGGCAGATTTATTACAAATCCAAGGCTCGGATTTCAGTTACTCATTTCATCAGACACGGTCGGGGAGAGAGAGAGAGATAGAAGTACGTCTACACACTCTTGAGATTGCCAGACCTCTGAATGGGCCCTTCAATCTTGATGGCAGCCAGTAGCTCATTCCCGTTGATGAGTAGCTATAAGCTGTTCTTTTCAATCAATGAGAATGCCAAGATAGCAATCTCTTTTCAGGGGAAAGAAATAAAAAAAAGCAGAACCTGGGAACCGGGAGATGAAGGAGGAGCCGAGTACCGAGATTCATTAATTATGTTTTTGTTCCGCACTTTATCAAACTCCGACGACCGAAGAAAGCATTTTTCAATACGCGCGCCATCAGGAATGGTTCTTCGGTCGACGGTACGGCCGAGGCTTGAATGGAACCGTGGAGGACGAGCAGATGTTTATATTGCTGTTTCCTGAAAATCCCTGCTACTGCTGACGTCGCTCTGAGTGCTGAAGGTACATGGAGAGCAAATCATCAGCTAGAGATGTTGTTGTTGATAGAATTGAATCAAGTCAATGAAAGGAGGTAGGCGACCCTCCCTTCCACAGGCGAGCTCTTCTACAGTGGGATTTCGTTTTAGGAAGCCTATACAAATTGGAAACGAAATATTTAATGCTGGATGGCAGTCAATGGTTGGCTTTGTCTGTTGTTTTCGGGAAAGTAAATCAAGTTTCTTTCATGGGATGTTTTCCGGGGATATTGTTTGGAAAAGGATGGATCTTGGGAGCTTGAAAGGGGGTATTAGTTTTGCCCGGTTTCAGTTGAAAGATGTAATTATATAGTGCATGCTTCCTTGAAAAACGCATTATTGAAAGTTAGTTTACGTTCTCTGTAAGCGCAATCAAAATTGGGAAGGTGCGCTGTCAAAATTTTGGTCTTTGAGTTACCTCTACCAACCGGTGGAAAGTAACGATTTTAAATTGGCTCACTACTTGACTAGCCTATTGGTCCCAAGCAAATCGATTAACGTACCCCATTTTAGTCGAAATTCTAGTACTACACTATGTTTGTTTTGATTCGCTATGAAAGTTTGACAGATAAAATGAGGGGTTCGTGGATTTTCCAATTTTTCGAGGGGTGCATCGATTAGCTTGGGACCGAAGAGAGCACCAAAGCTGAGCCAAAAAGTTGAGCACGTTTCTTCGGAACCTACTAGTCTTAGAGTTACCTTTATTGTATTACCATAGAGGTAACTCTAAGACCAGCAGGTCCCAAAGAAACGTGCTCAACTTTTTGGCTCAGCTCTAGTACTATCTTCGGTCCCCCCAAGCTAATCGATGCACCCCTCGAAAAATTGGAAAATCCACGAACCCCTCATTTTATCTGTCAAACTTTCATAGCGAATCAAAACAAACATAGTGTAGTACTAGAATTTCGACTAGAATGGGGTACGTTTATAGATGTAAAGGGACCAATAGGCTAGTCAAGTAGTGAGCCAATTAAAAATCGTTAGTTTCCACCGGTTGGTATTACTGAATATACTTACTAGATATCGCTAAGACGAAAATGATCAAGTGCACATTATATAACGTTATCTACATATCCTGCTCATACAGATGGTTCTCGTCTTGATCAAAGTTGTTCAGATGAACAAGACTTATATTATGGTAAAAGGATTCAGCTCAGAATTCAATCACCAGGTTGCGCTAATGAGACATTTATGTTCATTGTTTGCAGTAACTTAACAAATGGACTAATAGAAGGTTCCCGTCTTCAGATAAGTTGATCAGATGAACAAGAATTATTCTAGACTATTTATAAACAATGGTGACAGGAATCTTCTGAACAAAGTTGGTTTTTTTTTCCTTTATTATAGAGAATTTTTACCATATGGCTAGTTCATCTCTTAAGATTGAAAAAAGGAGAAAAAAAAAATAGGGCTCTCAGAAGGAGATTCCCAATCTTGGCTGTGGTACATTTATCTTGCTATAATGAGTAGGTGTAAAAAAAAAACTGCCAAAAGGGCCAACAAAACGGAAATACAAACAAGGAACACTCAGATATTGTGGTAAAGGTTCGCCTCCTTTAGGAAGGTGATGAAGGCGGCTGCTGCCGGGGACTCGTCGTCCAACAGGTTCCGAATGCTGATTGACTGCAAGCCGAAGGCAGCCCGAAGGTCTTCCAACTCCGCGCAGTTCACGAGGAGTGGCTGGCACTCTGCAGGTTTCGCAGGTCCCCCGGAACGGTGTTCCTCCGAAGTTTTTGGTGACTCTGCTGTGCCCGGTGCGCAGCCTTGACACCACTCGTTGTTCTCGTAGGTGTAGTCGATCCTTTCAGGTTCCGGTGGTTGCCTTGATCTTCCGAAGGTGATGTGTCCTGTTATTCCTCCACTCGGTGTCCCAGGCTCTCCGAATCGTCCACTTGATCCACTTTATGACATCTTGGAGCGGTAAATTGCCGGTGGACATGGGTCCGGTGTAGCCTGAGCCGGCGAGGTGGTCGGCTATTATTTCCCTTGGATCCCGCAGTGACCGGATACCGTCGGTGTACCTAACTTCATAACCTTGGTAGTGCGCCCCGAGATTTTCGACAACTGTCCGGCGAAAAACCAGCGAGTTGTCTCCTGCCCTGAAGCGGTCCTTGATTCGGCTGTCAATTTTGATCTTGTGCGATTGCCAACTTTTGTCTGCGTGCCAGTGGACGTTTTAGCGAGAAAGGCAGCGGCTTTGGTAGCAGTAGCTGCGGTGAAAACGTGCCGAAAAGGTAGGATACCGGCTTCAACGCATGCAGCGTCGGCCGGGGTAAAGGGCAGGAGACCGGAGACTGTTCGAACGTAGCCGTTGTACACCGGTTCCAGAATCTGGACGGCTTTCTCGGCGGCAAGGTATGTAATCTCTACACCGTACAGTAGGCGACTGTCGATGATGGCTCTAGCTACGCGGAAGCGGATTTTACGATTGTTGGATCGGTGGGGGCGGGAGATGGTCTTAATCAGGTTTGACCGACTGCGACAGTCCTTCTTTACTTGTTGGAAGTGCGGCTCAAAGGATGAATTCCGATCGAGGAGCACTCCCAAGACCCTCACGGTGTTTTTGGTCGGTATTGCTTGTTTTTTAATCATGATGGGCTGTCCGTTGTTGCGATGCCATGCTCTTGCCGGCGGAAAGCTGGAAACCAACAGAGTCAACCCATCTGACCACCGAGGAGACTGCCGCTTGCACTCTCAGTTTTGTCCTCTGCAGGGTGGGACATACCGTTACAATGAGGACGTCATCCGCATAGACGAAGATGTAAACGTTCTTGGGTAGTTGGTCAAAGACCCCATTCATGGCCACCAGGAAGAAGGTGACCGCGATCACCGAACCCTGTGGCACTCCGGTTTCCTCACTGATACTTCCGGATTGCACGTTTCCAACCGAAACCCGATAAGATCGGTCGGTCAGAAAGTTCCGGAAGAAGTGAAGGATGTGTCCTTTCAGGCCCCAATTAACAAGTTTCTTCAATACAGCTGGTGTCCATGTTCGGTTGAACGCTTTGGAGATGTCCAGCGAGACGATCTCCGCGTGATGACCTTGGTCCTTTGCCTCCTTCAGGACTTCCCCAAGACTGGCGAAGTAGGTGGAGGTGCCATACCCTTGCCTGAAGGCGTGCTGCCGATGGTCAAGCAGCCCCTTGGCCTCAAGATATTGCTTCAGCCTGCTGTTGACCATTCGTTCCAGGACTTTGGCTATGCAGCAGGTCAGTGCAATGGGACGGAGCCCAGTGATGTCCTGGGTCTCGACATTGGTTTTCGGTAACGGTATAACGAGGCTTTCTCTCCAGTTTTCCGGGTATTCTTCAGCGGTCCAGAGTTGGTTGTAAAGGTCGAGAAGTTTCGCTTTGCCTTCAGGTGGAAGGTGCTTTAGCAGCGGGTAGCCGATTTCGTCCGGTCCGAGCGAGTTCCCGTTGCTCCGACTGTGAGCGAACATGAGTTCTTCCCAGGAGCAGGCATGGAAAATCATTTACATTCCTTTCATGCATTCATTTACATTCATTTTCCTCTAACTTTTTTCATCAACAGCATTCCGCAAAATGATGTTTTGAGCTTTAATAGGTTTTGTTATTAACTACAACTTTTGTCCACAACTCAAATCTGTACCTCTTATGCATCACGAATTAGAGCGGGCAGAACTTGTAACTGTTTTTCAGTGAATGTAAAATACATTCACTAAAAACAGTAGTGGCTTCTGTTCGCTCTGGTTCGTCATGCATAAGAGATACGGATTTAAGTTGTCAACAAAAGTTATAGCCAATAACAAAACCTACAAAAGCTCCAGGCATCATTTTGCGGAGTTCTGTTGATTAAAAAAGTTATGGGCAAATGAATGTAAATGAATGCACGAAATGAATGCAAATGGTTTTCCTTGCCTGCCCAGGAGATTGGGCTGTTGATCGGTAGGTTGTCGTTGTCTGGAGGAATTCCGAAGGTAGACACAGAGGGCCGAGAGGGGCGTACTCGCTGTCGGAAGCTTTCGCTGTACTCCGAGATGCCGGATAGTTTGTCGAAGTATTTGCCCAGTTCGTCTGCTACGACGGTTGGATCAGTAATGGTGACGGTGTCTGTTCGAATCTGGAGCGGAGATGATCACCGCTTGCCGCTAAGGCGATAGTTCGCGAGGACCTCTTCTCTTGCTGGATCGTTTGGGGAGGTGCGTTTTAGCTTCGGGAGTGCTTTTCGCCTGGCTTTTACTGCCCTTTTGGTTTTGTTGTTCCACCAGCCTTCCGCCCGGGGACACAGCCAGATTTGGGTATACTGGTGATAGTGGCTTTATAGATGATTTCCGTGATGCTTGGGATGTTGGTGGGTTCCTGGTTCTGCGTGAGGGCCTCGGTACGTATGCTGAAAACCCTCCCAATCTGCTTCCCCGTAGTGCCACCGCGGTCTTCGGGTGTTCGGCGGATAACCGAAACTGTACCGGATATTGGTCGCTGCCGCACAGATCCGGTTTAATCGACCAGAGCACTTTGCCCGTCAGAGAATTGCTGGCTGTGGACACGTCAATGGCGGTGGTGTGCCGACCGTTGAAAAACGTTGGGCCGCCATCATTTAACGCCACTAGGGTCCGCTCGAGGGCAACCCCAGGCCGGGTGGTGGCAGTTCAGGTCCCCTATAAACATCTTGGGTTCCGGTAGCGGATCAAGTATTCTGCGAACCTGGTTGTCCAGGCTGGGCAGCCTTCCGCAGGGCAGATAGGCACAGGCGATGGAGATGCTAATTGGATTCTGGATCTGAATGCCGACGATTGGGAGGTCGGTATCCAGATCAACGATTCGGTGAGGGATTTCCTTGCGAAATCCTATAGCAACGGATCTCCGGAGGTTGGACCCTTTCTGATGGAACAGGTATATTGGCCGTCTAGTGTCTGTTCATCTGGTCCACTGTAACGTTGTTGACCTCTTGCAGGGCAAGCATTCAAGAGGACGCGCCGCTGCAGAGGAGTTCCAACTCAGCCAAGTGGAGAAAGATGTCGCTAATGTTCCATTGAAGGATCAAATTCACAGGAACCGGTAGTGCGGGGGTAGGGTACCCACGCTCCGATCCGCTGGTTGAGGGTCGTTCGGTTGAACAGTAATGGCTGATTGCGTAGCAACTGGAATTTTGATGTGTTCCAGTCGGGCTTGCTGTGGCAGAACTCGGTACCGAATGAGACGGATCCCCACCAGGGGCAGGTGGAGGCGTTCCACCCACCCGGGGCAGGGGCGTCCCAATGGTGGTAAAAAGGTTGGTCGCTGTGTTTGAGCTAGGTACTGTGCGCTTGGGGGTGATCTGTTGGTTTGGGACTTGAACCTTCGGGGAATGGGAACAACTGCCCTTATCCGTCCCGATACTGAGCTGTGCCTTGCATCTCGCGTTGTCCGAAGGGGAATGGGGGACGAGGCCACCCTTGTCCGTCCCTCGTCCAGGTTCACCGCAGCGCCGGGGGGTTGTCGCCGGTTCCGGTGTGGGGAAAACGTCCGCACCGACGGAGCCCCGGCTACTGTGGGCTACTCCCAACTAACAATTTTCGCAATGTAAACGCTATGCTCATTTCATTTATACAGCCTCAAGTTGTATTCAAATGTTATACGATATGACGAAAACTTTTTCTCAACCTCTTTACAAGCAAATCTGACGAACTTGGTCAGCTACTTATGGCTGTTATAACGGTTGGGACAAGCTCTTATTGCATATCTAGTTACGCTTCTATACAGCTGTTATCCTGCTGTTTAGTTGTGTGAACTTGAAAAAGGCGCTTACTCAACCTTTACCCGATTATCCAATAATCACTACACAGCTTTCTCTTGACGCCAGGTTAAATATTGGTTACGCTTTTTTTTTTGTTGGAGGAATTTATCATGTTTATTTTACTGCGAATTAATTAATCGAAAAAGCACACCCCACTAAATTATTTTCACTGTGCCGGAATCTGGAATCGAACTCGAGACGGCCGCATTAGCGAACCTTGATTCTACCAACTTCGCTACGTCAACACTTTGAGCCAACGTAAACAAATTTACATGCGCTTCTACAACAAGATTGCTGAGTAGAGGCTTTATAATAGTGCACATGAATCACTTTTCTCAACTAGTTAATTCAGCTTTGTAAAGAAGCAGAGTAAAAGCTGTAAAACTGTACAAGTCTAAAATTAAACCTAGTTGACTGTAAAATAGCTTCAAAAGTAGCGCTAACACAGTGAATTAGTTGAGTACAGGTTGTTTAGTTGTTGAAAAGGAATTTTTGATGTTAATGTTATTCAGTAAGAGTTGTTGGTTGTGTAGAAGCCATCAAGTAAGTAATATATTCGCTTTATTAGCTTTGTTTTGAAGCTAATAGTTGAAAGTTGACTAATATTTGCATAGAAGTGACATTACCGTTTATTAAGTGATGTTATTCAGTGCGTCTGACAAATTACACACTACTAAAAAGTCATGTAAATTTCCGTTGCCTTGAGATCGACCCATGCAAGCGGCCCAAATCACATAAGAATCAGTTGAAAGAAACGAGAAAATAAATTCAATCAATCGTACTTTTCGTCGAGTTGCGTATGTCTAGATACATAGAGCTGGAATTAGGGCCTAACAGCTTTTGTAAACAATGACTTCTCTTGATGATTTCTAGAAATTTAAGGCTCATCCACGCAAACCAACATCCTCATCGGGTAGGGAAAGACTTCCCCTATCCGATGGTTATGTTGGTCTGCGTGGACGTGCCTTGAATTTCTAGAAATCAGCGATAGAAGTCATTGTTTACAAAAGCTGTTACGCCCTAATTCCTGCTCTATCTAGATGTTTCGGTTTGAGAACAAAAACGCATGACATGTTTGTTTACGTTCCATAATTTACGTCAAAGATGGATTACGTCTCGTGTAAAATTAGTTATTTTTAAGTGTGTGCATAATGGTTGTGAAACAGTTGACTTAACGCTCTCCAAAACTATTTTGCAAGCTTTTTCGTGTAGCTGTATCTGCAGCTTTGTTTCAGCTACTTTACAGCACAACGCTGGAAAGGTTGGCTTATAATGCTGAAAATGTTAGTTGGGCTGCTGGGTTCTTCGCGTTAAGCATCTTCGTCCGAGGGTCCCAGAGGTTACCCGACAGTTCCGGTTGGGGTATATCTTCCGCACTGCCGGTGCCCTGAGTACCCAAGGCACAAGTGTCTTCATTCGGTTGCCTCGGACGCCGAGGGGGGTTCGACGATTCCGGTTGGGGTGTAACTTCGGGTTCGACGGTGCCCCGACTATCCGAGGCCAATCGCGAACCAGTTTCTCGTTGGTTGGTGGTGGCTACTGTTGTTGGCAGAATTAGAGAACAGTCCATGTTCATTGCGTGGTCGGTAGCCGAAGAGTGTGGGGGGGGGGACTTAGAGGCTATGTTATTTTCGTTTTGTCCACCGGATTGCCCCTTCTTCCAGATGACGTGAGCGTTGAGGGGGATGTCGAAGAGCGTTGCGGCATGGGGGTGTCGGTTTTCTGATTACGTTTTTGGTTGGGGCTGGTATCAGAAGGTAGAGTCGTGTTCGATTCGTATTCCGACGAGGCCGAGAAGTCGCTAGATACAGCGGTGACTTCTTCTTCGGCCTCCTCATACTCGCTAGTAAGAGGGGTTTTCTCAGAGTCGGATCGTTGGGGGAACAGTTTAGGGTTGGTCGCGGCTTTTTGCTGGTTGGTTGGTGTTGACTTCGACGACTGGTGTCTGAGCGGCGGGTTGCTGAGATTCGTTGTTCTGACTTCTGACAATGGTTTCCAGCTCTTGCACCCTTTGCTTCGTGGTGGCAAGAACGGTTACCACTTCCTTCATCATCTTCTCGAAGTTTGCTGCTTGAGCCTTAAGCATTTCCTTGAACGCATTCAACGGAGCTTCAACCGGAGCGGGGGTCGTGGCGATGGGTACGGGCGCGGGTTTGGGGTTGCCGATGCCGGTCATTTGCAGTGCGGCTTGCAACTGCGCAATGACGGCGTCCTTCTCTCTTACGGTGTTGGCCAGTTCTTCTATCTTCCTTTCCATTTCGGCGAGGGCACTTTGGGTCTCTTCGTTCGCCACGTTTGCGTATGAGATGCTGCCGGTACAGCGTTCAAAAAGTCTCCGTGCTTTCGGGTACGAAATACCTTGGCTTGGCTTTCGTTCTCCTTCTGGTAGGTGGGGCACGATCGGTGTCACAGAGCATGCTGGTCGGGAGCACAGGTACCATGGCAAGTCACGATGATGGAAGCCGTGTTCGTTACTCCGGTCGAGTCTTTTCTAGTGATCCTCCTGATCTCCTTGACCCCCTGTTCTTCGAGGTCGGACATCAGGTCCCAGTCTCTCTCCTCCACAGAGTCCCGGCAGGTGATCACGCATCGGGTCGTGCTGAGAGAAGGGTGCGGTATCACCTCAACTTGGAAACCGTTCGATAATTCCTTCATTTGTAGGAGCCTCCGAAAATGATCGGCGCTCCTAACTTTCAGCGCGTACGTGCCCCCCTGAGATTCAGGGAACCCACCCTCAATATTTGCCCTCAGATGTTATTGCACGAATTTACGAATCCATACCGGAAGTTTTGGTAACGGACGTCTTGTTTTCTCATCCTGAACCAGCCCCTGTAGCCGCAAGATCCTCACTTCCCCAGAGTTGGCATCTAATGGAGTATTTTTATCTGATCAAGATTGCTTAAGAGAGCAGTTCAAATGTCAAATAAAAGCAAAACATATAAACACAGTTAAGCTCCAGCAATCTATGGGGAGTTGTTTCAGGGCATCTTAAATACTTTGCCGAAAAAAGAAACCTTCTATCGAGGCAAGCTGTCAAGTGAAACCAAAAGAAAGAGGTTGTATCCAAGACTCGACCATAGATTTGACGTAGGATAACGTGCTCGGTATCAATATTTGGCGACTATGTTAGGGAAACCACTTTTTGCAGGCAATCGGTGATAATTTTGATAACCATTTCAACAGTTGGACATTTGTGTAATTTTCAGTACTGACCTATTGAAAATTGATGAAGTATTCAATTTAGCAGCTTGTTTAGAATTAAAATCCATCCGCTATTGACAGAGTTATAAGTGGTCAAAACCTGACCACAATATGTTGCCGAGAGACGTAATTCTATGTCAAAATGTAAATTTTGCGGGAGACGATGTCATAACACTCGAAAACAATTTTGTGAAATATGAAGTGAAACAAATCGTAGTTCTGCATGATGATTTAGTTTGATTGTATTTATTTGTAAAGTCGCCTGGAAATACCAGCTGGCGAATAGTTTTTCTATGATAACTGCTTACTTGAAAACAGGCAAAAACTCACAAACAGGCTGCTTTTTTATGGTATATAGAGTGCTAATTCAATATTCAATTAATTACCTTAACATTATGCCCCTAATTTTGGCTCATACATAAATTTAGCAATCGACTAGATTTTCAAAAGCAACCAAAAATATCCATTAGTACCGTTCCAATGACGCGTTCATCTGGATAAAATTGATAAATAGCAGATTTTTAGCGATGGGCCCAATCTTAGATGCATAGGCCAACATGTTCCATCAGATGTCACTGCTGTTGTTGGCGGTGGCATCGATCGGAAACAACACATAATTTTTTTCCAATAACTGTTCACAGAGGACAGTGCAGTGCAAAACAGTTAGTTTAAATGATCTTTATTTTAGTTTAACTTGGACGATTACCATATAAATTTTTACTAAGTGATTTAATGATTTCTTCATCTTTAGGTATGGGCAAAATTCAAAATTTGTTTTACAGAATTAGTCCTAGACTTAGTACACGGTCGACCACCTTGGTGGGATTGGTTTGTTTTGTTTTTAGAATTTGAAGAGAAACTACTTAATACTACTATTTACAGCTTAAAACTAACCTACTCTACTATATACACTTAACCTACTATGTACAAATTGCTTATTAAAGCATGTTCAGAAAGATTGCATTTTTGAATAAATTTAGTTGTCATATCATCAATTTTGGAATCTACTTTGGGAATTTCTGCCTCTTGATGGAGGTCTGCTATTCTTGTGTCGAATGGACGATCTAGGATCATCCTCAACACTCTATTCTGTGCAACCTGGATTTTGTTCCTGTGGGTCTGAGCGCACGATTTCCACACCGGGGCGGCATAGAAGATCGCGGGGGCTATGATCTGTTTGTAAACAGCCAGTTTGTTTTGCCTTGAGAGGCGGGATCTGCGGCAAATGAGCGGATACAAACACCTAACCAAGGCGGAGCACTTAACTAGGGTTTTCTCTATGTGCGAGCGGAACAGGAGCTTCTCATCGAACAACATCCCGAGATAAGTAACATCAGTGGACCACTCGACCCTTGTACCATCCATTATTACGGTACAGGAGGGAGACGGTTTAAGTTTTAATGATTGTCTGTGAAGGAACATGATCGCTTGGGTTTTCGAGGCGTTGATTTTGATTTTCCACGTGGTGGCATAATCAGTAAAGGTGTCAAGGCATCGTTGGAGCTTGTTCGTAATTTCACGAGGCATCCTACCCTTGACGGCTATCGCGGTGTCATCTGCAAACAGAAAGAACACGCAACCGTCTCCTAGAGGAGGGATGTCCGACGTGTAGATGCTGTAAAGCAGTGGTCCCAGCAGACTCCCTTGCGGAACACCTGCTGGGATCGGAAATTGTCCCGAAAGGGAACTATTCAACGACACCCTGAACGACCTTTGCTGGAGATAGTTACGGGTGATTTTCACAAGGTATGGTGGAAAGTTAGAGTTACAAAGCTTGTATATAAGTCCGTCGTGCCAGACATTGTCAAACGCCTTTTCGACGTCTAACAAGGCCATGGCTGTGGACTTGGATACAGCTTTGTTACTTCGGATGTTATTCATCACCCGCACTAGCTGATGATTGGTGGAATGCCCCTTGCGGAACCCGAACTGTTCCGGAAGAAGAATGTCATGTTCCTCCACAAACTTGTTTAGTCGGCTGAGGATCAATTTTTCGAACAGCTTGCTCAGCGCTGAGAGCAGGCTAATCGGTCTGTAGCTTGACGGTAGTGAAGGGTCTTTCCCAGGTTTGCGGATCGGGATGATTTTTGCCACCTTCCAGATGCTTGGAAAGTAGTGCAGCTCCAAGCATCTGTTGAAGGTGGCAGCTAGCAGCGAGTGCACCCTCGGGCTGAGATTTTTCAACGCTAGGTTGAATATTCCGTCAAACCCGGGAGCCTTCATGTTCTTACTGTATTTCAGCGCTGAGCAAATTTGTTCCTCTGTAATCCGTTCTTCTGGAGGGACGGCACAAGGGGAGGCATCTAACGTCAGGACGCACTGCGCAACCTGGTTCTCGAGTGGACTTGGGATTTTAGAGCCAAGCAAATGCGACTGGGCAATGTGCTCCCCAATCGCATTGGCCTTCTCTTCGTTGGTGATAAGCCGTTCGTCATTGACTCTAAGTGGTGGAATGGGCTTGGGCTGAGACTTCAGCACCTTGGCAACCTTCCAGAATGGTCTGGAACGGTCGTCCAGGTTCTGAACGAGCCGCCCGAAACTCTCGTTCCGGATTGAGACCATTCTGGAAGCGATCTGCCGATTCAGATCGACCATTTCGTATTTACGCTGCAGATCCCCAGTCCGCTGAAACTGGCGTCTACGAACATTTCTGAGCCGAATCAAGAGTTTGGTGTGGGAATCAATTGCTTGAAACTTACCCCTCACAGGAACTCGTTGAACGCACTCTTCGTCAGCCACGGATATGGCTTGGTGGAGACCCTCCAGGGCCCGGTCGATGTCATCCACTGTGTCGAGCGGTGGGTTGTCGTCGATGTGGCGGTCGACCACGCGTCGAAACTGGACCCAGTTGACTCGATGGTAGTCCTTCCGCTGGCACGGTGCAGGGGCCACGTTGTAGCCCAGCTCGGTCAGCACCGGTTGGTGGTCCGAACTCAGGTCGTTGACGGCAACCGGCTTGGCTAATCTGGTGTTTGCCAAGAACAGGTCCAGCGTCGATGGGTTGCCCGTCGGTGATGTGAAGGTTGGTTCGTCCGGAAACCAGACGGAATAGAGACCATGCTGTAAAGGTCGAATAGCAGGCGGCCGTTCTGGTTCTGCTGGTAGTTCCGCCAGGCCTCGTGCCGGGCGTTCAGGTCCCCTCCGATTACAAAGCGGGCATTGGTGTGGGTTATGATGGCAAGGTCGTTCTTGAACTGCTGTGCTGTACCATTGCTAACGGTACATTGCCGGGGGCAGTAGGCGGCGATGAACCGGACGTTTCCGGTCGATGTTTCCACCTCTATGCCAACGGCCTCGATGATGGAAGTGCGGTAGTGGGGTAGGGTGCAGTACTTGATGCCTTTCTTGATGATGACCGCGACACCGCCCCCCCTGGAGCTGGTGCGATCAAGCCGGACAATGCTGTGGTCGGGCAGCCAGAAGCTGTCACCGGTCTTGAGGTGAGTCTCGGTGAGAAGGCCCACGTCGATGTCGTGCTTGCGGAGGAAGTCTGCAAGCTCAATGTTTTTCGCCCCTACGGAGCGAGCGTTCCAGTTGGCGATCTTTATGGGTTCACGGTCCATAATTAGCGACGAAGGAGATGATAGCTTGGAGCTGTTGTGTTCTTGTTGCGCAGGTGCGCTTGATGATGATGGCCTGGGCCAACAGTGTGACGATCTCATCCGTTGACAGCGGAGAATCGTCTGTAGCTTCACCGGTTGTACCGGCCAATCCCGGAGCAGGGGGATCCGTCGATGGGCCGGAGGCTTGACTGGGTACTGCAGCGGCAGCCGACTGGGCAGCAGCCAACTGTTGGTTGAGCGGGAGCGGCGCCAACACTGGAATTGGCCGTGGTTGGACCGGTGATAACGGAGGAAAGTTCTGCGCGTTGTTTTCCGGGACCTTCTTGCGACCGGGCTGGTTGTTGGACGAGGCCTTCTTCCGGATCTCGGCGTATTCGGCCCGCTTCGGACAGGCCTTACTCGTGGCCTTGTGGGCAGCACCGCAGTTGGCGCATGTGGGAGCGGCTTCCTCGATGCTGTCGCAGTCGTCGATCTTGTGGTTTTTGCCGCATTTGATGCAGCGGCTGGCCATGCGGCAGTTCCTGGTGCCGTGCCCGAACAATAGGCAGTTCGAGCACTGAGTGACGCCACGGTGGGTTGGCTTATACCGCTCCCACTTCACTACGATGTGGAACAGTGTGCGTGTCGTATGGAGATCCTTCACGGTTGTGGAGTTCTTCTGCAGATGGACCAAGTAGAGCTGGTCACGATACTTGATGGCCTTGCTGCGGGTCATCTTGTGGACTTCGACCGGCTTGAGGCCGTTCGCCTTAATCTCGTCCATTAAGGTGGTGGTGTCCATGTCGTGGAGCCCGCGCAGCACCACTTTCAGCGGCTTGGTGGCCTCGACGTCGTGGGAGAAGTACTCCAGCTTCATCCTGTCCAAGAGGGCCTGGACTGCGTTGTAGTGATTTTCGGCCGAGACCATCAGTTTGTAGCCTTCCGTGCACCGTTGAATGGTGCAGCGAAGGCCCTGCTTAATGTAGAAATCCAGCTGCTCCCATAGCCCGGGAGGGAAGCCCTTCACATAGAAGGGTGGCAACTTAACTTTTTTAGGCACCGTCTCAGGGTCCGACTGCGGCTGGGCTCCGTTCTGCAGGGCGGAGAACGGATTGTTGCTCAGCAGCTTTTTTGCTGCCGATGCGGTGGCGCTGATGTCTTCAGGTCTGGGTCGTTTAGTTCCGGGAGGCCCCGGCTGCGGGTCCGCAACGCCTGTCGGGACGGGCAATGGGGTTTTCTTCTGCTTCTTCTGAGCTGGCTCGGTGGTCGCGCCGTCTCCTGGGAGAGTCTGTTTTCCCGGTAAGCCGGCACTCGCGTTACCGCGCGATTTCTTACCCATGGCTGGGTCAGCGAGAGCGTCTCTATACAACGCGGAGCTAATTCGACTTGCGAACGAACGAACGAAACTAGAGAGAATTCAAATCGACTGAACTGCTCAACAGTCTGGCAGCGAATGCAGTGCAAAACATGTCTGGTACGTCTATATATGTATTTAGATTAACAACCGAAGTCCCTCCTTCTTTACACATTCTGCACTCAAAATAGCTCACCCCTCACAAGATTTCCTTCCGAATTGTATGAATGGGGCGGGGCAAAAAGTATCGTTTGCGCAGAATATGTAAAAAAGGAGGGACTTAGAATGTTAATCTAAATGCGGTACCAGACATGTTTTGTAGGGTCAGATAACTCTATTTTGTAATCTATGAAAGGAAATCACAAATTGGGTGTCATAAAAAACATGGCAATCGAGAGATTGAGCTCGTGAGAGCTAATTTTCTCACAAATTTGAATTTTTGGCTTTCTGGGGATTGGTAGTAAAGCAAGTAGAACTGTATGAAGAAAAATTATTTACATTAAACAATATTTTCCGAAAAAAACAAATGATTGTCCCTGACTAATTAATTTAACTTGTCGTTCACTTTTTTACCAGAATATGCACCTAAAGCGAATTATTCCCACTTCTTTCAAATTCTATATGTGGATTTTTATCACTTCCTACCAGCAGAACAGCGCCGGCTCTGGAAAATGGCTGGACGATATGATTAATCTCACCAATACAATCAGGCCTACAATTCCACACCTTCTATAGACAGGTTGAGCCTTGATAGCTAGCTGGTTGCGGGAACTGATGACCTTGACAAATGTCCAAATAATACTCTTTACAAATTTGTGGTGGTCCTGAAAAGGACCGTTTAGTCGTGATGGTTGAGTAATGCTGAGCTATTGGGGTGAGGCTGGCGAGCTGTTAATTGTTTGGGGCAAGGTTGACACGCTTGGCATAGATGACCCACAGCTACTCACGAGGAAACTGATTTCGATCCAGCGGCTTCTTCCTCCTTCTATGGGTGCTCATGTGGGCTCTGCAGCTCACTGCTTGCAGGCTGCCTTTCGTGGTGTACTGGAGAACAATGTTAACGCCACACGCTGAAAGCTCTGCTGCTGCTGACGTTGACGACCGGACACCACCACACACGGTGATTGAACGAGCACCGTTCAGTGAGACAGGATCGAATTCGATTTTTAAATCTGTGTTAGGGAATGCGCTGTTTGCAGGTAATCGGTGATAATTTTGATCACCATTGCAACAGTTGGACATTTGTGTATTTTTCTATTGAAAATTAATAATGTGTTCAATTTAGCAGATTGGTAAATAAATTCCCAATTCTTTGGCTTGTTTAGAATTAAAATTCATCTGCTATTAACAGAGTTATATGTGGTCAAAACCTGACCTATTTTCGTCATGCGGTCGATTTTGGTTTTTTTGAAATTAATCATTTTGTCAAGCTTCTGCATTCATGTTCCATCAGATGTCACTGCTGTTGTTTGCGGTGACATCGATCGGAAAATACGCACAATCTGTTTTCCGTTAATTGTTCACAGAGGACACTGCAGTGCAAAACATGTCTGGTACCTCTATATATGCATTTAGATTATTATTCGAAGTCCCTCCTTTTTTACACATTCTGCACACAAAATAGCTCGCCCCTCACAGAATTTACCGCCGATTTTTATGTATGGGGCGCGGCATAAAGTATCTTTTGCGCAGAATATGTAAAAAAGGAGGGATTTCAAATGTTAAAGTAAATGCATATATAGAGGTACCAGACATGTTTTGTAGTGCCAGGTACTCTATTTTGTAATCTGTGAAAGGGAAATCACAAATCGAGTGTCAACAAAATACATGGCATGTTGAGAGATTGAGCTCGTGAGAGAGAATTTCTCTCTCAAATTTGAATTTTTTTGGCTCTCTGGGGACTGGTAGTAAAGCAGGTAAAACTGTATGGGGAAGAATCATTTTTATTTAATTGTAGCTTGTTTAACAAAAATTTCTGGGAAAAAACTGAACGACAAAGTCCCTGATTAATTTTTTTAGGTTGCCGTTCACTTTTTTTTATTGTTTATTGTTTATTGAAAAATTCAACCGACAATTACTGTCTAAATGAATAAAACTTAAACTATATAGTTACGGTCAACGGTACGGAAAAGGCCAAGTAGCCGATGACGAAACACGTCAGCTGATTCATTGAAGTCGAACATATAAAAAAGTTGTTGAATTGCCGGCTGATTGCTCGAATTGGCTCGTGTTGTGTATAATTCCGGCTCCGTGGTTCCAAAAACAGAAAGTTGCGTTGACGAAGAGACCTCTCAGGGGCATACATATTTAGCTATGACAGCAGTGTTGGTCAGTCAATGTCACCTGTAAGCAGCTTTCCAGCGAACATAGCTTGAGCGACCGTCCGTCTCACCTCTAATGGCTCGATTCCCAGGAGACGGCAACGCTCCTCGTACGGTGGCAAGTTCGTTGGGTCACGCCAGTTGAGGAAACGAAGAGCATATCTCACAAACTTGCGTTGAACGGATTCAATTCTAGTGATCCAGCTAGCATGGAAAGGGCACCAAACAACTGAACTTGACTCCAATAAGGATCGCACAAGCGAGCAGTAAAGTGACCTGAGACATAGCGGGTCACGAAACTCGTCGGCAATTTTGAAAATAAAGCCCAATTGTCGATTAGCTCTGGAGATGATGTCATTGTAGTGGATTCTGAAAGTGAGTCTGCAATCCAAGGTAACGCCGAGATCCTTTATGTGCTCTACACGAGCAAGACAGCGTCCGTAGAGAACATAGTCAAACATGATTGGTTCGATTTTTCGGTGATAGGAAATAATGTTACATTTTTCTATGCTTAGACTCATCAAATTTCTTGAGCACCAGTCAGCAAAAATACCTAACATATTCTGGAGATTCCAGCAGTCCGAGAGGCTTTTAATAATTTTGTAGATTTTCGTATCGTCTGCATAGAAAACGCGGCATCCTGATGGTATCAGCAAGGCGACATCTTTTAAAAAGATCGAAAATAGTAGCGGTCCTAGGTTACTGCCTTGCGGGACTCCCGAGTTGTTTGAGAAAATATCCGATTCCGACGCGCCAATCTTGACATGTACATAGCGATTCACCAAGCAAGATCTGAACCAATCCACAGCAGTTGACGAGATGCCAAGTATCTCCAGATTGGCCAGCAAGATATTATGGTCCACCGTGTCAAATGCAGCTTTTAGATCCATATACGCAGTATCGACTTGCCATCCTGAATCCATGCATCGCAGACAAATAGAAGTAAACTGCACCAGGTTCGTGGACACGGAGCGCTTTGGGTAGAAACCGTGTTGTTCTGTATCGATATAATTTTTGCACCGTGCGAACAGAGCACCATTTATGATAATCTCGAACAGTTTTGAGCAGGCACACAGGGAGGTGATTCCACGATAATTTATGACATTCCGTTTATCTCCTTTTTTGTGCACTGGGAACAGATAAGAAAGTTTCCAGCGGCAGGGGAACTCACATTGCTGTGCCGAGAGATTGAATAGCCTCGCAAGTGGAAGGCAGAGATTGGCTACACAACGTTTTAGAACTGATGACGGAATGCCGTCAGGTCCGGAGGCGAACGAGAGCTTCAGTTTGCGTGTTGCGGCTATCACCACGTCTTCTGAAATGCGCGGAATAACGAAACTAAACACATCACGTGGCATCCCAACAGCAGCATCCAGCACTTGTGTTGGCGAAGCGGAGAAATCGTTGAACACTTGAAATGACGAGCAAACAAGTCGCATTTTTCTCTTTCACTATTAGCTTGCTTTGTGGAAGTTCTACGACAATCCACAGCTGTTCCAGTTGACTGGAAATGGGTGAAGTACTTACGTAGCTGGCTAGTCTAGTAGATACTGCAATCAGGACTCCGCCACCGCGCGATTTTTGACTGTTTAGGGCAGACCGGTCAGTTCTGAAGACGGAATAGAGTGACCCGAAAAGTTGCGATGAGTAAATTCGGTCGTCCAGCCACGTTTCCGTCAGCACAATCAAATCATATTCGGCCTCCGCAACAGCCAGGAAAAACGAGTCGATTTTAGTCCTCAGCCCACGCACGTTTTGGTAGTAGATCCGGAGACCATTCGAGGAGCAATCACGGGAACTAGAAATCGAAAGGACATCAGGTACCGAAAGCTCGGAATCGCTAACATACTCGCCTGAGGTTGCAGGCCGGAAGCCCCCGATACCATCACCGACCACAGGACCGGGACGATGACGATGGCGGATGTCTGCAGCAAGCGCGACTGGGTCGGGAGGTTCGGAAGCTTCCTCAGTGCCTGTTTTAGGGTGTCCCGGATCCGAGGAAGAGCAGGTGGCGGCATAAACCTGCTGGTAGTTGGCAGGACGGATGCATGGACATGATGTGGCTAGTGTGGAGATCGCAGAACCGGAAACACAGCTAGAAGTTGAAGCGGTATCAGGCAAAGGAGAAGCTGAATCGTCAATATACTTGCCAGTAATAGCTGGTTGGAAGACCCCCGACCTACATCTACACTCAGGGCCGAGACGACTATGCAGAGCGCTGGCTGGAATAAGCGCGACTGAGGCAGAGAAATCAGGGGCTTCCACAGTGCTATCCACGATGCGTCTCGGTGGTGATGGTGGTGGTCCAGAAGCAATAAAGGTAGCAGCATTATTCTTGGAAATCGTGTAAACATCATGAAGCGTTGCACTGGAACACGGAAACTGATCAGGCAAATGACTGTAACTAATGTATGCATACTTGCCTGACGACGATGCTTGGGAGACCTCACCACCGAACTCGACCGCAGGGCCAGAACGACTCTGATGGCAGGAAATAGAACGGCTTTGATGGCGGGAAACAGCTAGCGCGACTGGATCGAGTGGTTCGAGGTCTCCCATAATGCGACAGGCAGTGCGTTCTGGTCTACAGCGCTCCAATTCACAACGAAAAATCCAATTCTGAATCAGCAGACTGGGTCTAGTCCGGAAATGGGAGTTGAAAACTCGGAAGGTCCCGGAACAGGAGAGATCGTGATGGTAGGCGTGTTCAAACGAGGCAACCACATGTTTTTTGAATCGTCTTCAAATTCACGGAACAAAATTCCTTTCGGCCATGTATCCGATCTAAGAGCAGCTTCGCGTAGTTTGGGATCCATTCCGACTTTGTACGAGATGAAGCTCATACGGCTGATGTCGGATCCTTTTTTGACTAGCGGCACAACCTTAATCGGACCTTCACACTGTACACAACCTTTGACCAGCTTCTCGATTGATTCAGATTTCACGCTAGGATGAATACGAGAAAGGTACAGCCAAAACAGCTCGGTGGGTTCAGGGACAGTAAGGATGACGGTAAAGGCATTGTCGCCTGTTACTGCTTTAGAACCACCAACAAGTGGTTTGCTAGTGAGCGAGCCTTCATCGCGGCGCCGTTTTAATGGCGGTTGACGCATGAAATCGGAGTTTGTCGGAGTTGTCAATGCGATTCGTTTCGATAGCTGAGCGATCTGCTGTTCTTGCTTAGCCATTTCCTTCCTAAGCTCAGCGTGTGCGATTTCCTGTCTCTCGGTGAAAGAATTAATCACACTGCCAAACGACGAGACGGCAGTTTTGAACCGAGCACATTTCATCAGCTTGGCGCACTCGTTACACATCCAAAACAGGTTCGGGCTAGTGTGAACAATATTCAAAAAAGCCTTATTCAGCTTTGTGCCGCCGCACTTTAGGTGAATCATCCTGTCGCAAAAAGCCATGCAGGAGATGGATTCTTCATCGCCTTTAACTGGTTTAGCGCATTGGTCACAGGCGGAAGTCATGCTGACTCAGTTTCCAAAAGTGATTTAGAAACAGCGGTGGAGATGCTCTAATACGCAAAGAGGAATTGGATTCTCAAGATCGCCCAATGCTAGTCTGATATCGACAATAACACAACAGTATATATACACTACAATATGTCCGATTGAATAACTTTTTCACTGTTTTCACAACACAAAATATGCTCTAATTAGACGATTATCGCAACGAACTGCACTTTCCACTAACAACCAGTACAATATTACAGGTATACCGAACGGAAAAAAAAACGAATAACGATAGCCCGTGTGATAAAAAAAATCGACAAATTTAGCAGTGCACAATCACGACGATGTAAATAACAACCGGTGAACACTAATAATGAATATGCACCGAAAGCGAATTATTCCCACTTCTCACAATTTCTATATGGGGATTTCTATCACTTCCTACCACTATCTCTGTGGAAAATGGTCGAACAAAATGATTAATTGCACCCCCAATATGTTGCCGAAAGACGTAATCCTACGTCAAAAAACTCGAAACAACGCGAAGCAACAGTGCGAACTGATGAGTAAATTCTGAGTTAAACTGTTTACCATAGAATAGGTTTAGTCTATTTGAACAACTTTGCCCAAGACGGGAGCCCTGCATGCTTCGATCGACGGTTGCAAATAGTATCCGAAAACAATCCTACCGTATTTAACCAACAACCAGCGTCGGGTGCCTGCATTTTTTACAAAGGAGCTCTTCTATTTTTATTTTATTTGGTTGGTCACGCCCTAATAAAAAAATACCATAAATGGACGATAACCCAAATCATTGAACTATTCTACAAATGGTTTGGATGATACCTTAAACACATTGTTAAGCAAAATAACCATAACATTTTTATTAGGGCGTCTACATATCAACATTAATCGATGTGGTATGGCTGTTAACATAACCATGTCCATAACCTTACCATGTTTTTTTGAATTTTATTTGAAAACTTGTAATTTTCATTTTAAGATATACACATAGCACAATAGTTTTTAAAGTTTTGTACAAGATTCATTCATTTTAATAGCATATTTACACGAACTAGCACTGTAATTTAACAAATTTCCTTAACAATAATGAAATTTCCATCGGCTGTCACTATCTGATAACCTTCGGATAGTGCTTATTCCTGTCACCAGGCGCGCATTAGTTTAAGTTGGATTCGTCAATAGGTCGAGCGGATGGCTTGCAGCGCATTGAGCGCCACCGGCCACTTCTGGAAGTGAACCAGAAAACGACAATCCGGGTGGGTCTTCACGTTTTCGTCTCTCCTCGTCATCCGGAAGACAGCGATTGGGGCCAGCTTGTACCGGTCCTTGATTTTGTCTTCGATCGCTTTGGGGTTGAAGGGCTTCTCACCAATTCTAAGGTAGAGCGTATTTATACCACTCCGGTGGCAGAAACGTCATCCACGGACATTTTGCTTGAACACAAAGCAGTTGGTTCTTTGGGTCGATTAACGGCCAATTTAAGACAGCTGATGAAAATATTGAGAAATTATGCTCCGTCCACATACACGCTAACCCCGAAGTACCCATTAATGAGTAAAAATGTACCCATTTCAAAGAAATGTGGCTTAACTCATGAAATGAGTAAAACCAACTTTACTCATTAATGAGTATTTCACGAGTACTTCATAAAATGGGTATTTTTTAATCATCGTGTTTTTCGGTAATGGGGAAAAAGTACCCATTTTTTAGAAGAAAAAAACAAGCCTTTAGGACTCATTACCATCAATAATAAATACGTCTAAATTCATCTTAAAATCATCACACAAAGCTCAACTTAAAATAATCAAACAAATCACTTTCTTTATTAGTACAAATCAAGCAAAAATTAATTAAATATTTGATCTATAGATTATAAATAGCTGCCGATGCAATTTCCCTGAGCTCTGCTTTTGTCGGTTTGCTGCGGTAATAGAAGGGATTTTTATGCGATACTCGTCCATCCTATCCTCCCCCTGCACTTGCTTTACTTCCATCGGCTTAACATCCGGCAAATGGGCATTATCTTGTCCAGCTTTCTGGGGGTGACACTACAGGATGTGGGCCTTCAAAGCTTTAAATAAAAGCTGTATTGAACCACACCAGCACCGTAATGGAACAGGATTTAGATAACCTGAAACTAACACAGTGTATCCGGAAACAAAACAAGATAATGCTGAATGAATTATAGAAAAATCAAAATAAACGAAAAATATTCTACCTTTCAGTTTTCCGTACTCTTCTGGGTTCAGTTGGTCTTTTAGGCCTTCCATTTTCTCGTTCGTCTCGTGCACCAATCTTATGAGAAATCTCTACTCCCGTCAAATATAACTAATTTGCACTTGCAAAATGCCGTCACATTTGCACTGAATCAATAATGAATCTCTTTTAGTCATTTTTATTCCAGAACAGGTTTTAAAAGAAGGGGAAAAAGTACCCATTTTTCAATATTACGAAAATACTCATTTTTTGACATTTTAGAACCAGTTCTAAAAATGTGTACAAGATACTCACTTAATGGGTACTCTAGAGTTAGCGTGTAGATGTTTGATTTGTTGCGCAGCAATATAATCGTGATAAATGTTCAACAAGCGTGTACATGTAGGAATTAACCATTTATTATATTAATTTATAAATTAGGCAAGCTAATCATGAAAAAAAATAAAGTTTCATTAATGATTAATCCCATAAGATTTTTTAAAGCATACGTGTCGTCAATGCACAATCAGCATAAAAACTGTAGGCTGTGGTGGTGGCTTCAGCAACCTTCCTTATTGGCAGAGGATTGATATATACCCTACGTAATTTTCATCCGTTCCCCTCCCGATGTTTCCCGCCAACGAGATTTTACTCAAATTGAGTTCGAATTAACTCTCAAGTATTTTTCATACCTTCATATATATTTATCATTTTTAATCTTTATTATTCCACTCTATAACCACACAGGCATCTAAAAACAATAATCAAAATTTACCAAACATGTATTCATTCTTACATCAATCGATAAATGCCACACGCTCAGTTGTTGATGTTCAAGCTTCAATCGTTTCAATTATATGTAGGTACATATAAATAGAACGTAATATAGTCACTTCAAAGGCACCGGCGTCATTCCGAATGCGCTACTAATACACTTCCGTAGAATGTAAACAAGAGATAAAACGGCCTGATGGGGTGCTAGTAATATTTTAGAGTAGCAAAACAGAACCATTAGTAAATACCAGCTTCTAGTACCTATAGTAGCACGTGTTAACCAGACGGTCGTCAAAATCTGTATGATTTGTGAAATTTTTAGCACCGAGTCTAAAATGTCGCCTACTCCGAAAGTAAAAAAAAAAAATGATAAATTGTTCAGCGAAACCGGCCAAACCAAATGTTGCTACTCTTCAGGATTCATTTAATTCACTCACGTCCAATGGCTTATGAAGGCCATGTTTATGTTCCTTCCACGCATTTCGCCGTAATCATCAAAAAAGGCGAGATTAGTCCCGGACACTTAAAATGGTCCGTGTCCCATTTGTCTTCATTCCGCCACCACCGGCAAACAGAAAATTATGCTAGGGAACTCTCTCGAGCAACTCTAACAAAAAAGACACATAAAAACTCATAAAAATAAAAACAACATACCCACATCAGCATCAGGGCAACATAAACGAACCCGGAACGAAGGGAACCATCCGAGTTCTCGACTCCTTTCTCGCCTTGCTTTTATTGCACAGCCAGCAGCATCCCAAGCACGACTCTGACCCGAATGAATGAATCCTTTCATGCTTTTCTTGGAAACAAGTAGGTAGGAGGCTGATTTGAACGAATACGGAAAGAAAGAACAAACGAACGAGCAAACGAAATGGCATAAGCATATCCCCACAACCCATTCCCGAAAGTCGGGAAACCATAATGTAAACAAAACCGCTCCCCGTCGGTGGTTCTCCGATGGAGGGAAAAAAACATGGCGACAGTGTTGCCGAAGCCCATCCGATGCGCTGCCAGCACTGCTCAGTTGTCAAATAAAACTGGCGACGAGAACCAACTTGAACAAGAAATCAACCTTATCAGCCAGAGTTGCTGCGATTAATTTAACTTGATTTTTTTTTGTTATTGCCAAAGTGGATCGACCATCCGGGATTATATTTAAAGCAGTAGGCCATTCGCCGTTGTGGAAGTGTGAGTGAATCGTTCTAAAAATAAACATTGTTCCGTGTTCTGTTTGCCTATTCCGGCTGGCTCGCCTGATCTGTATGCTAATATAACCTATACGCTACACACAGCACGTTGACCACAAATCGTATGTGTAGAACGTAGAAGAACGTAGAAAACGGCGATAACGACATAAAATAAGCTGTTGGTTCAACAGATAAAAATCCACATCAACACAAAAATCGTCTGCCGACGATAGGAACGAACGCTCAAAACAGGGAGCGAAACTTCCCTGTGTGTAGGCATGGGAATCGCTTGGTGGAAGAGTGTGTGCGATTTAATTGGATTCTCGACGTGTCTGTGTCTAAATATAGAGCTTCGTTGTCGGCAATGAGTGCCCGTTGTGTCGGGATGCTAAAATTAACTTGGCCTTTTGCCTTCCAGCTAAGAAGCAGTCAGGATGGCCGAGTGGTCTAAGGCGCTACGTTCAGGTCGTAGTCTTCTCTGAAGGCGTGGGTTCGAATCCCACTTCTGACAAAGTTTTTTTTTTTATATTTTCAAGTGACTATCCCCGCTGTTGGTAACTTCTGTTGATATTTAAAGAATTTGTTTTGATAAATCTTGCCTTATTTACTTTTCCAATTTGAAACCACCCACGTCGTCGGAGACGGACACCGACCACAGTGGGATTGAATTTTTGAGTGCCAGTTCTGTTTGCTAAACTAATCAAAACAGAGAACGTGCAAAAACTTTGAGAGCAAACACCAGCTGGCAGGCATGACCATCATCTCTGCTGCTCTGCACAGAAGAGGAACGAAGCCTTCTGCAAAGATGACACGGCAGCAGAGCCTGTTGCTGCTTGAGCGAACTCCTCAAGAGAAGAAAGTCAGACCCGCACAGAAGATACGGTATCGTCTTTAGAAGTGACAGAGTTTATCTTGCTTCCCTGCACGGTCGATTTAACACACTTCTACAGACGGCCGGATTCCGGAAGATTTACCGTACTAGATCTTTGTTTTCTTTAAATCCGTCCAATTAATTGGAAGCTGACTTGGTTATCTGAAGAGCACGACTTTCTTGTGCTGCATGGAGGCGAACCAGCCCAAGGCTGAAAGCCTCCTTAATAAAGCTAAATAATAATAATAATTTCTTGTGCTGCGTGCGATGAATACGACTCAATGTAGCAAAAAGTAAAGTCTTCTAGTTGAAGTATGGACGACTGTCACCACAAACCTGAATAAAGCTGTTCCAATCAAGCAAAACGGTGCATTTTGACGATTAGATTGGAATAACTTTTGACAGACATCCATACTTTTACTGTAGGGCTTTAGCAAAAAGGGAATTTGATCACAATGTGATTAAAATTTTCCTCGATTTGCCAGAATAAACTTCTCTAATATGAGGAAAATCGAGAAAGGTTTCACTCAGTCTGTAGTTAAAAAAAGCTGTGTAAATTTCTGTCACTATGATGCACATAAATGAAGCGTCACATAGGGTCGCAAGATGTAATGTCAGCCTAGCCCCTTAGTTCGGCCTATCAAGCAAATAACTCATTCATTCTGCAATAATACACAATAGTAAAGAAAAATAAATACCACATCTGCTGAGAAATTGTAATTCGTAAATGAATTGCCTACTTTGGGACATATATAGCTTTTTTATTGCTCTATTTCAAAGAAATTTTTTAGTGGAGGTGATTTATAGGAGCCATGATCTCGTATTATTGTACTAAACATCTACATTGCGTTGTTCATCAAAAAACCTGATAACCCAACAAACAATTTGAGCTGATTAAAGGCTGAATAAGCCATTTTATAGCTGAAAAGCAGATTTTTGCCTGAAAAAGCTTTTATTCTGCATCCAATGTTTGTTGAGAATTTCATTAATTGAAAGGATTTACCTTTTTGTAACATGCTAGCCTAACAAATCAATGTCACACCTTTCACTCTTATCCAGCTTTCCACGCTCGGTAATGGCGTCCAGTATGGTATCAATAAATGTATCATTCACTGTGGTTTTGACATTAACTGGAGGTTCGCATTGTCACCCCTCGCTTTCCCACTCCCAGGAACAGAAGAAAATGGAACAACATGCGCCCTCCAGTTAGTGTCAAATACCACAGTGAAGGATATATTTATTCATACCTACAGGACGCCATTGCCGAGTGTGGAAAGCTGGATAGCAAATTTAGAAGATATAATGTTTTTTGCGCTTTATTAAGGACGTAAATTTGAGACGTGTTCCTAATTATGACCTACGTACTTTATTTGATAACTTTGTTTTGATATTGGTGAAACCATTCGTGTTGACGACGACTCTGCAACTGTCCACTTCTATAGGAAACCCTATCCAGCTTTCCATGCTCGGTAATGGCGGCTTGTTTGTATGAAAAAAAAAAGTAGAAGGGTCTGTGCCTAGGAGCACCAACGGAAGCTTGACGTAGGACCACTAGTGGACGGAACAAATGTGAACATTTAGTTTTTTAATTGATCAATCCTCAATTATCTTAACTCTTTCCGTTTTTTATTTGTAAGCGTATCAAATTTGTAGTATTTATTTCAAAGAGATAGTTGATTAAGAGAATCCAAGGGACTGTCAACTTGAGTATTTTCGATTCATCTACCCCGACTTTAAAAGGTGTATTTTGATTTTTTGTTATTTATGAATTTTTAAGTTTTGTGCATTTTGGTATTAAAGTGTATTCAATTCACCCCTCACAGGATTTCCTTCCGAATTATATGAATGAGGCGGGGCGGAAAGTATCGTTTGTGCAGAATATGTAAAAAAGGAGGAACTTCGAGAGATTGAACTCGTGGGAGCTTATTTTCTCACAAATTTGATTTTATTGGCTTTCTGGGGACTGAATATACACCCAAAGCGAATTATTCCCACTTCTCTCAAATTCTATATGGATTTTTAACACTTCCTACCAGCGTGTTTTGGAAAATGGTCGGAAAATGATTAATCTCACCAATACATTCGGGCCTACAATTCCACACCTTATATAAAGACCAGGTTAAGCCTTGATAGCTAGCTGCTGGCGGGAACTGATGACCTTGACAAATGTCCAAATAATACTCTTAACAAATTTATGGTGGACCGTTTTGTAGTGATGGTTGAGTAATGCTGAGCTGAGCACGACGAGCTACTGATTCCGATCCTAGCCTAGCGGGGGGACTTCTTCCTCCTTCTCTATGGTTGCTCATATGAGCTCTGCAGCTCGCTGCTTGCAGGCAGCCTTTCGTTGTTGTTGTTGTTGAAATCACTCCTGCTGCTGCTGCTGCTGGACTGGACACCACCACTTACGGTGATTGAATGAGCACCGTTCAGTGGAACCGCATCGAATTCGATTTTTAAGTCTGTGTTAGGGAATGCGCTGTTTTCAGACATTTGGTGAAAATTTTGATCACCATTGCAACAGTTGGACGTATGGTATTTTTCAATAGTGACCTATTGAAAATTAACTAAGTTTTCATTTTAGCAGATGGGTAGATAAATTTCTAATCGTTTGGCTTGTTTAGAATTAAAATCTATCTGCTATTGGTCGAAACCTGACCTCTTTTCGGAATGCTGTGCATTTTGGTTTTTTGAAATTGCGTGGATTCTATAGATCCTGTGGAGATCTATCTAGCCCTGATGTATGTGTTGGTAGAGGGAAAAATGTAAACTTTGCGGGAGACGATGTCTTAACACTCGAAAGCAATTTTGTGAAATATGAAGTAAAGCAAATCCTAGCTAGTTCTGCATGATGATTTTATTTATTTGTAAAGTCGCCGGGAAATACCAGCGGGCAATCTGTTTTTTTATGATAACTCCTTACTTGAAAACAGGCAAACACTCACAAACAGGCTGCTTTATCATGGTATACAGTGTGATAATTCAATAATCAATAAATTATCTCAACATTTAGTGGCAAACCATTCATAAATTTTGGTAACATACAAAAAAATCTACAATTCAAATTTAATTTCATATGTAAGCGCCGATTACGTGGGTAGATCACCTTTTCGTGGTACGTTACGGGATGTAAGATCTACCACCGATTCCTAGTCCTAACTTCTTCAAACTAGGGGAACAGGATTTTTCAGTAATCAAAGGAACACATCTTAGTCCTTGTTACTTTTTATGCCTTGTTGATAGTGATAAGTCCTCGGGTTGCCTGGACCGAGGATGATCTTGAAACAAGGAAAAAATGAGTTAGTTAGTCTTCACCTATGTGATTCCTAATCTTCTAATCGTTGTTCCCTAGTTTGAAGTGGTTAAGACTAGGGTTCTGATGCATGGTCATTATCGGTGTCATAGCTTGTTTTTGTTGTTAAGGAATCCAATTTTGACTGACAAAGGGGCGCGCCTTTGGAGGGTGTTTCAACACTCCGAAGGGTATAAATAGCGGAACCTTTCAGTTAGAATCGATTCCTTGCGATGAAGGCAAGAATGACAACTGTATCAAAACCGAATACTTCATCATTTCTCAATAGTGATGGAGTAATACGACATGCACTAAACTAAGGACACGGGATATACTACAATAGATCAAATTACTGGTCGCAGTGGTGTTATGTCCGGAACAGATAAAAAAAAAAAGCGCCGATTGAAACAATCTTTTCGACGTCACTACAAGGGTGATTGATTAAACGAAAGAAACGAATCGTGCGGAATGAAACCGAGGAAAAACTAATTGCACCAATATATTCAGGCCTACAATTCCACACCTTCTATGGACAGGTTGAGCCTTGGTAGCTAGCTGCTTGCGGGAACTGATGACCTTGACCAATGTCCAAATAATACTCTTTAACAAATTTTTGGTGGCCCTGATGGTTGAGCTGGGTGTTCAACACGGTTGAGGCTGTCGAGCTGTATGTCGTGTGGAGCGAGGGTGACACGCTTGGCAAAGATGACCGACCCACAGCGACTCACGAAGAGCTACTGATTCCGATCCATAGCATATCGGTGCAGCTTCTTGCTCCTTTGATGGTTGCTTATGTGGGCTCTGCAGCTCGTTGCTTGCAGGCAGCTTTTCGTTGTTACTGGAGAACAATTTTCAACGCCACACGCCGAAAGCACTGCTACTGCTGCTACTAATTTCGACGACAGTGGTGTGGTCGTTGGGAGCGTGTGGTTCTGAGTATGGCGATGAGTGTGCAAAATATTACGCAATTCCATCCTCCCTATTTGCACGCGCCCGAGGATCGGAGGCGAATGCCACTTCGACTTGTTTCGTCTACTTACTACTCTCTGACGACTGTGCTGGGGAAGCAGCATATGCATGTAGGTAATTGGTAGATTTGTTACTTAATTCGACGCTTTTGGACAATGCTAGACATTTACCAGTTTTTCAATAGTTTATTGTTGAAAATCAGCATTAATATCGATGCGTAGCCATGTTTCTGATCGATTGGTGATAAAATTATTGAAATTGGACCAGGGGCAGCTGAGTTATTAACGTTCAAAATCTTTCTTAATTTGTTACATGTTCCATTTTCGGTTTTAACAAAGTGTACCCCCATATAGAAATCAAAGACGTAGTCCTACGTCAAAAAGTATCCTTCACTGTGCTTTTTGACACTAACTGGAGGGCGTATGTTGTTTCATTTTCTTCTGTTCCTGGGAGAGGGAAAGGGAGGGGTCAAAATCCGAACCTGCAGATAGCACAGTGAAGGATACATTTATTCATACAAACAGACCGCCATTACCGAGCATGGAAAGCTGGACAAGCAAATATTGAATTGAAATGAATGAAATGGTGGGTCGAAGCGTACATACGCTGCTAAACAAATTTGAGTAGGATCTACTTATACCCGTCAAAAGTAGGCTACCCCAAATTGAGTACACAAAGTTGGGACTGATAAGATGACGAATGGAAATTATAAGGATGTCCACGAGACAGTTACGATCAGCTGATTTTTTTGTTTACCAAGAACTTTCAACAGATCATAGTAGAACCATAGAGGTAACTAAAAGACCAGAAAGTTCCGAAGAAACGTACTCAACTTTTTGGCTCAGCTCTGGTACTATCTTCGGTCCCAAGCTTATCGATGTACCCCTCGAACACGCAGAAAAAATTATCGTTGAAACAAAAATATTTGAGGTAAATTTAAACGAAAACTCAGTTTGTTCTGGCCACAAAAATAAACAAGGTTTATTTCAAACGTATTCCATGTTTGAAGTCATGTAATATTAATGTTTGAAATAAAAATAATTTTACGTTTATTTTAAAAATATTCGTGTTGAAAATAAACGTGAATATTTTTGTTTGGTTTGACAACAATGCGAACAAAATTAAATATGTTTATTTTAACATGCTTCTTATGTTTGGAAGAAACATACTTAATTTTAAATTATATTAGCATTTGAATGTAAGATAAAGCAGAAAAATTGATTGCCAAGAGATGAAAAAACGATCTGCAGGAAGATCCCGAATTCAGTTTGATTGCAATGCTCGTTGCAATGTAGGATTGGAAATGCAGGAATCGGAAGAAGATGAGGATGATGAGAAACCGTTGAGTTCGGTAAGGAAGGAGGATGAATGCAGCACTGATTTAAGTAAGAAGTTGATCCAACAAATTAATCAGTCGAGTCAGGATTGTGTGAATATGATAAAGTTTGCTGAAGTTTCGAAGCGAATGGAAAATGAGCGGATGAAGTTGGAGCAATTACGGAAAGAGCAGGAACACAAGGCAGGTGTAAATGAGGAGCATGTTTCGGATCTGCTTGTGGCAGGAGAGAAGATCAAAGATAAAAGCTCGAAGCAAACAGGAAGAAATGACTTTTTCAGGGGGGGGGGGGGGCTGGAGGTTCCGGAATAGATTCAAAATCCATTTCGGATTTTCGTTTCCCTTTGTTAAGATACATACCTAGGTGGGTTTCCGTATCCAGGACTTCGGTTTTGTTGCAGGCCGTTTTCAGTTGATTGGCAAAGCTGGGGCAATTTTTTTCCGAATGTAAACAAGAAGAAAAAAATGCAGGGCACGCTAAAAATCGTTTACCCAAATTCTATATTGCTGAAATAAACATGCTTCTGACTTTAATTCAAACATATATATTAGACCTGTTCATTTTAAACGAAATGTTCGGAATGTAACGGGTCAACCGTGATTACTGTTCGTCATCCTAATTTGAACTTCTGTGCAAATTTTCAGCAAAATCGGTGATGATTTAGAGGTGCTTCAAGTTAATTTTATGTTTTTAAGGTAATTAACGGCTTATAATATTTGTATCTCGAGACTGAAACAACGAAAACTGCTGTAACAACTTTCAAAGCAAAGTTTAATGTGTTATCTATTAACTTTGTAACCAAAGGTTGACTATTCAAAGTGATTTTATTGAAGTTTGACTTAGTTTCATGCTCGAAAATATCTTAAAAAGTGAAGAATTTTAAAGTATTTGTTCTACAAATTTTCCACCCATATGATATAAAATGTGTAGTCTACGGCATAATGTTCCTCATATTGTTATAGAAGTTTCGTTCAAACATAGTTTTCGTGTATATTTCATAGATTGAGAAATAAAAATCAGAAAAGAGGCCGTTTTAGCTAAAATTCACAAGACAACAGAACCAATAAAAGTCAATTAGATTGACAGAACATAGTTGCATTGCTTTTCAATGACGACCGATGACTGTTTCATTGATATATGATTTTTTCATAAATATGAATCCTCAGTAGACGTGTTTTTTTTATCAAAGGCAAGTGTCACTCGAGCCATTCAAAATATTCGTTATTTTATAAATTGCTGTTATGGTTAGCTATAGCTACTCTCTCAATAACTGGTGCAATGAGTAGCACACCAAGTATGGCACTAAATGTTCTACTTTATCTGCTTCCGTTGCATCAATTTATTCAATTAGAAGCCGAAAGGAGTGCATTAAGGATCCGACGATCACAGCACTTCCTTGAAGGTGATCTTAGAGGACATATGAGCATCCTAAAAATGTTCAATATTGATTCTATTGTGTTACAAAATGAGGATTAGATGAAGAAAATATATTACTTCGATCGTCTTTACAATGTAGCAGATGCGGATCGCGATTTGTGGGACAATGGGGGACCAAATATTCGTCCAGGATCAATTGTCTTTTATACAGACGGCTCTGGATTGGATAATCGTGTAGGAGCAGGGGTAACAGGCCAGGTATAAATATCTCAATATCTATGGGCTACTGGCCTACCGTGTTCCAAGCAGAAGTCCAAGCAATTCTTGAATGTTCTTAATTTTTTTTTTTTTATCTAGTTCGTTTATTTGTAAGGCTCAATCGCGTTAGCTTTACGGAGCCGATAATTCATTGTTCTTTGTTTGTAACAAAATTCACTTAATTCTATGTCTAGTAGGAGTTGGGCCGGATACTCGCGGCTTACTCGAGGTTAGAGGGGTACATTGTCGAAGGATAGGAAAAGGGGAGGAGCTTGGGAGTAGGGTATCGTTGCCTCATCAGAGCGTTGTCGCCAGTGTGAACGGTAGTGTGGTTCTAGATTCGTCTGGAGTTCGACCGGCTATGGTGACCAGTGGGCGACGATGAGGCTCATCGAGACGGGGGACAAGACAAACAAAAACTAATAAAGAGATACAAAAGACAAACGAATTAAATTCTTATACTAGACATTTGCAGAAACACATAAATCGACTGCATATAGCAGAGATCGCGGGTACCCAACACGTCTCTGATAGGGATACAGGGTTGTCTTCCTTGGGCCTCGAGGGTATTCAAAAGTCGCTCTCTGGCGGCGTCATTATCCGTACATTGCCAAACTGCGTGATCGATGTCGTCGTAATCGTTTCCACACCGACATATGTTGCTGTCCACGAGGTTTATTCTATTGAGATGCGCATCTAGCGAGTAGTGGTTGGACATAAGTCTACTCATCACGCGAATAAAGTCACGACTTAAGCCCAAGCCTTTAAACCACGCTCTCGAAGAAACATTAGGAGTAATTGAATGTAACCACCGTCCAAGATTTCCATTGTCCCAATCGGTTTGCCAACTCGAAAGGGTACTCTGACGCACTAAATGGTAAAATTCATCGTGTGAAATTTGCCTGTCATAAAATTCGCCTTCCTGCGCGCCCACCTTTGCGAGAGAGTCCGCCTTCTCATTGCCTGGGATTGAGCAATATGAGGGGACCCATACAAAGGTAATCATATATGATCTTTCGACCAGTACACTCATCTGCTCCCTTACCTTTGAAAGGAAATAAGATGAGTGCCTACTTGGTTTCATCGACCGAATAGCCTCAATCGAACTGAGACTATCCGAGAAGATGAAGTAATGGTCTGCGGGCATGTTGGAAATCATCCCCAATGCGAAGTTGATTGCTGCCAGCTTAGCAACATAAACAGAACAAGGTTCCTGAAGTTTGCGGAAGGCGCTAGAGTTTTCATTGAAGACACCGAAGCCAGTGGACCCATTGAGACGTGACCCGTCTGTAAAATATCTTTTCACGCAATTGACGTGTTGGTACTTTTCAGTAAAAATACGCGGGATAATAATAGCTCGAAGTTGATCTGGAATCCCATGAGTTGCTTGTTTCATGGTCAGATCATATTCAATTGAGGAACTGCGATTGGTGAAGTGAGCACGGTCTGGAGTGTAACAAGGAAGACACATATCTGACGATATGTAGTGGTGGTAGATTCTCATAAATCGAGATTGTGTGTTCAGCCCAAGAATTTCTTCAAAATTTTCAATTATAAGTGTGTTCGTCACTCCGCATTTGATTAGTATTCTGAGAGAGAGCTCCCAGAAACGGTTCTGGAGGGGTTTTACTCCTGCCAGAACCTCGAGACTCATGTTATGCGTTGAGTGCATACAGCCTAGAGCAATACGCAGACAACGATATTGAATTCGTTCCAATTTTATTAGGTGACATTTTCTTGCCGAGAGAAAGCAGAAAGAGCCGTACTCTAAAACAGATAGAATAGTTGTTTTATAAAGCGTTATGAGGTCTCCCGGATGAGCACCCCACCATGTGCCGCAAATTGAACGGAGAAAGTTGATCCTCTGCTGACATTTTTGCTTCAAATACGTAATATGGGCATTCCAAGTGCACTTTGAATCAAACCAGACCCCAAGGTACTTGAAAGACAATGATTGGGTAATGTTTCTGCCCAAAAGATTAAGCTGCATTTGGGCTGGGTACCGCTTTCGAGTAAACACTACCAGTTCAGTTTTCTGCGGCGAGAATTCGATCCCTAGATTCCTAGCCCAAGACGACAAGTTATCTAAGGAACTTTGCAATGGTCCTTGCAAGTCCACGGCATGTGGACCCCTTACGGAAACCACACCATTATCTGCAAGTTGTTTTAACGTGCATTGTTCTGCCAAACAGTTGTCGATATCTTTGACATAAAAGTTATAAAGAAGAGGGCTGAGACATGAGCCTTGGGGCAGGCCCATGTAGCTAATTCTGGAAGTTGTCAGTTGTCCAAGGGAAAAGTTCATTTGCTTTTCTGACAACAAATTGTACAAGAAATTATTTAAAATTCCAGAAAGTCCACATCTGTGCAGATTGTCTGACAGAATTTCAATGGAAACTGAATCAAAAGCCCCCTTAATGTCCAAGAATACTGAAGCCAATTGCTCCTTGTGTGCAAAGGCCAGTTGAATATCTGTGGAAAGCAGCGCTAGACAATCGTTTGTTCCTTTGCTCTTGCGGAACCCAAACTGTGTATTTGATAGCAAGTTATTTGTTTCGACCCACTGATCGAGTCTCCGAAGGATCATTTTCTCCAACAATTTCCTAATGCACGAAAGCATCGCAATCGGACGGTATGAGTTATGGTCAGACGCTGGTTTGCCAGGTTTTCGAATGGCTATTACTTTGACCTATCTCCATTCAGGCGGTATAATGTTGTTTTCTAGTAAGGAATTGAATAAGTCTAGCAAGCGTCTTTTAGCGATATCTGGGAGATTTTTCAGAAGATTGAATTTAATCATATCGCTTCCCGGTGAGGAGTTGTTCGATGAAAGAAGAGCCATAGAGAATTCCAGCATTGTGAATGGTCTATCCAGAGAGCCGCCGGTCGGAGACGCTTCTCGAAGAATGTGTTGTGCTGGAACTGAGTCCGGACAGACCTTTTTTGCGAAATCGAATATCCATCGGTTGGAGTATTCTTCACTCTCATTAGAAGATGAGCGGTTACGCATGTTGCGAGCCACCCTCCACAAGGTGTTCATTGAGGTTTCTCGTGAGAGTCCCTCGACGAAATTGCGCCAATAACCGCGTTTCTTTTCTTTGACTAATTGTTTCAGCTTTGTCTCAAGCTTTGAATATTCCTCGAAGTATGTGGAGGTTTTGTGTCTACGAAAAGCTTTGAAAGCATCAGATTTTTCTACATACAATTTTGTGCATCCTTCGTCCCATCCAGGTGTGGCTGGTCTCCTTTTAAAGGATGCACTTGGAACTTTTCTTTTTTGTGCTTCCAGAGAGCTTTTGTAAATCAAATCGGTGAGGAATCGATATTCTTCCAATGGTGGGAGCGTATCTATTGATTCGATACCGATAGCCACCGCCGTTGCATATTTCTGCCAGTCGATGTTCCTTGTAAGATCAAATGGAACCCGAGATGGTTCTGCAGATTGAGGGCCACACTTAATTGAAATGATGATTGGCAAATGATCGCTACCATGGGGATCATTGATAACCTTCCACAGACAATCCAATGATAGTGATCTTGAACACAAAGATATGTCGAGTTGGCTTTCTCGAGCCGGAGGTTTTGCTATACGTGTCACTTCACCAGTGTTCAAAATAGTCAAGTTGAAATCGTCACATAAATCGTAAAAAATTGCCGCTCTATTGTCATCGTATAGATCGCCCCACCCAGTACCATGGGAGTTCATATCACCTAGAAATAATACTGGGGATGGAAGAATCGAAACTAGATTCCAGAGTTGACTACGGCTAATGGAGGTTCTTGGTGGAACATATACTGAAGCTATGCAAAGATTTTTGTTCTTCACATTTATTTGGCAAGCGACGATTTCGACGCCTGATAGAGCAGGAAGGGAAATTTTGTAGAAAGGGTAGCACTTTTTGATCCCTAAAAGTACTCCTCCATAAGAATCGTCGCTATCCAGGCGAATAATGTTAAAATCGTGGAAGTTGAGTTCTTTATCGGAAGAAAGCCATGTTTCACAGAGAGCAAATATATCACAATCAGAATTGTGAAGTAAAAATTTGAACGAGTCTAGTTTAGGCACTAGACTACGGCAGTTCCACTGTAGCACAATGATCATATCTTCAACCTCGTTCGACGAATTATCCATCGAAAGATATGATTGATGCAAGGAGGGCCATATGATTCTAATGTTGGAAGCAAGGCAGAAACTAAGCTTCTAAGAGGGTCTTGTATGTTGAACATATTTAATATGAATTCCACAATGTCCGAAAAAGCTAGCAAACCGCGTTCGGACTTTGATTTCTTTTGAGAAGTTTGAGGAGCAGCTTTTTTGTTTTTCTTTTCTTTGTTGGGCAATGGCGGAAAATCCTTACTGCAGCCAGGAAGTGGAGCAGTAGGAGCCTTCGATTTAATTTTTTCATCCCCATTACCCTGGGAATTTTGCAATCCTCTGGGAGTGACTTTAGTTTTCTTACGGCGCACTTTCGGGGAGGAGCATTTTCGTTTTGAGGATCCGTTCGTTTTCAAAGGTGCGTGTACCACCGTAGAGTCACCCTCATCGGATGAGTCAGAGTCCGATTCTTCAGCTGACAAAATCGAAAATTGAATGGACGGCTGATGCAGCCTTCACCATTTGTGCATATGACTGCTTGGAGCGTCCAGAGATTGAACGCTGCACTTTATCGGAGTGCTGCTTGTACATCGGGCACTCCTGCAAGGGGTGAGGATTCTCGCCACAATAAGCGCATTTTACTGATTCTTTGTGGCAAGAATCCTCTTTGTGGTTTTCACCACATTTGCCACTACGAGTTTTGTTGCCGCAATGGCTGGCTGAGTGTCCCAGCCTTTTGCAGTTGGTACAATTATATACCCTCTGTACAAACAACCGCACCGGAAAAAAAGCACCATCAACTTTGACAAAGTTTGAGAGAACTGAACCACCGAAAGTCACCCGAAACGAGTCTGAATGCTGATAAACTTTCTTGCCATCTTGCAAAGATACTGAATGCAGTTGCCTAACATCCAGTATCTGTAGCTGCTGACCGATTTTTGAGTTTTTGAAGCAACCCGATGCTCGTTTTAAATCCTCGACACTCAGACTCGCGTCGGAGACCACACCTTCTATCTCCACATCTCAAGAAGGGATGTAGATGTTGTACTCAACACTAAACAGCTCATGTTCAGCAATTTTATTTGCCACATCATAAGTCGGTGCTTCTACACGCAGTTTATTGAATCTCTCTTTATGTACCAAGATTCCTGGATACTTCCGCAGCAAGTCTCTCGAAATGTCGAGAGTTTTCAAAGGTTTATTTTTAGGCCGAAAAAAGACAACCCATGGTCCTTTCGAAGACGGTTGGTAGTATCTAGTTCGCGCAACGTAGGTATCCGAAGACGCCATGAGTGCAACACGCAAAAGCGGTGCACAACCGCTTAAAAAGGAAAGAGAAAAAAAAAACTAAAAAAAAAAAAACCCTTCACCAATTAAACTACTTAACTACTAGATGTTACATTCAAAGTGTTTTTATGTTACTTCATACGCGAAGTTAACGATTTTCAGAGTTGGTTGGAAATGCTAACATGAAGCTTTAGTGTGATGATTTATTAGCTAGAGAATGATCATTAGAAGAGGGTAGGTGGATAGTTCCGTTAGAGTACGACAGTATGAAAATTGAATAGAAGTTGAAAATGAGCGAAGGGCCATTAATGCGACAGTTTTTCAAGATAGACGCACATTGGGTAAAGAAGAACTGCATTATAACACACCATCGACTGGAAATGCTCTCGCAACGTGGGGCTTTAGGTAGTGATGAAAACGTCGCTAGAACTATTCCACAGCCGCAGTCAGTTTATGAGCAACAAGAGGGACGCACATTTTTGCCTGTGGACTTGGAGACATACTTCAAGTCCCCGCGTACATCGTACGGGTTAGGCAAAAATGTGCGTCTATCTTGAAAAACTGTCGCATTAATGGCCCTTCGCTCATTTTCAACTTCTATTCAATTTTCATACTGCCGTACTCTAACGGAACTATCCGCCTACCCTCTTCTAATGATCATTCTCTAGCTAATAAATCATCACACTAAAGCTTCATGTTAGCATTTCCAACCAACTCTACTAGATGTTAATATTTTGTTGCCCAGTGTATAAACAACCAAGCAAAACAAAAACAAAATTATCAAAAAAAAAAAAAAACTTTTCACTAGTTGCAAGAAGTTGCACCACTATAGCCCTCACAACCCTATCAGGGGAGAGGGCAAAGCCACGCGCAAAATTTTATAACAAAAGCGCGGCAATGGGCTAGAGAAGACTAGTGTATAGTATACTTAACACCGGCCGGTGCCGGCTGTGTGAGCTGGTGCAGCCACTCCGTTTGCTGCTTTGTTGTTGTTGCTTGCTGCTTTGGAGTGGTGATGAGACGATTACGGTGAGATGATAGTCCACCTATAGCGTCGCTAAAGGTGGCTACTTCCTCTGCTGACTGCGGTTGCCTTGGGCACTGAACTTCGTCCACGGTAGGTAAAACGCGCGATATAAAAAAAAACCACTATGGTGGGAAAAAAAACTCCACCGGCTACGAAACCAATACCCGCAACGGAGACACGAACAAAATACGTCCGGCTACTTCAAGCTATCGGCGAGGAATGATGTTCTAAAATTTGCTTGCGTAGAAATTATAGACATTCGAATATCTGCATTATGTCTGGTAGCCAAGCAGCACTAAATGCTTTGAAATCAGCAACATTTAATGCTACACTTGTATGGCAATGTGCAATGTCACTCCAAAAATTGGCCTGCCAAAACCAAGTGAACCTATATTGGGTTCCTGGTCACTGTGAAATTCAAGGGAATGAGAAAGCCGACACACTAGCTAGGCTTGGATCATCTCAACAATTTATAGGACCAGAACCATTCTGTGGAGTTTCTGCTTGCTCTCTTAGAATGGAGTTCAAGAAATGGGAAAAAAAAATGAAAGTGGAGACCAACTGGAACAACACTCTCTTTGCTAGGCAGTCGAAATCGTTTATTAATCCGAGCATTTCAATGACTAGCAAAATTATTTTACTATCAATGAAAGATCTCAGTATGTACAGTAGAGTGATGCAAAATTTGAAATTTTTGCTCCACAATACTTAAACGATTCCAAGTCGGATGCTGACTAATCTCTCAAAATTTGAACCCATTTGGTGAGAAACTGAGATGGCACAGACCATTTGAAGTTTGTATGGGAATTACTATGGTAAAACCAAGATTTTTGTTCATGTCTATCTAATAATTCACCATATCGGTCTGCTTCAAAAACTTTCAACTGTTCTTGTAGGAAATTTTAACAAGCTACAACTTTGCTGAAGACCGCTTTTTGATTAAATGCAAGGATCGAAAGTTATCAATGGTTCAATGCGCTGATGTCTTATGATCATGCACAATCAACTGCTCAGCAGGCAACATTGGTGTTTCTGAGGCGTTGAATAGGGCACAAAAATCATGGCTACTATGTCACACTGCAAGATACAGTGTTGCCTACAGAGCAGCTGCTTGATCATGTGATAAGTTTACCAATCTCTTAAATAATTAATAACTTTTTCCTGTCTCGTTTTACATAGAAACAATTTTCAGCAAAGTTGTAGCTGAGAAAATTTTCTATAAGAGTGGCTATCGAACTGTTCCGCAGCTCAATATGGAAAAAGACTAGAAGGCAATAAACAAAAAGTTGAGATATCCCATAGTAATTTACATGTAAACTTCAAATGGCTTGTGCGAAGTCTGTTTCTAACCAAATGAGTTGTAACTTTGCGAGGCTAATCAGGACCCGATTTGAAACCATTTAAGCACTGTGGAGCGAAAAAGTCAAATTTTGCATCAGTCTATGTACACTGGGTTAATAACAGGGCACTGTCCATGTAAATATCACTTGAAGCTAATAGGAAAACTTCAAGATGACATGCGTCGATTATGTGGCATAGAAAAAGAAGACTCTGTTCCCAGCCAAGTAGTGCAATTCATTCGAAATGTAATACCTGACTGGGAAAATGCTTTCGGTCAGTCTATGTCGGTCACTTCAAAAAATTGGTGTTACGACATGCTGATAGAGCAATATTAAAACGGGGAATATATCACAATAGATCTAAGTACTGGTCGCAGTGATCAAAATACCCAACACGGAAAAAAAGCCAAAACATTGATTGGATTCAATACTTCGGCCAAGATTTGGATATTTTTCCAAAAACTTGAGTTTTTAAATATCATAAAATTTTTTCTCCATCATTTCACCATCTTGACCTATAGTGCAATAGATGGCATTTTCTGTCTCCTAAAACATATCAAAAAAAAAAAAAAAAAATTGTTTTTTGAGGCAAATTGTTTTTATGATTTTATTTGAAATTTTTAAAACAGTTGTGTAATTTTTTTAGAGTGCATATTTTTTCAGCTAGTATCATCCATTATCTGCAATATTGCCGAAAACACCAAACCGATCGGGAAACAGTTTTCGAGTAAAAATTTTCTGAAGATAAACTTGATATTTTTCTATATGCCCTTTTCAAAAATAAGGCTGGATTCTAAATGGCGATATGAAAATGCAAAATGGCATTGTTGGTCATAAGGAACGTTTCTGCAAATGTTCAACCAAATGAAAAAAAAATAAAAAATAAACCGATTTGAGAATTTGTAGGGAATTGCTCTATTGATATGTTTAACGAAAATTGCTAACTCCTCGTTTAAATTTGACAAATTTAAAAGGGCAACAAAAGTCTGTTTTCAAAATACTGTGCAGCAAAATGCGCATGTACTGATTTTTTTTACTTCTTCCGAACAATGTTTAATAATCGGATTTAAATTAATTTTTGATGTGTCAATATTATATGAAAATTCTCAAAATGTACCACCGCCCCAATATCTACACAGAGTATATGTGTAGATATTGGGGCGGTGGTACATTTTCAGAATTTTCAATTAATTAGCAAGCACAGTTAGCAAGATGACATTTTCGATGAACAACTTGTAAAGGTGTCCCAAATACTAACGTACAAATCATCCTCTGGCTGAAAGCTCCATTTACAAAACTAACTAGTGCCAAAAAGAACATTAAGTTGAAAGTTAAATCCACATTAAAATGCTCTTCCCAGCTATTCACCTATCTCACCCACAGGTTACCGACTGTTATTCTTTAATTTCACGCCCCACAAGATTGACTCCTCGCTCGCCCGGAGTGAACCTATGGCACGAGCAATGTGTCACAAGTTTGATGATGATGAAAATTGAACGTTTTCGCTCCGTTGATCCCTTCCCGAGCAAAAGCCGCCACGCCGTTACCGTGTCCCCGTCCCCAAAGCCGAAAAAATAAAGTCACTTTGTTTCCTATTAAAAACGCATGTAAGCCCATTTTCCCCCAATTGCTGTATCGTCGAAAATCCGGAGGAAAGAGTTAAACTGCCATTCACGAAGCGAGTTTTTAAAGTGCGATAGTCCTGACTACTGCAGCATTCTTGCTTGGTGAATGTAAAAGCGAAGGCAAGAGAATCTCTTTCAATTTATTTCCAATATCCTGACGGCAGCTATGGCTACGGCGACGGCGTCGGAAGTGACATCTTCCGTCGGAGGTACAACAGGGACGACTGAAACGGATTCTCGAATGTACGTACTTTCCGTACATATAAATAGATAGACGAAGGGAAAGTAAATGTATGATGCTATTTTCCCTGCAATAGGGTGCGAATACTTTCATTCTCTATGTATTTATGTTCGCAGTTCAGTTACCTGCTACATGCAGTAAATAAGAGAAGGTTGGTACTTGGGTTGTTTGCAGTACTTTTGGCTTGCAATGTTCGAGTATAAAACTCGTGAAAAAACTTAACATCACCATCAGACGAGGTACGAATATTCGAATGGATGTTATGAACATCGGCTAGGTGTCTCCACCGAAGGTTCTTGAAAATATTGCAGTATTTATGCCTTTCTCACCGAAAGGCTATAATATCACATAATAAAACATATAACAATCGACTCAGCTCGACGAGATCAGAAAATGTATGTGCTACTCCACTCACGAATTTAATTCATTATCAATTTTTTGATTCTAACGGCAACGAAAAAGCGACCGAGCTTGCAGCAATGAACAAAGTGCATCGAAACAATAACAATAAATACCGAGAGACACAACTGCCACAAGTGAACTCATCCCAGAATCTTTTCGGAGCTTGGGGTTAAATCCATGATTTTCTGCCCAGTAAGCAAAATCGATCCCTCCTGGGTCATCGAGCATCTCATAATCCACAGCGCTTCGCGTCAAAGTACGAATATATGGATGAACTATCTATAATTGAATAACTATTATTTACGATGATTACATGAAAGAAATAAGATATAAACTACAAACAAAACGTGACTACTAAAATCTCAAAAAGATATTCTCACAAATATATTTCACGCAACCAGGAATCTCAAAACCATTAGACGCTATAATGATACTCTGCACATGTTAGACACAAGAAGAGGCCAAAAAACAAGCGTCCGACACACAAAACCCGCCACGAATCATAAAACCGCTGACTGCGACACTCTGAAAGCGAAATTGACAGGCGCTATGCGTCAAACACCCGCCTTCCAATCTCCTCCCGCATCCAACAGCACAAATCTCCATTACAACATCTAACGAATTCAAAACTCCAAAAATCACTCATCTATAGCAAGTGAGTGGAAGCAACCATTCTTCATGATACACTTTTTCTGCTTATCTGTCTATTAGGCCTGTGCGTTAGCTTCGAAGCTTCTAACCAAACTGGGAAATCTATCAGATCACAAAAAAAAACTTGAAAATAAAACATTCTAAAGGTAATTACAAGTAAAATAAATATTGAATATTTTACGCAGAAACGAGCAAGTAATATTAAATCTCTTGTATCGTATGCTAATGCTAATTGACTGTAACAAAAATAAAATAAAATATTAATAAAATTATATCCAAAATGTACTAGAAGATCATTACTTTATTTGTGAGAAGTTCCTAATTAAAATATATACTACTTGAGCATCTAACACGCTATATCACTAGTATCAGGTTTTCGGTACTTTGTTCAAAGAAAGTGTTCTTCAGTTTATCACCACAAAACTTCTGATTGGATTTATTTCCACTCTCAAACTTTACAACTTTATTTTCCCTTTTCGTTCTACCTGGCTCTTTTATTCTTCGACCATCTCTTTCATTCCTGTCATTATGTTACCTCCTGAATTCGAAATCGGTAACTGATTGTTTTACCGAATCTTGTATACAACAACTCCTTATCCCTTAAAGAATGAAATCTATTAAACAAAACAAGTAAAATTAAACAAAATCGAACAAATTACTAACAATTCATTGAAATTTAAAAGTTCGAACGTTTATCTAAAAATAAACAAAATCTGCCTTTCTTTTCTTCTTCGGCCTTCTCTTACTTCTTCTGATAGGATTCGTTTCCATACTCAAAAATTCATTTTCTTTTAACATACTTTCATCTTGATCACGAAAAATAAACGACTCGGCGGGAAAACCGTAGAATGAGGAGTAAGAATCTGATAGGTTTTCTTCGTCCTCTCTTCTTCTTTTCCTGCTACCGTTGCTGGATTCAAAATGTTCTTCTTCTTCAATACGCTGCTGAAAAACATCTTCTTGAAATTGCTGTACTGGTTCAAAGGGATTAGATGGCTGAATCTCTCCACGGAAAACAACCTTAACACCCATTTTTCGGCGAGAGCTGGGCTCGATTTTCAGTTGACGCTTGTGTGCCCATACAATCCTGCCACCAAGAGAAATCTGGAAAACATATCCAGACACACGTTTTAGAAATTTGGCAGGAATCCATTTTCTAATATCAGTTTTGTTAGGATTTTTGTAAAATATCAAATCACCAGCTTTTATATTAGCAAAAGGATCAGGTTTCTTTTCCTCTTTACTATTGCATGCATTCCGGTTAGCATCATCAGATTTTGTTAGGTTATATTTAAAATTAGTTTTAGGATTAATCAAATCTAATAGGGTTTTGGGTTTATATGAAAGTAAGCGTTCAGATGGAAATTCACCGTCTTTCTCAAGGCAAATATTCCTATAATTGAAGAGAAAATAGGATACTTGTTCATCCGTGTCCAATTTCCTGATTTCATTATCCAAAAGGAATTTTTTGAATACATCCTTCACCAAACGAACAGTCCTCTCTGCTTGGCCGTTACTCTCAGGATGATAAGGAGGGCTTTTCATGACGATTATTCCTTGCCTCTCAAAAAACTTTACAAAATGGTCAGAATTAAATGGTGGTCCTCCATCGGTGACTAAAACGTCCGGTAATCCGAACCTTGCAAAAATACTGAGCAGAACCTTAATTACCTTGTGATGGTCCGTACCATTCCTCATATATTCCAACTCGATCCATTTTGTAAAGCTGTCTACTATGACCAAAAACACTTTCCGCTCAAAATAAAAAAAAATCTGCATGTATCCGACTAAATGGCTTTTTCGTTGGTATCCATCGTGAATAAGACTCAGATTTGTAACTGCATTCATTTCGTTACAAATTTGACATGACTTCACAAACCTCTCTATATCTCCATTTATGCCAAACCAATACACGGTTCGCCTTGCAAGCTGTTTTATTTTGCTAATTCCTGAGTGATTTGAATGTAACAATTTAAGTACTTTACCTCTCATACTTATAGGAACTATCACTCGATCCTGAAACAAAACGCAACCGTCTACTTCCTCAAGGTCTCTATGCATTGAATACACGTCTTTGAACATTTTTCTAAGCGATTTGGCCATCCTTTGTGAAGAAATTCAACTATCTTCAGTATAAAGCTATCTTTTTTTGTTTCTCTGGCTATTTCTTGATAGTCTATGGGAAATTCACTGGAAAAGTTTAAATGTTTCACGTATTCTCTTGCCAATTCTTTTGGAACTTGTTGATCAACCGGAAATCTGGAGCAAAAATCCGCGTTCCCCATCTTTGAAGCAGGCCTATAAACTATTTCATAGTCATAAATAGACATTTCCATGACGTAACGCTGCACCCTTGTTACAAACATAGCATTCTTGCCTTCCTTGCCAAAAATACCAATGAGTGGTTTGTGATCATTAAAAATTGTAAATTTCATTCCATACAAAAATCTATGATATTTCTTCACAGTACTGACTATCGCTAAGGCCTCCAAATGTAATATGGGGTAGTTTTTCTGGGCATTATTGAGAGAAAATGAGGTGAAACTTATTGGTTTTTCAATTCCATTCACTACGTGGGCAATAACACCTCCAACACCATAATTACATGCATCAGTGACCACTACAATTGGCTTGTCTGGGTCAAAATATTCCAAAAGTTTTGGTTTTAGTAAAAACTGCTTACAATCATCAAATGCTTTGTTACACTCCATATCGAACATTCTTCTTTAAAAGACCATAAAGACAATGTATGCGGGAAAAAAGATTGGGTATAAACTTGGAGTAATAAGTCAGCAAACCCAAAAATGCCTTAAGTTCGGAAACATTTCGTGGAGCTTTCGCTTCCCGAATAGTTTGCACTTTATCAGGACAAGGAAGCAAACCTTTTTCGGTTAAAATGTGTCCCAAATAGGGCAATTGATTTACAAAAAAGTTGCACTTCTTAAAATTCACCTTAATATTAGCCTTAGCCAACCTATCTAAGACTAAATAAAGCTTTCTCTTACAATCCTCAAAATCTTTTCCCGAAATTAATACATCATCCAGATAACAGCACACATTCTTCAATCCTTTCAACACTTGGTCCATTACTTTCTGAAAGATCGCAGCACTAGATGAAGCGCCTTGGGGTAACCTGTTGTAACTGTAAAGACCCTTTATAGTATTTATGATCATCACATTTTTCGACTCTTCAGAAAGCAAAAGCTGAGTGTACGCACCAGCAAGATCCAATGAATAAAAAAGTAGAAGGGTCTATGCCTAGGAGCACCAACGGAAGCTTGACGTAGGACCACTAGTGGACGGAACAAATGTGAACATTTAGTTTTTTAATTGATCAATCCTCAATTATCTTAACTCTTTCCGTTTTTTATTTGTAAGCGTATCAAATTTGTAGTATTTATTTCAAAGAGATAGTTGATTAAGAGAATCCAAGGAACTGTCAACTTGAGTATTTTCGATTCATCTACCCCGACTTTAAAAGGTGTATTTTGATTTTTTGTTATTTATGAATTTTTAAGTTTTGTGCATTTTGGTATTAAAGTGTATTCAATTCACCCCTCACAGGATTTCCTTCCGAATTATATGAATGGGGCGGGGCGGAAAGTTTCGTTTGTGCAGAATATGTAAAAAAGGAGGAACTTCGAGAGATTGAACTCGTGGGAGCTTATTTTCTCACAAATTTGATTTTATTGGCTTTCTGGGGACTGAATATACACCCAAAGCGAATTATTCCCACTTCTCTCAAATTCTATATGGATTTTTAATACTTCCTACCAGCGTGTTCTGGAAAATGGTCGGAAGATGATTAATCTCACCAATACATTCGGGCCTACAATTCCACACCTTCTATAGAGACCCGGTTGAGCCTTGATAACTAGCTGCTTGCGGGAACTGATGACCTTGACAAATGTCCAAATAATGCTCTTAACAAATTTATGGTGGTCCTGAAAAGGACCGTTTTGTAGTGATGGTTGAGTAATGCTGAGCTGAGCACGACGAGCTATTAATTCCGATCCTAGCCTAGCGGTTGGACTTCTTCCTCCTTCTCTATGGTTGCTCATATGAGCTCTGCAGCTCGCTGCTTGCAGGCAGCCTTTCGGTATTGTTGTTGTTGAAAGCACTCCTGCTGCTGCTACTGCTGCTGCTGCTGCTACTACTGCTGCTGCTGGACTGGACACCACCACTTACGGTGATTGAATGAGCACCGTTCAATGGGACCACATCAAATTCGATTTTTAAGTCTGTGTTAGGGAATGCACTGTTTTTAGACATTCGGTGATGATTTTGATCACCATTGCAACAGTTGGACATTTGGTATTTTTTAATAGTGACCTATTGAAAATTAGCTCAGTGTTCATTTTAGCAGATTGGCAGATACATTTTCAATCGTTTGGCTTGTTTAGAATTAGAATCTATCTGCTATTGGTCGAAACCTGAACTCTTTTCGTAATGCTGTGCATTTTGGTTTTTTGAAATTGCGTGGATTCTATAGATCCTGTGGAGATCTATCTAGCCCTGATGTATGTGTTGGTAGAGAGAAAAATGTAAACTTTTCGGGAGACGATGTCTTAACACTCGAAAAGCAATTTTGGGAAATATTATTTCACTTATTTATTGGTAAAGTCGCCGGGAAATACCAGCGGGCGATTTGTTTTTTATGATAACTCCTTACTTGAAAACAGGCAAACACTCACAAACAGGCTGTTTTATCATGGTATACAGTGTGATAATTCAATAATCAATAAATTATCTCAACATTTAGTGGCAAACCATTTTTAAATTTTGGTAACATACAAAAAAATCTACAATCCAAATTTAATTTCATATGTAAGCGCCGATTGAAACAATCTTTTCGACGTCACTACAAGGGTGATTGATTAAACGAAAGAAACGATTCGTGCGGAATGAAAGCCGAGGAAAAACTAATTGCACCAATATATTCAGGCCTACAATTCCACACCTTCTATATACAGGTTGAGCCTTGATTGCTAGCTGCTTGCGGGAACTGATGACCTTGACCAATGTCCAAATAATACTCTTTAACAAATTTTTGGTGGCCCTGATGGTTGAGCTGGGTGTTCAACACGGATGAGGCTGTCGTGTGGAGCGAGGGTGACACGCTTGGCATAGATGACCGACCCGCAGCGACTCACGAAGAGCTACTGATTCCGATCCATAGCATAGCGGTGCAGCTCCTTCCTCCTTTAATGGTTGCTTATGTGGGCTCTGCAGCTCGTTGCTTGCAGGCAGCTTTTCGTTGTTACTGGAGAACAATTTTCAACGCCACACGCCGAAAGCACTGCTACTGCTGCTACTAATTTCGACGACCGAACACCACCACACAGTGGTGCGGTCGTTGGGAGCGTGTGGTTCTGAGTACGGCGATGAGTGTGCAAAATATTATGCAATTCCATCCTCCCTATTCGCACGCGCCCGAGGATCGGAGGCAAATGCCACTTCGACTTGTTTCGTCTACTTACTACTCTCTGACGACTGTGCTGGGGAAGCAGCATATGCATGTAGGTAATTGGTAGATTTGTTACTTAATTCGACGCTTTTGGACAATGCTAAACATTTACCAGTTTTTCAATAGTTTATTGTTGAAAATCAACATTCAGAAGCATAATTATCGATGCGTAGCCATGTGTCTGATCGATTGGTGATAAAATTATTGAAATTGGACCAGGGGCAGCTGAGTTATTAACGTTCAAAATCTTTCTTAATTTGTTACATGTTCCATTTTCGGTTTTAACAAAGTGTACCCCCATATAGAAATCAAAGACGTAGTCCTACGTCAAAACTCTGGATCCAGAAAGAGCAGCAAAAATATCTTGTATCAAAGGAAGTGGGTATGTGTTTGGCACTATTACTTTATTGATTGAAACCTCACAATCAATTACCAAACGGATTTCTTGATTCTTTTTCATTACCACTATGACAGGTGACGCCCATTCACTGGCCTCTACGGGAGTTATGACACCATCTTCCTCTAGTTTGTCAAGATAATCAAGAACTTGTTGCCTTAATCTCAAAGGTACATCGTACGCTTTCTTAAAAATTGGTTTGTTCTCTTTCAGAACTAAGTTCCCAGTAAAACCAACTATCGGATTTGAAAAATCCTTGTTAAAAACTTTGGAAAACTTACGCTTAACATCTTCAATTGCACCCTCATCCGTCAATGCATTTAGTCTTTCCACCTCTGTAGCAGGTCTAGCAAAAGTGTTCCTCCTTCCATCATAGAACACATCTAGCCAAATACGGCCCATCAATGGCACAAACGCATTATCGCACTGCAGGACAACCAGGTGTAGCTGACTAGTGATGTCTTCTATCTGCACCTGAATAAAAACTTTTCCCAAAATAACGAGTCGCTTGCCATCAATAACCACTAACTTTTTATTGCAAGGTTTTAACGGATGGTTACTAAAATTTCTCAGGAACGAGCTTTCTGAAATAACACTCTCCGCCGAACCACAATCAACCTCCATTTTTAACCTCTTTTTGTCTACAAGAACGTCATTAATCTTGTTTACTGCTGAAACCATCATACAAGGAGTCTCCTCCTCAGAGTCTGTATCCGATTTTATATCCTTTTTAAGTCGCTTAAACAATCCTGAGGTTGAAGATGTTGATGGCTTAGGTGAAACCATACAATTTACGCTGCTTCGATTCTTGCGCGGACTATTATCATTTAGTTTGTAGCAAAACTTTCTAGTGTGACCGCGTTTTTTGCAAAATGAACACAAAAATGATGGCTTACTGTTACTGTAATCGCGTTTATTCTCGAATCTACAATATCTTTTGGAAAATGATCTGTCACGGCTAAAACTTCTACTCCTACTTTTGTTTCTGTCCCTACGGTCAAATCTAACCCGAGAGCGATCAACTCTAGGACCAAGCCTTGCAATTACGCCACCACGAGCACTTGCTCTATTATCATCATCGTCCTTTAAATAACGCGTTCTATCGCTAGAGATTTCTTGATTGACAATGATTTTTTCAGCTTTACCGACGGTAAGGTCATCTTCATCAAATAGTCGCTTTTGCAGCTGACGATCGAAAACACCAATAACTAACACGTCTCGAATTGCGCGGTCCTTAAAATCTCCAAAATCACATTCCTCTGCTAGTTGCTTAACTGCAAGGACAAAATCTATTGCTTTCTCATACTGTCCTTGACGGCGAGTCTAAAATTTATAGCTGTGTATGACATCTGAGTCTTTTTTATCAAAACGTTTAGCTAATTCTTCCGTCATTTGTTTGTACGTTAAATCTTTAAAGTCTTTCCCCGGAAAAAGAAGCTTCAATTGAGTAAAAACTTCTCGACCACCAACCGCCAAAAACGAGGTTTTGTAATGGTCTTCTTTAATACTGTTATGTAAAAAAATATACTCCAATTGCTCCAGGTACTGAGCAAAAGGTATAGTACCTGGCAAAAATGGTTCGGTTGTTGTTTGCAACATTCTCTAATTTAAAATAACAAAAAATCACACAACCAAAAGAAAAAATAAAAAAAATAAAAAAATATTAAAATACTGCTTGAAGTTTTTCACCCAGTGCACAAAAAAAAAAACGCAAGCAAAAATTAGAAATAAACTCACGTACCTGAAAAATCCTTCCGGCAAAATGAAAATCCACTCGCGGCTACGAGCTCAACAGCAATAATCCAACAGCACAGCAGCAACCAAATCCAGCAGCAAGAATCAGAAACACCGCCGATTAGTTGTAATATGACCACTTTGAAAATGTATCGACGAGAAAATTTCCTTGTAGACTTTGTGCCAGGTAGGTTCACTGAACTCCAGGCAAGTTCATCGACCGGTGGTGCACAAAAAAACACTTCTACACCAAAACTGCTGGGCTACCACAGTTGACTTCTTTGTGGCGTGTATGTGACCGTGCTTCGGCCGACTCACTTTGTTCGCAGCCGAGAAATTCAAGCTAAATACACCACTTTTCATCAAAAATTAAACACTCGCGCCGGGCATGAAACTTTTATCCTCGTCGCCACTAAAATATATACTACTTGAGCATCTAACACGCTTTATCACTAGTATCAGGTTTTCGGTACTTTGTTCAAAGAAAGTGTTCTTCAGTTTATCACCACAATACTTCTGATTGGATTTATTTCCACTCTCAAACTTTACAACTTTATTTTCCCTTTTCGTTCTACCTGTCTCTTTTATTCTTCGACCATCTCTTTTATTCCTGTCATTATGTTACCTCCTGAATTCGAAATCGGTAACTGATTGTTTTACCGAATCTTGTATACAACACTAATAAGCCCTCCCAGTTCCTCTGAGTATAGAACAAATGTGATACTAAAACCAGAATTGCTCAGTCAGCATGAAGCTTATATTTGAAGTTCTTTTAATTTTGTGTGTCCATTTGACCTTTTGTCAATTTCATCAATTTGCCCATTCGACCTTTTGTTTCCTTCACCCTTTTTGTCTATTTGCTCCTTTTTCTATTTGCTGTTGTGTCAATTTTGACGTTTTGTCCATTTGACCTTTCGTCCCTTTAAATCCCATCAAACTTTTGTCCATTTGCACATTCATTCATTTCGACCATTTGTTACTGTAAATTTCATTCGACCTTGAAATTCCATTCGACAAATATCCAGGGCCCATACAAATTTTAAAATTTTTGTATGGACAATTGTCTACGCAGGGGGAGGGGGTGTCAAGAATCTAAAAAAAAACTGTCTACGTAGTTTATGAACAGCCCCAAGTGACTTAAGATCCATAATTTAGATTAATGGGCACAAATGTTCTTAATTAACCAGAATACAGTCATAGTTCCTATATATGGAACCTGGAGATAACGGAACCGTCCTCGAAAGATCTGGAACATCCGCAAAAGTGGTCTGTCCATAAACCTGATCCTAGAACTCCACGGTTTTTTTCTAAAACATTAGGAACTGTGATATAAGAAAGAATTTGGGTTCATAACATAAACATGGACCAGGATGGCCATCGGACCGTCCTCCGGAAGATCCGGAACATCCGGATGAATCTATGAAACTGATCCTAGACCTCCACGGTTTTTTTTTTCGAAAACATTTGGAACTGTCATATATAAATTATTTATTTATTTATTTGTCGTCAATCAGTGTAGACCGTTTTACAATAGTGCTGTTGCCTTACATGCTATTTTAAAACATACGTTTTATTTGAAATTGTCAGCAAATGTAGACTGCATATACAAATATCTAAAAAATAAAAATTGTTTTAAACTTAACGAGATGAAATCCTAGCAGTTAGTGTTCTCCTTACTGTATCTTTAGACATCGTTAGATCTATATGCTCACAATAATTATTATACACTCTCATCATTCTATTAATTGGTCCATTTTTACCATAATTCGTTCTGTGAGGTGACAGTTGAAATACATTTCGAGTTCTTAACATGCGTGATGGTACGTAAAAATTTAATCTTGCTAATATTTTTTCTGAATTTACGCGTTGTGAGATAATATCATTGACAAAGGAAATCATGGAAATTTCTCTTCGTTTCTTAAGTGTTTCAATGTTTATCAACATGCAACGGGACTCATAAGAAGGAAGGGGAAAAGAGGTCCAGCCTAGTTTCCTAAGAGCAAATAACAAAAACTGTTTTTGAACTGATTCCATACGATTTATATAAGTTTCATGGTATGGAGCCCAAACCACACTGCAGTATTCGAGAATTGATCTCACGTAAGCTATATAAAGTGTTTTGATGGTATATGGGTCTTTAAAATGATAACTAAATCTTTTTATGAATCCCAACATATTATTTGCTTTGTGAATTGTGGTATTCACATGATCTACAAATGTCAACTTCGAGTCAAGAATCCTAAGTCCCTAATTTTATCGCACCTTACAACCAGCTGGTTTCCTAGAGTACATGTAAAATCTAGAGTAGTGTTTTTTCTGGAATATGATATAATATTGCATTTTTTAACATTAATATCCAGCAGACTTTTAACGCACCAGTTGATTTCCATGTACAGTTTCATATCGTCAGCATATATGAGCACATTTAAACGATTTAACACAAACTTCACGTCATCCACAAATAAAATAAACAATAAAGGACCTAAATGAGATCCCTGTGGAACTCCCGAGGTAACATTAACTGGCGAAGATATTTTTCCTTTAAAGCGGACCATCTGTGTTCTTTCTGTCAAGTATGATCCAATCCATTTTAAAAGTGTACTTGTCATACCTAAACGTTTTAATTTAAAAAGAAGTGAGGGAATGTCTACTCTGTCAAAGGCCTTACTAAAGTCAGTGTATAAGGTTTCAACGGTATTACCTCTATCCATTGCTTCAATAGAAAAGTTTACAAATTCCAACAGATTAGTAGACGTTGACCGACCTTTAAAAAAACCATGTTGATTATTTGAAATGCGATGCTTAACCTGGTTAAATATTTTCTGGTTAACAATTGCTTCAAACATTTTAGGAATGCATGACATAATTGCAATACCTCTATAGTTTTTAATATCTGACCGTTTGCCAGATTTAAATATTGGAACTAAAAATGATTTCTTCCAAATTTTTGGAAAATCACCTGTTTTGAGAGATAAATTGTAAAGCCAAAACAATGGTTTAACAAAACTTGTTGCTATTTTTTCAATAAAAATGGAGGTATTTCATCAGGACCAGGTCCTTTGCCAGCATCGAGACTTTCAAAAGTCATAAAAATTTCTTTAACAGTGATATTTTTAACTGATACGTCATTTTCCCCTTCATGTAGGTAAGAAAAATAGTTCAAATCGAGAGCATTACTGGATTTCTTATATGTGTTTTGGAAAAAACGAGCAAATAGGTTACAAATATCCTCACTATCAGTGCTATCACACTCTTCAAACTGCATGCGTGATGGGAATGTACATGACTTCATTTTTTCGTTCGCGAAGTTAAAGAACGTTTTGGGATCAGATTTTATATTGTTCTCTACTCTTGAATTGTAATTCTCATATGCTGACGATATTAATTAGGGGTCATGATATAAACATGTACCTAGAAGGCCATGGTCCTCCGGAAGAGCTGGAACATCCTTAAAAATGGTCAACCCATGAAACTGATCCTAGAACTCCATGGTTTTTTTCGAAAGCATTAGGAACTGTGATATAAGAAATAATTTGGGATCATGACATAAACCTGAATAGAACCATCCTCCGGAACATCCGAAACATCCATAAAAGGGGTCCATCCATGAAACTTATTCTAGAGCTCGCAGTTTTTTCGAAAACACGTTGAAATGTAATATAAGAAAAAATTTGAGGTCGTGACAAACATGGACCCTGATAGCCATGAGACTGTCCTCCGAAAGATCCGGAACATCCGTAAAAGTGGTCAATCCACGAAACTGATCCTAGAGTTCTGCGTTTTTTTTTTTTGAAAACATTAGGAACTGTGATATAAGAAAGAATTTGGGTTCATGACATAAACATGGACCCGGGTGGCCATGGGCCGTCCTCTTGTAGGTTCAGAACATCCATAAAAGAGGTCAACCATTGAAACTGATCCTAGAGCTCCGCAGTTTTTTCAAAAACATTAGAAACTGCGATATAAGAAAAAAATTTGGGTTCATGACATAAACATGTACCTGCATGGCCATGGGATTGTCGTCAGAAGATCTGGAACATCCGTAAAATGGTCAATCCATAAAACTGATCTATGAGTCCCCGGTTTTTTCGAAAACACGTGGAACTGTGGTATAAGAAATAATTTGGGGTCGTAACGAAACATGGACCCGAATGACCATGAAACCATCTTCCGGAAGATCCGTAAAAGTGGTGCATCGATGTGCCTAGAACTTCGTGGTTTTCTCGAAAACACTTCGAAGTTTTCGAAAAAATCACAGTTTTTTCACAGTCTCATGTATCAAACACTTTTACGGATGTTCCGGATCTTTCGAATGACTGTCCAATGGCCATCCAGGTTTATGTTTATGTCATGACCCCAAATTCCTTCTTATAACACAGTTCCTAATATTTTTTTAAATAAACTGCAGAGCTCTAGGATCAGTTTCATGGATCTTTCGGAGGATAATCCCATGGCCATCCGGGCCCATTTTTATGTCACGACCCAAAATTCTTTCTTATATCACGCTCCCATGGCCATACGGGTCCGTGTTTATGTCATGAACCCAAATTCTTTCTTATATCACAGTTCCTAATGTTTTCAAAAAAACCTCGGAGCTCTAGGATCATTTTCGTGGATTGACCAATTTTACGGATGTTCCGAATCTTCCGGAGGACCGTTCCGTTGTCTACGGAACGCCGAAGTTGCCCAAGACTACGCGCAGCAGCTGGAAGTTGCACTAACTACGGAAGAGCAGCTTGGCGCAGCTTCTCTTGAAGATGGCTGGAGGGATATCCGTTCCGCCATAGGTAGTAGTGCTGCAGCGGCACTAGGTACTGCAATCCCGGATCGAAGAAATGACTGGTTTGACGGCGAATGAACAATGCAGCACGGGCGAGAATGCTGCAACACCGCACGAGAATGAATGTGGAGCGATACAGACAAGCGCGGAACAGACAAAACTCGGTTTTCCGAAGGAAGAAGCGTCAGCAGGAAGACCGTGATCGCGAGGCGATGGAAATTCTGTACCGCGTAAACGACACACGGAAGTTCTACGAGAAGCTAAATAGTTCGCGCAAAGGCTACGTGCCGCAAGCCGATATGTGCAAGGACTTGGACGGTAACCTTCTCACGAACGAGTGTGAGGCAGGGCTCCACAAAGTCACTTTTATTCGAAAATTTTCAAGTGACGATGAAGCTCTAAACCATCACTTTCAATTAAAAGTCATTCTGTCTTCTCTTCGAGCAGATCGCCGTCAACATCAACAGAACCATTTTCGATCGGTTTTCATGCTGTTTGTTTTGGCTTATATCGTGTTCATTTCTTCTTTCATTGTCAAATGAACTTACTTTTGCATTGAAGCGAAGCTGTTTGATCCAAATTCGCGCAGTTTTTATGACTTTTGTTGATTGTTCACTCGGTTCATTTAAGCGTGTGCGCATAGATCTGTGCACGTGGTTGTAAAATTTTTCATTGTTGGGTAGTTTGTTTACGGGGTGACGTCTGGAGATTGGAAATCAATATACGACGCCAATCCATAAAATCCAGAGTGATTTGAGATTTGGGCGTAATTGCTTGTGTAAACATTACTGATTTCTCTTGAAATAAAACTCAATTTAATAAACAAACTATACCAAATGATAGAGAAATCATTCCTGTACCTCATAGCGTTAGTAGTTTTCGAGATTGAGCTTTTATTCGCGAGAAATCGGTGATTGACGTGTTTGTTTACAAATTCAATTACGCCCAAATCTCAAATCACTCCTGAAATACCTATACAAACGGTTTTTTTTTAAGAATCCGGGTAACGTCTAGAAGCCGGGAATCGATATGGGTATTTTCAGGATGGGGATGAGACATAGATGCCGAAAATTGATGTCACGCCGTCTTTTTTGGAATCGGGCAGACATCTAGACGCCAGAAATCGATGTGCGATGCCATCTTGAAATTCAAATGGCATTGAATATCGATTTTCAGCATCTACGCGTGGTCCCCGTTCCGAAAATACCCAGACTAAGGGTATTTGACACTTTTGTGAAACCCGATGTCCTCCATATTGGATTCCAAAATGGCATCGAATATCGATTTTTGGCATGCACCAGGCCGATTTCATCAAGGAAGTTCTATTAACAACCAAGAATTAATCGTTTGAGGCATACTGAAGCATTAAGAAGGTGATATGTGTCACTATAGGAAATCATCATCTTTGCAAATATAAAGAAATTAAACATAACCCTTTGCTTCAGTACCGTCAACCTCCATGTCCATGGGGAGGAGGTATTATATCAAGACATTAATAAACAATTACTAATGACGTTTATGTTTGAATTACAGAACAGTTTTAAAGAGGGATTGAGAACTGTTTTAAAGTTATTTTTTAAACAAGACAGTTTTTGACTTTCTTGCCAGACTATAAAAGGTTTTTAAAACAGCAAAAAGCTGAATTACTAAAATGGAATGTTTTTCACTTTGAAATGCTGTATTTAAGCTAAATGGATTGTTCATTGCTGTTATAAAACCATCATCAATCAGAGTGGATGCCAAATGGTTACTGAATTATTACTTGGGTTTACACACAAAACTAAACCAGTGAAGCTCAAAATCATCTCAAACCCAATGAAGCCCAATTTGTGATTCAATTTTGTCTAATCAGCAACTTATCACTTGGATTAATCGAGAACTTCTAATGAAAAGAAAAAGAGCTTATATAATTAGAAAATATAGTCTACTAATGAAGCAAAATCCGGTACTTCTATAGCATATTACCCATAAAGAATTAGGTATGAATAAAATTTAAATTGTGATCTTTTTTCGTATCAACAACGATTTGAAAAAAGTCAACCTATCGCATCATAATTCTATATGCCCTTCTGTTATTTATGCCTAAACCATTAACCTTTCCCGCTGCGTGCCTCTTCTTCTTGTTCCTGTTGGGTCGCTTACTAGAACAATGTTCACTGGGTCGTCGTGCGACATTCTTACAACGTGCTCAGCCCACCGTAGCAGCTGGTGCAATTCGTGGTTCATTCACCTCATCCACGTTCCGTCATCCATCTGCACTCCACCGTAGATGGTACATAGTCCAGGCCGCGTGGCCGTAGAGGACCCCTTGTCTAATCAGTGTCTTCTAGATAGTCAACTTCGTGCGGCGGCGAATTTTATTCGAACGGAGCGTCCTCCGGAGTTCAAAGTAGACATGATTCCCTGCCATAATGCGTCTTTGAATTTCTCTGCTGGTATCATTTTCAGCGGTCGCCAGTGAGCCCAAATACACGAACTCATCGACCACCTCGATTTCGTCACCGTCAATCTGAACTCGGGGTGGGAGGCTAACATTGTCTTCCCTAGAACCTCTTCCATTCATGTATTTTGTCTTTGATGCGTTGATGGCAAGTCCAATCTGCAAGGCAGAGCCTTCAGTCTGATGTACGTTTCCGCCATCGTCTCAAAGTTCCGTGCCATAATGTCAATGTCATCGGCGAAGCCAATGAGCTGGATGGACTTTCTGAAGATCGTGCCACTCGGGTCTATCCCAGCTCTTCTGATTACACCTTCAAACGCGATGTTGAATAGCAGACACTGAAGTCCATCACCTTGCCGTAACCCCCTTCGAGATTCAAAGGGACTCGAGATTGTCCCCGATACTCGAACAACGCACATCACTCGATCCATCGTCGCCTTGACCAATCGCGTTCAGCCGGAAATCCGTACTCGTGAATAATCTGCCATTGCCGATCTCGATTGATTGTGTCGAATGCGGATTTGAAATCGATGAACAAATGATGTGTGGGATGTGGGATGTGGGATAATCGCTGCGTTCCTGCACTTTTGGCGATTATGAGTGAACTAAACTCAAATTTGGGTCGTTCTCATTCGCCGTGTGTAAAGGGCTTAGAAGCAGAAGGGTGAAAGCAAAGATATCTAATTAACAAGATATCCCACTAATCAATTCTTCATACAAGACATATAATTACTACCCTTATGTGATAGCAGTGCCATCTGTTGAATGCACATTGAAACTGTTGGGAGTTCCCCGCCAACTTGACCACCAGGGCTCAATAACTGACAGGTGTCAGGATGACAGATGTCAACGCGGACGTTGATGATCAGCCGAGGACGATATCATCCTCGAAGTCATCATCATTATATTGCGTTATATTGTTTGTGATTGCTCCGATTGTCAATCATTACCACTTTATACGCAACAGAAACACTTGAGAAAACAATCACACATCCAAGCGCGCATCATGCTTGTTTTTGCTTTAGAGCGAAAGAGTTTCTAATATACCACCGGTATCAGTAAGATGGAAATCTCTATTAGTAATTGATGATTTTCGGAGCTGGTGCTCAAAATAATCTTAATAAGCATAGAAGTAAACATGGGAAAACATTCACTCTCTCTAAAGAATTATTCCAACACCCCAGCCACTGAAAATGCAACGTATCGAAATCATTGCTAAACGTAATAAAACATGCCGTCTTCTTTGGCCAACGCAGCACGCATTCTATTCAAAAATTACGTTGGAATAATCATTACTTTCCTATTTTATAACGTAGGAAGTATTTGTCAACGCCGGTGAAAGCAAACGTAAACGGAAGTAGCCGAAGCTGAATGATGACGATGAGTGATGCCACCGTTTCGTGTTTTGAATTGCGCTGTACTGTCCGCTCAATTGTGTGGGTTCGTACATGTATAGATGTTGGTGTGCGTGTTTTCTTCCAATGCTGCAGTTCAACGTTGTCTCGTCACAAACCGTTTGGCGCTGTTATCTGTCTCTATAAATTCCAAAGAGTGAAGGGGGTCTGGTGAAAGCCAATTCTCTTTTTCGATTTCCTCTTTTGTGATGACCATGGTTTCCTATTTCGCACTATTTCTGCTATGCTCTTCTATCATCCACAACAACAAACGTATCAATGAATGTGTTTGCCGTCGAGTTAACGTTATCTGACCGTGCACTTCGTAGTTGCTCCTCCGTGAATGATCACAACTCAAGAGCAAATTTTCATTGCGTCGAAAGTAAAGGTAAACAAAGTCGAGCTATCAGTGTCAATCGATGCTCCTGCTATTACACTATATACTGTCCGAATATAGGATCACATCCCATTTTTAAATTTATTTACCAGTCGAATTGCTTTCTGACGTAATCACCTTCCGATCAAAATAGTTTTCGATGTTACTTAAGTCACCCGATTTCTATGGAGATGCCGTTTGACTTAAGTAACAGCGCTGAGAAACCCGTGAAAAGTGTACGTTCGTCGTTTCGCTTTCTCATTATTAAAGTGAATAAATCGAACTGTTGGTTGCTAAGATGATTTCGGTGGTCCTAAAATGATGAGGGCTGCACGTAAGGAGACGTAATTGATAATTCTCCCGAATATCCTGGTAAATACACTTTGACTTAAGTAACAATAAGGGCCATCAAACGACGTATAATAACTTTTGACTCAAACACCAGTATTTTTTAGCACGAAAGCTAGCGATTTGCATTTGTATGATTAAAACCTGGCTAAATATGTTAAACATTGCTATCACTATGACATTATATGTGTTTAATTGGAAATAGGAATAACTTTTCGGCGTCTGGCTCGACGTGGTTATGTCAAGCGCCTCCGGTCTGATCTTCGAGGAAACCCGAGGTGTGCTGAAGGTGTTCCTAGAAAATATGCGTGATGCCGTCACCTACACTGAACACGCCAAGCGCAAAACCGTCACGGCCATGGATGTCATCTACGCTCTGAAGCGACAGGGACGCATTCTGTACGGTTTCGGAGGTTAAAACTTATCACCAATGTAACAAAACGGCCCTTTTCAGGGCCATCAAGTTCATTTCAGAAAAGAGTTAGAATAGAATTTATGTAGAGTATCCCCTGCTTCCAAGTTTGGTTACAAGATTACAACTCCCGGTTCATGGGTTGATGGGTCCAGCTGTGGGCATGCACAGTTGTACACGCCAACTGCTAATGTGGTAATAACTTTTCACTCAGATGTTGAAATTTATTTTTCTTTAAAGTAATTGATAAATTGGGCTCATAGTTTACTATAAATATGCGAAGATTAGGTAAAGCTTAACATTTGAATCAACACTAATCAATTTAACACTTAAATTCCGAGATGTGTAGTAAGCATTTCTCACCTTACTTTTACAACGCAAAAACAAATACAGTTTACTACTAGCATTAAAATCTACTTTATTTTACATATCTATAACAAGCTTACACTCTATTCTATCTATTGCTTCGAAAAGAACTATGTTCCGTCAACTGTGTGCAAAGTTATTAGCAAATGAGCAGTTCGTGACAAAACTGTGTATGTCGAGCATGGGTGTGGGTAGCATTGGTGCTCAGCACGAAAAACAAGGAATATTCCTAAAATATAATATACACAATTAAGTACAACACATAACAGACGTTATCCAACGCCAACCCTGCGGTCGTATCTAGTATACAACCCTTCCAACTTTTTTTTTTGGAAAACAAGAAGCTTCGTTTTTTTGTTTAGTTTTTGAACATGTCTCAAAATTTGTTAACAAAATGTAACGTTTTTATTCCGTTGCCACTTTATGCTGCATGTATTGAAATATATAAAAAAACTACAAGGGACAGCCCAATGGGGTTGTACGCAATGATGACGTAGGACTACGTGGTATGATATAATATATGTTTTTGTTAACTGCAGCAGGAGCTTGTGTTTTATGTAGGAATAGGAATTTTAGCGGGGTTCTTTCTGTTTATACTCTTTAGTATGACTATGATTGCCCTGAAAAAAATCTTTTGATATGAATTTTAGTTGGGACATGTGCAGAAAATTAACTCTTTTGGAAAATGTTGGTGGCCCTGAAAAGGGCCGATGGTAGTACAGGCTTAAAGCCTTTGCAAGATGATGATGATGGCCGCAGCGAAGGAAACCTCAACCTCGCTACGATGAATGGACATTCGGAAGAGTCTCGGCGCGGCTGCTGCTGGACACGGGTTGACTAGGTGGCTGCGACGGGTTGGAAGGACGCAGTGAAGGATACCTCAACTTCGCTACGAGAAATGGGCACTCAGAAGAGTCTCGGCCGGTTGCTTCAGGATTAGAAGCTTAGTTGCTACTGTTTTGCTGGTCCCTCTTGCTGATCGTCACGATGGTTCTACTTCCACACAAAGGTTGTTGGTTATGTGACTAGATGAGTGAAAATGAAAAATACATCAGAGATTTTCGAAAATGTCATTGAGGTTTAGTGTTTACCTATGGTTAATTGATGATTAAATAAAAATTATTGCAGAAAGTAGGGGCACGGTTTGTTGGTTGTGAGGTGCTACGATGAATTAGCACTTGGAAGAATCTTGGCCTGGCTGCTGCTGGACACGGATTGACACGGTGGCTGTGACGGGTTGCAAGGGCGCAGCGAAGGATACCTCAACTTCGCTACGACAAATGGGCACTCGGAAAAGTCTCGGCCCGGTTGCTTCAGGATTAGAAGCTTTGTTAATTTTGCTGATCGTCGCGATGTTTCTATTTCCACACAGGGGACGTTGCTTTGTTGGTTGTGACTAGATGAGTGAAAATAAAAATGCATCAGATTTTCTAAAATGTCATTGAGGTTTAGTGTTTACCTATGGTTACTTGATGATTAAAAATAATTGCAGAAAGTAGAGCACGGCTTGTTGGTTGTGAAGAGGCGGTTGGCTGGCGACTGCAGGAAGTAGAGCTATGTGGCGTTTTGTTGTTTGTGAAGGGGCTCGTTTGTACCGGAGGAAACGTCGAGAGACTCAACAGGCAAAGGCAACAGGATGCTCGTATTGATATTTTCAGAACAAGACAGAGCTTAACCGGAGGAAGGCCGAAACCCTCAACCGGCAAAGGTGACCCGACTGTGTGAAAATTAGTGCAACACGAATTGGCAGCAGACAACAATGTGAACAACAGCCGATGGTACGAAAAGTACGTGATGTATCTTTTCTGTGTAAGTGGAGCAGTATCCTTTGCAAACACCATATCTATACACGAGCCCTTCAACGTGGTTGGTTGCTGGGAATCCGAGACCAAGTTCAAGTTCAACAGGTTTGCAATGAATTCGATGAATTTGATGTTCTCTGCCTTAGAGACGTGTGGCGTTTTGTTGCTTGTGAAGGGGCTCGTTTAAAGCGGAGGAAACGTCGAGAGACTCAACGGGCAAAGGCAACGTGATGCTCGTATTGATATTTTCAGAACAATACAGAGCTTAACCGGAGGAAGACCGAAACCCTCAACTGGCAAATGTAACCCGTTTGTGTGACGTGTCTCACTAATTTGCAGCAGACAACAATGTGAACAACGGCCGATGGTACGAAAAGTACGTGATGTATCTTTTCGTTGCAAGTGGAGCAGTATCCCTTGCAAACACCATATCTATACACGAGCCCTTCAACGTGGTTGATTGCTGGGAATCCGAGACCAAGTTCAAATCCAACAGGTTTGCCATGAACTCGATGAATTCGATGTTCTCCGCCTTAGAGACGTCGATATTGAAGTCCCCAGCTACAATGATTGGAGTTGGAAAATGTTTGTAGAGGGTCAGGCTTCTAGCCATGAACGCTTTGGCGAGCTTGATCGGTGTGTTCGGTGAAACGTACACGCTGAATAGTACCATTTTGCACCCATCAACTTGAATTTCCGCAGCGCAAATATCTCCATAGTTTGCGGCTTCAACGAAAATGGGATCATGTCGTTCACCCAGCTGAACAATCGTGTGCGACGTTGATACTGGTGAAATTGATGCCTTCTCGTAAATGGCCACGCCTCCTGCCCTCACATTTTCTCGCTTGAATTTCGCTATGCATATGTAACCTAGAAAAAATAAGCAGAATTATATAAAGTCAAACAATTGAAAGAATTCATTTACCTGATATTTCCGAAGACTCATTGTCGTCCATCCAAGTCTCACTCAGCGCCAAGAAATCGGCTCTGGTCATGACATGGTCAGTCGACAGGTCCTTGGAATGCGCATTCAGGCTCTGGATGTTCAGGGTCATCAGTATAACAGAGTGATCAGCGTTATCGAAGAACGCGATCAACTCGTCACTGAGCGTCAACAATTTGTGGTTTTCTAACCGTTGCATCTCGTCACGGAGTTCCTTCATCTTGGGGGTGTTGCTGCCCTTACCGTGATGAAACACGAATGAATTGGCGGAGTTTGTCATGTAGAGCCCCTGCACTGAACTCACACGTGACATGGCGACGTATACCAACTGCTGCTCCTGGCTCTTGTCATAATCGATAACAATTTCCGCGAAAGTAGCTCCTTGTGACTTGTGAATTGTCAACGCACAGGCACTAACGATGGGAAATTGTATTCGCTTGCATTTGATTACACTGCTTAGCTTGACGTTGACCGATCGCTTGTAGATCGGTGTCCAGTCTTGTTGCAGTACGCCAGGTTTTGAAAATACAAGCGGCCTGGATTTCACCCGAAGTTTCGCACCAACAGCGTCGTTATCAAATTTGAACCACAAGCGACACGCAGACTGCTGGGGGCCATCATCGGTGTGCTCAATGTACCTGAGTTCGCCGATTGCTCCATTGACGAGACCGTCCTCTACTTCTACGTTGGTCGTTATCATGTATGACATTCCAACAACCAATCGTAGAAGGTATGGAAGACAACCTGTTTCAGCGACACTCATTTTGTGTAGTTTGGTACGAGCACTGGTTAGCTGAGCAGCGTCTTGGTATCCGCTGATTACATCCTCGGCAGTGCAATCCCATCCATCACGGTTGCTCAAGGCACCATGATTATACGCTTCAACAGCGTTATTGCGATGGTATAATCGTATTGCGTTCGGAACATTCTCCATGCACCATTCGACTGTCCGGAACCTGCTTTCTACCAGCTTGGTCTCACAATCCGACAACCGCTCACCATTTCCGATCTTTGTTAGAATGGAGGAAAACTCAACATCGGTTTGTCGCATCACTTGGCGCAAAGGGAAGTAATCCAGCGTTTGCCATAGTGCTACACCACCGATGGAGTTGTTCGCGGACTTAAAAGCGGGTCTCGCATTCACCGGAGGAAGCTGTCGGAAATCGCCACACATGATTACGTCTTTTCCGCCGAACGGAAGATCGTAATCACCGGTGATGCTTTGAAGCCGCGTGTGGATTGTATTGAAAATGTTTGCTCCGATCATGCTAATTTCATCGATTATTATTAGCTTGATGTTGGCAAACGATTGTCGATACAGCTGCAGGAGTTCGAACCGGAGTTGCCCATGGTGTCTTCGATCCATGGTTATGTGGAACGCCGAATGGACAGTTGTTCCCCCGATAGCCACGGCAGCCTTTCCTGTCGATGCGCAGGCGACATAGGCGTTATTAAGTGCATTATGTTGCTGGCTAAAGCGATTATATGTCTCCATCAGGACATGGAGCGTAAACGTTTTACCGCATCCAGCCGGCCCGGTAAAGAACAACTGGAGAGGTTTTCTGCTGTCATCAAAACAATGCAGGTTGTCGATTACTTGCAGTACAAGAGCTCTCTGTTCAGCATTCGTTTTGCGAACCAGAGCACAGTAATCCTGCTTGCTCATAACGGTCGTCCGCTGTTTTATGACGGCAGATAGAGCGTTCGTGGGTAGTAAGCGGATGTCATCATCGTTGGGTTCCATCACGATGGCTCTGGTACATTCATCACCCTTTTCTGTTGCTACCGCCTCCTGTGCATCTGGAGTTTCCTCAACGCTTACCCTCAGGTACTCATCGATTATCTGCTCCAGGTTCAGATCACAGTCGTACTCTTTACGTTTCGCAAGGATTGCCTGTTCGTGCTGATCGTATAGCTGCAGGAACTTGTTTTGGTCGAGAATATCACACAGCTCATTGCGAAACGGGACGAAGAGGAGTACCATTTCACGCTTGTAGTCCGAAAGCTTCGACATGTCATAGCTACACCATTGCAACACTCGGTGAAATTTCCGAGCCCTGTAAGAGTTGCTGCTGCGTTGCTGCTGGTAGAGGGCTGCGAAATCGGCTAGACACAGATCTTCCAGGTCGTTACGAGCTTCATACTTCTGTATGATATTCAAAGTCCATACATCAGTCGAATCGTCACTGATGCTTTCGTCGTCCATTCGCTGATTTCGTTTTCTGGACTTAATTCGCTCGTGCGGCCACATCGTTGGAATGAACTGCGTCGCTCGGCTTGCTTCCGACATCGGCTGACGTAACAAATACCACGATGCTTCTTGAGCAGACATCTCCACAGAATTCAGCATCTTGATGCTGACCTTCTTCAAGAGAGCGGTGAAGTCTTGATCAGGGAACTCTTCTTGCAGCTTGATGAGATCCCGCTGGAGACAGCTCACTCCACGGTTGGTCTTATTTACGTATTCAACCACGTACGCAGCGCAGGTGTACTCGTCCAGGATGAATTGCAAGTCCATGTTCGAGCCGAGGTGGCTTGCTATCCACGGGTTGAATGGGTTTGTCCATAGTTCATTCATGGATCGCTTGAACAGGACTGTTGGACGGCGAATTGATACTCCAATGACGGCTAGATAACAATCAGGAGTGCAATTACAATCGCTAAGAAATGCTTCCAATGTATCATATGTTTTCGTTTCCAGAGCCTCTCGCATTATCTTGGCTTTCCGGGTGAGCCGATCCCTGCGGCTATCATCGGACGCAATCGGAAGCAAAACTAGTGTCCGATCCATCGGCCAGTACGGAATATTGAACCGACAGTGGTTTTCGTTCCGCTTGAAACATGTGAAAGTATGCTTATGGACCTATAATAATAAAAGGTTTAATAAATAGATAATTTTAAACTAATATTAAATACATAATAACATTGATCTTACTTGATACCCGTAAGTATTCGGCAAATCTCTGACGCTAACGGAACAGAGATCTTTAATCAGCTGTACGGTTTTTGGCATATTTTCACTGATTGCTTCCCGGGGATCCTTGTTCAGCCATAGCAAGATGTGCGCGTGAGGACTTCCACGGTGCTGAAATTCAATCCGCTTGAAATAATCGGCCACATAGTGCTTTCCGAATGGACTGTAGTGCCGCGACATCAGCAGGAGCATGATAGTGTCAACCAGCTTGTTGAAGTACACACAGCACGTGACTGGATCGTCATTGACCAGAGTTGCTCTTTGTAATGCAGTCAATTCCTGGATAGGATCTGTTAAGTCATTGCCATTGTGTCCCTCTGACAATCGATGTAGGAGCTTCAACAAATGGGGCCACTTCATCTCATTTGCACTGAGTGTGAGGAACATCGTAGGCTTTCCCAATTGTCGCATCATGGCGAACAAATCTCTCTTCCTTTGTTGCCAATACTGTACTGAATTCGGTATTGACTTGAGGAAGGATAGATTTCGATCAATGCACTGCTCCATGAATTCGCGGTCCTTAAGGTTGGCACGTGTAATATTCGCGGTCCCCATGCACTTAAAAGTGCATTGCAAGCCTTCGGAAACTCTAAGGCGAAGAACTTTCATTGCCATATACAACAAATGTTGTGGTTTGGCCCCACGCCTGTCTCGGCGACGAGTTTCACTGGATGCCATCATGAAATATGTCACCCAAACACCTGGCTTGAATTTCCGTGGATGGCCGAAATATATGGCAGGAAAAGCTAGCTCTTCACCGTGCTCGTCGTAAATCAATGACAGAGGAACCCTGTTTTGCGCGGGAGCGATCTCCAGGCATTTGTCCTCATTCCAAAGGAGCGTTTCCTGTTGCCCGAGCAGCAATTCGGTCTCGTTATCCACGGCAATGGTTTCCAGCTCAATTTGAGGATCCACTGCAGGGGTTTCAAGATCATCTATGGCGATCTGATCAATTGTGATCCCGTAGTGGCGATACAGTGGTGTCGTAATCAAATAAGAAAGCCACGCTTTAACCGTAGTTTTCTTTATAAAGCCGGACAAGTACGATGACTTATGGATTACGTGCTTTTTGATGAACACGTTGAAGGCCTGATCATCATCGAGCTGACGGGGAAGAGAGTGTACCATTTGTGCAACATCCACGGGACAATTGATCACTTGCCCGATAATAGAATAGCTGCCTGTAATTGAAAACATAGTTGATAAATTATAAGTCATCAAGCATTGCAATTTCATTTTACCTGCTGCAAATCGCAATCGGCGGATTTGCATGAATGGCAACCGAGGGGATACCAACCGTTCCGTGACGACATCAAGTGGTGGCAGTCCAGATGGCTTGTCTGGAAATGCGAAACCGTTCGATTTTGCGAAAGCCGGAACTTTTCCTCGCTTCAGATTGCTTTGGCAAGTCTGGCAAGCCAAAAATCCTTCAACGGATTGAAAAGATCCACTGTCAACCAACGCAGCCGCACCCACTTCTGTCAATGGTTTCAAATCATTGGTAAACCATAGTCTGTCGCATATGTCGCATACAGCACCGAACACGTTATCCATGAACCGCTTCGTGAACTCACGATTAGCGCGATCAAAATTTGGTGGTAAAATAGACTCTAAAGAGGAATAATAACAATAACATAATTATTTTGTATGCACGTTGACATTTTCGCCTCAATTACGTAACGAATGCACTTGAGATTACTTTTCGTCAAAAATCTATGAAGTTTAAGGTTTTACTCACCCTGACTTGAATGCTCAGGAAACGATGTATCGATTTCCATAGTCTCCAACGGCGTGGCAATATCGGCTTGTATTTCGAAACCGGAAAGCGATGGAGAGATAATGACCGTATCGGGGAAATGTTCCATGACTACAGCATCACCGGCGAAAGCAGCTTCATTGTTAAACAAAGTCGGCAGAATAAAACAATTGTCACCTGGTTCATCGACGATGCCTTGCACTCTGTTTGTTTCTTCAACAACAGAACGCGGCGGAGGAAACACTAAAACACACATTTGAAAAAGCAACATTCCTTTGTCCTAAACCCTCAAATGGTTTTAAGTACAAATAAAACCATTTGAAATTACAAATCCAACTATTTGAAGTTCAATATATTAATTTTGTCGAACCTCTTAACGGAATCCCTTTATGAAGAGCTTTTGAGTGTGTTGATTTATTTCCTTTTAATTCCGTTATTAATTGCTTATGTTTTGACAGATATTTAGTATTTCGTCTACTTCTTGCAGACTTCATCAGTGCCAAGTAGTGTTGTTAACTTTTCATCGAGTACAATCAGTAGATAAGTAAATTTGTTTCCTTTGCGTTAATTCTTGCTAAATTTTATGACCATTTCCCAAAAACCGCCATTCAAAAAGTAAAAAAAAAAAATGAAAGTGGTGAGCGGGGGGTGAGCTAAAATTTTGAGAATCCGTAGAATTACTACGGCGCTATTAAAAAAATCCGTAGATATCTGGAAAATCCGTAGAATGTTATGGTCGGTCCATAGATCCGTAGGAAACCTAAAAATCCGTAGATCTACGGATAAATCCGTAGAACTGACCACACTGGTGCCAAGTGAAGTGGTGTTGATCACTTGGCACTGATGAAGTCTGCAAGTAGTAGACGAAATACGCGTATCTGTCAAAAGATAAGCAATTAATAACGGAATTAAAAGGAAATAAATCAACACACTCAAAAGCTCTTCATATTTGAAGTTGATAAAATATTCTGTGAAAATGCATATTCTATTTCGAATATATTGCTCATAGTGTAAATATAATGTTGTACAACCAGCACATGGGCGGTCGCGAGGGGCGCGCACTTCCAGGTATGAGTGCGTGATATTTAAAATACATCGCAGTAATTTAAATACTTTGATGACAGTAATAATTTGAATTTAAATACTTTTAGCGGTATTGAAAGTAATCAACAAATAATTAATGATAATGAATGTAATTAAAAATAATTTAAATGTATTGAAAATAATTTAAATTTAAAATTCTGCTGGTATTTATGGAAATTAAGAGTGTATTTAAAGTAATGAATGCAGTAATGGCAAGATTTTAAATATTTTGTCAGCAGGCTGCGTAGTATTGATAGTCTAGTGCGTGCCCCTCGGGCGGTCGTGTATAACTACATTGCAAACCACGGAGATAGAGAATAAATCAAATGTCGCAGCCTATTTTTTCCAAACACACAGCAAAAAATAAATTTTAATATTACATCCATTAGGATACGCTTCAATCATGTCGAAAATCTCATGTAATTTTTATGGCCACAAAAATAAACAAATGCAGTAAAAGCAGCGTAATGTCAGTTCATGTACTGTATTAATGATAATTTTGCCCTTTTTGGCAAGTATTATTACACCATATTTTTGAAACGATTGAAGTGCATCCATGTGATATCAAAATTAATTTTTTGCTGTGCAGTTTATTGTAATGACATTTTAGCTGCAAGCTTGCATGTGACAGTAAATAACCAACTCCCTTATTTACGCTAATTTTAACATCTATGCTTATGAGTGGTTAGTATTCATTCTCATCTTTTAATTCCATTCAATAAACATCAAATAAATGCAGCAAGAAATCAGCAACATTCTACTTGACATAAATTTATGTCGCGCCCGCAGCCGGTCTTGTCTGCTTCTTTGTGCAAAAATGTTCTGTCGCTGGCAGAAAACAGTTTAGAAATAAAACAGTAAGTAAAGGTTATCTTCCATTTGATTTTAAGTGGAATCGACACTGATGAAAACTGCACATTGTAGTCGAAATACGTATCTGTCATGGATACCAAAATTAATTAAGTGGAATTAAAGGGAAGATAACCTTTACTTGCTGTTTTATTTAAATCATTCCGCTAACAACCCAATTTCATTGCTTCAGTTAAGAAGCAATGACATTTTTGCCGCTTGCCAGTTCGTTTGAGTGTGTCGACACAATGGTCATTGCGAAAAGTATCAAATGTTAAGGAAAAAAAGTCAAACTCCATGACTCGTGTCACCACTGATCGAAAAATAACTATTGTCACCGGTTTTATCCAAAACGCTTTGCGCTGTTAGATAACTCGACCACGGAGCACAGCATATAGATTATGAAGTATCAAGAACATAATTAATCACACTGCACCTATTGACAGATTTGACAGATAAATACAGATAAATTTCAGTTGGTGACCCATTTGTTTGTACAAAAAAACTTTTCAACATCATTAAACAAATCATTTTCGCTCATTCACTTGATGAGAATTCAGTGCTTTGGACAATGGCAGATCGATAACTAATCTATCTTCTTTTCCAATTCCCTTAGGGGCTGTTCATTAACTACGTAGACAGTTTTTTGGTATTCTTGACCCCCCTCCCCATGCGTAGACAATTGTCCATACACAATTCTTAAAATTTGTATGAACCGTGAACAATTGCCAAACCCCCCCATACACTGTCTGCGTAGTTTATGAAAAGCTTCTTATAAGTGGCTGGATAAAATTTTTAAATGAACCTTTTCAATATGTATCGAATATATAAATCGATCATTTCTCAATAACTATGCATTATGAATTATTAGTAAAATGCAGCAGAATCCATGAAAAATCGAAATAAAATAATTGGATTTTCTCAGCTGAGGCAAAGTGATACTTGCGACCTATTGAAAAATCACTCCAGAATATTGAACTTCACTGTAAATAACATCCCTTCTGTTGATAATGCTTCATAACCAAGGGGGGGAGGTGGCTGTCATATACGAACAATCGTCGCCTACCTCGCATAACTGGTTCCGAACGTAAACAAGCCATATGAAACCTACAGGGCTTGTTTACGTTTGGAACCAATTTCATACAAGAATGAGCAGTAGGCTGATTGGCCATCACCTCCCCCCCCCAGTTCATAACAAGAAATTTTATTGTCGGAGCTGTGATTTTGACATTTCCCGGAATGTCTTTTCTCGGAATAACCCGGTTTCCTGAACATTCTTTTACCAAAAACATGAAATGTAGACGGCATGAAACTGGGAAAAAGATCATTCAAAACCAATGTTGGATAAATGTTATAGTTATGCTATTGTCAGGTTTATGTCGGATTTAGTTAGGGCTGATATCAGATTACGTCAAGTTGAAGGTGGGGTAATGCTGGGTTGAAGAAAAATAAACGGTTTACAGTATATTCCATTTAGACGTTGGGCTGACATCATTTTCACATCAAAGTTTAATTAAGAACCAATGTCGACCTAATGTCAGAATAATGCTGAGAACTAAATGCGTCGTTCCGTGAAATGACAATCTTACAATAGGGTTATCATCCGAATCAACTACCCGGGAAGCGAGATATCCGTGCAATGATTTCCAGGAAATAGTATAGAATCGTATCTGATATAATCACATAATCGAATATTGTTCTCAAGTAATTTATAGGTTCGCTGATCAATTCTAGAAATTAAAATCCATACTTTCTTTTGTTTATCAATATTGAGAACAGTAAATAACTAAAGCTTGATTGCATCGAACATTTAAAACAATGTTTAAATCACACAGAAACGTTACTTTTCAAGTGCAAGAGAGGGTTCATCAAAAACAGCGATTACTAACAGCTTAAAAGTTCATTCGTGAAAGGGTTACTATAATGATCGCAATACATTCAACAAATAAAAGGTTGATATGATGCCAACGTCGATGTTTATAAATTAAATTGTAAGAAGACATTTGCCAGATTCTCCAAATCGGAATGGTATTGAACGGTAACAGAAGTAGAACTTTGCTACCATAAATACATATTTGTTACGGCGGCTAATAAATAATCAAGATTTCCTACCTCGAGTTGAAGACCCTTCGCCAGCGTCCCAAGCGATAGTTGATGACGCATTAGATACAGCTGTTTTGTTTTTGGCCCGAAAACAGCGAACTCGTTCGGCAGCAGTTTTGGGTCGCTTCGGGATGTCCTCTGCTCCTTGCCCCCTCAATCGCTTTCGAAGATTGCGCATGTACAGCGCAGAATCGTATTGCGACATGGCACAGTTTGATTTTCTCAAAAATATCCAGCTATTCCACGATCACACACAGCGAGAGCGTAATCAGAACTGATATCGATTTCTTTTTTAGTTTAAATGATCTTTATTTTAGTTTAACTTGGACGATTACCATATAAATTTTTTACTAAGTGATTTAATGATTTCTTCATCTTTAGGTATGGGCAAAATTCAAAATTTGTTTTACAGAATTAGTCCTAGACTTAGTACACGGTCGACCACCTTGGTGGGATTGGTTTGTTTTGTTTTTAGAATTTGAAGAGAAACTACTTAATACTACTATTTACAGCTTAAAACTAACCTACTCTACTATATACACTTAACCTACTATGTACAAATTGCTTATTAAAGCATGTTCAGAAAGATTGCATTTTTGAATAAATTTAGTTGTCATATCATCAATTTTGGAATCTACTTTGGGAATTACTGCCTCTTGATGGAGGTCTGCTATTCTTGTGTCGAATGGACGATCTAGGATCATCCTCAACACTCTATTCTGTGCAACCTGGATTTTGTTCCTGTGGGTCTGAGCGCACGATTCCCACACCGGGGCGGCATAGAAGATCGCGGGGGCTATGATCTGTTTGTAAACAGCCAGTTTGTTTTGCCTTGAGAGGCGGGATCTGCGGCAAATGAGCGGATACAAACACCTAACCAAGGCGGAGCACTTAACTAGGGTTTTCTCTATGTGCGAGCGGAACAGGAGCTTCTCATCGAACAACATCCCGAGATAAGTAACATCAGTGGACCACTCGACCCTTGTACCATCCATTATTACGGTACAGGAGGGAGACGGTTTAAGTTTTGGCGATTGTCTGTGAAGGAACATGATCGCTTGGGTTTTCGAGGCGTTGATTTTGATTTTCCACGTGGTGGCATAATCAGTAAAGGTGTCAAGGCATCGTTGGAGCTTGTTCGTAATTTCACGAGGCATCCTACCCTTGACGGCTATCGCGGTGTCATCTGCGAACAGGAAGAACACGCAACCGTCTCCTAGAGGAGGGATGTCCGACGTGTAGATGCTGTAAAGCAGTGGTCCCAGCAGACTCCCTTGCGGAACACCTGCTGGGATCGGAAATTGTCCCGAAAGGGAACTATTCAACGACACCCTGAACGACCTTTGCTGGAGATAGTTACGGGTGATTTTCACAAGGTATGGTGGAAAGTTAGAGTTACAAAGCTTGTATATAAGTCCGTCGTGCCAGACATTGTCAAACGCCTTTTCGACGTCTAACAAGGCCATGGCTGTGGACTTGGATACAGCTTTGTTACTTCGGATGTTATTCATCACCCGCACTAGCTGATGATTGGTGGAATGCCCCTTGCGGAACCCGAACTGTTCCGGAAGAAGAATGTCATGTTCCTCCACAAACTTGTTTAGTCGGCTGAGGATCAATTTTTCGAACAGCTTGCTCAGCGCTGAGAGCAGGCTAATCGGTCTGTAGCTTGACGGTAGTGAAGGGTCTTTCCCAGGTTTGCGGATCGGGATGATTTTTGCCACCTTCCAGATGCTTGGAAAGTAGTGCAGCTCCAAGCATCTGTTGAAGGTGGCAGCTAGCAGCGAGTACACCCTCGGGCTGAGATTTTTCAACGCTAGGTTGAATATTCCGTCAAACCCGGGAGCCTTCATGTTCTTACTGTATTTCAGCGCTGAGCAAATTTGTTCCTCTGTAATCCGTTCTTCTGGAGGGACGGCACAAGGGGAGGCATCTAACGTCAGGACGCACTGCGCAACCTGGTTCTCGAGTGGACTTGGGATTTTAGAGCCAAGCAAATGCGACTGGGCAATGTGCTCCCCAATCGCATTGGCCTTCTCTTCGTTGGTGATAAGCCGTTCGTCATTGACTCTAAGTGGTGGAATGGGCTTGGGGTGAGACTTCAGCACCTTGGCAACCTTCCAGAATGGTCTGGAACGGTCGTCCAGGTTCTGAACGAGCCGCCCGAAACTCTCGTTCCGGATTGAGACCATTCTGGAAGCGATCTGCCGATTCAGATCGACCATTTCGTATTTACGCTGCAGATCCCCAGTCCGCTGAAACTGGCGTCTACGAACATTTCTGAGCCGAATCAAGAGTTTGGTGTGGGAATCAATTGCTTGAAACTTACCCCTCACAGGAACTCGTCGAACGCACTCTTCGTCAGCCACGGATATGGCTTGATGGAGACCCTCCAGGGCCCGGTCGATGTCATCCACTGTGTCGAGCGGTGGGTTGTCGTCGATGTGGCGGTCGACCACGCGTCGAAACTGAACCCAGTTGACTCGATGGTAGTCCTTCCGCTGGCACGGTGCAGGGGCCACGTTGTAGCCCAGCTCGGTCAGCACCGGTTGGTGGTCCGAACTCAGGTCGTTGACGGCAACCGGCTTGGCTAATCTGGTGTTTGCCAAGAACAGGTCCAGCGTCGATGGGTTGCCCGTCGGTGATGTGAAGGTTGGTTCGTCCGGAAACCAGACGGAATAGAGACCATGCTGGGAATGGTCGAATAGCAGGCGGCCGTTCTGGTTCTGCTGGTAGTTCCGCCAGGCCTCGTGCCGGGCGTTCAGGTCCCCTCCGATTACAAAGCGGGCATTGGTGTGGGTTATGATGGCAAGGTCGTTCTTGAACTGCTGTGCTGTACCATTGCTAACGGTACATTGCCGGGGGCAGTAGGCGGCGATGAACCGGACGTTTCCGGTCGATGTTTCCACCTCTATGCCAACGGCCTCGATGATGGAAGTGCGGTAGTGGGGTAGGGTGCAGTACTTGATGCCTTTCTTGATGATGACCGCGACACCGCCCCCCCTGGAGCTGGTGCGATCAAGCCGGACAATGCTGTGGTCGGGCAGCCAGAAGCTGTCACCGGTCTTGAGGTGAGTCTCGGTGAGAAGGCCCACGTCGATGTCGTGCTTGCGGAGGAAGTCTGCAAGCTCAATGTTTTTCGCCCCTACGGAGCGAGCGTTCCAGTTGGCGATCTTTATGGGTTCACGGTCCATAATTAGCGACGAAGGAGATGATAGCTTGGAGCTGTTGTGTTCTTGTTGCGCAGGTGCGCTTGATGATGATGGCCTGGGCCAACAGTGTGACGATCTCATCCGTTGACAGCGGAGAATCGTCTGTAGCTTCACCGGTTGTACCGGCCAATCCCGGAGCAGGGGGATCCGTCGATGGGCCGGAGGCTTGACTGGGTACTGCAGCGGCAGCCGACTGGGCAGCAGCCAACTGTTGGTTGAGCGGGAGCGGCGCCAACACTGAAATTGGCCGTGGTTGGACCGGTGATAACGGAGGAAAGTTCTGCGCGTTGTTTTCCGGGACCTTCTTGCGACCGGGCTGGTTGTTGGACGAGGCCTTCTTCCGGATCTCGGCGTATTCGGCCCGCTTCGGACAGGCCTTACTCGTGGCCTTGTGGGCAGCACCGCAGTTGGCGCATGTGGGAGCGGCTTCCTCGATGCTGTCGCAGTCGTCGATCTTGTGGTTTTTGCCGCATTTGATGCAGCGGCTGGCCATGCGGCAGTTCCTGGTGCCGTGCCCGAACAATAGGCAGTTCGAGCACTGAGTGACGCCACGGTGGGTTGGCTTATACCGCTCCCACTTCACTACGATGTGGAACAGTGTGCGTGTCGTATGGAGATCCTTCACGGTTGTGGAGTTCTTCTGCAGATGGACCAAGTAGAGCTGGTCACGATACTTGATGGCCTTGCTGCGGGTCATCTTGTGGATTTCGACCGGCTTGAGGCCGTTCGCCTTAATCTCGTCCATTAAGGTGGTGGTGTCCATGTCGTGGAGCCCGCGCAGCACCACTTTCAGCGGCTTGGTGGCCTCGACGTCGTGGGAGAAGTACTCCAGCTTCATCCTGTCCAAGAGGGCCTGGACTGCGTTGTAGTGATTTTCGGCCGAGACCATCAGTTTGTAGCCTTCCGTGCACCGTTGAATGGTGCAGCGAAGGCCCTGCTTAATGTAGAAATCCAGCTGCTCCCATAGCCCGGGAGGGAAGCCCTTCACATAGAAGGGTGGCAACTTAACTTTTTTAGGCACCGTCTCAGGGTCCGACTGCGGCTGGGCTCCGTTCTGCAGGGCGGAGAACGGATTGTTGCTCAGCAGCTGATATCGATTTCCCTTTGCCTACTGAATTTATACTGTGCGTGCGCACATCTGATAGCTACAGGGAAGTAACAACATAATGAAGTAAGACGCAAAATATTCTAAGAGGGAGGGGCTTCATTGGCTATTCTGCGAGTATAAAAGAAACTGTTATCTAGCGCGCGCGTACAGTTGCAGACAAGGCTTGAAAAGGGATCGTATGTCGTCCTGTTTTGTTATGCATGTTTTTACCATCATCCACATCCAGAGGGCCAGTCACTTTCGGATGTATGGGAATGGTAGGAAACCATTTGGAAATGCATGAAAATTTTCAGTTTTTATTCATTATCGTCTTTATGAGCAGTATTAGATGCACAAAAATTGCACGAGTACATTACTATGGTGATAAGGTAAACACTCGTTGATTTATTTTCATCTGTGAAAGCATGTTTAGTCACAAATCGTGGATTTTCTGATATCCTCCATACTGCAAAAATGATTTTCCTACCAATGAAGGGGTGACATCTCTCGAATCTTCAGTATAGCTACTACTCAAATCATATGATTAATTGCGTGATCTTGTACGTTTTATGCATTAACATGTACAGCAGCAGAGATGCCAGATTTTTTTTTCAGAAGTCTGCGAAAAATGTTTTTGAATTTCAGAAATGTATAAAATTATTAAATTAGCAGAAGTTTTGCGTGTGACGGGGGGGTCATGAAATAGATGTGAAATTTGAAATGTCAGTAAAAGTCATGTTCAAGCAAAACAGACCTGCTTTTAACGAATTAAACCTAATTGGAGTTGGGAATGCATCCATTTACGCGTATACGTTCAAAGCTATTAATAAAAAGGTAACTAAATTTTAAATTTTTCCCTTCATTTCAAAAGTCTGTAAATATCTGTGAAAAAACTAAAAAGTCTGTAAATGTCTGTAACGAAAAAAAAGTCTGTGAAAAAAATAAAAGTCTGTGAATTCACAGACATGTCTGTGAATCTGGCATCTCTGACAGCAGCGACGGACGTTTCAATGTTTCATTCTAGCTTGTTTTGGTTGTTTGCGCTGTGCATGCCACAGCTGCTGCATAGAAGCCGTTTTTCCCATATTCCTGCATATTGAAATTCCAGAATGAGCGATAGCGAGAATCGATGTGACTTTTGTCACTAGTGAAGTGAGAGAAGTCACGTCGTGGTGACGTGACTCTCTGTGGAAATCAAATGGAGAGTAACGTCACCACGACGTGTCTTTTCTCACTTCACTAGTGAAAAAAGTCACTTCGACTCTTGGAAAATAACCCCTACTTTATTTTTTACTGCCCAAGTTAGAAGCAGCACAAAGCACCAAAGTGACTGCGATCAGTTTGCTGTTTTTGCAATCGTTCACAGCTGAAATCGGCGAAGGGAACTTGGTCGAAATCAGAATGTGAACGAAGTCAAAGCAAAAATGTGTCGTGTGTTCGATTGGCGCTCTGTCGCTGCGTCCCTGTTTGGGAATTTACGTTACATGTTCCATTTTCGGTTTTCACAAAGTGTACCCCCATATAGAAATCACAGACGTAGTCCTACGTCAAAATATAGAAGCATGAAAAACCAAGAACATCTTGTTTTCCTATTTTGGCCAGGTTTTTTTTCCAGTTACTCCTCTGTGCGACGGGCAATTTGTAGTAGTAGTAAAATTTACGTTTATTTTCTGGGTTTTATGTTTCAACATTTGATTTAACATTTCAATTGGTTAGCCTTTGGCTCTTCATCTTTGTTCTAGTTAATTGGTTATTCTAATGTGATGATTGCGTTTAGCGCTAATTTACAGGATACCTTTTGTGGGATTGTTTTGGTTTGAATTTAAAAATTTGATAACCTACCTACTTGAGCACCTAACTACTTAAACTAGGTTGCCAAATCACGAATGATCTGGTGGTTTGATCGCAGACAGGCGACTCTGAACCTTTCCAGCGTGGAAGTCTTTCGCTCCTCGAATGTTTGAAGACCGGCCAGGTGGTGAATCTCAGAATTACGAGTTCGCGGTGGACTGTTAAGGATCATTCTGAGGATCTTGTTTTGGATCCTCTGAAGCTTTAAGTGGTGGCACTTAGCACAACTCTCCCAGATTGGCATACCATACTCAATAGCCGGCAGAATGATTTGCTTGTGGACAGCAAGCTTGTTTTTGAGGGACAGGGTGGACTTCCTGTTGATCAGAGGGTAGAGCGACCTGATCAAGATGTTACACTTGGTGGATGTCTTGTCCACATGGGATCGGAATAGCAATTTGCTATCGAGGGTGAGACCAAGGTAGACTACTTCACTCGACCGTTCAATGGGAGTGCTATCAAGATGGATCTTGACGTTAGCAGGCGGAACAAGCCGAGGTGAATACGAATGTGGAAACAGAATGGTTTGTGTTTTAGCTGCATTGATACAAATCTTCCAGCTCTTAAAATAGTCGGACAAAACATCCAGGCCTGATTGTAGTTTACTCGCCAGAGCACGGATCACTCGACCCTTATAGATGATGGAGGTGTCATCTGCGAACATTGACAGGATACCACCACCCGGCAGGGGAGGAACGTCTGACGTGAAAATGTTGAATAGGATAGGCCCAAGCAGGCTACCTTGAGGGACCCCTGCATCAACGTTGAACGTATCAGAGGAGACATTGTTCAAGTAGACCTGGAATGATCTGCCCGACAAGTAGTTTTTGATGATCTTCACGAGGTAGTTCGGAAAGTTGTATCGATGCAGCTTGTACACTAGACCATCATGCCAGACATTGTCGAACGCCTTCTCGACGTCCAACAATGCCATGGCAGATGTATTGGAAACGGACTTGTTCCGCTTGATGATGTTAGTAACCCGTGCGAGTTGGTGGATGGTAGAGTGGCCTTTCCTAAACCCGAATTGCTCTTTGAGAAAGATGTTATTATCATTTGAAAACACCAGCAGACGGCTCAGTATCAATTTTTCGAATAGCTTCGAGATGGAGGACAAGAGGCTGATGGGGCGATAGCTTTTGGCACTGGTAGGGTCTTTGCCAGGTTTGTGAATTGGAATAACTTTGGCTAACTTCCAGCATGCAGGGAAGTAGCCAAGCATTAAACACTTGTTGAAGACCACTGCAAGGTGCTTGAAGAAGTCAACACTCAAGTTTTTCAGCTCGAGGTTGACCACTCCATCGACACCAGCGGCCTTCATGTTCTTTGTTGATTTAATCGCTGCTATCATCTCATCAGCCGATATTCTACTTTCATCAGGGACAACTACGGGGGTGGCAGCGACACTAGCCATTGCCTGTGATACTGCAGGCTCGTGGGGACTCACCATGGCGTGGCCAAGGTTATGTGAATTTACAAAGTGTTGTCCAAGAGCATTGGCCTTTTCAAATGGGGTTATTAGTAAAGATGGGTCCGAATTTTGGTTAGGAGAGGAAAGGGGAGGAATGGGCCTCGGCTTATTTTTCAAAATCTTTGCCATTTTCCAGAATGGCTTAGCACAATCTGGGAGAGAGCGAATCTTGTTTGCGAAATCGATATTTCTGAGATCCACCTTGGATGATTTTGTTCAAACGGTTGCAATTGGTCTTCAGGTTAGGCAGCCCAGTACGCTGGTACTGCCTGCGAATCGTGTTGCGGAGTCTAATGAGGTCTTTAGTAGGCCTGTCAAGGTTCAGAGTATTACTCACCTGTCTGGATACTGGCACATGTAGCTCCCTGGCCCGGGAAATTGCTTGATCGATGGAGCGCAGTCACCGGTCAACATCTTCGGACGATTCCGGTTGGACATCGTAGTCTACAGCGGTGTCGACGCAATGTTGGAACTGACTCCAGTCAACACGATGATAGTTGCACCGGAAAGCTTCAAATCGATTTACGGAGGATCCCACCTCAGTCACCACCGGGTAGTGGTCCGAGCTGAGTTCCTGATAGGTGATAGGTTGAGCGATGTTGTTGCCCATGTTGCTGATGAAGATATCGATGGTAGCGTGAACACCGGACCGACTCAACCGGGTGGGAGTTTCCGGACTCAAGATGTTGTACTGCACTTCCTGCAGGTCGTTGTTCAGGATGGTGCCGTTTTGATTGCGCCGATTGTTGCCCCAAGCTTGATGTTTGGCGTTCAGGTCGCCAGCGATGATAAAGTTTTCCCGTCGTCGTGTTAGCTTGACAATATCTCGTCGCAGATCTGCTGCCGATCCGTCCCTGATGTTGACTTGTTTGGGGCAGTAAGCCGCGACGATGGTGATGGGGCCGATAGGAGTAGAAACTTCCACCCCTACGGCTTCGATGATCTTCAGCTGAAAGCTGGGCATCAGTCGACAGCAGATGTTTCTCCTTATTGCAATAGCCACTCCTCCTCCTCCAGAGTTGGTTCGATCTAGCCTCACGAGCCGGAAATCGGGAAGGTAGACGTTTGTTTCAGGCTTCAGGTGGGTTTCAGTTATGATGGCAATGTCGATGTTTCGTTCATTGAGAAACTCAACAAACTCGATGTTTTTGCTCTTCAAGGAGCAAGCGTTCCAATTTACGATCTTGATGGCTTCACGGTCCATACTTAGTGACAAGGGACAGGGCAGCATGAAGCTGTTCAGATCGAGTCTTGCAGGTGCGCAAGATGATGATGACTTCGGCCACGAGCGTCACAAGTTCCTCCGAGGTGAACGGAGAATCGTCGACAGGCTCACCTGAGACAACACCAGCGTATGATAAACCAGGGGCGGTGGAGGGACCTGGCATTGGCTGGGCAGCAGCAGCAGCGAGACGATGCTGGACTGTTCGATTGTTAGGAATACTCACATGCTTGACTTGTTGGTTGTTGAGCGGAAGTGGTTCTAAGTTCGGAACATGTCGACGGGGCTGGAGAGCTGGGTACTGGACTTCCGTGCGTGCAGGAGGCGAACGATGATTACGGAGGCGACCGGGCTGATTATTGATCGTAGCCTTCCGACGGATATTGATGAACTCCACTCGCTTGGGACATCCGCGATTGGAGGCTTGGTGGTTACCACCGCAGTTGACACACGTTGGCTCGATGTCATCATCTTGCTCACAGGACGCAGTCGAGTGAGTTCCAGCACACTTGCCGCAGATAGTCTTCATATGGCAGTTTTTGGTGCCATGGCCGTAGGAGAGGCAGTTCATACACTGCGTAACATCACGATGTTGGGATTTGTAATGCTCCCAACTGATGATGACCTGAAACAGGTCCCGGATTTTGGATCTCAGAGCCGCTAGACTGGTGGATCCCTTCGTGAAGTGCACCAGGAACAACTGGTCACGGAAGCTGGTGTTGTGGTTGGAACGCCGGTTTATTGGGAAGACCGCCTCAGGTTTGAGCCCAAGCCGCTCCAGCTCGGATTTAACCACAGCCGCCTCGAACGACGGTAATCCACGCAATACCAGCTTCAGTGGCTTGCTCGATGGCAGATCGTGCGTGAAGAAGTCAACGTTGTTTTCCTTTAGGAAACATCCTGTTTGATTGTACTCCTCCAGGCTGGAGCACATGATTTTGGTGCCGATGCTGCAAAGCTTTAAGCGAGGCAGCAGCTTGTGTTTTGCCAGTTCGGCACGCAGCTTGGCAACATCCTTCTCCGGCGTGAAAAGCGGGGGAATCCGCTCTCTTGCAGCGATGGGAACGACGTCACCATCGCCATTTTCTTCGGGGAGCACCGCAAACTGGTTGGCTTGCAGTACCCGTTTTCCGGCGTCATCCTGCGACGCGCTGTGCTGGATTACCACCTTCTTTGAAGGGCCCGCTGCTGAATCATTGGTACGTTTACGCACCATTTGTTTCGTGTTGGCAAGTTGCAGTCAACTTGCCAGAACACGCGAAGGTGGCGACGCTTCCACGGCGCAACGCGACAGCACAAACCGAATCGAAGCGAGAACTCGAGCGAAAAAGAAAACGAACTGAACAGCTCAACAGTCGAGCAAAGAGTGGGAGACGGGCAATTTGAACTTAAAACTTGAATTTAACGAAGTTGAAAATTTCCGTGAGAAGAGCATGGAAATCAGAAGTGGTTATCAGGGGACCTTTTCCTTCTTGGCACTAAACCGGGAAAGTTTAGTGGAATTTTACCTGGATGATGGATCATTCTCATCATTCTTGAGCATATAAAATTAATTTGTCAAATACATTTCATTAGAAGGGGGATCAAGAGATTGTCCTTTTCTTTTGCATTTAGACGCCATAAAGTTTACCCAAGCAGATTACTATAAGAATCCGAACGATTGAAGAGGAATTTTCTAAATAGATATCCAAGCAGGATTATCTCGGGTAGGGTCCATACAAGGAACGAAGAGGAATGAGAATCGAACAAAGTAGAAAAAATGCAGGTAATATTTAACACTGAAAAGTTCTGTTTAAATTTGCTGTAGCTTTAAGGTAGCAACACTTCCTTAGTAAAATGTTCTGTCATTAAGAGATTGTTTATGTCCGATAAATCGTAATGAAAGCTAAAAGGCTGTTGCATTGTTACTTGGGAAAAAACCCATGTTAAAGCACAATTTAATTTATTTTTTTTTTCTGACGTAATTGTAACATATCTAGCAATGAATTCCCAACTATAATATTGCAGTAGTTTGCCCCCTTACCCTAACTATGGAATAATCTTCCCAACCAACCACCCTCATCCAAAGCCATATTGAAGCCGTCGGTAGCTATATGAATAGGAAGGTACAACCGAATTCCCTTCAACCGGCAGTCACTCGAAATATAATTGAGTGGGAGAAAGGACTCCTCCGGCTACAACTCTCCACATTACAGGGAATAATTCTGACAATCAGCAAACATACTGAACGATGAAATGTAGGTTGGTGAGCAGGATGTCGTCATCTGTGCTACCATTCGAAAATATCACATTAAAATGACTTCATTTAGGGAAGATGATATACCTAGCACAGACACACACACACACACACACACGCTTGGCTGGCTAAAACGGTATCATCTCACATTTGGGAGTTTATTTAGTGGAATGAAGGTTTTATTAATTCGTGTTTTTAAATTTGGCACAACTGGAATGATGATCCCAGGGCGGTGGTGGAAGGGGATCAAACATTTTACCTAGGGGACATGTGTGCAATCATGTGTGACACCCTTGTCCCCGGTCACATTTACACCACGTGCACACCACGTTCGCTGTCGGTCGGCGTCCATGATAGGGTTTAATTTGACAGATTGTATTATGAGATTTGCGCTCAGCTCAGTCCAGTCCAGTAGTTGGTCAGTGGGACACATCTGCCGTGGTCATCCCTTTTCGCATTTGGATTCTAATTCGGGGTGACACTTGTCCATCCGATTGACAGGTTGCATATGTACGGAAAGGATTTGAAGGAGACCTTCAGGTGCAAATTGCAAATCCTCTAAATTTGTTCGAAAGGAATTCCCTCTTTCCGGAGGCTCAAGTCACTAACAAGATTTTCACTTTAAATTGATTCGGATATGCCACGTCGTCGGTCGTCGTGGTTGACGGCGTCGAGACTCTGGAGGTAGCCCAAGTTTGGAGCGCACCCACGTGTATGTGATAAGGAATTTGCATAAAAGATCCTCCTGAAAGGTACACCAGACAGACTGTTTGCGAAGCTTGACGCGGCTCAAATTGGGAGTTTTTTTTTCCCGTCGGATTCGGGATGCAACTGACAGGACCAAGTTTGTTGAAAAGATCCCGCCTGGAAGTAAACTTTTCGACCGTGTCGCTCACTACGGTGGTAGGTACATGGACAAAGTTGTAAAAGTACATCTCCATTAATCCGGGAACACTCTTATTCATAGTCGATGTGACAACAAGTTTTTTGTTTATCTGTAGCCCATCACCGACCGACGACAACGACGGGGGGTTTAGATCTCAATCACAGGAATTAGAAAAGGATTCCAATAATGGAGCTGGCTGCCGAGCGAACCGAACAGAAGCTTGAGTAAATAATCGCTCGAGTTGTCTTAATCCAACAGCTTCAGTTTAGACGATGCTGTCTGATGCAACTGTTGTTGTATTGTTGTCGTCATCGCCGTCGTTGGGCTGCCAACTTTTGTGTCTGGTTCGCTCCCCGGATGGACGAATCGGAAGGACTTTTCTATAGAAATTCCCACTCGGTTTTCCCCATCAAAAGAGCATTGATTTATTTGCTGCTTTCACTTGAATGAGAAAAACGTCCGTGCGCTATAATTTACGGAAAACAAATAGAATTGTAGGCAGCAGAAGGGCATCGTTGCTTTGGAGCTTGTCACAGGATTGTGGGATGACTAAGAGAATCCGTCCAAAAATAATTGCATCTTCAGTACAAAAGTTACGAAATACTGGCATTCCTGCCCGCCACTTCGCCCACTGTTCTGTTGCCATAGTACGAAAAGCGCGTTGGGAGGGATAATTTCTGCACAGCGATAGAAAAAACTACAAGGGACAGCCCAATGGGGTTGTACGCAATGATGACGTAGGACTACGTGGTATGATATAATATATGTTTTTGTTAACTGCAGCAGGAGCTTGTGTTTTATGTAGGAATAGGAATTTTAGCGGGGTTCTTTCTGTTTATACTCTTTAGTATGACTATGATTGCCCTGAAAAAAATCTTTTGATATGAATTTTAGTTGGGACATGTGCAGAAAATTAACTCTTTTGGAAAATGTTGGTGGCCCTGAAAAGGGCCGATGGTAGTACAGGCTTAAAGCCTTTGCAAGATGATGATGATGGCCGCAGCGAAGGAAACCTCAACCTCGCTACGATGAATGGACATTCGGAAGAGTCTCGGCGCGGCTGCTGCTGGACACGGGTTGACTAGGTGGCTGCGACGGGTTGGAAGGACGCAGTGAAGGATACCTCAACTTCGCTACGAGAAATGGGCACTCAGAAGAGTCTCGGCCGGTTGCTTCAGGATTAGAAGCTTAGTTGCTACTGTTTTGCTGGTCCCTCTTGCTGATCGTCACGATGGTTCTACTTCCACACAAAGGTTGTTGGTTATGTGACTAGATGAGTGAAAATGAAAAATACATCAGAGATTTTCGAAAATGTCATTGAGGTTTAGTGTTTACCTATGGTTAATTGATGATTAAATAAAAATTATTGCAGAAAGTAGGGGCACGGTTTGTTGGTTGTGAGGTGCTACGATGAATTAGCACTTGGAAGAATCTTGGCCTGGCTGCTGCTGGACACGGATTGACACGGTGGCTGTGACGGGTTGCAAGGGCGCAGCGAAGGATACCTCAACTTCGCTACGACAAATGGGCACTCGGAAAAGTCTCGGCCCGGTTGCTTCAGGATTAGAAGCTTTGTTAATTTTGCTGATCGTCGCGATGTTTCTATTTCCACACAGGGGACGTTGCTTTGTTGGTTGTGACTAGATGAGTGAAAATAAAAATGCATCAGATTTTCTAAAATGTCATTGAGGTTTAGTGTTTACCTATGGTTACTTGATGATTAAAAATAATTGCAGAAAGTAGAGCACGGCTTGTTGGTTGTGAAGAGGCGGTTGGCTGGCGACTGCAGGAAGTAGAGCTATGTGGCGTTTTGTTGTTTGTGAAGGGGCTCGTTTGTACCGGAGGAAACGTCGAGAGACTCAACAGGCAAAGGCAACAGGATGCTCGTATTGATATTTTCAGAACAAGACAGAGCTTAACCGGAGGAAGGCCGAAACCCTCAACCGGCAAAGGTGACCCGACTGTGTGAAAATTAGTGCAACACGAATTGGCAGCAGACAACAATGTGAACAACAGCCGATGGTACGAAAAGTACGTGATGTATCTTTTCTGTGTAAGTGGAGCAGTATCCTTTGCAAACACCATATCTATACACGAGCCCTTCAACGTGGTTGGTTGCTGGGAATCCGAGACCAAGTTCAAGTTCAACAGGTTTGCAATGAATTCGATGAATTTGATGTTCTCTGCCTTAGAGACGTGTGGCGTTTTGTTGCTTGTGAAGGGGCTCGTTTAAAGCGGAGGAAACGTCGAGAGACTCAACGGGCAAAGGCAACGTGATGCTCGTATTGATATTTTCAGAACAATACAGAGCTTAACCGGAGGAAGACCGAAACCCTCAACTGGCAAATGTAACCCGTTTGTGTGACGTGTCTCACTAATTTGCAGCAGACAACAATGTGAACAACGGCCGATGGTACGAAAAGTACGTGATGTATCTTTTCGTTGCAAGTGGAGCAGTATCCCTTGCAAACACCATATCTATACACGAGCCCTTCAACGTGGTTGATTGCTGGGAATCCGAGACCAAGTTCAAATCCAACAGGTTTGCCATGAACTCGATGAATTCGATGTTCTCCGCCTTAGAGACGTCGATATTGAAGTCCCCAGCTACAATGATTGGAGTTGGAAAATGTTTGTAGAGGGTCAGGCTTCTAGCCATGAACGCTTTGGCGAGCTTGATCGGTGTGTTCGGTGAAACGTACACGCTGAATAGTACCATTTTGCACCCATCAACTTGAATTTCCGCAGCGCAAATATCTCCATAGTTTGCGGCTTCAACGAAAATGGGATCATGTCGTTCACCCAGCTGAACAATCGTGTGCGACGTTGATACTGGTGAAATTGATGCCTTCTCGTAAATGGCCACGCCTCCTGCCCTCACATTTTCTCGCTTGAATTTCGCTATGCATATGTAACCTAGAAAAAATAAGCAGAATTATATAAAGTCAAACAATTGAAAGAATTCATTTACCTGATATTTCCGAAGACTCATTGTCGTCCATCCAAGTCTCACTCAGCGCCAAGAAATCGGCTCTGGTCATGACATGGTCAGTCGACAGGTCCTTGGAATGCGCATTCAGGCTCTGGATGTTCAGGGTCATCAGTATAACAGAGTGATCAGCGTTATCGAAGAACGCGATCAACTCGTCACTGAGCGTCAACAATTTGTGGTTTTCTAACCGTTGCATCTCGTCACGGAGTTCCTTCATCTTGGGGGTGTTGCTGCCCTTACCGTGATGAAACACGAATGAATTGGCGGAGTTTGTCATGTAGAGCCCCTGCACTGAACTCACACGTGACATGGCGACGTATACCAACTGCTGCTCCTGGCTCTTGTCATAATCGATAACAATTTCCGCGAAAGTAGCTCCTTGTGACTTGTGAATTGTCAACGCACAGGCACTAACGATGGGAAATTGTATTCGCTTGCATTTGATTACACTGCTTAGCTTGACGTTGACCGATCGCTTGTAGATCGGTGTCCAGTCTTGTTGCAGTACGCCAGGTTTTGAAAATACAAGCGGCCTGGATTTCACCCGAAGTTTCGCACCAACAGCGTCGTTATCAAATTTGAACCACAAGCGACACGCAGACTGCTGGGGGCCATCATCGGTGTGCTCAATGTACCTGAGTTCGCCGATTGCTCCATTGACGAGACCGTCCTCTACTTCTACGTTGGTCGTTATCATGTATGACATTCCAACAACCAATCGTAGAAGGTATGGAAGACAACCTGTTTCAGCGACACTCATTTTGTGTAGTTTGGTACGAGCACTGGTTAGCTGAGCAGCGTCTTGGTATCCGCTGATTACATCCTCGGCAGTGCAATCCCATCCATCACGGTTGCTCAAGGCACCATGATTATACGCTTCAACAGCGTTATTGCGATGGTATAATCGTATTGCGTTCGGAACATTCTCCATGCACCATTCGACTGTCCGGAACCTGCTTTCTACCAGCTTGGTCTCACAATCCGACAACCGCTCACCATTTCCGATCTTTGTTAGAATGGAGGAAAACTCAACATCGGTTTGTCGCATCACTTGGCGCAAAGGGAAGTAATCCAGCGTTTGCCATAGTGCTACACCACCGATGGAGTTGTTCGCGGACTTAAAAGCGGGTCTCGCATTCACCGGAGGAAGCTGTCGGAAATCGCCACACATGATTACGTCTTTTCCGCCGAACGGAAGATCGTAATCACCGGTGATGCTTTGAAGCCGCGTGTGGATTGTATTGAAAATGTTTGCTCCGATCATGCTAATTTCATCGATTATTATTAGCTTGATGTTGGCAAACGATTGTCGATACAGCTGCAGGAGTTCGAACCGGAGTTGCCCATGGTGTCTTCGATCCATGGTTATGTGGAACGCCGAATGGACAGTTGTTCCCCCGATAGCCACGGCAGCCTTTCCTGTCGATGCGCAGGCGACATAGGCGTTATTAAGTGCATTATGTTGCTGGCTAAAGCGATTATATGTCTCCATCAGGACATGGAGCGTAAACGTTTTACCGCATCCAGCCGGCCCGGTAAAGAACAACTGGAGAGGTTTTCTGCTGTCATCAAAACAATGCAGGTTGTCGATTACTTGCAGTACAAGAGCTCTCTGTTCAGCATTCGTTTTGCGAACCAGAGCACAGTAATCCTGCTTGCTCATAACGGTCGTCCGCTGTTTTATGACGGCAGATAGAGCGTTCGTGGGTAGTAAGCGGATGTCATCATCGTTGGGTTCCATCACGATGGCTCTGGTACATTCATCACCCTTTTCTGTTGCTACCGCCTCCTGTGCATCTGGAGTTTCCTCAACGCTTACCCTCAGGTACTCATCGATTATCTGCTCCAGGTTCAGATCACAGTCGTACTCTTTACGTTTCGCAAGGATTGCCTGTTCGTGCTGATCGTATAGCTGCAGGAACTTGTTTTGGTCGAGAATATCACACAGCTCATTGCGAAACGGGACGAAGAGGAGTACCATTTCACGCTTGTAGTCCGAAAGCTTCGACATGTCATAGCTACACCATTGCAACACTCGGTGAAATTTCCGAGCCCTGTAAGAGTTGCTGCTGCGTTGCTGCTGGTAGAGGGCTGCGAAATCGGCTAGACACAGATCTTCCAGGTCGTTACGAGCTTCATACTTCTGTATGATATTCAAAGTCCATACATCAGTCGAATCGTCACTGATGCTTTCGTCGTCCATTCGCTGATTTCGTTTTCTGGACTTAATTCGCTCGTGCGGCCACATCGTTGGAATGAACTGCGTCGCTCGGCTTGCTTCCGACATCGGCTGACGTAACAAATACCACGATGCTTCTTGAGCAGACATCTCCACAGAATTCAGCATCTTGATGCTGACCTTCTTCAAGAGAGCGGTGAAGTCTTGATCAGGGAACTCTTCTTGCAGCTTGATGAGATCCCGCTGGAGACAGCTCACTCCACGGTTGGTCTTATTTACGTATTCAACCACGTACGCAGCGCAGGTGTACTCGTCCAGGATGAATTGCAAGTCCATGTTCGAGCCGAGGTGGCTTGCTATCCACGGGTTGAATGGGTTTGTCCATAGTTCATTCATGGATCGCTTGAACAGGACTGTTGGACGGCGAATTGATACTCCAATGACGGCTAGATAACAATCAGGAGTGCAATTACAATCGCTAAGAAATGCTTCCAATGTATCATATGTTTTCGTTTCCAGAGCCTCTCGCATTATCTTGGCTTTCCGGGTGAGCCGATCCCTGCGGCTATCATCGGACGCAATCGGAAGCAAAACTAGTGTCCGATCCATCGGCCAGTACGGAATATTGAACCGACAGTGGTTTTCGTTCCGCTTGAAACATGTGAAAGTATGCTTATGGACCTATAATAATAAAAGGTTTAATAAATAGATAATTTTAAACTAATATTAAATACATAATAACATTGATCTTACTTGATACCCGTAAGTATTCGGCAAATCTCTGACGCTAACGGAACAGAGATCTTTAATCAGCTGTACGGTTTTTGGCATATTTTCACTGATTGCTTCCCGGGGATCCTTGTTCAGCCATAGCAAGATGTGCGCGTGAGGACTTCCACGGTGCTGAAATTCAATCCGCTTGAAATAATCGGCCACATAGTGCTTTCCGAATGGACTGTAGTGCCGCGACATCAGCAGGAGCATGATAGTGTCAACCAGCTTGTTGAAGTACACACAGCACGTGACTGGATCGTCATTGACCAGAGTTGCTCTTTGTAATGCAGTCAATTCCTGGATAGGATCTGTTAAGTCATTGCCATTGTGTCCCTCTGACAATCGATGTAGGAGCTTCAACAAATGGGGCCACTTCATCTCATTTGCACTGAGTGTGAGGAACATCGTAGGCTTTCCCAATTGTCGCATCATGGCGAACAAATCTCTCTTCCTTTGTTGCCAATACTGTACTGAATTCGGTATTGACTTGAGGAAGGATAGATTTCGATCAATGCACTGCTCCATGAATTCGCGGTCCTTAAGGTTGGCACGTGTAATATTCGCGGTCCCCATGCACTTAAAAGTGCATTGCAAGCCTTCGGAAACTCTAAGGCGAAGAACTTTCATTGCCATATACAACAAATGTTGTGGTTTGGCCCCACGCCTGTCTCGGCGACGAGTTTCACTGGATGCCATCATGAAATATGTCACCCGAACACCTGGCTTGAATTTCCGTGGATGGCCGAAATATATGGCAGGAAAAGCTAGCTCTTCACCGTGCTCGTCGTAAATCAATGACAGAGGAACCCTGTTTTGCGCGGGAGCGATCTCCAGGCATTTGTCCTCATTCCAAAGGAGCGTTTCCTGTTGCCCGAGCAGCAATTCGGTCTCGTTATCCACGGCAATGGTTTCCAGCTCAATTTGAGGATCCACTGCAGGGGTTTCAAGATCATCTATGGCGATCTGATCAATTGTGATCCCGTAGTGGCGATACAGTGGTGTCGTAATCAAATAAGAAAGCCACGCTTTAACCGTAGTTTTCTTTATAAAGCCGGACAAGTACGATGACTTATGGATTACGTGCTTTTTGATGAACACGTTGAAGGCCTGATCATCATCGAGCTGACGGGGAAGAGAGTGTACCATTTGTGCAACATCCACGGGACAATTGATCACTTGCCCGATAATAGAATAGCTGCCTGTAATTGAAAACATAGTTGATAAATTATAAGTCATCAAGCATTGCAATTTCATTTTACCTGCTGCAAATCGCAATCGGCGGATTTGCATGAATGGCAACCGAGGGGATACCAACCGTTCCGTGACGACATCAAGTGGTGGCAGTCCAGATGGCTTGTCTGGAAATGCGAAACCGTTCGATTTTGCGAAAGCCGGAACTTTTCCTCGCTTCAGATTGCTTTGGCAAGTCTGGCAAGCCAAAAATCCTTCAACGGATTGAAAAGATCCACTGTCAACCAACGCAGCCGCACCCACTTCTGTCAATGGTTTCAAATCATTGGTAAACCATAGTCTGTCGCATATGTCGCATACAGCACCGAACACGTTATCCATGAACCGCTTCGTGAACTCACGATTAGCGCGATCAAAATTTGGTGGTAAAATAGACTCTAAAGAGGAATAATAACAATAACATAATTATTTTGTATGCACGTTGACATTTTCGCCTCAATTACGTAACGAATGCACTTGAGATTACTTTTCGTCAAAAATCTATGAAGTTTAAGGTTTTACTCACCCTGACTTGAATGCTCAGGAAACGATGTATCGATTTCCATAGTCTCCAACGGCGTGGCAATATCGGCTTGTATTTCGAAACCGGAAAGCGATGGAGAGATAATGACCGTATCGGGGAAATGTTCCATGACTACAGCATCACCGGCGAAAGCAGCTTCATTGTTAAACAAAGTCGGCAGAATAAAACAATTGTCACCTGGTTCATCGACGATGCCTTGCACTCTGTTTGTTTCTTCAACAACAGAACGCGGCGGAGGAAACACTAAAACACACATTTGAAAAAGCAACATTCCTTTGTCCTAAACCCTCAAATGGTTTTAAGTACAAATAAAACCATTTGAAATTACAAATCCAACTATTTGAAGTTCAATATATTAATTTTGTCGAACCTCTTAACGGAATCCCTTTATGAAGAGCTTTTGAGTGTGTTGATTTATTTCCTTTTAATTCCGTTATTAATTGCTTATGTTTTGACAGATATTTAGTATTTCGTCTACTTCTTGCAGACTTCATCAGTGCCAAGTAGTGTTGTTAACTTTTCATCGAGTACAATCAGTAGATAAGTAAATTTGTTTCCTTTGCGTTAATTCTTGCTAAATTTTATGACCATTTCCCAAAAACCGCCATTCAAAAAGTAAAAAAAAAAAATGAAAGTGGTGAGCGGGGGGTGAGCTAAAATTTTGAGAATCCGTAGAATTACTACGGCGCTATTAAAAAAATCCGTAGATATCTGGAAAATCCGTAGAATGTTATGGTCGGTCCATAGATCCGTAGGAAACCTAAAAATCCGTAGATCTACGGATAAATCCGTAGAACTGACCACACTGGTGCCAAGTGAAGTGGTGTTGATCACTTGGCACTGATGAAGTCTGCAAGTAGTAGACGAAATACGCGTATCTGTCAAAAGATAAGCAATTAATAACGGAATTAAAAGGAAATAAATCAACACACTCAAAAGCTCTTCATATTTGAAGTTGATAAAATATTCTGTGAAAATGCATATTCTATTTCGAATATATTGCTCATAGTGTAAATATAATGTTGTACAACCAGCACATGGGCGGTCGCGAGGGGCGCGCACTTCCAGGTATGAGTGCGTGATATTTAAAATACATCGCAGTAATTTAAATACTTTGATGACAGTAATAATTTGAATTTAAATACTTTTAGCGGTATTGAAAGTAATCAACAAATAATTAATGATAATGAATGTAATTAAAAATAATTTAAATGTATTGAAAATAATTTAAATTTAAAATTCTGCTGGTATTTATGGAAATTAAGAGTGTATTTAAAGTAATGAATGCAGTAATGGCAAGATTTTAAATATTTTGTCAGCAGGCTGCGTAGTATTGATAGTCTAGTGCGTGCCCCTCGGGCGGTCGTGTATAACTACATTGCAAACCACGGAGATAGAGAATAAATCAAATGTCGCAGCCTATTTTTTCCAAACACACAGCAAAAAATAAATTTTAATATTACATCCATTAGGATACGCTTCAATCATGTCGAAAATCTCATGTAATTTTTATGGCCACAAAAATAAACAAATGCAGTAAAAGCAGCGTAATGTCAGTTCATGTACTGTATTAATGATAATTTTGCCCTTTTTGGCAAGTATTATTACACCATATTTTTGAAACGATTGAAGTGCATCCATGTGATATCAAAATTAATTTTTTGCTGTGCAGTTTATTGTAATGACATTTTAGCTGCAAGCTTGCATGTGACAGTAAATAACCAACTCCCTTATTTACGCTAATTTTAACATCTATGCTTATGAGTGGTTAGTATTCATTCTCATCTTTTAATTCCATTCAATAAACATCAAATAAATGCAGCAAGAAATCAGCAACATTCTACTTGACATAAATTTATGTCGCGCCCGCAGCCGGTCTTGTCTGCTTCTTTGTGCAAAAATGTTCTGTCGCTGGCAGAAAACAGTTTAGAAATAAAACAGTAAGTAAAGGTTATCTTCCATTTGATTTTAAGTGGAATCGACACTGATGAAAACTGCACATTGTAGTCGAAATACGTATCTGTCATGGATACCAAAATTAATTAAGTGGAATTAAAGGGAAGATAACCTTTACTTGCTGTTTTATTTAAATCATTCCGCTAACAACCCAATTTCATTGCTTCAGTTAAGAAGCAATGACATTTTTGCCGCTTGCCAGTTCGTTTGAGTGTGTCGACACAATGGTCATTGCGAAAAGTATCAAATGTTAAGGAAAAAAAGTCAAACTCCATGACTCGTGTCACCACTGATCGAAAAATAACTATTGTCACCGGTTTTATCCAAAACGCTTTGCGCTGTTAGATAACTCGACCACGGAGCACAGCATATAGATTATGAAGTATCAAGAACATAATTAATCACACTGCACCTATTGACAGATTTGACAGATAAATACAGATAAATTTCAGTTGGTGACCCATTTGTTTGTACAAAAAAACTTTTCAACATCATTAAACAAATCATTTTCGCTCATTCACTTGATGAGAATTCAGTGCTTTGGACAATGGCAGATCGATAACTAATCTATCTTCTTTTCCAATTCCCTTAGGGGCTGTTCATTAACTACGTAGACAGTTTTTTGGTATTCTTGACCCCCCTCCCCATGCGTAGACAATTGTCCATACACAATTCTTAAAATTTGTATGAACCGTGAACAATTGCCAAACCCCCCATACACTGTCTGCGTAGTTTATGAAAAGCTTCTTATAAGTGGCTGGATAAAATTTTTAAATGAACCTTTTCAATATGTATCGAATATATAAATCGATCATTTCTCAATAACTATGCATTATGAATTATTAGTAAAATGCAGCAGAATCCATGAAAAATCGAAATAAAATAATTGGATTTTCTCAGCTGAGGCAAAGTGATACTTGCGACCTATTGAAAAATCACTCCAGAATATTGAACTTCACTGTAAATAACATCCCTTCTGTTGATAATGCTTCATAACCAAGGGGGGGAGGTGGCTGTCATATACGAACAATCGTCGCCTACCTCGCATAACTGGTTCCGAACGTAAACAAGCCATATGAAACCTACAGGGCTTGTTTACGTTTGGAACCAATTTCATACAAGAATGAGCAGTAGGCTGATTGGCCATCACCTCCCCCCCCCAGTTCATAACAAGAAATTTTATTGTCGGAGCTGTGATTTTGACATTTCCCGGAATGTCTTTTCTCGGAATAACCCGGTTTCCTGAACATTCTTTTACCAAAAACATGAAATGTAGACGGCATGAAACTGGGAAAAAGATCATTCAAAACCAATGTTGGATAAATGTTATAGTTATGCTATTGTCAGGTTTATGTCGGATTTAGTTAGGGCTGATATCAGATTACGTCAAGTTGAAGGTGGGGTAATGCTGGGTTGAAGAAAAATAAACGGTTTACAGTATATTCCATTTAGACGTTGGGCTGACATCATTTTCACATCAAAGTTTAATTAAGAACCAATGTCGACCTAATGTCAGAATAATGCTGAGAACTAAATGCGTCGTTCCGTGAAATGACAATCTTACAATAGGGTTATCATCCGAATCAACTACCCGGGAAGCGAGATATCCGTGCAATGATTTCCAGGAAATAGTATAGAATCGTATCTGATATAATCACATAATCGAATATTGTTCTCAAGTAATTTATAGGTTCGCTGATCAATTCTAGAAATTAAAATCCATACTTTCTTTTGTTTATCAATATTGAGAACAGTAAATAACTAAAGCTTGATTGCATCGAACATTTAAAACAATGTTTAAATCACACAGAAACGTTACTTTTCAAGTGCAAGAGAGGGTTCATCAAAAACAGCGATTACTAACAGCTTAAAAGTTCATTCGTGAAAGGGTTACTATAATGATCGCAATACATTCAACAAATAAAAGGTTGATATGATGCCAACGTCGATGTTTATAAATTAAATTGTAAGAAGACATTTGCCAGATTCTCCAAATCGGAATGGTATTGAACGGTAACAGAAGTAGAACTTTGCTACCATAAATACATATTTGTTACGGCGGCTAATAAATAATCAAGATTTCCTACCTCGAGTTGAAGACCCTTCGCCAGCGTCCCAAGCGATAGTTGATGACGCATTAGATACAGCTGTTTTGTTTTTGGCCCGAAAACAGCGAACTCGTTCGGCAGCAGTTTTGGGTCGCTTCGGGATGTCCTCTGCTCCTTGCCCCCTCAATCGCTTTCGAAGATTGCGCATGTACAGCGCAGAATCGTATTGCGACATGGCACAGTTTGATTTTCTCAAAAATATCCAGCTATTCCACGATCACACACAGCGAGAGCGTAATCAGAACTGATATCGATTTCGTTCGTTCGTTTAAATGATCTTTATTTTAGTTTAACTTGGACGATTACCATATAAATTTTTACTAAGTGATTTAATTGCTTTCTTCATCTTTAGGTATGGGCAAAATTCAAAATTTGTTTTACAGAATTAGTCCTAGACTTAGTACACGGTCGACCACCTTGGTGGGATTGGTTTGTTTTGTTTTTAGAATTTGAAGAGAAACTACTTAATACTACTATTTACAGCTTAAAACTAACCTACTCTACTATATACACTTAACCTACTATGTACAAATTGCTTATTAAAGCATGTTCAGAAAGATTGCATTTTTGAATAAATTTGGTTGTCATATCATCAATTTTGGAATGTACTTTGGGAATTTCTGCCTCTTGATGGAGGTCTGTTATTCTTGTGTCGAATGGACGATCTAGGATCATCCTCAACACTCTATTCTGTGCAACCTGGATTTTGTTCCTGTGGGTCTGAGCGCACGATTCCCACACCGGGGCGGCATAGAAGATCGCGGGGGCTATGATCTGTTTGTAAACAGCCAGTTTGTTTTGCCTTGAGAGGCGGGATCTGCGGCAAATGAGCGGATACAAACACCTAACCAAGGCGGAGCACTTAACTAGGGTTTTCTCTATGTGCGAGCGGAACAGGAGCTTCTCATCGAACAACATCCCGAGATAAGTAACATCAGTGGACCACTCGACCCTTGTACCATCCATTATTACGGTACAGGAGGGAGACGGTTTAAGTTTTAATGATTGTCTGTGAAGGAACATGATCGCTTGGGTTTTCGAGGCGTTGATTTTGATTTTCCACGTGGTGGCATAATCAGTAAAGGTGTCAAGGCATCGTTGGAGCTTGTTCGTAATTTCACGAGGCATCCTACCCTTGACAGCTATCGCGGTGTCATCTGCAAACAGAAAGAACACGCAACCGTCTCCTAGAGGAGGGATGTCCGACGTGTAGATGCTGTAAAGCAGTGGTCCCAGCAGACTCCCTTGCGGAACACCTGCTGGGATCGGAAATTGTCCCGAAAGGGAACTATTCAACGACACCCTGAACGACCTTTGCTGGAGATAGTTACGGGTGATTTTCACAAGGTATGGTGGAAAGTTAGAGTTACAAAGCTTGTATATAAGTCCGTCGTGCCAGACATTGTCAAACGCCTTTTCGACGTCTAACAAGGCCATGGCTGTGGACTTGGATACAGCTTTGTTACTTCGGATGTTATTCATCACCCGCACTAGCTGATGATTGGTGGAATGCCCCTTGCGGAACCCGAACTGTTCCGGAAGAAGAATGTCATGTTCCTCCACAAACTTGTTTAGTCGGCTGAGGATCAATTTTTCGAACAGCTTGCTCAGCGCTGAGAGCAGGCTAATCGGTCTGTAGCTTGACGGTAGTGAAGGGTCTTTCCCAGGTTTGCGGATCGGGATGATTTTTGCCACCTTCCAGATGCTTGGAAAGTAGTGCAGCTCCAAGCATCTGTTGAAGGTGGCAGCTAGCAGCGAGTGCACCCTCGGGCTGAGATTTTTCAACGCTAGGTTGAATATTCCGTCAAACCCGGGAGCCTTCATGTTCTTACTGTATTTCAGCGCTGAGCAAATTTGTTCCTCTGTAATCCGTTCTTCTGGAGGGACGGCACAAGGGGAGGCATCTAACGTCAGGACGCACTGCGCAACCTGGTTCTCGAGTGGACTTGGGATTTTAGAGCCAAGCAAATGCGACTGGGCAATGTGCTCCCCAATTGCATTGGCCTTCTCTTCGTTGGTGATAAGCCGTTCGTCATTGACTCTAAGTGGTGGAATGGGCTTGGGGTGAGACTTCAGCACCTTGGCAACCTTCCAGAATGGTCTGGAACGGTCGTCCAGGTTCTGAACGAGCCGCCCGAAACTCTCGTTCCGGATTGAGACCATTCTGGAAGCGATCTGCCGATTCAGATCGACCATTTCGTATTTACGCTGCAGATCCCCAGTCCGCTGAAACTGGCGTCTACGAACATTTCTGAGCCGAATCAAGAGTTTGGTGTGGGAATCAATTGCTTGAAACTTACCCCTCACAGGAACTCGTCGAACGCACTCTTCGTCAGCCACGGATATGGCTTGATGGAGACCCTCCAGGGCCCGGTCGATGTCATCCACTGTGTCGAGCGGTGGGTTGTCGTCGATGTGGCGGTCGACCACGCGTCGAAACTGAACCCAGTTGACTCGATGGTAGTCCTTCCGCTGGCACGGTGCAGGGGCCACGTTGTAGCCCAGCTCGGTCAGCACCGGTTGGTGGTCCGAACTCAGGTCGTTGACGGCAACCGGCTTGGCTAATCTGGTGTTTGCCAAGAACAGGTCCAGCGTCGATGGGTTGCCCGTCGGTGATGTGAAGGTTGGTTCGTCCGGAAACCAGACGGAATAGAGACCATGCTGGGAATGGTCGAATAGCAGGCGGCCGTTCTGGTTCTGCTGGTAGTTCCGCCAGGCCTCGTGCCGGGCGTTCAGGTCCCCTCCGATTACAAAGCGGGCATTGGTGTGGGTTATGATGGCAAGGTCGTTCTTGAACTGCTGTGCTGTACCATTGCTAACGGTACATTGCCGGGGGCAGTAGGCGGCGATGAACCGGACGTTTCCGGTCGATGTTTCCACCTCTATGCCAACGGCCTCGATGATGGAAGTGCGGTAGTGGGGTAGGGTGCAGTACTTGATGCCTTTCTTGATGATGACCGCGACACCGCCCCCCCTGGAGCTGGTGCGATCAAGCCGGACAATGCTGTGGTCGGGCAGCCAGAAGCTGTCACCGGTCTTGAGGTGAGTCTCGGTGAGAAGGCCCACGTCGATGTCGTGCTTGCGGAGGAAGTCTGCAAGCTCAATGTTTTTCGCCCCTACGGAGCGAGCGTTCCAGTTGGCGATCTTTATGGGTTCACGGTCCATAATTAGCGACGAAGGAGATGATAGCTTGGAGCTGTTGTGTTCTTGTTGCGCAGGTGCGCTTGATGATGATGGCCTGGGCCAACAGTGTGACGATCTCATCCGTTGACAGCGGAGAATCGTCTGTAGCTTCACCGGTTGTACCGGCCAATCCCGGAGCAGGGGGATCCGTCGATGGGCCGGAGGCTTGACTGGGTACTGCAGCGGCAGCCGACTGGGCAGCAGCCAACTGTTGGTTGAGCGGGAGCGGCGCCAACACTGGAATTGGCCGTGGTTGGACCGGTGATAACGGAGGAAAGTTCTGCGCGTTGTTTTCCGGGACCTTCTTGCGACCGGGCTGGTTGTTGGACGAGGCCTTCTTCCGGATCTCGGCGTATTCGGCCCGCTTCGGACAGGCCTTACTCGTGGCCTTGTGGGCAGCACCGCAGTTGGCGCATGTGGGAGCGGCTTCCTCGATGCTGTCGCAGTCGTCGATCTTGTGGTTTTTGCCGCATTTGATGCAGCGGCTGGCCATGCGGCAGTTCCTGGTGCCGTGCCCGAACAATAGGCAGTTCGAGCACTGAGTGACGCCACGGTGGGTTGGCTTATACCGCTCCCACTTCACTACGATGTGGAACAGTGTGCGTGTCGTATGGAGATCCTTCACGGTTGTGGAGTTCTTCTGCAGATGGACCAAGTAGAGCTGGTCACGATACTTGATGGCCTTGCTGCGGGTCATCTTGTGGATTTCGACCGGCTTGAGGCCGTTCGCCTTAATCTCGTCCATTAAGGTGGTGGTGTCCATGTCGTGGAGCCCGCGCAGCACCACTTTCAGCGGCTTGGTGGCCTCGACGTCGTGGGAGAAGTACTCCAGCTTCATCCTGTCCAAGAGGGCCTGGACTGCGTTGTAGTGATTTTCGGCCGAGACCATCAGTTTGTAGCCTTCCGTGCACCGTTGAATGGTGCAGCGAAGGCCCTGCTTAATGTAGAAATCCAGCTGCTCCCATAGCCCGGGAGGGAAGCCCTTCACATAGAAGGGTGGCAACTTAACTTTTTTAGGCACCGTCTCAGGGTCCGACTGCGGCTGGGCTCCGTTCTGCAGGGCGGAGAACGGATTGTTGCTCAGCAGCTGATATCGATTTCCCTTTGCCTACTGAATTTATACTGTGCGTGCGCACATCTGATAGCTACAGGGAAGTAACAACATAATGAAGTAAGACGCAAAATATTCTAAGAGGGAGGGGCTTCATTGGCTATTCTGCGAGTATAAAAGAAACTGTTATCTAGCGCGCGCGTACAGTTGCAGACAAGGCTTGAAAAGGGATCGTATGTCGTCCTGTTTTGTTATGCATGTTTTTACCATCATCCACATCCAGAGGGCCAGTCACTTTCGGATGTATGGGAATGGTAGGAAACCATTTGGAAATGCATGAAAATTTTCAGTTTTTATTCATTATCGTCTTTATGAGCAGTATTAGATGCACAAAAATTGCACGAGTACATTACTATGGTGATAAGGTAAACACTCGTTGATTTATTTTCATCTGTGAAAGCATGTTTAGTCACAAATCGTGGATTTTCTGATATCCTCCATACTGCAAAAATGATTTTCCTACCAATGAAGGGGTGACATCTCTCGAATCTTCAGTATAGCTACTACTCAAATCATATGATTAATTGCGTGATCTTGTACGTTTTATGCATTAACATGTACAGCAGCAGAGATGCCAGATTTTTTTTTCAGAAGTCTGCGAAAAATGTTTTTGAATTTCAGAAATGTATAAAATTATTAAATTAGCAGAAGTTTTGCGTGTGACGGGGGGGTCATGAAATAGATGTGAAATTTGAAATGTCAGTAAAAGTCATGTTCAAGCAAAACAGACCTGCTTTTAACGAATTAAACCTAATTGGAGTTGGGAATGCATCCATTTACGCGTATACGTTCAAAGCTATTAATAAAAAGGTAACTAAATTTTAAATTTTTCCCTTCATTTCAAAAGTCTGTAAATATCTGTGAAAAAACTAAAAAGTCTGTAAATGTCTGTAACGAAAAAAAAGTCTGTGAAAAAAATAAAAGTCTGTGAATTCACAGACATGTCTGTGAATCTGGCATCTCTGACAGCAGCGACGGACGTTTCAATGTTTCATTCTAGCTTGTTTTGGTTGTTTGCGCTGTGCATGCCACAGCTGCTGCATAGAAGCCGTTTTTCCCATATTCCTGCATATTGAAATTCCAGAATGAGCGATAGCGAGAATCGATGTGACTTTTGTCACTAGTGAAGTGAGAGAAGTCACGTCGTGGTGACGTGACTCTCTGTGGAAATCAAATGGAGAGTAACGTCACCACGACGTGTCTTTTCTCACTTCACTAGTGAAAAAAGTCACTTCGACTCTTGGAAAATAACCCCTACTTTATTTTTTACTGCCCAAGTTAGAAGCAGCACAAAGCACCAAAGTGACTGCGATCAGTTTGCTGTTTTTGCAATCGTTCACAGCTGAAATCGGCGAAGGGAACTTGGTCGAAATCAGAATGTGAACGAAGTCAAAGCAAAAATGTGTCGTGTGTTCGATTGGCGCTCTGTCGCTGCGTCCCTGTTTGGGAATTTACGTTACATGTTCCATTTTCGGTTTTCACAAAGTGTACCCCCATATAGAAATCACAGACGTAGTCCTACGTCAAAAAAGGCCCCGAGAGGGTCAAAGGAAGAAACACCGGTTTCCGCTCTCATGGCTTGCTCCGAAAGTAACACACAAAGCAAACATCGCTGCCGCTGGCTGGCCGCTGCTGTTGTGCACCAGGACAACGCTGTTTCGTTGCAGCAACAGCGAATCATTTCCGAAATTTGTTCGGAGAAAGTCGCTCTCGACCGACCGGGCAAAGAGGGCTGCCGGTTGCTATCCAGGTTGGTTGGCGTGTGTATTCAGCGGAACTCGTCAACAAATTGGATATTGTTTGGTACCTAGAGGTACTTTCCGAAATGAGCTGCTCGCTTCGAGAGAGGGAAAAGGGATCAAGTTGGCACCGCCGCCGGAATAAAGGTTGCCATAGCAGCGCGCGGGAAAGTTTTCCGTCAGAGGACACGCTTTGTTGTGTTCAATCATAATTGTGATTATAGATGTAATGAGGTGGTTTGTCATGGTTTTCTGTCACAATTTACTGCTCTGATTGAATCATTTTCATTACGCATCGGCGACGGTTGGGAACGTTTAATCCACGGGGACAAAGGTCGAACGTAATAGCAAACGAAGTTCCCTTATATTTTCATTCTTGGAATCACCCCGGTGGAAGCGACAGCTATTTTTCACGAAGCCGCCGCCTACGCTTTAAGTCGTTGATTGCAAAAATCCATACCCTATAGTCAGGGAGGGGCGCGTCAGAAGTGGATTTACCTTTCACAGTTCGCCCCTCTGCACCTTTTATGCTGTAATCATTTAAATTGAATCGTTTTTCAATATTACCAGCACCAGTTTCGAGCCTGGTATGAGCAGATGGCAAGAATAGAGACTTCGTTGCCTTGGTGAGATCGTATTTCAGGGTACTTTGACGTGTTTTTTTTTCGCCTACTACGATTCTCAAGCTGGAAGCAAATCTGGACATCAATCTCTGCGCTGTTCAGGAGGATAATTAATTGATGAATATGGGCTGTTCCCCTCGGTAGCATTAGACACAGTTGGCAGGAATCCAAGAAGATTGATTTCTTCTAGTGATATTGGCGGGTTTTCCTTAATTGAATGCCATGTAAGGGGGCATGCAATTATTATGTCACGAAAATGGAGGAAAAATTAAACAGCCCTAAATTACTTTTATCAATCCTGGCATGCTTGCTTCTTCCAGCTCAAAATAAAAATCGTCGTAAATGTTACTTTGTTTTTGACTGTCAACGTAGATGTTATGCCTCAATTGCAATGTTTTGTCAAAAAATGGAGAAACATACAGCCTTTAAAAATAAGGTGAAATACAGTCAACTCTCCATAACTCGATATTGAAGGGACCATAGAGCCACAGACAAACAGACATAACACTTCGAAGAAAATTCTTCAAAAATATCGTCAAGCGTATTTTGCATGCGCACTAGCACCATCTATCATCCACATTCCCAAGCATTGTTTTGCAACCGGAGCATCCCTGGTTCATGCACTTTTTTTCACTAGTTGCTTTTCCCTTGTTCTGTCAACGCGTCAGCTGTGTTGAATAAAAACAAAACAGATGGAAGTCAGTGATGTCGGTTCTACGAAATTTTCCGTAGATCTATAGAATTGATTGAATTCAGCAGAAATACGGATCTGTAGGTAAAAATTCACAGAAGCTAAGACTTTTTTTAGGGATTTGTTTTGTTTGTTATTTGTGCTTTTTCTTTTGCTGGAAACAAGTTTTTAAACAAGGTAATGCATGACTTATTAGTGCCCTTTCTAAATGTAGATGTATCAATGTAATATGTATCAATCAATGATATTCATGGTGAAGTACTTTGTCTGAGATTAGCTTGCAGAGATTTGTGAAGTGGACGCTTAAGTTAGGGATGAATCTACTGAGATACGTCACCATTCCAATGAATCGATGGAGTTCAGCCCTGTTTGAAGGTACCGGATAGTGACGAATCGACGAAACTTAAGATTCGTCAGGCTGTAAACCTTGATCCGACAGAATGTGGCCGTAAAATTTTACAGAACATTTACATAGTTTCAGTTTTGACTTGTTAAGCTTGACATTTTTTATTTTCAGACGTTCCATAAGCCTCTCGTAATTCCGATTGTGGTCTTGAAGGGCCTCTTCCAGAGTTCTGCCACGACCGTAAATCACTAAGTCGTCCGCTAAACACTTAATTCCCTCCAGCCCTTGGCTTACCTCCAGAAGTTTACACTGAAAAATTTCGGGAGCTGAAGAAATACCGAAAGGAAGCCTTAACCACCGATTCCGGCCAAACGGCGTCCAAAAAGATGTCAACTTGCTACTTGGCTAAACCAGCACAACATGCCAAAAACCCTTCTTCGCGGCAACCGTCAAGAAGACTTTTGCCTGGCCCAATTCGGGAAGAATCTCATCCAGAGTCACAAATTGAAGGTTCGGTCGCTTAAGTGCCTTGTTCAACGGAATCGGATCCAGGCAAATACGAAACGATTCAGAACCGACTGGGCCTCGCTTAACAATGAGAATATTACTTACCCAGTCTGTATGATTGAACTCTCATGTAATGATTTAATAACAGTAATATTAGGAACGGAATTACTCATGTGCAGCAGTTTTGATGTAATATTCAACAACTTTTTTTTTTTGTATTCGTCTGATGTGGTATGTGTCTCTAGTCGGATGCCTTGACCACTTATCATTTTCAAGAGCTGACATCTACTAACTAAACGTGAAAAAGAACTGGCATCACTGATAAGTTAGAAATGTGGTGGATTGCTCAATGCTTCAGTGGCGCCACCATGACAAATGCAAGCACATTCCCAACTAAAACATTATTTGCGATGAATGTGATTGTGAGTGTTATGTCTTTTTGTCTGTGATAGAGCTATATGATTTTTAATGATGGTCGGTAAATGCTGGGTAATGCGCAATACAGCTTCCATTGAGATAACTTGCCTCTTCCCAGCAACTCCTATCCCTACCTCCCCGTGGTACGGGCCGGGAACTGTGAGGAACCTTAGGGAAGATCGGGTAACCAACCCCGGTGGGAACTTTGGTCATATGCTGACAGGGAAGGGGTGTTTGCTTTGGCAAGCCTGAGCGTCTGTTCTCCAGGAGGAGCGGCTCACAACAGCGTCTGTTCCCCATGTTAGGGGCGGCTGATCTACGTCCGAGTGCCAGTGAAGGACTCTAAGCACAACTGTGCACCCTGGTCCTCCGGAAAGTTAGGGGGGGGGGGGGGGGGTTGGTGTCAGGCCCTGTGAGCCAGCCGTAAAAAAGTAAGGGTCTGTGCTTAGGAGCACCAACGGAAGCTTGAAGTAGGACCACTAGTGGACAAATGTGAACATTTAGTTCTTTTAATTGATCAATCATCAATTATCTTAACTCTTTCCGTTTTTTATTTGTAAGCGTATCAAATTTGTAGTATTTATTTCAAACAGATAGTTGATTAAGAGAATCCTAGGGACTCTCAACTTGAGTATTTTCGATTCATCTACCCCGACTTTAAAAGGTGTATTTTGATTTTTTGTTATTTATGAATTTTTAAGTTTTGTGCATTTTGGTATTAAAGTGTATTCAATTCACCCCTCACAGGATTTCCTTCCAAATTATATGAATGGGGCGGGGCGGAAAGTATCGTTTGTGCAGAATATGTAAAAAAGGAGGAACTTCGAGAGATTGAACTCGTGGGAGCTAATTTTCTCACAAATTTGATTTTATTGGCTTTCTGGGGACTGAATATACACCCAAAGCAAATTATTCCCACTTCTCTCAAATTCTATATGGATTTTTAACACTTCCTACCAGCGTGTTCTGGAAAAAGGTCGGAAGAAGATTAATCTCACCAATACATTCGGGCCTACAATTCCACACCTTCTATAGATACCAGGTTGAGCCTTGATAGCTAGCTGCTGGCGGGAACTGATGACCTTGACAAATGTCCAAATAATACTCTTAACAAATTTATGGTGGTCCTGAAAAGGACCGTTTTGTAGTGATGGTTGAGTAATGCTGAGCTGAGCATGACGAGCTACTGATTCCGATCCTAGCCTAGCGGTGGAACTTCTTACTCCTTCTCTATGGTTGCTCATATGAGCTCTGCAGCTCGCTGCTTGCAGGCAGCCTTTCGTTGTTGTTGTTGTTGAAAGCACTCCTGCTGCTGCTGCTACTGGACTGGACACCACCACTTACGGTGATTGAATGAGCACCGTTCAGTGGAACTGCATCGAATTCGATTTTTAAGTCTGTGTTAGGGAATGCGCTGTTTTCAGACATTTGGTGAAAATTTTGATCACCATTGCAACAGTTGGACGTATGGTATTTTTCAATAGTGACCTATTGAAAATTAACTAAGTTTTCATTTTAGCAGATGGGTAGATAAATTTCTAATCGTTTGGCTTGTTTAGAATTAAAATCTATCTGCTATTGGTCGAAACCTGACCTCTTTTCGTAATGCTGTGCATTTTGGTTTTTTAAAATTGCGTGGATTCTATAGATCCTGTGGAGATCTATCTAGCCCTGATGTATGTGTTGGTAGAGGGAAAAATGTAAACTTTGCGGGAGACGATGTCTTAACACTCGAAAGCAATTTTGTGAAATATGAAGTAAAACAAATCCCAGCTAGTTCTGCATGATGATTTTGTTTGATTTTATTTATTTGTAAAGTCGCCGGGAAATACCATCTGGCGATTTAATTTTTATGATAACTCCTTACTTGAAAACAGGCAAATACTCACAAACAGGCTGCTTTATCATGGTATACAGTGTGATAATTCAATAATCAATAAATTATCTCAACATTTAGTGGCAAACCATTCATAAATTTTGGTAACATACAAAAAAATCTACAATCCAAATTTAATTTCATATGTAAGCGCCGATTGAAACAATCTTTTCGACGTCACTACAAGGGTGATTGATTAAACGAAAGAAACGATTCGTGCGGAATGAAAGCCGAGGAAAAACTAATTGCACCAATATATTCAGGCCTACAATTCCACACCTTCTATATACAGGTTGAGCCTTGATTGCTAGCTGCTTGCGGGAACTGATGACCTTGACCAATGTCCAAATAATACTCTTTAACAAATTTTTAGTGGCCCTGATGGTTGAGCTGGGTGTTCAACACGGATGAGGCTGTCGAGCTGTATGTCGTGTGGAGCGTGGGTGACACGCTTAGCGACTCACGAAGAGCTACTGATTCCGATTCATAGCATAGCGGTGCAGCTTCTTTCTCCTTTGATGGTTGCTTATGTGAGCTCTGCAGCTCGCTGTTTGCTTACAGCCTTTCGTTGTTACTGGAGAACAATTTTCAACGCCACACGCCGAAAGCACTGCTACTGCTGCTACTAATTTCGACGACCGAACACCACCACACAGTGGTGCGGTCGTTGGGAGCGTGTGGTTCTGAGTACGGCGATGAGTGTGCAAAATATTACGCAATTCCATCCTCCCTATTTGCACGCGCCCGAGGATCGGAGGCGAATGCCACTTCGACTTGTTTCGTCTACTTACTACTCTCTGACGACTGTGCTGGGGAAGCAGCATGTGCATGTAGGTAATTGGTAGATTTGTTACTTAATTCGACGCTTTTGGACAATGCTAGACATTTACCAGTTTTTCAATAGTTTATTGTTGAAAATCAACATTCAAAAGCATTATGCGATGCGTAGCCATATTTCTGATCGATTGGTGATAAAATTATTGAAATTGGACCAGGGGCAGCTGAGTTATTAACGTTCAAAATCTTTCTTAATTTGTTACATGTTCCATTTTCGGTTTTAACAAAGTGTACCCCCATATAGAAATCAAAGACGTAGTCCTACGTCAAAAGCATTGCAAAGGAAAATCAGCAACAGAGGAATACGAACCGAGACCAACGGCAACGACCCCAGCGACGAAATAGGACTTGCGATTGGAAACTCGGCACGTGGAACTGTCGATCTCTCAATTTCATCGGGAGCACCCAAATACTCGCCAATCTACTGAAGGACCGCTGATTCGGCATCGTAGCGCTGCAGGAGGTGTGTTGCACAGGATTCATGGTGCGAACGTTTAGAGGTAATCATACCATCTACCAGAGTTGCGGCAACACACGCGAGCTGGGCACAGCTTTCATCGTGATGGGCGAAATGCAGAAGCCCGTGATCGGTTGGTGGCCGATCGACGAAAGAATGTGCAGGTTGAGGATCAAGGGCCGATTCTTCAACTTTAGCACTCGACCGCGGATACGATCGCTGTCCAAGCCACGACGTCAAGATCATCATAGGAGACCTAAACGCTCAGGTAGGCCAGGAGGAGGAATTCAGACCGACGATTGGAAAGTTCAGCACCCACCAGCTGACTTCACCGCCTCCAAGAACATGGCCATACGTAGCACCTTTTTCCAACACAGCCTCGCTTATCGTTACACCTGGAGATCACCACAGCAGACGGAATCGCAAATCGACTACGTTCTGATTGATGGACGGCACTTCTCCGACATTATCGACGTCAGGACCTATCGTGGCGCTAACATCGACTCTGACCACTACCTGGTGATGGCCAAACTGCGCCCAAAACTTTCCGTCATCAACAATGTACGGTACCGACGCCCGCCACGGTACAACCTAGAGCGACTGAAGCAACCGGATGTTGCCTTAGGATACGCGCAGAATCTCGAGACAGCGTTGCCAGAGGAGGGCGAGCTCGATGTGCCCCCTCTAGAGGACTGCTGGAGTACAGTAAAAGCAGCCATCACCGACGCAGCCGAGAGTACCATCGGGTACGTGGAAAGAAGTCGACGGAATGAATGGTTCGACGAGGAGTGCAGAGCGATTTCGGAGGAGAAGAACGCAGCGCGAGCGCTAATGCTGCAGATTGGAACCCGACAGAACGTGGAACGGTATAAACAGAAGCGGAAACAGCAGACCCACATCTTTCGGGAGAAAAACCGCCGCCTGGAAGAAGCGGAGTGCGAGGAAATGGAACTGCTGTGCCGTTCCCAAGAAACACGGAAGTTTTACCAGAAGCTCAACGTATCCCGCAACGGCTTCGTGCCACGAGCCGAAATGTACAAGGATAAAGACGGGAGCCTCTTGACGGACGGACGTGAGGTGATTGAAAGGTGGAAGCAGCACTTCGATACGTACCTGAATGACGAGGAGAACGTATGCACGGGAGACCAGCGCAATGGAGGAAACGACTACGTCAGTGCAGCAGAGGACGGAACTGACCCAACTCCCACGCTGAGGGAAGTTAAGGATGCCATTCAGCAGCTCAAAAACAACAAAGCAGCTGGTAAGGATGGTATCGCAGCCGAACTCATCAAGATGGGCCCAGAAAAGTTGGCCACCTGCCTGCACCGGATGATAGTCAGGATCTGGGAAACAGAACAGCTACCGGAGCAGTGGAAGGAGGGGGTAATCTGCCCCATTCACAAGAAAGGCGACCATTTGGAATGTGAGAACTTCAGAGCGATCACCATTTTGAATGCGGCCTACAAAGTGCTATCCCAGATCATCTTCCGTCGTCTATCACCTAAAATGACCGAGTTCGTGGGAAGTTATCAAGCCGGCTTCATCGACGGCCGATCGACAACGGACCAGATCTTCACCGTACGGCAAATCCTCCAGAAATGCCGTGAATACCAGGTCCCAACGCATCATTTGTTCATCGACTTTAAGGTGGCATACGACAGTTTCGACCGCTCAGAGCTATGGAAAATCATGGACGAGAACGGTTTTCCTGGGAAGCTGATCAGACTGATCAAAGCAACGATGGACGGTGTGCAAAACTGCCTAAGGGTTTCGGGTGAACTATCCAGTTCATTCGAATCTCGCCGGGGACTGCTGTAATAGGAATTACAAATTATCAGAAGAGGTCGTTTAACCCCAAATAATTATTTACACTACAAGTGCGTTGCACTCTTCAAGTGGCACAACATTGCAATTCGACACTTTTACCCAGGCGCTTAACGCAACATCATCAAAACACAGATATCAGATTACAAGCATTGCGCAATGTCACTTCGCAACTGCTTGACCCAATCCTTTTCACAGAGTATTAAACTATAAGTGGGACATGCCCACACAGCAATTCTTTTCCATTTCCACTGACCTTGTTATGATGGGACTTTGCCCTAGACATTATGCAGATTTAGCAGATGGCTCAACCTATGTGCTTCGCACTGATTGGTTGACCTTATATACCACACTGATCTAGATATCTTGTAGAGATAATAATTATGTGTAGAGTTTAAGAATATAAATAGTTCAATTCATTTTTGCTAAACGGAAGTTCAGTTTTAGTAATCAGTGAGTTAAGTGTACTTACTGAAGTACATGTCGTAAAGTGGTGTCAAGCTAAGAAATAATGTGTTAATATGTAAGCCGAGAAATACTGTGTTAATATAACATTCAAAAAGGAGCTTACTAATGTCGTTGTGAAAAAACAGAAAAGAAAGAACTCCAAACATCAGAAGTGATGATAGGGATGTTTTACTGCGACAAGGTGACGGACTCTCATGCCTACTCTTCAACATCGCTCTAGAAGGTGTAATGCGACGAGCCGGGCTCAACAGCCGAGGTACGATTTTCACGAAATCCGGTCAATTTGTGTGCTTTGCGGACGACATGGACATTATCGCAAGAACATTTGAAAGGGTCGAAGAACTATACACCCGCCTGAAACACGAAGCAGCAAAGGTCGGACTGGTGGTGAGTGCGTCAAAAACAAAGTACATTCTAGTAGGCAGAACCGAACATGACAGGATTCGTCTAGGAAGTAATGTCACGATAGACGGGGATACTTTCGAGGTAGTGGAAGAATTCGTTTACCTTGGATCCTTACTGACGGCTGACAACAATGTGAGTTGTGAAATACGACGGCGCATCATCAGTGGAAGTCGTGCCTACTACGGGCTCCAGAAGAAACTGCGGTCAAAAAATATTCACCCCCGCACCAAATGTACCATGTACAGAACGCTAATAAGACCGGTGGTCCTCTATGGACACGAGACATGGACTATGCTCGAAGAGGACCTGCAAGCACTCGGAGTTTTCGAGCGACGTGTGCTACGAACGATCTTCGGCGGTGTGCAGGACAACGTTGAGTGGCGGCGAAGAATGAACCACGAGCTCGGCCAAAGCCGGAAGGATGCGGTGGGCAGGTCATGTTGCAAGAATGCCGGACAACAACCCTGCAAAGTTGGTGTTCGCTACTGATCCGGTTGGCACAAGAAGGCGTGGAGCGCAGAGAGCACGATGGGCGGTCCAGGTAGAGCGTGATCTAGCGAGCATTGGGTATGACCGAGGATGGAGAGCGGCAGCCGCAAACTGAGTATTGTGGCGTACTATTGTTGATTATGTCTTATCTTAAATGTGATGTTGTACAAATAAATGTATGTATGTATGGAAGATATTTAATGATATCAAGTTGAAATGACAAAATAATTCAGTGACATGAAATACGTATTACAAACCTTAGTTTGAACTGTAGAACCTCATGACTCTCATATGGTTTGAAGAGCATATTTAATGAATTGCTTCGTTTAAGTTGCACAAATTTGATAAAAAAAAACTCTCTTGAGGTCATAACAGATGCAAAATGTAGCTCAATTAAACGTACTTTTTGTCGAGCAACGAACTTTTCAATCTCGGAGCACTTATAATATTACATGACATGTTTGTTTACGTCTCATCTTTTATGTCAAAGATCGATAAACGTGTAAAATTAGTGATTTCTAAGTGTGTACATCATTCCGCATCGAACGTTCGACTGTTTCGGTCTAGTGTTGCTTGCACTCCGTTATCAGTACTAGTTTTTTTTTTTCCCTATTGAGGTTTTTTTCAATCCGCTTTCACACTGAGTGGTGTTATAGTATACAAAAGTGTAGTGAGCATCGCGGAATTGCATTTGCCGCACAACCGTTCGAGAAAGGAAGCAGTCATTTCCGGCCGAGTCCGGCAGATGAGCTGTTCATCTTTAGCCAACAAATTTCATCGCATCACGCCACTGCTACATCAAGGTCATCGAGTTCACCATCCGGCGAGCCAGCCGGTGGTTTGTTGAAAACACTCGAGGGCAACAATAGAACGATCATCATCACATCAGTAGATCATCGTCATCAGCCACACTCCGTGCGCTTGTGTGGAGAGTTAAGTAACAAACGGTTATCTTCCGTTCTCCGCAACCTGATTAATCTCCATACAGCGTTGATTAACTTTTCTGACATCTTTTTGTTTTTTTCCTGAAAAAGTTTTCATTTTTTTTTCTTTTTCTTTTTCACTTCGGTTTTTTTTTGCAATCTGATTAATCTCCTCATAGTGTTGATTAACTTTTCTGACACCTTTTTGTTTTTTCCTGAAAAAGTTTTCATTTTTTTTTCTTTTTGTTTTTCACTTACTGTTTTTTTGCAGTCTGATTAATCTCCCTATAGTGTTGATTAACTTTCTTGGCACATTTTTTTTTGCTTTGTTGGATTAAGTATTATTTTTACCGTTATATTCTCTGGATAAGTTTATTTTTTCTTATATATTTTTTTTATTATTATTATTTTATTTTTTATATTTTTTTTGTTTTCCTTATCCATATTTTTTTTTCTTGTTTATGTCGAAATCTGTTGCGGAGGTACTTAAGACCCCGCAATGGATGAAACAAATGATGGCGGGGGTATTTCGCTAGCAGATATATCCGATGATGAGTCTGTTGAATCTCCATCATTCGAAAATCTGCTTCTCACTGAAGAGAAAGTGGATACCTCAGGGGACTCTACTTCGGACCCCAAAACGAGCACTGGAGCTTACCCAAAGGTGATGTCTAAACAACAGCCCCCTGCACCCCCTGCCCCCCCTTCTCCACCATCGCCCCCTCGTCCACCTGTTCCCCCTACTCCAACCGTTCCCTTAAAAATTTCTGCGACCCTCCGCCATAAAGCTTACCCAAGCGGCTCAAAAGGTCCGTGTGTTGTTTTTTTCCGGCCCAAACAAAAACCTTTGAATATTTCTCGGATTTCGAAGGATCTGACAAAACATTTTTCGGCCGTAACCGATATATTTAAGGTGACGCCAAACAAACTGCGCGTTACCGTTGATGACCTGAAACAGGCAAACCGAATTGTTGCCTATGAGCTTTTTACGATGGAATATCGAGTCTACATCCCCAGTTGCGACGTAGAAATCGAAGGAGTGGTCACCGAAGCGAGTCTAACTTGCGAAGATTTCCTTCATGCCGAATCCTTCGGTATTTTTAAAAACCGTGCCCTTCCGAAAGTGAAGATTCTGGATTGCATCCAAATGCAATCAGTGTCTCTCATTGGCACGAAAAAAACGTACGGCGCTACCTGACTACGTCGTAATTGGGAAGGTTCGACTGCCTGTACGCTTGTTTGTACCGCGGGTAATGAACTGCTCAAAATGCAAGCAACTTGGTCACACCGCTGACTTCTGCTCCAACAAACCGAGTTGCGATCAATGCGGCGAGCTGCATGCAGATGGTCCTTGCCGGGCTACCCCAAAATGTGTTTACTGCAAGGATACTCTGCATGCTTTGGTTGATTGCCCGAAGTACAAACAGCAGGGAGAAAAACTTAAGCGGTCTTTGAAAGCTCGCTCCAAGAGGTCACTTGCAGAACTCTTAAAAAACACCGCTTCATCTTCCCAAACCACCCCAAAAACCAAAAACACATACTCCATTTTGCCAGATGATGATCAGGGCTCTGACTCAGAGGTTGGTGAAGGTAGTCCCTTTGTCTTTAAAGGCAACACGAGAAAGCGATTAAAAAAAAACGTCACTCAAAATCCGCGTAAGACCTCTCGTATGGACTCCCAAGCTACCTTGACAAATTTAAGAGGTAGCGGAAATGTACCGAAACCTCCACCACTCGGAACATTATTAATTTAGTGCTTCCATTTGTGAAAACTCTTTTGAAGCAACTAGCTTCTAGGTGGTCTTTCCTTGCATCGATCATATCCTTTGATGGATAATTTTCCGAATGAGGTCGGGGATATGATCTCTGTTCTTCAGTGGAACTGTAGAAGTCTTATACCGAAACTTGACACATTCAAATTTTTAGTTCACAACTCACTTTGTGATGCATTTGCTCTTTGTGAAACATGGCTTTCTTCAGACACCGATCTCCCTTTCCACGATTTTAACATTATTCGCCTTGATCGAGCAGATTCGTATGGAGGGGTGCTTCTCGGGATTAATAAGCTCCATTCCTTTCATAGAATCGATCTGCCTTCCGTGACAGGCATTGAAGTTGTCGCATGTCAGGTAAATATTCGAGGTAAACGCCTCAGTATTGCCTCAGTATATCTTCCTCCAAGAACTGCGATTTCTCGCCAAGGTCTCTCAGATATCTGCTCAGCTTTATCTGAGCCTCGGTTGATCTTAGGAGATTTTAACTCCCACGGTACAGGCTGTACGATGACAACCGCTCAACCCTGATATACGACCTTTGCGATAACTTCAATATGACAATTCTAAACACTGGGGAAGTAACACGAGTGGCCAAACCTCCAGCAAGAGAAAGTAGATTAGACCTCTCCCTCAGTTCGAGCTCACTATCGTTGGATTGCTCGTGGAAAGTAATTCAAGATCCCTACGGTAGTGACCATTTGCCAATCAAAATTTCTATTACCAATGGTTCATCTTCCACTCGCTCGGTTGACATCGCGTACGACCTCACGAAAAATATCGACTGGCAAAAATTTGCGGCCACGGTTCTCGGTGGTATTGAATCGGTTGAGATACTCCCTCCGCTGGACGAGTACTCCTTTTTATCGCGACTTATCGTTGACTGCGCTCTTCAAGCACAGACGAAACGCGTTCCGGGTGGTTCCGTTCGCAAACGACCTCTCACTCCGTGGTGGGATAAGGATTGCACCGACGCAAACAGCGAAAAGTCCGCCGCGTTTAAACGCTTCCGCAAACACGGTAAGGTCGGGGACTTCGAGCGGTACACCGACCTCGAGAAAACTTTTAAGAGCTTGATTAAAGCCAAAAAACGCGGTTACTGGCGTCGGTTCGTCGATGGTTTGTCGCGAGAGACTTCCATGAGAACACTCTGGAATGTCGGCAGGAGAATGCGAAACGCGTCATCACCGGTCAACGAAGACAAGGAGTACTCAGACAGTTGGATATTCAGCTTCGCGCGGAAAGTATGCCCGGATTCGGTGTCGGTTCAAACCAACGTTCGTGATAGTCCGTCGGGTAGTAACGAAATAGATTCTCCGTTTTCGATGGTGGAATTCTCACTTGCTCTTCTCTCATGTAACAACTCAGCTCCAGGAATGGATAGAATCAAGTTCAACTTGCTCAAAAATCTCCCAGACGTCGCGAAGAGACGCTTGTTGAACTTATTCAATCAATTTCTGGAGCACAACATTGTTCCGGATGATTGGAGGCAAGTAAGAGTTATCGCCATTCGAAAACCCGGTAAACCCGCGTCGGATTATAACTCGTACCGTCCCATCGCGATGCTGTCCTGTATACGGAAATTATTGGAGAAAATGATTCTTTTTCGTCTAGACAAATGGGACGAGTCGAATGGTTTACTTTCAGATACGCAATTTGGATTTCGGAGAGGCAAAGGAACGAGCGACTGTCTTGCGTTGCTTTCAACTGAAATTCAACTGGCCTATGCGCAAAAACAGCAAATGGGTTCAGTTTTCTTGGACATTAAGGGGGCTTTTGATTCTGTTTGTATCGACGTCCTTTCGGATAAACTCCACGATAGTGGGCTTTCACTAATTATGAACAACTATTTGAGCAACTTGTTGTCTGAGAAATATATGAGCTTCTCTCATGGAAACTCGACAACTTCACGAATTAGTTACATGGGTCTCCCCCAGGGCTCATGTTTAAGCCCCCTTCTTTATAATTTTTATGTGAAAGACATTGATGGTTGTCTTGATGAAAATTGCTCGCTAAGGCAGCTTGCAAATGACGGCGTTGTGTCCGTTATAGGGCCAAGTGCACCGGACCTGCAAGGACCATTGCAAGATACCTTAGACAATTTGTCTACTTGGGCTATGAAGCTGGGTATCGAATTCTCTCCGGAGAAAACTGAGTTGGTTGTTTTTTCTAGGAAGCATCATCCTGCACAGTTACAGCTTCAACTAAAGGGTAGAACAATCACTCAAAGTATATCTTTCAAGTATTTAGGTGTCTGGTTCGATTCCAAATGCACATGGGGAAAACATATTGCGTATCTGAAACAAAAATGCCAACAAAGAATCAATTTTCTTCGTACAATTACCGGAACTTGGTGGGGAGCACACCCGGAAGATCTGATCAGGTTGTACCGAACAACCATCCGGTTTTAGAGTACGGCAGCTTTTGCTTCCAATCCGCAGCAAAAACACACATTCTTAAGCTGCAACGGATTCAATACCGTTGCCTTCGTATTGCGCTAGGCTGTATGCACTCGACTCATACGATGAGCCTCGAAGTACTCGCGGGTGTTCTCCCACTGATAGATCGTTTCGCTGAGCTGTCTTTCCGGTTTCTCATCCGTTGTGAAGTATTGAATCCTTTGGTAATAGAACACTTTGAGAAGCTGCTCGACCAAAATCCTCAAACAAGATTCATGAGTTTGTACTATGAGTACATTACGCTGGAGGTTGGTCCTTCTTCATTAATCTCCAATCGTGATTGCTTTCAAGCCTTCTATAGTTCCTCTGTAAATTTTGATCTGACCATGATGCAAGAAATCCATGGAATACCAGATCACCATCGGTCGATGGTTGTTCCCTCAATTTTTGCAATCAAGTACCACCATGTAAGTAACGATAAAAGATTTTTCACAGATGGGTCAACCATAAATGCTTCCACTGGATTTGGTGTATTTAATCAATTTCATAGCGCCTCCTATAAACTGCAGAAACCATGCTCCGTATACGTTGCGGAACTCGTAGCTATATTTTACGCAGTAGAGCGAATTGCCTCACTACCTTCTGACCATTATTTCATTTTAACGGATAGTCTTAGCTCATTGGAGGCTATTCGTTCAATGAGGCCGATGAAGCACTCCTCGTATTTCCTGCCTGAAATACGATCTAAACTGAGTGCTTTATCTAACTGCTCCTATATTATCACCTTAGCTTGGGTCCCATCTCATTGCTCAATTCCGGGTAATGAGAAAGCGGACTCATTGGCTAAGGTGGGCGCTATGGAAGGCGATATTTTTGAGCGACAAATCGCCTTCAACGAATTTTTCTCCATTGCTCGCCAGCAAGTCCTCATCAGTTGGCAACAAAAATGGAATGATGGTGAATTGGGAAGATGGTTACATTCTATTCTCCCACAGGTGTCGAACAAACCATGGTTCAAAGGGTTGGACATGAGCCGCAACTTTATACGCGTTATATCAAGGCTTATGTCCAATCACTGCTCGTTAGACTCGCACTTCTATCGAATTGGGCTCTCAGGCAGCAATTTATGTGCGTGTGGCAGTGGTTATCACGATATCGAGCATGTTGTTTGGTCGTGTACCTTACACCGTGTTGCCAGATCTGAGTTATCCACATCCCTCAGGGCCCGAGGAAAACAACCCGCGATACCCGTTAGAGATATCTTGGCGAGCCGAGACCTTGACTATTTGAATTTAATTTATGTGTTTTTAAAGCGGATAGATTTGAGGATTTAGAAGTTAGTGTCATCTTGTGTTCTCCCAAGTTGTTAGCTACCCATCGGTGTACCCCCATGTTTGTCTTTTTCATCAGAGTGTCGCCTAGTTCGAGATCAAGAGCACATTGCTCTCCAAACCTTGTGTTCACAATCCCTACCCTGCCATCCATTTGTTACAATTTGTTACCCCTAACCTCGAGATAGCCGCGAGTAATCGGCCCCCGCTTTACTAACGTTAGTTTTAAGTAATTTTGTTATCTAAACAATGAATATCGGCTCCGCAAAGCTACAGCAAATGAGCCTGGAAAAATAAACGAATTATTAAAAAAAAAAAAAAAATAAGTGTGTACATAAGTATATCGTACAGCATGTACCCAATCCTCATTACATCTAAGATAATGAATATCTTAAAATGCCTTGTAAGCTTCACGATGCTTTTTGGGATTACAATTTTGGTAGAGATTTCGTAGTTGAATCTGTAGAGCACTTGAACTCTCTTGTAGACAAGATTTGAACTCCAAGATGAATTGAAGAATGAAAGATATATGTAATGTATGTATGTAAGGCAGCCACCATCCCTTCAAAAATCTTGTCTTGTATGCAGCTCCACTTAATAGTAAGATCAATTTGAGCTACTGATCATTGAATGAAATCGCTATATGAAGGGCCAAAAACGGAGGGGTGGACCCGTAAGCAGAGACACTTACGCGAAATCCACGGGAATTTAAGAATCTCCTTCCAACGATACGATCCAACAAATCGAATAACGCAATTCGCAATACTTATTAAGTTTTCTACATGATGTTTTGTAAGGAAGGGCGCGTCAATCTAACTGAAACTGTTGAAGTAGAATTCACACCACCACAATCGAATCGGTAGGATAAAGAAAATCATAGTGTTTATCCCCTCCTAGACTCCGGTTGTCATACCACTCCATCGTCCAGTTTCAGGTCAAATGATACCCTGATGCTCCCTCCCAACCCAGTATTTATTTATATAATGAAAATATATAATCACAAGTGTATGGCGCCTTTTTAAAAAAAGATCACTTTTACATAATCTGGCATTTATTCACTAATAAAACTTAATACACAATTTGGATCGATTATATCCAATCACTCCTAACTTACTAATTAGACTGAACTCGATTAAGTAGTAGTAAAATTCTTCTTTATTTTGATTTGTTATGTTTGTTATGTGGTTCATAATTGCTAATACAGGGCAAGAGGTTAACCAGAATGGCTGTTCATCTTAGGTGAACTTTTTGATATTGTGTTGTACATGTTGTTTTTTACTGTGTAATGTTTTTCAATTTTCTTCTTGTGAAGTATGTTGTTTGAATGTATTAATTAGTTATTCTACCTACTTAACCTAACGTGCCAGATCCCTTACGATCTGCTGATCGGATCGCCTACAGCAATCTCTGAACCTTGCGATGGAGTCAGCTCTCCGTAGCTCCAGTGTCTCAAGACCAGCCAGGCGGTGGACCTAAGAATCTCTAGTCCGTGGGGGACTGTTAGGGATCATCCTCATGATCTTGTTTTGGATCCTTTGGAGTTTGAGGTGATGGCATTTGGCGCAACTCTCCCAGATTGGCATCACATATTCTATTACGGGAAGGATGATTTGTTTGTAGACAGCAAGCTTATTTTTCAGGGACAGGGTAGACTTCCTGTTCATGAGTGGATACAACGATCTTATCAAGATGTAGCACTAGGTTTTGGTTTTGTCCACGTGCTCCCTGAAAAGAAGCTTGCTGTCTAGTGTTAGCCCGAGGTACACGACCTCTTTGGACCATTCCACCACTGAGCCGTTTAAGCAGATCTTATTATTTTCAGACGGAACAAGTCTGGGTGATTTTGAGTGTGGAAAGATGGTGACCTGGGTCTTTGCCGCGTTGATACGGATCTTCCAGCTGTTAAAATATTCAGACAGGACGTCCAGGCCTCTCTGAAGTTTGGCCGTCAGAGCTCCGATGACCCTACCCTTGTAGACGATGGATGTGTCATCTGCGAACAGAGACAACGATCCACCATTAGGGAGAGCCGGCATATCGGAGGTGAACAGGTTGTATAAGATGGGGCCAAGGATGCTTTCTTGTAGAACCCCTGCACCAATGTTGAAAGCATCCGATATGATGCCATTCAGAGCGACTCGGAACGTCCTGTCCGATAGGTAGTTATTTATTATCTTCACTAGGAAGATTGGAAGACCGTACTGCTGCAATTTGAACACCAGGCCATCATGCCAGACATTGTCGAACGCTTTTTCAACGTCCAACAGCATGATGTTTTCGAAACAGACTTGTTCCGTCTGAGAATGTTTGTCACTCGAGTCAGCTGGTGGACGGTCGAACGACCTTTCCGAAAACCAAACTGTTCCTCGAGTAACAAGTTGTTTTCATCGACAGATGTTAGGAGGCGGTAGTAGACTGCTCTTTCGAACAGTTTTGATAACCCTGAGAGAAAGCTGATTGGTCGATGACTTGAAGGAGAGGACGGATCCTTCCCAGGTTTCCGGAAGTATGGTATGACTTAAGCTGACTTTCAACACGAGGGAAAGTAGCCAAGTCTGAGGCACTGATTAAAAATCAGTGCCAGATGGTTGTAGAATCTGGAACTCAAGTGTTTGAGTCCCAGATTCAGGATGTTGTCGAAACCTGGGGCCTTCATGTTTTTAGATGATTTGATAAAGGCCAACAGTTCGTCAGCCGTAATCTCAGATTCCTTTGGAAAAATGTTAGGAATCTGATGAAGATTGGTTGCGTGAGGGCTGACGATGTTTTGTCCGAGATTATGGGAGCTGACGAAGTGTTGACCTATCGCGGCAGCCTTAGAAGATCCAGTGGGGTCAGTGGTGGAATGGGTCTTGGCTTATTTTTAAGGATTTTCGTTAGTTTCCAGAAGGGCTTTGCACAATCTGGGAGAGAGCGGATCTTGTTAGCAAAATCTTGATTTCTGAGGTCCACCATCCTGACTTGGATGGTTTTTGTAAGACTATTGCAATGGGTCTTCAAGACACGTAAACCAGAACGCCGGTATTGCTTTCGGATGGAGTTACGGAGTCTGATGAGATCTTTGGTAATTCTATCAAGGTTCAGAGTATTGCTCACCTGTCTGGATACTGGCACGTGTTGTTCCCTGGCCCGGGATATCGCCTCCTCGATGGAACGCAGACACCGGTCAACGTCTTCGAGCGTCTCCGGAAGGACACCGTAGTCGACAGTGGAGTCGACACAGTGTTGGAACTGCTCCCAGCTGACACGATGGTAGTTGCGTCGGGAAGCTTGGATTCGGTTGACGGATGAGCCTACTTCGGCCACCACCGGATAGTGGTCCGAACTCAGCTCCTGATGGGTCACAGGTTGCGAGATGTTGTCTCCCATGTTGCTGATGAAGATGTATATAGTGGAGTGAACGCCAGACCGGCTCAACCGGGTGGGACAGTCCGGCGCTAATATGGCGTAGCGAGCCTCTTGCAGGTCGTCGTTCAGGATGGTGCCGTTTTGGTTGCGTTGACTGTTGCCCCAAGCCTGGTGTTTGACGTTCAGGTCGCCAGCGATGATGTACTTCTCACACCGTTGAGTTAGTCTGATGATGTCTCTCTGCAGGTCCCTGATGGTGACTTGCTTGGGGCAGTAGGTCGCAATGATGGTGATAGGGCCGACAGGAGTGGAGACTTCTACCCCCAAAGCTTCGATGGTTTTCAGCTGGAAGCTCGGCAGAAGCCGACAGCAGATGTTTCTCCTTACAGCAATGGCCACTCCTCCTCCCCCGATCATATCTTAGAAGCCGGAAGTCAGGAAGGTAGATGTTTACCTCCGGTTTCAGGTGGGTTTCGGTGATAACGGCAATGTCGATGTTTTGTTTGTTGAGGAAGTCAACGAGCTCGATGATTTTGCTCATGAGCAAGCAAGCGTTACAGTTGGCGATCTTGATGGTTTCACGGTCCAGCTTGGAGCTGGTCGGATTTGTTCTTGATGGTGTTGGCAATGTCGTGCATCTTAAGGAAGATGATCATTAGTTCCGCTGCGGTGAACCACGAACCATCGTTGATTTCTGGCTGCGGTAGGGACGGTCCATCCTGACGCCAGTTTAGCCCAGGGGCTGTGGGTAGATCCTGCGGCTTTGGAACAGCGGTCGTCTCTTGGCCTAAGCTTGCAGGGACTCTGGCAGTTTGAACTTGAGCGGTGGTGGCCGCCGTAGCAGCCAATCGTTGATTGAGTGGCAGCGGTGGCAGCACTGTAATCGGTCGCCGAGGTATCGGTGGGAAGTTCTGGTCATTAATTTCCGGCACCTTCTTGCGGCCAGGCTGGTTTCTCATCGATGCTTTCTTGCGGATCTCGATGTACTCGGTGCGCTTCGGGCAAGCCTTGCTTGTAGCTTTGTGATCAGCACCGCAATTAGCGCAAATTGGATCGGCTTCATCGAGTCTGTCGCAGGCATCGGTTTTGTGTTGTTTGCCACACTTGATGCAGCGGCTGACCATATGGCAATTCTTTGGTCCATGCCCGAACAGCAGGCAGTTCTAGCATTGGGTGACTCCACGGCTGACCGGCTTGTACCGCTCCCACTTCACCACAATGTTGAACAGGACGTGGATGCCCTGGAGGTCCATCAAAGTTGTTGAATTCTTCTCAAGGTGGACCAGGTATAGCTGGTCGCGGTACTTGACGGCCTTTTTGTGGCGGGCCATCTTGTGAATTTGGACCGGCTTCAGTCCATTAGCCACCAGCTCTTCTCTTCCAAGAGGACGCCAGTGTCCATGTCGTACACAGCCTCGATGTCGTGGGAGAAGTACTCCTCCTGTGATTGGTCCAGTATGGTCTTTACCGCCTTGTAATATTTCAATGCCGGAACCATCAGTTTGTATCCTTCCGTGCACAGCTGGATGGTGCATCGAACGCCCTACGTGATGAAGAAGTTTATTTTTTTCCCGCAATCCGGGAGGGAAGCCCTTCACGTAGAAGGGCGGCATTCTGTCCTTCTTCGGCGGTCCTGTTGTTTCCGTTACCGGTTCTGCACCGTCCTTCAGAACGGAGAATCGATTGTTGTCGAGCAGCTTCTTTGCGGCTGTCGCACTGTCACTGTTGTCTTCAGGCCTAGACCGTTTCCGGGGATTACTGGCACTCGAGAAAAAACGGAACAACGCAATCGAGCGAGAGTAAAGACGTCGACTGTACTGCTCAACAGTCTGGCAGCGAATGAACTCGATTAAACTCAACTGGAGGAATTTATGTCCTACTAATGCTGACTAAGTGATCGCGATAATTTCGCTGATGTTCGTTGTCGCTATGCCGCGTGCCTTCTCCTGATTGGTTCATGTTGATCGATTGATGGCGAAGAATGTTGACTATGAATATAAATTTATATGGATAAAATAGTTGATATTATTCAATGAAAATAATAAATATTTTAAATATAATAAGATGCAGACCTGTGATGAGCTCCGACGTAGCTTCATGGATTCATATAATAAATCGGGACATCATACAAGACTTTGTTGATTAGATTACATTAGATTTCTTTTTTAAAGAGACTTTCAGTCGAACTTTGTTGAACCTTTAGAACATCAAGACTCAATCCTTCGGATAACTTGGAGACCCCGACATTTTTTGTCATTACAACTTCCCACATGATAATATGGAGTTCCACGAAGCTGCTTGGGTGCACAAATTTAGCCAAGACATCGTACAATACCTCGTTGAATTTGTACAATGTCAAGATCTTCTTAAGTCTTAATTGATTTGATGAGGTACCACAGAGCTTTATGGATTTGTATGATAAATCTGGACATCATTAAAAACATTGTTTATCATGTAGCACATCATGACCCAATCCCAAGGATAACGTGGAGACCCTAACATATTTTGTCATTAAAAATACATATCGCGCATGATAATTAAGGGACTTCACGAAGCTTTTTGGGTTCATAAATTTAGTAGTAGAATTTAAAGATCTGAACCCCAGGATAATTTGGAGAATGGAATATATTTTGTAAATATATATGCTTCACATGATGTTATGGGGCTCTTTGATACGGGTTGGGTTGAAGAGCTTAACTTCATGATGATTTGAAGGTCTGGAGATATTTTGTCAACATAGTTTCCTACAGAATGCTATTGGGTGAAACTCTGCGGGATCAAAAATTCGTTCAGAAAATTGTATACTACCTTGGTACATCGTATAATACTTTGTTGAACCTGTAGAACGTCATGATCGAATCTCCAAGATGATCTGGAAAACTTGTACTACCACTTTTGTCTTGCTTATGTGTCTTGTAATGAGAAGAAACCATGACAAAATTGCGGGTAACCTCTAAACTCTGAACTCTTTCTGATGAAACTCTTATTTGCAAAATGCAAATGACAGATAGCTAGTAAAAACTTAAAAATAATTTTCTCACAAGGGAAAATCCACATCCCCACACAATTCTCCGGCAGATTACATTAGTAATTTTATTGCGCCATTCATCGCACAAATCCGTTCCATCCGACCATCATCATCTGTCTTCAAAATTGCACATTTCCGAAGGCAAAAACTGTCCCGGTATAAAATCGACTATGGAACATTCGCTTGCATCGAATTACGCGCGCTCGTAAATGTCAGCCAGACGTTGGGAATAATTCAAATTTTAAAAATTATCCCGCCCCTACTGACTGCAGCTGGCGGTACAAACTAACTTTTACTTACAAGTGCAGTTGAATGCTGCTCTTGGCAGCTCGGACTGACGCGGGTAGTAGCTAGTGGCGGCATATTATTCGAGGGTAATAAACAAAATTTATGAAGCGTCTTAGACAGCGGGCAACTATCCGTCAGAGCAAGTGTGTCCCAGAAGGGGGAATGTCTGGCGTCGCGTCGTAGTTTAGAGCGCTCCATGAAATATGACAAATAGTTAGCGTCTCCCCCTGGGGTCCATTTTTGTGTGAGATAAAGCGGGTTCGCCTGCGGCGAGATCCTTCCTCCTATCTATCCAGATAGTAAAGTCGGAAAGTAACTTCGCCGAGTGATAGATGATAGTTAACGGAAGAAATTTTCACTCAGTGTCACATGTAATGATCATCACAATGAATATTTAACGAGAATCACTTTCACCCGCCAACCGCCCGACCGGCGAATCGGAATGACAGCGTCAAGTGGGCCCTTAATCCTAATTCATGACTAGTCGCTTCCTTCCCTTTTTCCCTTATCGGCACCAACTGGCACCCACAGGGAGAATCAACTATCTACCGATTCAACAGCATCTCAGCAGACATTAAAAAGCAGTTTAAAAGTTGTAGCATTAATTTTGAATTGCTTGCCACCCCCACCCTTGACAGCACATTGATTGCTTCATCCAGCATCTTTTTGGACACTTCTTGTCCGCTTGCCTCGGAGCGAGAGGTTCGTTATAGTTTCCGCTCGTTTCTCTTTTGTTGTTACTTCCGGAGTTGCCGCCAGATAAGAACTTTTTGTTGCCGAAGCACGGCCAAACGACGGACGTCACGTCTTATTGTTCCACTGCTGCCGTCACGCAGCATCTTCCCTTTCGCTTGAGTCGTTAGCCATCAGACTCGAAGGTCTATTGATTTTCCATCCTTCCTGTCGATTTCCACGGAAAACACGGATGATAGGTTTGCCAGCGTCTTTCAGCGAATGCGATTTACTTCTATAAATTTTTAATACGGATTTTATTGAATTTTCCCAATCCGAGGACGATGGAAATCCCTGCTTGGTTTAAAGCTGACATTCAGTTGTTTCAAAGTTTGCTCTCTACCCTTTACAACTCTATACTGCGATGTTCTTTTGAACCTTCTACCCAACATGGATGTCAGAGGCAATATCCCAACGCGTATGCTTTGCCATCGTACGTGAAGTGATTATTAGATTTGCCTTCCACCTCGCACGTTCTTTCGGCTGGGTGTGATGTGAAAAGGACTAAGGAAGGGTACGAAGTTTTTGCAAACTTTTTTTGTTTGGTGGATATGTGCTCAATTTTCTTTACTTTTGTTGGGTGAAATCTCTTGAGATATTACAGCCAAGGTACGGTTCAGCGAATTTGATACGCTCATTTGGATGAACTAATAGAGTTACATATATTCGTAAATTCGTAGTCTCAAAATCGACTTTGAGATTGGAGAATGTTTGAGAATATCAAAAACAAACCTGCAAATACCAACCTGAAGTGATCAATTAATTTTTTTAATCTTGAGGAACGTTGAACTAGCAAAAGTCAAAGTAAGTTATGAACGTTTTGATCTTGGACCTAAACAGTAGTATCTTCCGATTTCATCTATGCATACGACGGATGGAATCATGCAACTTCTACATTGACGCAAGTTGTGTCTTTCCCATAAATTGTTGTCCATAACTACGTCGTTCAAGTTGAACGACGCAGACCACAAGTTGTATCGAAGTTACATGATTGCTGAAAGACGCGACTAACTTTATGTTTTCATTGAGCTTGAGCTTGAGCTTGATTGACCGCCCACGGTTGCTACTCTGTTATTGCCAGATCAGCTGTAATTACACAGAGAACCAATAGACGATGCTTGGGACTAGCAATCATCCTCAATGTGTAAAAACTGGTGATCTTAAATTAGGCAATACCAGCGCCGGCCACGCCCGAACACAGGACAAGAAAGGAATGGGAAGGATTGTGTTGACATGACACTCGCTTTGATGGAAGCCGAGAACACCTCTGAACTTCCACGAGGAATCACTGGGATGTTGGATAAGAGGGTTGGGTTTGCAACAGGGTTCGTTTTGGTAAACGATAAGCTGAATTTAAGTCCTAACGATCATATAACGCGAAGGAGCTTGGGACTAAACTCACGGTCTTCTGCTCAGTAAGCAAAAACGTTTGCCACTAGGCAGACGAGCACCTTTTTAATCACCGAGTTGCTGTTATTACCATGTAGTCATATTAACAAATAAAACGATTGACGAATCTTGAATGTGGATGGGCCTGAAACTAGACTCATGATGTTTACTTATTTATTTATTTATTTCTACTTGTCAACAGATAAAATAGTTACCCTAATGACAATTTTCTATATCTAAACATCAAAACTGCTTCAAACACAAAATTAACGCAAATATCTCTTAAAGCTACGCTTATTTTTCTCGCGGGACACATTAAAATCGAACACATAATAACAACTATTGAAAACGCGGCACATACTCAACATTGGTTCGTGTACGCCATAGTTGGTCCTCGAACGCCGGTTGTTGAAGAACGCATGCAGCCGGAGGTCCCGTTGTTGAGTGTTGATGTCAAGAAGACTGAGAAGTGTGGAGCAGTCGACGTTCCCTTGCAGAAGATCCGCAACGAAACAAGCCTTCGCCACATTACGCCTTCCTTCCAAGAGCTCCAGGTCGATGAGGTTACAGCGACTTTCATAGCTCGGCAAGTTACGCGGGTCGCGCCAACGAAGGTGTCGCAACGCAAAGCGAATAAATTTTCGCTGAAAAGCTTCAATTCTATGGATGGCATTCTGATAGAATGGCGACCAAACAACGGCAGAGTATTCCAGTATAGGTCGAACCAGGGAACAGTATAAAGCCTTCAGGCAATACACGTCCTTGAAGCTTTTGGCGAAACGGAATAAAAATCCTAGCTGCGATGAAGCTTTAGATACAACATAAGCAATGTGATCCTTGAACGTTAATTTGCAATCGAGCATGACTCCCAAGTCCTTGACAGTCGATTCGCGTTTCAAGCTTATTCCTCTTAAGGTGTAATCGTGGAAATGCATCGCCCGTTTACGGCCAAAGGAGATGACCGAGCACTTGGACACATTTAAAGACATCCTGTTTATCCGGCACCAATCATCAAAGACTTCAAGTTCTTGGTGGAGGAAATGAGCGTCTTGAGGCCCTTTTATTACGTAGTAGAGCTTCATGTCGTCGGCGTACGAGAGTTTAAGGCATTTGAGGATCAAGTTCACGTCGTTCATATACAGCAGGAAAAGCAATGGCCCCAGGTGGCTGCCTTGAGGAACACCAGATGTAACAATGAAGGGTGGAGAACGTAGTCACCGATCTTAACAAACATAGATCTGCCAGTCAGATAGGAGCGAAGCCAGGTAAGTAGACTCCCATGAACACCCATTTTGTCATATTTAGAGATGGTAATTTCATGGTTCACTCTATCGAAAGCTGCAGAGAGGTCGGTGTATATGGCGTCAACTTGATGGCCACGTTCAATCTCACGAATAATGAACGATGTTAAAACAGTTAGATTAGTCGTCGTCGAGCGCTTAGGCATGAAGCCGTGTTGATCCTGAGAAATACTGTACGAGCAGTCTTGAGCCAACTTTTCCAGGACAATTAGCTCGAATAGTTTGGAGATAGCATTCAATGCAGCTATTCCGCGGTAATTGGCGACAGTCTGCTTGCATCATTTTTTGTGAACAGGGAAAACAAACGAATCCTTCCAACATTCTGGAAAAACTCCGGAGGTCATTGACAAGTTGAAGACCTTAGCTAAGGGCTCTGAAAGAGTGTCTAAGCAACGTTTCAGTACTAATGAGGGAATGCCATCTGGACCAGATCCTGTTGATGTTTTCATCTGTTTCCCGGCTGAAATCACCATGTCGCTGTGGATGGTGAATGGAGAACCAAACACCGACGTACGAGGGACATTACTCGTGGCAGCAGCAATTTCCTGAGCATCAAGAACTTCGTCTGAAAAAACGCTGCTGAATTGTGTGCGAAACATATTGGCGATATCTGCGACGGAGTTGGCATCAGTAACGCCATCAGTCATATTGGACGGCAATCCCGTTTCTTTCCGTTGCTCGTTCACATATCGCCAGAATTCCTTAGGATTAGCTTTGAGACGACTCTGCAAGTGAGACTGATGTGCGTTGTACAAGCTTGCATTGAGATCTCTGTACTCGTTGTTGGCGCGGACGTAATTAGCCTTCGTAGAATCTGTGTGATATTTACTGTGTTTCCTCAGTGCAGCCCTTTTCACCTTTTTCAGATGCTTAAGATCAGAGTTCGACCAGGCGGGTTTGGCAGGTTTACACCGTAGTTTTTTAGGCACAAACTGATCGATAGCGTAGAATATGGTCAAGGCAGCCAGATTCGCATCCCCGGAGTCTAGTGACGCATTCCAATCCACATTAGCGAGAAAGTTATTCATTCGCTCGAAGTCTCCTTTGTGAAAGTTGTAGAAGACGGTTTCGGCGTGGTCTTGGAAGCGTTTCTCAGGATCGATTGCAAGCGTCAACAGTAGAGGTGAATGATGTCTGCAGTTTTTGACTGCTCAGTAAGCAAAAACGGTTGCTCTAAGGCCACCGAGCCCCTCATATCACATAATACCGTTGCTCAAATTTTTGTATCCATTCAAACCCGGAACCAACGACAACAACGAGTTTCGCAAAATACACGATACATAAGCGATTTTACCATAAATCTCTTTGATATGTAAGGACCTGGGACCGCGTTTTTCTGCTCAGTAAGCAAGCCACTGTAACCGACGATCTTTCAAATCCGAAAACTAAAAACTACGAAAAAGTACTTAGGCCTTCATTAAGTTCCACTTTCACGCGACGTTCAATGACAGGGTCCTATCCAGGATTACATCTGAAAAATCCAAATCTGGCCAACGCCCACCCTAAACCTAAACCTGTTCTAATCCACCTGAAATGACTAACGAATGGAAGACTTTAACTACCCAGCCATGCAATAGTCTCATTCCGTGCCTTATGGCAACTTGATGATTCTATTGCGCTCATCTTCTGGCACCACCCAGGGGAGACTTGGTCCTGTACCCAATGCTTAACTTATCTCCATTCCACTCAGCTACTCGCAATTTCTTGTGATATAGTGGGCGGAATATTATTATATGAGACAATTCAATGCAGACGTCTTTTCAAATTTGGCAGATCGACAGGTAATCGGTGAGTTACCACGATAGTTGCTATTCAACAACTCGACAACGTCCCATCGTCAACGCCTGCTATGAGAATTTCCTATTGCAGACGCCAACGAAATGACGTCATCGAGCTATCGATCAACTACCCTGGTTATCGCCTGGTACCTTATAGCACGATGCTAGGAGGCGAACCGGAAGAATCGATGAGCTACCTCTCCCCCTAACTTTATGTTTTCATTGATGATAAATACACAGACAAACAGACGTAACTCTTTGAAAAACTTGTTCTTGAAAACATAGTATCTCAAAACATATAACCTCAGTAACGACATCTATCTGGCTTCTCGCGGAAAACAAGCTTGCTCGCTAACTCGTAAACAATATTGCATACAAGTTCTATAGAATGTATAGAAACGTCAAAGTGATCCGATGCCAGCGCTGCGGCGAGTAGTTCGCGGAACTGATAATATTCAAATCAACCGTTAAATGCATGAACGAAGATACACAATGAAGAGTTACGTCTGTTTGTCTGTGATAAATATATGAGATGACTAGATAGAACATTTGAATGTTCTACTAAGTTGTCAGCCAATCAATGATTTATCTATTGATTATCTAAATTATGCAAAATTACACCGCTGGGTGTCACTAGTGTTGATGTAACACAAAGAGCAGGAAATGATTTTATCTTCGAAATACGACGTGAGATAGAATCTTGGAATGTACCACAAAGTTGGACTAAGGTCATGACCGGAAATCGATGATTGACGCCATTTTGAAATCCAAGATGTTGGCTTCCCAAGTAACCAAAAGTTCTGATTAAAGGCTATTTGTGGCTATAGAACTCTAAGCAGCCTTATTTTTGAGTCGTTATAAGAACTTGAAAGTTCCGGTACCATAATTGAAGAGCATTCTAAGCAGCTTCTGGTGGAACTTGAACAGAACTTTTAGAAAATAAGTTCAAAAACGTTGTTTTGTCCTCTACAGCAGTTTAGGTATGAACGCGTATTGATTTTATTGAGCATTAGTAGTAGTTTTGGAGCTGCAACACGAACCGCGACGTCATCTGAGATATATTAATGTGAGCAGTTGTCCCGCTTACTGTTGGAGTTTTCAGTGCCAGCGGACTGACTTGAATACCAAACACAACACCTTGATGAATTTCAAATTGGTGTTTACCAGCATCATATTCCTTCAAACTTGTGGCGCTGTGGTTATCGTTCTTAGATTGCATGCCCGAATACACGGAATAGAATCCAGGAAATTTCTCTTTAATTTTTTTTATGTTGGGATGGAATATAGATGCACCGTATCAGAATATAAGAATTATGATCATCTCATTTTTACGTCAATTTTTGTTGCTAAAAAATACTTATGCGGATTGCTTAATGTGGACTATGACGGACCTTTTTTAGAAACTTTCATGTTGCTCTCACCTACGATATAGATCTGCCCGTCGACCAGAGTGGCAGTCACCGTCACGATGACACTAGTTCCACAATCACGGCGCGCTCGTACCGTACGGTACCCCACTCCTGCACTGCCCAAGCCAGTAAACTTCATCCGGCAGTGGAACATTAACGGGTTCCTGAACCACATTGGTGATCTAGAGCTCCTTTGCCACGACGATCCCCCCTGGGTCATCGCACTCCAAGAAACTAACAAAGCGACAACAGACCAAATGAACCGCTCTCTAGACAGTAAGTACACGTGGACAGCAAAACGGGGAAACAACTTCTGGCACTCCGTGGCCATCGGGGTTTTGAAGACGATACCTTTCCAGGTTGTCGATATGGACTCTGAGCTTCCAATACTTGGCGTCCAGCTGGCGGCACCGGCGAAAATCTCCGTCGTATGTGCATACCTGCCATGCGGATGACTGCCAAACCTGCACGATCAACTCAGCGAAGCCATAGCTAAACTACCGGAGCCGCGTATCCTGGTTGGGGATCTGAACGGGCACCACTCAAGCTGGAGCTGCCCCCGCTCCGACCCTCGAGGTGTTACCCTCATCGATGACAATGCTTCCAAATGTAGATTTTCAACAAGAAACTATTGATAAACTGGTAAATGTGCAGCATTGTCCAAAAGCGTCGAATTAACTAACAAACTACCTACAATTACCTACATGCATATGCTGCTTCCCCAGCACAGTCGTCAGTGAGTAGTAAGTAGACGAAACAAGTCGAAGTGGCATTCGCTTTCGATCCTCGGGCGCGTGCGAATAGGGAGGATGGAATTGCGTAATATTTTGCACACTCATCGCCATATTCAGAACCAAACGCAAATTCTTCGAGATAACCACCATTCGTCGTCTGGCTCGCCGTGGCGGTGTCTGACGTATCTCCGGTCTAATTTACGAGGTGTGCTGAAAGTGTTTCTGAAAAATGAGATCCGTGATGCTGTCACCTACACTAAACACGCCAAGCGTAAGCGGCCATGGATGTCATCTACGTTTTGAAGTGACAGAGACGCACTCTGTTTGGTTTCGGAGGTTAAATCATCACCAACAAAACAGCTCTTTTCAGAACCACCAAGCTTATTACAGTAAAGAGTATGAATATAATTCATCTGCCTGTTTGTCTATTTTCAGAACCAACGACCACACAAAATGCTCATGTAATAAAACTGGAAGCAGGGGTACAAATTATTTTGGTCAACCTTGATCAACTTTGAATCGCCACGGCCGGATATTTTCGATGGAAGAAGCAACAATCTAGCATCTAATTCGATGAAGACGACAGGAAACATTTGTGAAGCCGAGTTATTTACGAAAGAGAGTGTCGATGAAGAGAATCGATCAATGTAGGTAGGACCTATTGAAAAGTGACGCGAGATTTGTTTTCCGTACTGAGCTCCAATGCTACCGACGCCAGGGAGGCAGCTCCCACACCTGGACCCTACCAATCAACCCATCAGCTCAACTGGAGACCAACGCCTTTACTTCCCAAAGGAAGGCGTGATCAGAGATGTTATGCCTTTGAACATGCCGGTGGCGCCGACTGAGATTGGACCCAGGCCTGCTGGGGTGAGAGGTAATCACGCTAACCACCGGCGCCGATATCTTTCAAGGTGATATCACGGCGAATGAGATCGACCAAAATTTGAGTTTAGTTATCTCAGAAATAAGAAATATAGTGCAGGAACTCAGCGATGAGTAAATTTGCCTCATGTTTTCCCAGGTTTTTCCAGGATTTTCCAGGGAAAAATTTCCGAATTTGTGAAAAATAAAGATGGGATTCACTCAGTCTATTGGTACTACTCCGAGACTGAATAAAATTTCCTTCAATTTCTTCATTGTCCTGCAAATTTTTTTATGTTTTCCACAGGAAACCATGAGACAAATTTACTCATCGCTGAGTTCCTGCACTTTTGGCGATTATGAATGTACTAAACTCAAATTTGGGTCGTTCTCATTCCCCGTGTACGCAAAAGGAAAAGAGCCAGTGTCGCAACTTGATAGCAAACTACTCATAATGGGAGGAGTCTTTGTAGCTTTTATACCACTTGATTGCACATCATTCTTTTTTAACCTGAAAAGATATAAAATAGCGCTGCTATATGGCATTAGCTCATTTTTGCTTCGGACGGCGTGGTGAACAGCAATAGCAGCAGTAGGAAGGTGGTGGCTAGTCCACTCCTTCACACCTAACAAGCAACAATTGATCATTTTGTCAAGCTTCTGCATTCATGATCCATCAGATGTCACTGTTGTTGTTTGCGGTGACATATATCGGAAACTAGACACAATCTGTTTTCCTATAATTGTTCACAGAGGACACTGCAGTGCAAAACATGTCTGGTACCTCTATATATGCATTGAGATTATTATTCGAAATCCCTCCTTTTTTACACATTCTGCACACAAAATAGCTCACCCCTCACAGAATTTCCCGCCGAATTTTATGTATGGGGCGGGGCATAAAGTATCTTTTGCGCAGAATATGTAAAACAGGAGGGACTTCAAATGTTAAAGCAAATGCATATATAGATGTACCAGACATGTTTTGTAGTGTCAGGTACTCTATTTTGTAATCTGTGAAAGGGAAATCACAAATCGAGTGTCAACAAAATACATGGCATGTTGAGAGATTGAGCTCGTGAGAGAGAATTTCTCTCTCAAATTTGAATTTTTTTGGCTCTCTGGGGACTGGTAGTAAAGCAGGTAAAATTGTAAGGGGAAAAATCATTTTTAATTAATTGTAGCTTGTTTAACAATAATTTCCGGGAAAAAACTGAACGACAAAGTCCCTGATTAATTTCTTTGGGTTGTCGTTCACTTTTTTTCACCTGAATATGCACCGAAAGCGAATTATTCCCACTTCTCTCAATTTCTATATGGGGATTTTTATCACTTCCTACCTACGGAACAGCGCCATCTCTGTGGAAAATGGTCGAACAAAATGATTAATTGACTGGTCGTGGCAAAGGAGGAAAAGGTCTGGTAAAGGAGGCGCCAAGCGTCATCGAAAAGTTCTTCGAGATAACCGCCATCGGTCGTCTGGCTCGCCGTCGTTGTGTCAAACGTATCTCCGGTCTGATCTACGAGGTGTGCAGAAGGTGTTCCTTGAAAATGAGGTCCGTGATGCTGTCACCTACACTAAACACGCCAAGCGTAAGTGGCCATGAATGTCCTCTTCAATAAAACGGCCCTTTTCAGGGCCATCAAGCTTACATCAGTAAAGAGTTGGAATAGAATTGATCTGTGCTTGTTTGTCCATATTCAGAAGCACAAGCCCCCAACGACCCCACAAAATGCTCTCCAGAGTTGTAATCTTGTAACCAAACTTGGAAGCAGGCGTGCAAGTGATTTTGATTGATTCTCTTAATCAACTTTCTCTTTGAACAAAATTAATACAAATTTGGTACGCCTACAATTAAAAAACGGAAAGAGTTGAGATAATAGATAATTGATCAATTAAAATAACTAAATGCTCTTCACCTTTATTCCGTCCACTAGCGGTCCTACGTCAAGCTTCCGTTCGTGCCCCTAGGCACAGACCCTTCTACTTTTTTTTTCTTACCGTGTAGATCAGTCGTTTAAGCAGAAGTCAAGGGGGGGAGGTGGCTGTCAAAGAGAAAAAATCGTCGCCTAGCTCGCATAACTGGTTCAAAACGTAAGCAAGGCATAAGGAACCTACAGGGTTTGTTTAGGTTTGGAACCAATTTCATACAAGAATGATCAGGCAGAAGTTTGTTGCATCGTGCTTGTCAGATGAGCGTTGACTTTTTTTGTAGTCTTTGTTACATAGTTTATCGTCATGAGGTTGACAATTTCCAAGCCTTTTTTTTTTCCTTCGATTTGTTTTCCGTCGATCTTGTTTTCCGTGCTGAGCACCAATGCTACCGACGCCAGGAAGGCAGCTCCCACACCTGGATCCTACCTATCGACCCATCAACTCATGAACCGGGGACCAACGGCTTTACTTCCCATCCGAAGGAAGGCGTGATCAGAGATGTTATGCCTCAGAACATCCCGGCGGTGCCGACTGGGATTGAACCCAGGCCTTCTGGGGTGAGAGGTAATCACGCTTACCACTACACCACCGGCGCCGCTAATTTCCAAGCCTGATCCTGACCCATATCCTACACGGAGAAAAAATACTACCCAAAATTTGATTTCTTTTTACTTAATATTGAGTTCTGCCTCTGCCACTTGCACTCTTTATTGTTGTCAAAAAAGGAACGAGAGATACAACCCAACGATATAGTTCAGCCCTAAGAGGAAGAGGTGACAATTGGCTTATTCCTCTTTTATTTCTATCTCTATCTTTATCTATCTCTATCTCTATCTTACGCTCATGAGATCGGTCAATCAGGAGCTGGTTCACGTTTGACAGAAAAGTGGTTCACACTCAAAAAATTCCACACATCGTCATCATGTGTCTCACACTTAATTTTGCACTTATTGTGAAACACATTCATTTCATGTGTGAATTTTATGCTATGAATCATGCCTGAACACTATGGATTTGAATTGTGACATACTTGGATTCTGTGTGCCTCATTTGGTGATATCAATAGCTTTGCACATCGTAGGTCAATATTCTACAATATTCTACTTTATCGACTTCTACTTTGCCGACTCTAAAAATGAATCGAAAATATATACACAAAACTGCCAGAGGCCAGAGCTTTCACATATGTTTTTAATGGGTCTAATTTGGGATTCGATCATGGACTGTTGGGGTGTGCTGCTGCCGGAGTCTTCGTTCGATTCCACTATGCCACGATTGTTCTCATATATGAGGCGGGTTGATAGGATAAAGTCACAACTCTTGTTTTCGATGTTTACCTTTCTGAGCAAGCAATTCATCTGTTTTGAACAGTAGTGTGATTCAATGTGCAATACACACGAATAGATAGTGAAAGATTTTCAACATTTCAATGTTTGAAACATTAGAAATTAACGTGTATGACACATTGAACCAAGGTGAAATACACTTAAAGTAAATGTAATTGTGCATTTAAAAAATCAAGTTTTTAAACACTTCGATCAAACGTGTGGAATTTTTTGAGTGTTTCGCCCCCGTATTGTCACCTCTTCTCTTAGGTTCAGCCCAATAAGATACTTTTGAGTAAATTGCATATTCTCAAATTTACGTGAATTAAACTTAATTTTGTTTAGAATATACTTAAGAGTAGGTAATTTTTTTTTGCTGGTGTTTAAAGGAAAATACTATATATGCGATTTACTCAAATTTGGGTTATTGGGCTGAACCTCGGAATTGAGGGAAAAGTACTTAATTTTGGATAGTTTTTCATCTCCGTGTACCCAACTATCCAAGTCCGTCGGTGGCGTCGGTGAGCAGTCTTGTAAGCGGTTACGGTAGTCGACACATTTTCTGTGATAATTGACTGCCTTTGCCTCCGACACTTGCAAAACAAGCTATCATAGTACAGTACCAAACTAAAATGTCATATGACAGGATCTGTCATACGACACTGTCGCCGAAGACCGTCACGAATGTATGTATTTTAATTTTTATCATAATAAGAGCTGCTGATGGTGTGCTTGTGTGAATTCTGAAAATAGCAAGCAATGATGTCCTAGTAATAATATTTCTGATCGGAAATGGTTTGATTTACACCAAATTGAGGAATTACAACGGAATCACACATGTCATATGATAGCTATTTTGATAATTTTCTTTTAGCTCGAATGTTATTCTACCGCTCGTGTTGTGTGAGAGAGACGACGGTAGAGCATGAGTGTTCCAATACAAACAGACTGTCGCGCACGGCAACGAAGCGAGTGTAGTAAAAAACGTCAACTGTTTCAACCCCTGTCGGTGAGTCACTGGCCTCCTGTTAAGTAGAGTCGATGTTATAATAAGAGTCCCGTCAAGAGAAAATGTTGCGAACAAGCAGCACTGTTTGTGATTTATTTTTCATCAGAGTAAACGGCAACCAGATTTTTTGCGTTAGCATCGGATGACTTTCATTCAGAAGTGAAAAATGTTATGTAGATAACGAAGCTTCAGGGAGACAAAAACAATTATATAACCTGAAAAATATTCAAACAAATGCTTGGTATAACTTATAAATAACACAATGTACTAAATACAGCGAAGAAATGTTTTTCATCTAAAATTACTAAAATATTGTCAGTAATGAATGCAATACTTGTAGTTCACTGGCTGTGGGAACAATAATGTTTATTTACTTTGCTTGTTTGGTACCGCGCTTGACAGTTCGATTGGTACTTCTGGCTTCACTCTTGGCGGGACTCTTATTATAACATTGACTCTGCTGTTAAGTAGATGTTACATCAACCGGATACAGCCGGATATCCTTCCTCTCCGCGTAAAGGAGAAGATGGGCGTGTCCGGCAATAGTAATTGTCATGCTTTTCCTGTTCTGAACTTTGATTGGAGAGCTATTCACTCCCAAATAGTTCTTTTTTTAAGTTGCGTCTTTTACTTATCGACGCGTTGAAGCTACACGATTTCAAAGTGAACGACGCGTCGACAAGAGACGCGACGAAGTTACATGATAAGATGCTGCACGCTGACGTCACGAATGAACGCGATGAACTCGCATTCATCAGTTTGACATCCAATGGTGGTTTGTTTACCTTTGCTTTTTAGTCGATTCAAGTGGATTTGAGGTTTTAAATAAAAATAATTAGAAGACATGATATCCTACTATGAAAAATATTCATCTCCAAAAAATCTAAAAAAAAAACATTTAATAGAGTTGGCTGGAAATGCTATCTAACATGAAGCTTAAGTGTGATAATTTATTAGCTAGAGAATGATCTTAGAGAAGAGGGTAGGTGGATAGTAGACTGATGCAAAATTTGAAATTTTCGCTCCACACTGCTCAAACGGTTTCAAATCAGGTCCTGATTAGCCTCCCAAAATTTAAACTCATTTGGTAAGAAACTGACTTGGCACAAACCTTTTGAAGCTTATATGGAAATTACGATGGGAAAACCAAACTTTTTTTGCATTGTCTTCTACCCATTTTCCATATTGCTTTTTCAAAAATTTTTATAGTTATTAATTTTCTAAGCTACAACTTTGCGGAACATCGTGTTTAAGCCAAATGTCTAATTAAAATGATATTAATTATTTAAGAGATTGATAATCTTATAGCATGATCAAGCAGCCGTTCTGTGGGCAACACTGCATTTTGCAGTGTGACATAGTAGCCATGATATTTGTGCTCTATTCTTCGCACCAGAAACACCAATGTTGCCTGCTGAACAATTAATTTAATGTCATTTAATGAGCATAATCATAAGACATTACCCAACAAACAATTGAGAGCTCTTATAAAACACCTGAGTTGATCAATCATTGAATAATAGCTTCCAGAGTTGTACAAGAATGTAGTTGTATTGCCATTTGGTTAAAAGCTTCAAAAGCTGCTTGGAGCACTCTTAAATGATTGTTTACGTTCGACCAACCACCAACCACAATTTTGTTGCTAAAAATAGCACAAGTGATAGGCAAGTTTATATGACCATAAGGCAATGATTATTCGACTGCAAGAGAAGTCACTCAAGATGAGCTTCATATACTTCTCTCATATGATCAAAATATGTATTCAAGAATAGAGCAGATGGAAACAGAAACGGCTGGCAATCCGGGATCATGAGTTCGAATCTTGCTTTGAGAAACCCTCGGTGGAGTAGAGGTAAATTATATATAGGTGTTATTAATAAATGCAAACATTAATTTAAGACATATATCATATAATCAACGATAACATTTCTAGATAAATTCTCTCAATTAATGATTAGAGAGATTAATTGAAAGAATATCAATCAAAGATTAAACAGATGCTTGTTACTACTTCCTCCATGATCACAGAATGTGAATTATAGCATAATTACATATTTTTTCAATGTGCACAAATAAATTAAATTAATAAAAACTGTACAAGCAATTATTTTGGCGTACCACAACAATTGTTAAACTAATTTTAATCTGTGAATATTGTGAGTACTTACACAACGGTTATTAAGAAGTCATTAAAAAGTGCTATAAACGCTTTTCACCGCTTGCTGTACAATGATTATTTAGGAGTCATAAAAGAGTGCAACAAACGCCTCTCAGGTTTACTCTCTACTAAATTTCAAAGCAGCTGTCAAGAAGTGTCTACAAACGTTGTATAAGAGCTTTCACCAAAATAATAAAGCTTGAGTTTAAATATGTATCTATAAACGTTGTATAAAAGTTGCTTCTACTCCTATACCGCGTATACATATAATAATATATAATATAGTTGAACAGGTTCTCCAAACCAGTGTAAACAAGAGTTTTACAGAAGTTGTAATTAACAAATTGTACAGTTATTATTCAGCATGCAGTTGAATAAAATCACAATGGAAGCGTTTCTTCAACAAGAAATTGATTTTGGGTAAACGTTTTACTGAATACGTTAGACAACACCTTTGTGTTGCAGTTGTATAGGTTCTCCAAACCAGTGTAAACAAGGGTTTTATAAAAGTTGTGGTGAACACATTGTGCAATTATTATTCAACATGTAGCTGAACAAAATCAAAACGAAAGCGTTTCTTCAACTGGAAATTGTTACTTGGGTAGTGACTTGAATCATTAATAACTTTTGTTCCTTACATTTGATTGAAAAGTGGTTTTCAACAAAGTTGTAACTGAGAAAATTTGCTACAACCACTGCTACTATTTTTAAAAGCATAGTGATGTAGTGTATTGTTAGATAGATATGAACAAAAACACAAGTTTTCCCATAGTAATTCCCATATAAATTTGAAACGGTTTGTGCCAAGTCAGTTTCTAACTAAAGTAGTTCAAATTTTGGGAGGCTAAGCAGGACCCAATTTGGAACCGTTTAAGCACTGTGGAGCGAAAATTTCAAATTTTGCATCAGTCTAGTAGATAGTTCCGTTAGAGTACGGCAGTATGAAAATTGAATAGAAGTTGAAAATGAGCGAAGGGCCATAAATGCGACAGTAGTCAAACGCACACCTTTCGCCTAACCCGTACGATGTACGCGGAGAATTGAAGTAAGTCTTTGCCTGTAGATTTGAAACCATACTTCAAATCTCCGCGTACATCGTACGGGTTAGGCAAAAGGTGTGCGTTTGACTTTGTACTGTCGCATTTATGGCCCTTCGCTCATTTTCAACTTCTATTCAATTTTCATACTGCCGTACTCTAACGGAACTATCAACCTACCCTCTTCTCTAAGATCATTCTCTAGTTAATAAATTATCACACTAAAACTTCATGTTAGATAGCATTTCCAACCAACTCTGAAAATCGCATATGAACTAACATATAAACACTTTGAATGTAACATTTAATATTTTTTTTTTATTTTTTTTTCTAAATTCATGTAAATAAATAAACCACTGTCAGATGTCAAAAAAGTGAGGTTAACCCAACGGAGCAACTCCCTGGCAGCCCTGGTTGTCTGGGGCACTATCAGTTGATTTCGTTTGAACATTGAACACTGTTTACAAACACAGTTCTACCAAATTTAAATGATGGAATTGATTTCCGAACATTCAAATAAAACATCCCATTGATAAGTCTCAAGTCACTGAGAAATATTAAAGTAAGCGAAAAGTCTATATAGATGTGCAAGAATTTGTAGTACCTTTTTAATTGCACGAAAACCCACAAGTTATAGCCTGCCGAGAAGTGGCAACATCATTAAAAATACACACATTTCATTATAATATTCCTCTCAAATTCAAGCTCAAACCCTCCAGGAAGCGTAAAGCACGTAGAGGTTTCCCTGCAATTATACGATCAAAGCCATTACGGAGGAGACACATGTGGCATCCTTTCCCAGAAAGTCGAAATCGCTCGCGGCTTTCTAACAAAAACTGCTTCTCTGCGATACCTATCAGACATGTGCCACTCGACGTGCGTTGCCTCAGTTGGTGAGTTGCAACTTTGTATGTTTCATTATTTACACAGGAAAGTACGGTTAAAAAGGGAAATTTCAGATGTCCCATCGAAAAAAAAAACCTTCGAATTCCATACTAAATTGAGAAATTCGAACTTTCACACCATGTCATGACATTTTCTGATTGCAAAACTTTCGAGGCTGGTTTTTGTCACCTTCAACTTTGAGAACAACTAAGGTGACAACTACAGCACATGTCATTAGGAAAGTTTAAACTCGATTTCACTTTGGTTTTTCAGTGAGCAGACCTCCCAAAATGTGCTGGTAATCTGTTGTTAACGTTGCACTCACATATGGAAGTCACTGAAACTTTTGATACCATGATTCTTTTTTTTTTTTCCTGAAGGGATAATCCACGTTATTTATTGTAATATCAAAGTGCCTGCTTGGAATGCTGATGTTGGCTGGGAAAACCGAACATGTGACGCATCAGCGTTCCCTCCGGCCGAATGACGTGATTGGGAAAAAGTGCGCATTTTCCTGCCCCCCTCCGCAACCGAATGTCACGCTGACTAATAGTAATAAACTTGTATTAGCACTAAACCGAATGGCGATGATATTTTTTTTTTCAGCAATTCTCTCTGTTATTCCTAAGTGGGATTTTGCGTATTGACTTCGAGTCCGGGATGAAATGCAAAAACCAACTTTACCGAGATATGCAAAAACAACAGTCGCACACACAGATTGCTCAGTGGTATGATTTTGTTTTTTATTCGCACAGCAGATTGAAGTGAAACAGCACAAGTGTCATATAAAACTTTTTGATGGTGATGATGATGTTACGGAAACGATCTGAATCGATCCGATAGAGGCAAGAGATATGGCCACAGGAAAGGTAACACGTTTTGTGTATCCGTGTATGTTAAATCGAAAGATGATACTGTTGGCCGGAGAAATGCTAGGGAAAAGTTTTCCAATAAAACGTCAATTGTAATGGCACTGCTTGGTTTCGGCTAATGGAACACTGGATTGGAACAGGGAATGTGTTGATAGGGGACGATGACAACTGAATATGGATGCTGCTCTGTGACCGTTTTGGTCTGTGTTGGTAGACGTTTGCGTACTTCAATATAGCTGAACAATAAATATCAATACTCTTGCAGTTATTTTTTTATATGGAAAAGGGGTATAATGATAGATTTTGCCATTAAATGAGATATTTTTTGAGTCATTCAATCAAAAAAGTAAGGGTAGGATTGTTTTTCCTAAACAATGCACAGTGGTAGGTCTCTATATAAAAAGGAGCCATATTCCTTCAAAATGTTTTTCGACCATTATTTCATTTTCGTGGCGGTCTTTCTATACTAAAAATGAATATTTATTAGCAAATAAATACCATCCCTTTTTAACTATTTGTTTATTTGCTAGGCTCAAATGTCGTTAAACTTTACGGAGCCGAGGTCTATCAAAATACAATAAATCATAGTTAAAATACAATATTTTTCTTTTCCTTATTTTCAATTTGCTCTGAATAGATGGCATCAATCCTCTTCTGGTTATCCTCGATCAATGCACACCGTTCTTCAGGATCGTCAATATGCGATAAATTTGGGATCGTATATAGGCGCTGCGTATAGGGACAAATATCACCACTTACAGCAATCAGGCTGCTATCACTTTCGCTTGAGTCATTTGCGTTCAATCTTTTTGTTTCATTGTTTGTGGTTTCCGAGTCGACTTATCGCTGGCGTTTCATTTCGGTTTTGTTGTTTTGCTGTTGGCCTGCAATTGCAGGGCTGGTTGCGAGTCACTTTTCTCAAGCTAGTCACTAAAAAGTCTCTTTTTTTTTAAGGCCAAGTCACTAAAGTCACTTTGTCTTGTAATAAGTCACTATTTTAAACTTTTTTAAACGTGAATTTATTTCAAGATTGATCATTGTTCAGAATATGCCTACATTTTGTGCTATTTATTGAACAATTTGTATAGATTTTTTTTACGTTGTAATCTCCGAACACGATGCCACCGTTAAAATGTGTAACGGCAAATTAGCAATGTTTGAAAAATTATAGCTCAGCAATTCATCAATATATTCAAAATCTATTGAAATCGAATAAAACTTAAAAACAAGCAGTTTCAAATGGTGCCAATTGATTTGAAATTTGTCAATAAATGGCTGAGCTATAATTTTTCAAACACTACAAGTTTGCCGTTACACATTTTACCGGAGGCATCGTATTCGGAGTGTTAATAACCGTTATTTTCTATCTACAGGGTGTCCACTCATTTGGCAAAATAAAGTTCCCTGAGTTTTCCAGGTTTTTCTATAACTTTGGCGGATAATTTCTAGGTTTATAGTAAGAATGCTATGTATTAAATGCGTTAAAAATATGTTTTAAACGCAAACATTTTTAAGACATGACAATCAGTTTTAAAGAAACAGCTTTACTATCAAATCCATTAAATGTTGAAATTGAACACTTACTATTTTTAAGGCCTGTACTCGAAAAAAAAATGCACCAGACAAAAGTGTTCGCCAAAAATTTATTTTAAGTCGGATTTTCTTGAAACTTTCAGGGAATGCTAATGGATTATGTTTCGGCATAATTACTTTATACAATTTCCTTTCCATCGCTGAAAGCCCAAACCTTTCCCTTAAGACCCCTCATTACTTTTTGTGCAATGGTGGAGCCAACCTTTTTGGTCACTTTCGTCCATTCTTTCTTCAACTCCAGCTCGTTCTTAAACACCTTGGACGATTTCCGTACTTTGGCCTTCATTATGACCCAAAATCTTTCCACCGGACAAATCTCTGGTGAATTTGGGGGGTTGGCGGCCAAAATAATGTCTCGCCTCCGTGGGACCGCAGGAAGGGCAACAGACGCTTCTGAAGGCACTCGGTGCGGTAAATTTCGCTGTTGATGGTACCCATTGCGATGTACGGTTTACTCAGTTTACCGCATTGGCATATGGTCTGCCAGAGCAAGTATTTTTTGGCGAATTTGTCCACTTTCTTCTTCCTTATGTCTTCCGGAACATCAAACCGTGAATTGGCAACGTAGAACTCCAGCCCCGGTATCTGCTTTGCGTCTGCCTTGATGTAGGTTTCGTCATCCATAACCTTACATACAGCTTCCTTGCGCGGGATTTGGCCACCGTGTTTTGTTGATCACGCCGGTTCGGTGCCTTCCGGACCTTGAATACACGAAGCCCAGCTCGTTTCATGGTTTGCTGAACAAACCAGGCGGAACACTTTGCCTTCAGAGCCGCGTCGCGAAACGAAAGGTTCGGATTACGCTTGAAATAATCCAACACCTTCCGGGCCTTCACAGGGTCAGCTGTCTTCGATTTTCTTCCACTTCCAGCCCGCCGCTCGGTCGTCTGGGACTCCTTAAACGATTTTACCACCCGAGATACAGTTGTATGGGTGATTTTGTCTCCCGATCCATCTCATGGTCGCAGTCGGATTTGAAACTTCAATGAAGTTCTATTGATCTCAGAAAAGCAAGATCTAGAGATCTTTGGGGAATTCCAGAGATCTTAAGGGGAAGTCCCCGAAACTTTAGCCCAGACTATTGAATTGGTTTGAAAATCTTTAAGCGTGAGTTTAGACAAATTCAGGATAGTTCCATGATGTGCTGAAATAAAATCGAGAACCCATAAGATGTTCCGAAAGATTCAGTACAGAGACCTTCAGGAAATTTATGAAAACTTCAGAAATATTCAGGAACTTCTTAGAAATCCAGATAATTCCAGGGAAGTTTAAAGGTGTTTACGAAAATTCCATTTATTTTAAAGCAGAACCGGGATCTTCATTAGAGTTGAGAGTTTTAGGGAAGCTCCGAGAACATCAAGAGTGATCAGAGAACTAAAGGGCAGTTCTAAAAATGTCAAGGAAATTGCAGAAACCGGAATTTCCGGAAACTTTGGTTTGCTCAGAGAAAACAAACTAAATAACTAATTTTACGCTTGATGAAATCCATCCTTTATGCCAAAAGGATCAGACGTAAACAAATATTTCATGTGAAATTAAGTGCTCCGAGATTGAAAACTTCGTTACTTGGCGAAAAGTACGTTTGATTGAGTTGAATTTCACGTCTGTTATAACTCAATTGTATATTTTGTATTTTGTATAATTGGTATTAAATAAACTATTTAAAAAACGAAAGCTTTGTGGAGATCGACAATGCTCACTATCCTCACCTATTAAGTGTAGTGTAGAGACCTTGATTTGAGTGCTCACCTTCTGTGTGGACTATCTTGACAAATCTGTCAAGATAGGATCATTATTATCCATTCGAGATTGAAACGTGTTGTATACGTTAATTATTTTACCGTTTAGAAATACAAGTAAAAATAAAGTGTTCGCGAGTGTTTATTTATTCTTTTATTAATCCGATTCCTTACGCGGACAGTTCCCTGAGCAACCTACCATTTCCGTCAGGTTATGGGCCCTGCTGGAACGGATTATAAAGTGAGAAAAGTTATCCGGCTAGTCGAGCCGAAGAAGGAAAGTGTGTTCCGCCATTGTGCGACGTGTTTGCCGCGAACGAAAAATATAGGCAAACTTTGTGCTGCAAAACGAAATTCACCATCGTGAAGTAGGGTGGATCCAACTGGCAATCTTGAAAAGTGCGAGTGGAAGCGTTGTTCACCTGGGATGACCTTTGGGACGTGTTGAATGACCCCCGGACGTGGTGAATGACCACGATGAAGAGTGGAAAAATGTAGTATGATTTTGCAAGCTCTTCATGACCTGTGCTAAATTTTCATCATGCTCTTGTTTTGTTCGGCCAAAAATCATTATGTCGTCCAAATAATTAACCTGTCCTTTACATCCAGCTAGAACTACTGTTTGTAGAGCCTCTTGAAATATATCAGGGGCATTTGTTAATCCGAAAGGAAGTCTGCGATAACGGTAGAGTCCATCTCCCGCGAAAAAAATAGTTAGATGACGGGATCCTTCGTCTAACTCAATATGGAAAAATGCGTTTGTTAGATCAACAGTGGAGAACCATTTGGCATCATTGAAGCTCCATAAGAATCGACTCAAGTGTGGGCATTTTGAAAGGTGTTCGGTAGATACATCGATTAGGTCCTCGTAAGTCGATGACAAGTCGAATATTGTTCTTGCCTTTAGGTATCACCAAAAGTGAGGAGCAGAATGAACGATCCATGTCCATAGTGACTTTCTCAATAATACCGCTCGATAATAGGTAATTTAGCTTCTGTTTCGCGAGTTCCTTGCAATCTCAACTCCAGCTACTTTTGCTTCAATCATTGCATCGTTTTCATTGGGTGCTTTATAACTGAACGAAGAAGATTGTAGATGATTCACTGCTCGTTTATAAGATTCTGCGATGTTTTGTTGTTCGATCATTTTCTAAAAAATTGTAGCAATTATTAGTAATAAGCATTATATTTTTATTGATACTTTTCAGATGTTCTATTAACAAATTAAGTTTATTCAAATTCACAAAAAATAGGTTCAAAATGTTACCCAATCAAAAAAAAAATTACTCAATATCTTCATCATTTTCGCGTACCTTCTTGTCCAACTCAGCTTCGGTTTTTCCACACTCGATGGCTGCAACTTTTCGCTCAATAACTGCCTCCTCTTGCTCTGCATGACGCTTCAATGGTCTTCTCTGGTCTCCTGTAGAATTTGATGGACAAACACGTGCAATATGACCCATTTGTCTACAAACTCGACACTCTTTCCTGATCGCAAAACACTCAGATGCTCGGTGGTAAACGCTTCCACATCTCCAGCAATTGGAACTAAAATTGGGACGATGATTTCCTCTCGAGAATCCTCTTCCTCCTCTTCCACCACCACGGTTTGCTCGTTGAAATCCTCTTCCTCTTCCATTTGAATTAAACGCTACATGATTGTTGTGGAATCCATATGACACTGCTGCTACCAATGATGCCTCTCCATGGCCATGAAGTTTTTGGAACTCTTCTTCGTTGGTTTTCTCAATCTCTCGATCTCGTACCAGGTCTATTAGGTCCTTCATCGTTCCTTGTTTCACCCAATTCCGATGGGCTAGGATCCTTACCCTTCCATCACTGGCACCTTTTGTAACTACCCTTACTACAGCTTCCATTTCCTCGTCGATCCCATAATTGCACAGTTTTGCTGCAGAAGCCACGCGTTGAACAAATGCAATACTACTTTCAGAGGAGCCTTGACTTATCATAATGAGTCTTTCTCGCTGCGACAGTGTGTATGTTCTTGAACTGTAGTACTCATCCAGTCGAGCCAATGCGTTTGAAAATGGAGCTATTTTTTCATCGGGCATTCCTGGTGTCGAAGCTGTTGTTTGGAATATTTCTCGAAGCTTTGGCCCTGATTTGACTTTAAACACCCCAAATTTCGATTGCTCGTCAACAGCGTTAATAAGCTGCAGTGATGAAACGAGTATGTCTTTCCAGTACTCGAATGCACGTTTGTCAATCTCGGTTTCACCTAGCGATGGTGTACATTCCGGTATGTTGAGGGAGCCCAGCGTCCAACTGTTCATTGTGGAAAGTAACGAGTCTTCACGAAAAGTGCTCGATGCAGCATGATGGAAGTCATTGTCATAGCCAGCTGTCAAACTTGCCACTTTCTCACGAAGAGCATTGTTCTTGTCGAGCGCCTCCTTTAACTCCTTCATAATTTTCTTCTTTGAAGGCGTCCTGTAACGAAACATCAAAATTCTTTAGCTCTTCGTTCGCTCTTATCTATACAATTTTTTTTCTAGCACTCCGTCTATTTCCATCGGAGCCTTCGTCGGAGCAATCCGTCTATCTCCATCGGATTACGTTCGTTTCCTTTTTTTAATTGGGACTCCGCCTTTTTCATCGGAGCCCAATGAAACTTACTTTGTGGGAGCCAAAGGTCCACTATCTCTTGCGCCATTGTCGCGACCGTCCATTATTTCTTCCTCCATATGGAAGGTTTGATACTGGCTTGATTGATGATTAGATCTTCGAAGCCGCAGTGAGGGAAACTCTTCAAAAGCCCTCACTGTGGATGCCACAGAAGCTGTGGTTGCTGGATGGGCACTACTGTTGAGTAGCCTCGGCCCGGATGTTGTTGCTGGATGGGCGCTACTGTTGAGTAGCCTCGGCCCGGATTTGATTCACTGTCGTTGTTGCTGGATGGGCTCGTGATGGAGGCCCGCTGCTGTATTTGCTATCTGCTGCTGTATTTGCTATTTGATGCTGTATCTGCTGCTGGTTCTTGGTGCTGCCGCTTCCAAGTCTGCCGTAATTCTCCTCGTTTCTCATTTTTTTTTTGACATTTAAATGATCTTTATTTCTTGTATTTGTTTGGTTTACATGTATGGATTATCAAGTGACACAGATGCGTCTTTTCAACTTTAGTACATTTGAAATTTTTAATAATTATTTACAGTTCCTAGTCCTATCAGGCCTGTTATTAGAGTATGACCACCTTGGTGGGATTGGTTTGTTTTGAATTTGAAAAAGGAAACTACTTATAACTACTATTTACAACTACAATTAACCTGTAACTACTATATACACCTAACCTACTATATACAAATTGATTATCAAAGCATGTTCTGATGTATTGCATTTCTGCATAAACCTAGTCTTAATGTCATCAATTTTGAAATCTAATTTTGGAATGTTCGCCTCTTGGTGGAGGTCTGAAATTCTTGTGTCAAAGGGACGATCAAGGATCATCCTAAGCACTCTGTTCTGAGCAACCTGGATTTTGTTCCTGTGAGTCTGAGCACATGATTCCCACACCGAAACTGCGTAGAGGATCGTAGGTGCTATGATTTGTTTGTAGACGGCCAGTTTGTTCACCCTTGAGAGGCGGGATCTACGGCAAATCAGCGGATACAGAGACCTAACCAAGGTGGAACACTTGATTACGGTTTTCTCCACATGCGAGCGGAATAGGAGCTTTTCGTCAAACAACATCCCGAGATAGGTTACTTCGGCGGACCACTGAACCCTTGTGCCATCCATGATTACAGTACAAGAGGGAGCTGGTTTTAGTTTGGGAGATTGCCGATGGAGGAACATTATTGTTTGGGTTTTGGAAGCATTGATTTTGATTTTCCACGTGGTGGCATAATCAGCAAAGGCGTCAAGGCATCGTTGAAGCTTGTTTGTTATTTCACGAGGCATCCTTCCCTTGACGGTCATAGCAGTATCATCTGCGAACAGAAATAACACGCAACCGTTACCCAAGGGAGGAATGTCGGAAGTGTAGATGCTGTATAGCAAAGGGCCCAACAGACTTCCTTGCGGAACACTTGCTGGGATGGAAAATGTGCTTGAATTGCAACCATTCAACGATACCCTGAACGACCTTTGCTGAAGGTAGTTACGGGTGATTTTAACAAGATGCAAAGGAAAGTTGAAGTTACAAAGCTTGTATACAAGCCCATTGTGCCCAACGTCTCAACGTGCCATGGCTGTAGACTTGGATACAGCCTTGTTACTTCGGATGTTATTCATCACCCGCACTAGCTGGTGATTGGTGGAGTGCCCTTTTCTGAACCCAAACTGTTCCGGAAGGAGAATGTTATTTTCCTCGACAAACTTGAGCAAACGATTGAGAATAAGTTTCTCGAACAATTTGCTCAGCGCTGAAAGGAGGCTGATTGGTCTGTAGCTTGAAGCTAGCGTTGGGTCCTTCCCGGGTTTGCGGATAGGTATGATTTTCGCTGTCTTCCAGATACTTGGAAAGTAGTGCAGTTCCAAGCATCTGTTGAAGACAGCAGCCAGCAGAGAGCGAACCTTCATGCTGAGATTTTTCAATACTAGGTTGAATATTCCGTCAAACCCGGGGGCCTTCATGTTTTTGGTGCATTTCAGCGTTGAGCAAATCTGTTCCACTGTGATTCTATCCTCCGGAGGAATGGCACAAAGGGAGGAATCAAGGTTGAGTACGCATTGCTCAACCTGAACATCGAGCGGACTTTGGATGTTGGAGCCAAGCAAGGGCGATTTGGCAATATGCTCACCAATCGCATTTGCTTTCTCCTGAGGGGTGATTATGAGCCTATCGTCATCATTTTCATCTTTGAGTGGAGGAATGGGTTTGGGGTGCGTCTTTAGGACCTTGGCAACCTTCCAGAATGATCTGGAGCGGTCATCCAGATTCTGGATGAGCCGCCCGAAACTTTCGTTCCAGAGTGAGACGATTCTGGAAGCAATCTCCTTGTTTAGATCGGCCATTTCACGTTTCCTCGCTAGATCTCCGGTTCTTTGGAACTGGCGTCTACGAACAAGTCAGCCACGGTTATGGCTTGGTGAAGTCCCTCCAACGCTCGGTCGATGTCCTCCACGGAGTCAAGCGGCGGGTTGTCGATGATGTGCCTGTCTACCACGCGTCCAAACTGGGCCCAGTTTACGCGATGGTAGTCCTTGCGCAGGCTTGGAGCAGGAGCTACGTTGTATCCCAGTTCAGCCACCACCGGTTGATGGTCGGAGCTGAGTTCGTTCAAGGCTACCGGCTTGGACAAGCCGGTATTTGTAAGAAACAGGTCTAGCGTCGATGGGTTGCCCGCCGGTGAGATGAATGTTGGCTCGTCCGAGAACCAAACGGAGTACAGCCCGTGCTGCGAATGGTCGAACAGCAGACGACCGTTCTGGTTCTGCTGGTAGTTCCGCCAGGCCTCATGGCGAGCATTCAGATCCCCTCCAACAACGAAGCGGGAACCGGTACGGGTGATGGTGGCCAGGTCTTTCTTGAACTTAGCCGCTAGTCCGCTGCAGGCGGCACACTGTCGAGGGCAGTAGACGGCGATGAACTGGACGTATCCAGTCGCCGACTCCACATCCACACCAAGGGCCTCGATGATAGAGGTGTGGATATGGGACAGACTGTGGTATTTTATTCCTTTTTTGACGATGATCGCAACACCACCCCCTCTGCAGCTGGTACGATCAAGCCGAATGATGTTGTGGTCCGGTAACCAGCAACTGTCGCCGGACTTAAGGTGGGTCTCGGTGAGGAGGCCCACGTCGATGGTATGCTTGCGGAGGAAGTCCGCAAGCTCGATGGTTTTTGCTCTTAAGGAGCAAGCGTTCCATGTGACTATGCATAGTGGTTTAGACGCCATAATGCATGGCCAGTTTCACGATAGTTTCGAGCTGTTCGTTCTTGTTGGTGCACTTGCGGAAAGCGCTTGTAACATGAACGAACATGTTCCAGCACTTGTCTACCGAGTACATACCTTCTAGCGTTGGCGGTGTTCTCCAGGATCCAGGGGGGAGTGGAATTTGTTCACCGGGCGTTGGTTGGGGGGGGGGGGGGAGCGGGTTGCACTCGCGGTTGCTGGTTGGTTCGAAGCGGCGGAAAATCACCTGGCCCGAAAGTCGGGGACTTATTTTTCTTACGTCCTGGTTGGTTGGAGGTCGATGCATCCTTTCGGATACGCTTGAACTCCTCGCGTTTGGGGCACTGCCTGTCAGAGTCCTGATGAGCACCGCCACAGTTGACACACTTGATAACCTCAGGACTGTCATCTGGGTAGTCGGAGGAGGCATGGTCCTTGGTGCAGAAGCTGCAGCGTGGGTTGATGTTGCAATTTCGGGTGCCGTGTCCGAAGTTGAGGCAGTGCTGACACTGCGTTACATCGCGGCGGCCACCACGGTAGGACTCCCAACGGATGATGACGTTGAAGAGCGAGCGGATTGCTTGCAACGCATTAAGCGTCAGCGACGGCGATGGGGGCCAGCTTGTACCGGTCTTTAATTTCAGCTTCGATCACCTTCGGAAGGCCTCGGATGACTACCTTAAATGGCTTGTCGCCCGGAATGTCGTGTGTGAAAAATTCCACTTTGGAATTCTTCAGCGAAGCCAAAGCTTTGTTATAGTCCCCTTTAGTGTGGAGGATGATTTTCGTGCCAATCCCGCACAGTTTGTACTCGGCAGTAAGAGATGGCTAAAAATCTCTATAAAGGAAAAAAAAAAAAAAAAAAAAAAAATGTACTCGGCAGCGACGCCAAGGGATGCCATCTCTTGAGCCAGCTTGTCGAGTGGTACTGACTTCACCACCAGAGGTGGGAGTTTCACTTTCGGACCGTTCTGGCCGCCCGTGGCCAAGTTTTCAACGGACCCGCCGAAATCACCGACGTCACTACCGTTGATTGCTGTGGCGTTATCCTGGAGACCACTATTCATTGGGGTATGGACACTTCCACGGTCGGATGCGTCTCTCTTCGTCTTTTTGCCGCCTTGGGCAGCTTTAGACTGGGTTGCAGGGTTCAAACCCTGGTTCGAGCCTGTCTTCTTCTTCCGCTTCGACATCACACGTGATGCACCGAAACGACCGAACACGTGAACAAACGCGTAGCACTATTAATATTACTGGCACTGAGCGAGCGATTCAAACAACCGACTGTACTGCACAACGGTATGATGCAGAATGAATCTCCTCGTTTCTCTGTTTTGCATGAGCTTATATAGGCACATATGCTTCTTCTTATTTTCTTTTTTTCTTTCGTAACAGCAGGCGTTCGGCAGCTGTTCGGATTACGGAGCAATGGGCGATCGAACATAGCAATGAGCGATTTCATTTTTGTTTTCGATCAAAATATAAATGTTTATTTAAATTTTGAAACTACAATTTAAGAAAATAGATTATTATTTCTTATTCCACTCTCCACTACCACACTACACTATGTTTGTTTTGATTCGCTATGAAATTTTGACACACGGCGAATGAGAACGACCCAAATTTGAGTTTAGTTCACTCATAATCGCCAAAAGTGCAGGAACTCAGCGATGAGTAAATTTGCTTCATGTTTTCCCAGGTTTTTACAGGATTTTCTAGGGAAAAATTCCCGAATTTGAGAAAAGTAAAGATTAGATTCACTCAGTCTATTGGTACTAAAATATTTAATAATAAATATAAAATAATAATATAATAATAAATAAAATTTTCATCAATTTCCTAATTTTCCGGCAGATTTTTTAGGTTTTCCACAGGAAACCATGAAACAAATTTTACTCATCGCTGAGTTCCTGCACTTTTGGCAATTATGAGTGAACTAAACTAAAATTTGGGTCGTTCTCATGCGCCGTGCAGATAAAATAAGAGGTTCGTGGATTTTCCTATGTTTCGAGGGGTGCATCGATTAGTTTGGGACCAAAGAGAGCACCAGAGCTGAGACAAAAAGTTTAGCACGTTTCTTCGGGACCTTCTGGTCTTAGAGTTACCTCTATGAATCAACTGTCTCTAGTGTAGAATTGTGTTCACGCGTGCGATGTATTCAATTCTTTCAAAGCGTATCATGCTAAATCGACGCGGTCTGTTCGTGTATCGTTGTTAAAAAAGCTCTGTTCTGTGAACCTTCGGGAATGCGGTGACATAGAGAAACACCTTTTCGATATGGATCAGCTGTTTGATCGTTTGGACGCAGTGGATACGAAGTTGGATAAGGACGTCAAGATTTGCATGCTGCTCCGGAGCCTTTCTCCGTCATTTGACAGTTTAGTTTTGGCTCTCGACAGTCGGTCCGACGATGACCTTTCGCTTGATGCTGTTAAGCCGAAGATAGCGGACGAGTATAATCGACGACTGGAGCGGGACGGTGCTACCGGAAAGAGGGAGAGAGCGATGCGATCTAGTGAGATGAAACGTGGTAAGGAAACCAGAACTTGCTACTACTGCAGAAAACCCGGACACTTGCAGCGTGATTGCCGGATGAAGAAGCGGGACAAACGGCAAAAATCACCAAAGCCAAGTGGCACCGCTAAAGCGAAAACTGCGAACACGGATGGTACAGCAGTCGCTTTCGTCACTGGTGGTGTTCAGGCTGTGACATGGTGCTTATCGATAGCGGAGTTGTGCACTAGGGTGTTTCATTTTGAAAAAAGTGATGAATTTTTGATAGGCCACCCTCCAGTTCGATTCATAGCCCCAAAATATGAACCTGTGCAAAAAATGGTAAAGATTGATGAAGGTTTAGAGGTCGCGCCAATGATTTGGATTTTGTATGGAGATTTTGGTGAATTAGTATGGGAAATTATTGAGTTTCGTTTACATTGCTCTAACTTTGGTTGTAGTTGTCCAAACGTTGAAAAAAAAATATGTGGTTTTCATGACAATGATCAACAAGCCTGTTGTTGTTGCGATGAAATTGGCGTTGTTGCCTTGTACATATTCATCTGTCAATTTACCCTATTTTGCCATTTTTTCACATTTTTATAATTCTTGATACGCTGCAAAACTGAGCGTAGCAACTGTAGGCTTTTTGTTTATTGCCATAGCAATAACATACTAAATTTTTTCGACATTTGGACAAGTAGAAGCAAAGTTATAGCGATATAAGCGATTTTTTAAATTCTTCCATAGTAATTCCCATACAAATTTCAAATCATTGGCGCGACCTCTAAACCTTCATCAATCTTTACCAATTTTTGCACAGGTTCATATTTTGGGGCTATGAATCGAACTGGAGGGTGGCCCATCAGAAATTCATCACTTTTTTCAGAATGAAGCACCCTATTGTGCACATATGACCAACGACTGCTCGTTTTTCACGTCGCTCGAGGAATTTGCCGGTGGTTGTATAACGCTGACGGACGGAAAGAAGACGCAAATGTTGGGTCAAGGTAGTGGAGTGATTTACGGAATTAACGGTGAAGAAGAAGTGATCAAAATTGATATGAATGACGTAAAATACGTGCCAGGACTTTCGACAAACCTGATTTCAGTGACAAGTTTGGTACAGAAGAACCTCAGTGCGTCTTTTGACGAAGAAGGTTGCCGGATTACGGATCCGAACGGAGTCGTTGTTGCGACGGGATGCCACTACGGTGGCATGTACCATCTGAAGATAGCGGAGTCGTCGATGCAAGCATCTGCAGGTCAGCATCTGGAAAACTGCCAGCACCAGTGGCATAGGCGTTTTGGCCATCGCGATTGGGCTGCGGTGGAGCGGATCAACAAAGAAGGATTGATGATTGACGACAGGGATGAAAGTCGCTGACTGTGGCTTGAAGCTGGTGTGCGAGTGTTGCCTAGAGGGGAAGTCCGCTCGATTGTCCTTCCCTCCAGTGGTGGAAAGAAAGTCGACTAAAATTCTGGATATCGTCCACACTGACCTCTGTGGACCGCTGAAAAACTTAACTCCCAGCGGCAACAGGTATGTAATGACAATAATCGATGATTTTAGTCGTTTCACAGTTACATATCTGCTCAGGCATATATCATAGGCTGCCGATAACATCAAGGATTACGTGAGGTGGACCCAAAATCATTTCAACAGCAAACCACGCGTGATCCGTTCTGATGGAGGGGAAGAATTCGACAATAGAGAGATGTGTCGATTCTACAAAGCCGAGGGAATAACGCCACAATTTACCACACCCTATTCCCGCCAACAGAACGGCATAGCAGAGCGTAAGAATCGGTCCCTCACTGAGATGGCGACATGCATATTGATCGATGCGGGATTGCCGATGCGCTATTGGGGACAGGTAATGCTAACTGCCACCTATCTCCAGAATCGGTTACGGTCTCGGTCAATCCAGAAGACACCGTATGAGCTGTGGTGGGATCGGAAACCTAAGCTTGGACATATCCGAGTATTTGGCAGCGAGGAATTCGTACATATTCCAGAGGTCAAGCGCAGCAAGTTAGAAAGCAAGACACGAAAACTGAACATGGTGGGATACAGCATGAACCAAAAAGGCTACCGTTTCTTGGACCCTGAGACCGATGCCGTTATCGTGAGTCGTGAAGCACGTTTCGTAGAACTCGGAAACGGAACCAGTGCAGTCGAGATTTTAGTTTCGAAACCAGGGACAAGTTCGACGCAGCAACGTGGAAAGGAAGAACCCAAGTCGCCGAAAGAAGAACGGGATCAGACTGGAGTAGAATGTGGCCAAAGTTCGAGCAACGAGGAGTTATACGAAGATGCAGATACCGAAGAACAGCAGAACGAGCAGGTGCAAAGCCGAAATACCATGGGGATTACGAGCTCTACTCTGCGGGCATCGCCGCGTGTGCGCTGGAGGAGCCGATCGACTTCAAGGAAGCAGTCAAGAAGCAAGAGTGGCGGGAAGCGATGGAGGATGAACTCAAAGCTCACCACCGTAACGGAACGTGGGAAGTTGTGAGAAGTTTTTGCGCCCGTTGCTAAGCAGGCCACACTACGTACGTTTCTCACGGTGGTTGGCAAGCAGAATCTGATTGTACGCCACCTGGACGTGAAAACAGCGTACCTCTACGGAAGCTTGGACGAAGAAATTTTTATGCGGATGCCACCAGGATATGCGAAGCAGGGACCCATGGTCTACCGTCTCATACGAAGTATTTACGGGCTCCGGCAGTCAGCACGATGCTGGAATAAGCGATTGGACAGTGTATTGCAAAGTTGCGGATTCAAGGCATCAGCAGCAGACCCGTGTCTATATGTGAAGATTACTGACCAGACAAAAGTGTTCATGTTGGTGTATGTCGATGATTCGTTGTTGGCGTCCAAGAGCAAAGCCCAGATCGATCAGTGTTGTGCTAACCTGAACAAGGAGTTTGAACTAACCTGTCTGGGTCAGCCACGTCACTTCTAAGGCATGGAGGTTGCCTTAGAGGACGGAGTATACAAGATACGACTTCGGAATTATATCGACAAACTGTTGGAGAAGAATGGAATGGCTGAAGCAAAAATTGAGAAATCGCAGTGAAGTGCTGGAAGATCCAATCAAGTATCGCAGCTTGGTTGGTGGACTTTTGTATCTTGCTGTGATGACCCGACCTGATATCGCCGCTTGTACCGCAATACTCGGGCGAAAGTTCAGCGAAGCACGTGAGGCAGATTGGACCGCTGCAAAGCTTGTGTTACGGTTTCTGAGCGGGACCAAGGACTACTATCTGCAGTTGGGTGGAACCCCTGAGGAAGCATTACTTGGTCATTCGGATGCGGATTGGGCCGGTGATCCCGATAGTCGGCGTTCAACAACAGGATTTGTTTTCTCGTTTGGAGGTGGCATATTATCTTGGGCAAGCCGCCGTCAGTCAAGCGTAAAGCTGTCATCGATGGAAGCCGAGTACGTCGCTCTGAGTGAGGCCTCACAGGAGACATTATGGCTTCGTCAGTTGCTTAGTGACTTCGGAGAAACGCAAAAACAACCCACAGTTCTGCGCGAGGATAATCAGGGCTGCTTGGCGTTCTTTCAGAAGGAGAGGACCAGCAGACGTTCGAAGCACACTAACACGAGAGAGCGAATTGTGCATGAGTTGTGTGCAAAGAAGGAGATTGTGTTGGAGTACTGTTCGACGGATCAGATGTTAGCAGACATATTCACGAAGCCCCTCGGGCCGCAGAAGCACGACATGTTCCGAGAAATGCTCGGATTGAAGGAGTAGCTGCTTCGCATTGAGGGGAAGTGTGAAAATCGACAATTCTCACTATTCTCACCTATTAAGCATAGTGTAGAAACCTTGATTTGAGTGCTCACCTTCTGTGTGCACTATCACTATGACCAAGCTGTCAAGATAGGATCATTATTATCCATTCGAGATTGAAACGTGTTGTATGCGTTAATTATTTTACCGTTCAGAAATACAAGTAAAAGTAAAGTGTTCGCGTGTGTTTATTTATTACTTTATTAATCCGAACTGTCCGCGTAAGGTTCCCTGAGCAACCTACCATTGCCGTTAAGCTTAACATATGAATCAAAACGATTAGATGGTCGGAGTGTAAAAGCAGGTAAGTACGGAAAGTAAATAATTTAGATATCCTAAAACTCATCCGAGAGGGATCCCAAGAAAGCTAATTGAACCATGCGTTTTGCATTGAGCCGATTTGTGTGGTTTCACCAGTTTTAGAGAATAGCCTCTCTGACGGAACACTTGTTACCATTCTTGATAAATAGTCTCGAGCAATGGGGTATACATGGGGATATTCACTACAGATTTTCTCCCATGCTTGAAATGGATCGACAGAACGTGAGAAAATAGGCTTATGCAAGAAGTTTTGCAATTCTGCCAATATGCCCCCATGGCGATTCAGTTTTGACATAGCAGAGGACTGATGAACTTGATATATGACATAAGAAGTGATTTTTTCTACTGAACTGCCACTCTTGTTGTTTGCAGAATCCATGTTCAAGGCAAGTGATGTGCAAAAATATTAAATTGCAAATGCACTGAATTTTTTTTTTTATCGAAACAAAAATCGAATGAAAAGGATCGATCCAGTCGATTTTTGACGTGTTTGAGATCGATTCAAAAATCGATTAATCGAACCAAAAGAAACGATCTTCTGTGTTTCGATCCAAGATCGCCCATTGCTATATTTACCAATTCTGCCCTACACTGAAATGAATTACATCGTATGGTGAACAACAATAAGGTTGTTAAATTTACAGTTAACAAAAGTTGTTAACCGTACTATTAAATCGGTTAAATTTACTGATAGCTTGTTAATTTAAAACTATTCATGTTTATTTATATGTGTTAAAATTAACTACACGTTATATTTCTACTATAAACAACAATATCTGTTGTCAATATAAGCACACATCATCGTTTGAATGTATTACACTCTCATTTATACCATGTTTCTAGTATTATCAAGTGCACATTACATACAAAATTCAACCGACAAGGTTTTGTAGTCAATTCAACTATAACAAGGGTGTTATTTTTTGCTAGTGTTTGTTTAGGCACAAGACGCCATTTTATCATCGATTTAATGGCGAGCGCGTGAACAAGAGGTTTTTATTTATAAATAGTTAATTAAATCGAATGCTTAATAATGCAATTAAACGAAGAATCGTGTGAATATGTAGAAATGATTTTTGCAGACCCACTGGATTCAAAGGTCTCCGACGGTAAGTTAATAAATTGTAGAAATTATCTTTTCTCGGTAATTTATTTGGCGCTGTAATTTTTCTTTTGTTCAGATGCTGATTTAGATCATGACGGTAATCCGGAGCTGCTCAACTTGATCACTGAAATATGGGGTCTGGATCAAGTGATTTATGACATGTTGATCGGTAAGTTGAATGGAAAAATTTTCTTAGTGACTATTTCTGAAAGTCATAATTTTAGCTCATGGATATACTGTGGAGTATGCCAAGACGCTGGACGAAAAGGCACTAAACGACGTATTTACGTTAACGAAATGGACTGCCTACAAACATGTACTGCGCCAAAAACTAATGGTGTGGGAAGAAAGTGTGCTATACCACGAAACAGAAGCAGCTGCTAGAACAATCAACACAGTTTTCGACCAGAGCACAGCAACCATCTCTCCACATCGAAAACTTATTCCAACAGGTGTCACGAGGGCTTTACTCGGACAATATATGGCCCGATTTGCGGAACTCATTGCCGACCGATTTCCTCCAGAAATAGCCGTAAGAAATACAATGGTTTATCCTATGAATACTGTCTACTAACATATGTCTATAATATCGTTTTAGGAGACGTATTACAATCCCCGTAATAGCTCTGTAAACAAGAAGCACCCATCTGGTATGTTGTATGATCGTTTTCACAACAGGAAGAAAACGTCTGCGACACCGATTTCTCACACTCCAGTGACAAAAACGACTTTTCATTCGAGGCAAAAACTAGCTGCATTACAGTTATCTGAAACAGGTAAAAATTGTAGTTCCTTTGTTCTCATTCAGAAAAATGATGGGTCAGTCAATCTGCATTTTTTTTGCGTTGATAGTTCAAGCTGAACATTGCATTAGGTTCTAAGAAACATTGATCGATTCTCTTTGTCGATTTTCTCTTGCGTTAATAAATTCGACAGTGAGCATGTATAAGGGCGTATGCGCGATGATCGATTTTCTCTTTGCATTGCTACAGCTAAGCGAAACAATTTTCTAGAATGTGTTCAATGCAGAGTTGTAACAGGTTCTATTGGCTATCGAAAGCAACAGCAAATGCACCGAGAAACGTTAAATCTAGCAAGTTATTAAAAAAAGAGAAAATCGACGAAGAGAATCGATCATCGCGTTTACGCCCTTATGCATCCTCACTGTCGAATTGAGCACATTCTAGATAGAGCAGGAATGAGGGCGTAACAGCTTTTGTAAACAGTGACTTCTATCGATGATTTCTAGGATTTCAAGGCACGTCCACGCAGACCAACCTAACCATCGGATAGGGGAAGTCTTTACCTACCCGATGAGGATGTTGGTTTGCGTGGGCGAGCCTTAAATATCTATTAATCATCAAGAGAAGTCATTGTTAAAAAAAAATTGTTAGGCCCTAATTCCAGCTCTATCTAGACATAACCGTATCTTGTTGTGTTTGTCGTATTAGATGCTAGATAATTCTTTTATCGATCTGTGTGCTGAAAATACCTGTGAATGTCTTTACATGGCCGTGGGGATACAAAGAGAATCTGTCAATGTTACTTAGAACCTAATGCAATGTTCAGTTTGAGTTGTGTCACTGTGTCAGTTTGCCCAAAAGCTTTCTCAACTGCAAGCCGACAGGTCCTTGTTTATTAAAGTTGATTTAGTTTATGCTCAGGTTTATACCGTTTTTGTTTTCGCGGTGTAGACATAACTTTATTGCACCACCGTACACAACAATTGAATGATGCGCAGAGAAAAGGGCAAACAATTTTCGTACCATTTTTGCCACATAAATGATAAAGGAGATTTTTATCTATCATCCAAATCGTCAAAAACAGTGAACGTTTCTACACCTAAGTTCAAGCTGAACTTTGCATTAGGTCCTAAGTGCATAAGGTCCTGATCGACTCTCATCGTCGACTTTCTCTTTCGTTAATAACTTGAGCACGTGATCGTTTCTTATTGTGTTGTCGTGTTTTTATGAAGCTATATTAGGAAGATTTTTAGCCTCTAGGCTGGTTCATCTACATAAAAAGCGTTTGTCGTATTAAATGGTAGATAAAAGCTTCTTTTGTCGACCTGTGTGCTGAAAATACCTGGGATTTGTCTTTAAATGGCCATGGGTAGACAAAGATAAAGTCGACGAAGAGAATCTGTCAATGTTATTTAGGACCTTATGCAATGTTCAGCTTGAGTTATTAAAGAAATAAAAAGTCGATGAAGATAATCGATAAAATAATATAGGCCCTTTTTCCAGCTCCCGAGTGAACTACTATGCGTCACAAACGAGGTTACAAACAATAATTCTCGATTGATTTTAGAATAGGTCCTATGTCAGTTTGTTGATCAAAGAATCAATTAACTAAATTCGCTTTCTACCGCGACTTAAACGGTGAATTTGCAATATTGACACATGCAATCAGAAGTTTACACTTTTAACTTCATGCATCAATATTGCACATACACAGCTCAGGATGCGGAAGAAAGCGAATAAAGTTAATCGATTCTTTGATCGACAAATGGACATAGAACCTATTCTAAAATCAATCAAGAATTATTTATTATGAACTGTCACGTCAATCACTCGGCGCTTGTTGGTGCAGCTACTCTTTTTATGTACCGCTAAAACGTAAACGACATTATATTTTCTATAGATTGTGCATTACAAACTTGCGTTGTTGTATTTATGTTGTTACAGAAATTCGTCGATTGGACTCTAGCAAGGTTTGGTTGCGGAATAATTGTGCACCAGGTGATCAAGTTTTATCCCACTGGAAACATTCAATTCTGCTGCGGCTGAGGAGAATTCAACATGATAAGGACATAAACAAATCTACGGTTCTATCTGAGTGGCCCCGATACATCGATGAAGACGGATACTTGTTGGTAAATATATTATTAAATGTTTGCTTTATTACATGGTTCTAAACGGTCAACTTATTTTTAGGTTGATGTGGACTTTGAACACCTTTTCCAAAGGTCAAATGAGCATACGAGTGAGCAAGGCAAACTGTTCGAGAAATGGGAATGGTTCTGTACACACTTTCTTGAATACCTTTTGTCAGCTGATGTCAAAGACGATTACTCTCGTCAACTTATTAGCGCTTTGGAAGATGGAGATGACTCAAAAGGTAGTTAGCAGTAAGTGAAGATGATTTTTTTTGAATTCCATAAGTGGAGCGTCATGACATAAGCCGATCTTACTTTGGTAGATATGAATTTCATTTGATTTACATTGTCGTTTCACCTCAAACAAAGTGGAATCATAGAGGTAACTCTAAGAATAGAAGGTCCCGAAAAAACGTGCTCAACTTTTTTACTCAGCTATGGTACTCTCTTCGGTACCAAGCTGATCGATTCACCCCTCGAAACATAGGAAAGTCCACTAACCCCTCATTTTATCTATCAAATTTTCATAGCGAATCAAAACAGACATTGCGTAGTACTAGAATTTCGACTAGAATGGGGTAGTACGTTAATCGTTTGCTTGGGACCAATAGGCTAGTCAAGTAGTGAGCCAATTTAAAATCGTTAGTTTCGTATTGATTGTTGGTGGAATCAATTCTTTACACTTCAGTCCACTTGATCAAAATGCTCTGATTTATTTCAATTTGTAGAGACTTTGTGCTTTGTGTGGCATTCCATGGCGTAATTAAACCAGTAAGAACCTCTGCTAAAAAGCTTCCAACGATTCTTCAAGCTCAAATTGATACATTCTTTATGTGTGAAACGGAAGAATAATTCACAGATTCATGGCATTCTCAAATACACGAATTGGAATCGACCGGCGCTCAATTTTCACCAAGAATTTGCGCAGTGGGCGCAATCGGTAATTTGGAGAGTTTTTATGTTGTAACAAATAAGCTGCGATATAGACTACCATCACTCGTACGTTGCCTGGATGTAGTCGTAAAGCTGAAGTTTACATTGGATCTGCAATTCCCGGAGAGTAGTGAGCTATTCTGGGCATTCATCAGCGGATATTTTTACGGTATTGATTACACTCAAAAATCGAAAAACACTCAAATATTGCAGTTGGTTGCTTACCTAAGCTCACGTGAAAAATGAAGTGTTTTCTATGCACGGAGCTGATGCCAACGTTTCAAAACCTTCTGGATCATCTTACAATATTCCATGGGACACCATCCAGCTTCAACTATAAATGCATGACATGTACACCAACAACCTCGTTTTCTGATCTAAACCGTTTTAAAAGGCATGTCAAAGTCATGCATGCTGAGTTCTGCAAGTCACACGAAATAGATTCTATGTTTCCATCAACTCATAGAGAAACCGATGACACGCCTTTGACATCATCTCATAAGCAGCCACCAGCGATGCAACAACAGAATAGGGTTAACTACCCCATTTCCGGCCTATTAAGCATAACCCGCACTTAGTCTTTCTTAATCTAGATCAGTTTAGCACCAAACGGAATGTTATTATCACTGATGGCTTCCAAATTTATCTACCTTTCCGTACGTACTGTAAGATTTGAAAACGAGAAACCAATCGTTGAGATATTGTCAATAGTCCAACACTGCTTCTTGATGCCAAACTCGGCCTACGGATTTTAAACTCGGCCTAACGCATTGAAACGCAATTGAAATGCCAATGAATTCACTTCGGCCTATCGGATGAAGATAAAAATTGATTCGGTCGGAGCGCTTCTTTTGTTTTTGGGAATAATGGGTGCAAACCTTCATACCACGCGTTCTCATTGACTTCGTTCGGTAGCTTATTACCTAAAGTATCGTACCAAACGCATAATTGACTTGTTAACTATGAAATCATGGATTTATTTGAAGTTTTCTGCTCGATAGGCCAAAAATGGGCGATTAGGCCGAAGTAGTTCTCTACCCTACTGAGCAGAAAATGAAAGATACGAATAAATGTAAAGACAATAATGAAGAGAAACTGCAAAAAGAGAGCTATTGCTCGATGAAGAAGAAATATTAGATTTAAGAGACAGTTTAAGACAATCTTTTTTGAACTTTTCAATGCACTTGTATAGTAAAAAACATTTTTCCAGAAAAGATGTACTTGATTTGCAACAAAACATTACTCACGACATCATCAAACCAATTTGCGAAGTTTTCAAAACAATTGTTAGATTACCAGAAGGCACAGAATATCGCCACTTAAGGTTCAATTTACTTTGATGCTTTTTGGAAAATTTCAAAAGCAGTTTTTTCCGACGCATTATTTCAGATTGCAAAAAGCTCGCACTATTCGATTCCTTTTGATACTTTACACAAAATGACGCGAGCTTTTTGCAATCTAAAATAATGAGTCAGAAAAAACTGCTTTTGAAATTTTGCAAAAAGCATCAAAGTAAATTGAACCTTAATTAATGATATTTATGATCCATGGCAGTTTATTTCGACAGAGCAAAAATTCAAAACACAGATGAAAAAGTTAGGCTTAGATAAAACAACGCAAACACTTGATTTCGAGAATGATTCTAGAAGCATCTCCAAAGGATGTTTGATGCCAATCAAACATCAATTTCAACAATATTTTGAGTCAGGATCAGTATACAAAGATACAATTCAAAACATGAAAAAGTTAGAGCAAAGTAATGTCATATCAAATGTTATACATGGAGATCTATGGAAAGCAACAAAAATTCATTTCGAAGATTCTCAAGTTATACCTTTTTTCTTGTTCAGTGATGAAGCTGAAATGAATGACGCAATTGGAGCCCATTCTGGGACACACAAGGTATGGGGCATTTATTATCAATTTCCAACTATCCCACCCCAGTATCTGAGCAGGTTAGAGAATACGTTTGTTGCAGGGTTTATTAAAGCCAGCGATGTAGTACAACAAGGGCCCTCAGAGGCGTTCAAAGATCTCATTGAGATTATTCTTGATTTAGAACAAAATGGTATGGTTTTGAAAATTTCAGATGAGTGCATTAAGGTTCACTTTGTGCTAGCAGGAATTTTAGGAGACAATCTTGGTATAAACACATTAATGGGGTATAGTACATCTTTTAGCTCATTGCAGTACTGCAGATTTTGTAAGATGAATAAATACGATGCACAAGATGAAATATATTTGAACCCTAATTTGAAACGAACCAAGGAAAATTATATGACAGATCTAACCAAAAACTTCAAAGAAAGTGGCATAAAAGAAGAATCAGCTTTCAATAGATTTCAGTACTACCACGTTGCTGAACATTCAGTAGTAGATCCAATGCATGATTTGTACTCGCATGGAATTTGTGGTTACGATTTAGCACTTGTTCTTCGTTATATGATTCGTAATCTCAAAATATCGTTTCAAACGATCAATTATCGAATCCAAATGTTCGACTTCGGCGATACAGAGAAACGAAATATGTTCAGAAACATCACTCGGGAAAACATTAAATCAGCGTCATTCAAAATGACTGCTAGGGAAATGCAACTATTCGTGCATTATTTCCCTCTCTTATTTGAAGATTTGTTTCCAGAAAATAATGATGTGTGGAACTTTATGATGGCATAAGTAGAGCTGACGGATTTAATACTATTACCAGCATTCGGTAATAACACTTTAGAAACATTAGAGCAACAAAAAATCTATCATCATACATTGTGTAAAAAATTCTTTAATGAGAAATTCAAGCCTAAATATCATATTTTAATCCACTATGTTGATACTATTAGAGCTGTAGGACCTCCCATATTCACATGGAGCTTTCGTTATGAAGCTTTCCACCAAGTTTTCAAACGGTATTGTCGAAACATCACTTCTCGTAAAAATATTTGCCTAACTCTTTGTACGAAAGCAAAATTCATATTTTACGAAAATTTGAGCAAGTTAAAGTTTTTTCACGATGAACTCGAATTTAAAAATCCAATAAGTATCAAATTGATTGACATGACATATTTTCCATCTCTTGCTGTTAGCAGTACACAGATGGCTTTATCGTTCAGATCAGTCAATAATATGAAGTTCAGAGGCGCCACGCTATGTCTGAAGGCACTTTTTTTGCAACATTCATGTACCTCAGATTTTCCATGACAGGATGTTAGTTTTGATCCTAACAATCAAATCTGTGATGGTTTTAAAATATTTCATCTTGGGTTTTTTGAGAAAAAGTGTTTTGAAGTTTACAAAGACGATTATGAAGGTGTATATGGACTATTGACGATACAAAACTATTATGAATTGAACAAATGCAGTTAAACAAGATTCAAATGATGATTGCATTAATCTAAATGGCATTAAAGAGTTCTCTTTGACTCTCAAGTACGATCCGTATTGATTATGTCGACTTTAACCAAAATCAATTGATATTTTTTGGTAGAACAACTTCTTAATTAATTTCAAGCAGGACAGTCTGAGGCAGCCACGTAATCGTAGTAGGCATTGATTTTCGTCCTGTTTCGAGTGTTTTTGTTTTTATTGGAGGTATCGTATAGAAAATCTGGAAAAAAATTAAAAAAAAACTTGATGAAGAAAATAGAGAGTTTGCTTGTTGTGCTTCGTAAAAGCACTCTGTAAAAAAATCAAGCCACTTTAGTAGCAACGATCGTTGCAAGATTTTTACTGGAGTTCAATAAAGGAGATAGTAGGTATCCGAAAATTTTGTGTCCCGTACTCAGCAGGTTGTGAAGTTAAATTTGCTTGGATTTAAAAAAATATATATATATGTTTGACTCAATGGCGAGATCGATAATAAATTCTGGCAACCATGACGAATTGGTTTGAAAATCGTCTTTCCGATAATACAGGAATGAAACTCACATGAGGTTAGTTACGTTTGCCCAGTGAGTTTAGGTAGTCCTAACCTTGAATTACTACAGAATTGTTAGAGCTTCATTGGAATTCCCATATTTTGAATAAGGAAACATTCAGGAAGGTTCAGCGACTTTCTATGAAATTCTGCGAGCTATAGGGAACTGTAGTGAATTTTAGGAAAGTTCGGCAAACTTTAAATAAGTTCCTCCAAAGAAGCAGAGAAATTCAACAACTTTCAGAGAAGTTCATTGAACTTCAGGAAAGACTTCAGGCATATTCTTCAAACTTGAAAGGTGTTCTTCGCTCTCCAGATCTGCCAACTGCAGGGATATTTTGTGAGCTTCAGGGGAGTTGAGTGTCCTCGTGGTAAGTTCTGCGAACTTCAAGAGAGTTCTGTGAACTATAGTAACATTATATGAATTTCAATGATGTTCTGCAAACAGTTCTTTAAACGTGAGGAAATTTTTGCATACTTTAGGATGGTCTGTGAACCACAGGGAAAATTTAATAACATTAGGAAAGTACTATGAATTTTTAAAAATATCTGATAATTTCAGGAAAAAATATCAAGAACATCAAAGAAAATCATGAAAGTTTGAAGAACTTCATCGAAGTTCAACAAAATCAAGGAAACACTTTTGAACAGGGATTTGAATGTGAATGTAACTTCTATAAACTGTATCATCGGGTCGTTGGTGGAACAAGTCCCACTCCATGTCTTAGAAAACAGGTATAATAGTGAGAATTTGTTGCGATATCTCTTTTACTCTTTCTCTCTTTTATCTCTTTCTCTTTTACGCATCCTTTATGAAATGTGATCGAGGGCATGAGCAGGGTGGAAGGTCGTAAAAATGAGAGTTTGCCACCTAAAAAAAATCGTGAGTATGGCTCACGCATGTTAAATTGCCGTTTACCGGTATAAAAAAGGGAGCAGTTTATGAAAATTGAGCTTCACAAATATCCAGAAGAAAGATGTTAACAAGAAGTTCAAACCAAACTCGATAGTCAAAGTTGTGCGGGTGTGTAGATATTTGTAAGAAAAAAACACCACAGAAAAAAAAAGGAATTCATAAAAAAAATTTCAAATTATGTCAGGCGCAGGTTTCTCCTGAGAAACGTCATGCATATAGTGAACACCGGAAACTTCAGAACCTCTCCAAATTGGCAGATGAAAGTAAGCATCACTTTGTTGCCAAAAGCATTAGATAGTTAGCAGGCAGAAAACTAGCCTAGGTTAGTTTTTCAAACGTCGCAGGAAGACCAATAGGTTTAAATTTGAAACAGTCAGGAAAAAAAATCTAAGATTTCTCATGAAGATTTACTCAGCTTTAAGAAAGATCTTAATCTGAGCTTATATAGTAGTTATATTCAGGGTGCCTTCCATTCATTTTGACTAAAAAAATGTTTTATGAAATTATGGAATAATAAGATATTATAATAATATTTTGTTTCTGTAAGGAACAAGAAAAGATTGTGGAGTTTGTGTTTGACACATAATACCAGCCAATCTTGCTGCACAAGAGTCGCAATAAACGATTTTGTCATTTATCTCACCCACTCTTCGCTCTTCACTCTTCGCGAAGAGGCGATCAGAAAATCGTTCATTGTGGCTCTGTCAAAGCTAAATTTAGAGGTTTTATGTGTCTAACACAAACTTTAAAATCTTTTCTTGTTCCTTACACATGCAAAATACCATCATAATATCTTATTATTCCATAATTTCCTAAAACATTTTTTTAGTCAAAATGAATGGAAGGCACCCTGGTTATATTTCAGACGCTAAAATTGGCTAAATGTATAAGACATACCGGCCGTCAAACTATCCAGCCCGGCCTCAAATCAGCTATGAGGAAAGACAACGCGCCCAAGAATGATCCCAATAACGCAATATGGTGGCTGCCGCAAATGTGACTCAGCATACGCAATTTGGATTCGCTGGTCGCCATTGTAGGTGCTTGATAAACGCCATTGCCTGATTGATAATCGTGCAGTTTTTGAAGGATGACATTTTAATGATCAGCTAATGAAAAACAGCACATCGCAGATTTTTCGATATGTTGTGTAAAATAGCCTAAATTTTTTAAGAAAAAATATAAAAACACCCTCCATCTACAAACCATGAAAACCATAATAAACGAATAATAAACGAACACAATCAATGTTTTCAAATATAAAATCCCAATTGTTTAATATCATCATGTTTCATCATTAAAAGTACTTTAATTAACCTTTCATTTGACATTTTGATCTTTAAAATTGGCCCAGTTGTTCAAAAGTTATAAATTTTTGAAAAACATCTTTTTTGAAAAAAATAAAAAATAAACGATATTTTGGACTACCCTAACGTTGAAATAGTCACCCTAATGACAAAATAAAAAAAAATATAATTTGCGATAAGGATCAAAACTACCATTTCCTACCAAATTCTGAGAACCACTATATCATTTTGCAATGGAATGGCTCAATAATAGAATATTTATAGGCTAAACCATTATTTAATTATTTTATTAATTTAAACATTCTGACATTGTTACGATATCTGACGGTACCGAAGAGCGAATCTTACTGTATCATTGAAACTTAGTGTTTTGACAATTTTAATCCCCTTTTGAATAATTTCCAGCTGAATTTGTTTCGATCCGTAACAGTTTTGTACAATCAATAATCCGTAATACGCCTTTATTAACAGCTAAGTAAACTTCAAAACACATTTTCTCAAAAAAACCAAGATGAAATATTTTAAAACCTTCGCAGATTTGATTGTTAGGATCAATACTAACTTCCTGTGAAGATAAAACCGAGGCACATGAATGTTGCAAAAATAGTGCCTTCAGACATAGCGTGAGGCGTACAATACAAAAAAGGCCACTTTTTGACACGATCGTCAGTAAATATGCGAAATTTGGAGCTAATCGAGATACAAGACATATTGATAACCGTTAATGACGATTTGTTTGTTGTTTGTCGAGAATGGGAAGTTTCTGAGTATTCCAACCATTATGCATCGTTTGTAGTTCGCAATCCATTAGACAGATATTATATGAGAAGCATAAACTATTTCGATGGGCCACCAATTCATATGTATACCGTAAGCGAAAATAAGTTTGTAAGATTAAAAAAGTATTTTTTGTAGTTTAGTTTTGTAAATAATGTCAAAAATAAAATGTGAACGCATAATAAATGAATTTAAATGTTCGATTTTTCAAGAAAAACTCCTTTTCAGAATACTATTCTTCTCTAGATTCTACTATACCATGGTTAACTATACATGGTTATAACAACAATATTAATCTTTTCAAAATAACAACACGATCTATTGAAAATCACAATTAATAGTTGAGTTAACAACCCCGTGACCAAAATTACTACCAAAGCTCTGAGCTAAGGAAATGGTAAAAAATACCACACTTATAGTTGACTTAAATATGAAATCACTTCGGTTGAAGAACGTTGGCACTAGTCTGTAAATAATAACCGCTAAAAAGGTAATTTTCACCACAAAGTTATTTTCAGTGTAAGTTTGTTCCCCTTTTGGTCCGTCCCATAAGATATCCCTTTTTCGAAAGTTGGTCGCATGCTTTGCTATTCCAGGAGGTGTATTAACGAAGATTACGTAACAACAGAGTTCTCAAAACATTTTTTTTTTAAATTTATCAGGTAATCGGCCCGAATCTGATCCGATATCGATATTGAAACAACATTATTTCGCGATAACAATAAACCTATGTTTTGCACAGCCCTATTAGGGACCTTTACACCACACCCAACGTATCTCAATCTCAACACTGTAGCACTGATTTCATCAAACAAAATTGATGAATTCGTCAAATTGCAATGCAACTCTCAGCTTTAATAAATCCCTGTAAACATAGCAACGTACACAAGCTACAGACTACATTTACCCTGCTTTAAAGCTGCTGGTACTTGAGATCTCGCAATCCAATCCCATTCCGGTCTAGCGCTCTTCCTGCCTCCGGTCGAAATGTAGCAACTCTTCAATCCACGCTGCAGCCATATGTTACAACCAACCTAACCACACTTCACGGACATACACAAGACATGTCCTACTAGGACGACCCTCTGCAGTGCAAGCTTACGGACAGCTCTTCTTCCTGCGATGATGGTTGATTATGATGAAAAATTATCCTAATTATACAGATTTACTCGCCATTTCGGACGTTCCTGATGACGAGGGTTTGCTTTCGGTGAAGAGTGCAGCACTTGACCACATATCTGATTTGATTTTTTTTTTTCGAACTCCATGATTCATGGGATTTTTGCCTAGACCCTATCATTTCGAGCTGTGTGTATGGAGAAAGATGAGACCGGTTGTTGTTTATCGATGTTTAATTTCGTAACATTACCAATACCCGCTCAATCGTTTCCATTTCATCGTCGTCGGCGTCGTCCCCAAATGGAAGGATTCAAAGAGACGCGCCGCAATAAATGTTCGTTTCCATTTCCATCGGCTCTGTTGGTTGGTTCGTTCGTCAATGGCTGGTGATGATGATGATGGGTTGTGGTGCACAAGGTATCCATCCATCCATGGAGTTCGAAACATTGGATTCTTTTCCTGGCCGGCGATGGGCTGTTGTTTTTGATGGGACAAGGGGCTATTGGAGGGGGCGGGGGCGAACAAGGTATCAAATTGATGAGTCCTCTGTCTGAGTGTCGTGTCCTTGCTGTATTTTGTTGTCATTTCCCATCAGGATTATGGACTGGTCGATGTTGCAGCAACAGCAGCAGTTGGTTTATTTATCGATTATGAAGTGTTAACAATTACGTTTAATGGGCGATGATTACTGTGCACGGATTTGGAAAAGTTTCTTCGTTGAATAATTGCTGAATCAGGATTGGAGTGACTACATGATATCCTTTAACAAGATATGTTCTTTTTCGTTAAAATGCCGCTAATGCAAGCTATTTGTCAAATAAGCTTTAAAAACTATAATATACTCTGTACAATTACCCGCTCAGAAAATTGATAGCCAAACATCCCAACATCACGATTCCGGAAAGTGCAACAATCTGCTAAAAAATACCGCCCCCTTCTGGCTTACGACTTTGCCATCCAAGCCGGTGCCTATTTATGGTTATCTGTTCAAATTAATCGCTATTTTCAGCAAACGAATCCAACCAGCCAGACCAAAAGTGAAGCAAAAAGCGGCAGCAAGCAACTCAACAAAGCACCATCATCGGAACCATTTAGGGAGCCATCGTAGAAGAAAGAAAAAAAAAACCAGTTGCTGCCAGTCTCGATATCGATATTAGCGAATAAATTCGATTCTTATCAGCTCATTTTCATCTTCTTCCCGTGCTGGTTCCTGGTTCGCGTTCGACAGAACCCATTGAAGACATTCGAACGAGCAGAGCATGCCGTTCCAATGCGGGTTGAAGTTCTTCTAGCCAAAACCGATACATAATGGGAAAACCGCACGCTGCTGTCTCGAAATGTGCCATCATTTTAATGTCATCGACTGGAATGGAGAGGGAACTTAAAAAGCATCGAAACGCCATGAACCAAATCAGCTAATTTAACGTCAGGAAATTAAACACTTGAACAAACTGAATAAGCCATTCATTTGATGTCGATTCAATTCTGGTCTGGTCTATTCGGGTGAAGCCTGCAGGGATGATGATGATGATGATTGCATGGAATGGCACAAGCTGCTGGATCGTTGTCGTTTTTATCGATACCAAACATCATCGTTCCACAATGGGATTCTAATCAAAAACGACTGCTGCTTTTTGTGGACGAGTGCCAAGCAGTTTGCTTGATTGAGGATTGTTCTATTACCACTAGCACTTTATGACTATTCTGGTTTTGTGATGCCGAAAACGATGGGTTCGATTCCCGGTCCAGTCAAGGCAAACGAAAAATTCATCCCTTTATTATTCATAGTTCTAAATGTCACCATTTGCACTCTCAACTGAATGGCACTCGGAGGGATTTGATTTCAATAAAAATTTCCACTTTATTCAGAACTTTTCCTATTTCAATTGACAAAAAGGTAAAAGTTGATCTGTAAATTTCCATACATGACCGCCGGAAGTGCACTGTACCTGCCTGCACATCCCGGTGGAGCAGATCGAGAAAATGAAAAATTGCAAAGGATTATCACTGCTTATGCCAATATCAGCAAACTCATTCGATTAAATCCTCCGGAGGAAGCCCATTGTTAGTCTACCTGACTTTTGCCATCCATTCCAAAGTTAAAATTTATGGGAAATCTGCTTCTGAGCTAAAAGCTGGTGCACCACAATGTGTGACTGCTTTCATTTTTTTTTTGTTATATGTGTTCCCATTCTACTCACCCTCCCAGCACCCACACACAAACAGGACGACCTAGCTATTGAATTTGAAGTTCATAAACAAAATCTACATCGACTTCGGTTGCTCCGTCATCTGGCTTCGACAAGTCCTTCGAGTATGCTGTTGAAGCACTTTCCAGGAGACTGACTGCTACCGAGATGAAGATATTCAATGGTTTTCCTCCTTCTCTCGGAATCTTTCCTAGTCTATATAACTGTGGATTCTGCCAGCACCGAGCTTCATCACACAATAAACGGGCGGCTGCAGACGTCTATATGAGAAATTATGCTGCTGAAGAGTCCCACCCCTCAATTTTCTGGATTTTTTTTTCTCTTCTCCTTGAACCATTCACCATCACAATCAACATCATCAAGTCACGGTAGCACGGTTGGGCTAACAACAAGGGCAACAGCAGGCCCGAATGAAATATAATAATATACATAATAAAATTTAATATCGCATAATATCGTTTATTTTCCTATTGGCTTCACTTGCCTCGGCGTGTGTTTAGTTGGCAGTCCGGTTCGAACGCATTTTCAGGGCTGAACCTTAGGTATGGGTTTCACATTTCTCGGAAATAGCTGGAAATATGAAAAAAAAAACATGCTAATGTGCTATTGGTATTGATTATATAAGGAAAATACCTTGTATTTTACCCTGTGCAGCCAAATAATGATAAGCAGCTTTTATTCAGCATTGCTAGCTGAACAAGACTTTAACCTTAGGTAATTAAAACATAGATTTGCCACTTCGGAAAAGAAACTTGCAACAAAAATGTGGCGCCTGGCTGAGAATGGCGGTCAACGGGTGAACTATTTGTTTCTCCCTGCGCATTCATAACTTTGCACGCTAAGATCAATTTACCCAGATTATACAAAGAAATAATCTTGATTGGCGCAAAGCGAACAAACCCAAATGGTGTTCATATATGATTTATTTTTATGCAAAATTGACCTAAATTTTCCCGTGTTCGTCCAGTTTACGCCCAATTTGTGTAAAATAATCTATATATGGCTTATTTAATCATAGCGTGCAGAATAATTTGTGATTAACGTGCATATCTGCATTTGCGTGAACAAACACTTTGAGTACCGATTTCTGTCTGAAACAGCAGTGATTCATATCTGAAACCAGAATGGGGTTTCGACGGTGCGAGTTTCAAAATTGTTCGAGTGCTACTTCCGGACTATATTCAAAAATGTTTCACAAGGTTCTAGTAAAAAACAGGTATTTCTCTAGCTGTTGTTTTTTTTTTTTGATAAACAATTGAGTGATATTTTCTTTGGTTCCAGCTCAAGAGACTTGCAGAAATGGATTAACGTCTGCGGTGTCACGAAATTTTCGAAGGAATCAGTTATTTGCAGCGATCACTTCCACTCTCACTGATGTCTATTAATTCTAAATAATATACTTGTGGAGTCAATCAAACAATTAAAACACGCGGTTCACTTTTCTTTAACTTTATATTTTCCCGTCCAAACGTGGTGAGGGTTGAGAGACAATTGATTCTCCTTTTTTTCTGACTCACGCTCGTACCTACTTTTCCATTCATACTTCACACACACAACCATATATACCGGAAGTCAGTCGCGTTCACACTCACATTCGCTCGATGCAACAGTGCTGCCAGCGGACCACAAATCACAAAACAACACACATAAATCTAAATACTCAGAATACTACAACTCGGCCATTCCTGACCAATGATCGACTCGATCATCTTATTTAATTATGGGAGACGATTACCCGCGTCTCACTCGGGATTAGTAAACACATAAATACAAACACAAAACTATATACATCCAATCTGACAAGTGTTGCTTTATCCATCAGTGCATCTCATCTTTAGAAGGGGTTCTCCAATCAGCCCAGCTCTTAATTCGAGCAGCTTCAATTATACCATCGTAAGGAAGTTGGGATATTTGACAATTTTCAATATCTCGAACAACGTAACGATCATTTGGCAGTACCCTGTGAATGCGATAAGGCCCTCGATACTTCGGAATGAACTTTTTGTTCGTTCCTATTGTAGTATCAACGTTGCGTATTACAACATATTCCACTTCGGTGAAAGTATTTGGCAATTTATGTCTCTTGACGAATGAAGCGGAATTCTTACTCTGAGAGTCTTCGATATGACGTGAAGCTTTTTCTCGTAATGTAGTTAAATCACGATCTACCTCTAAATTGAGCCTATCATCCAGATATTCAGACAGACTGTCGACCTCCCTCCCTCTCTGACCGACTCCAAACAAGAGGACAGATGGAGTTTGTTGCGTACTCGAATGAATAGAGTTATTGATAGCGTACTCTACCTTGCTTAACATTTTAACCCAATTTGCATGTTGAACTGGTTCAGAAAGTTTTCCCAACATGGATATGATCACCCGGTTAACACGTTCCACTTGTCCATTCGCTTGAGCAGACGCAGTAGCTACCTTTACATGTTCTACATTGTTTTCCAATAAGTAAGCGCCAAATTCCAATGAAGTAAAACACGTACCTCGGTCACTAATAATTCGTCGTGGGCGACTATAACATTCAAAATACTTATCTAAACATGCACACACTTCTTTCGTACTCGTGGAATTGACAGCATACAACTTAACATACTTTGTAAAAGCGTCAACGACAACCAAAATGTGTTTCCTCTTGGAAACAATCGACGGAAGGGGACCAAAGTGGTCTACATGAATAGTATCAAACGGAACAGGTTTCTTCGGAATACTGTGCAGAGCACGACCACCATCGGAATTTGAGTCGGAATACATAATACAGCGGATACAATTCTTAATATGGTTTTCAACCTTGTCTTTCATTTTCGGAAACCAGTAATGCATTTTCAATTGATCTAGAGTCTTCGTAATACCCATATGACACAGCTTCTCATGAACATAGCGGATAATATGACTTTCCATTTCAGCAGGAACATAAAACAAAAGTTTTCCATCAAAGGAAGAGTGATAGACCAGCCCATCATAAAAAATTTTTTTTTAACAGATCCGGTTTCCAGTTCTTCTCTTAACTTAAGAATCAAAGAGTCGCGTCCTTGCGCCAATTGTAATTGAAAGTTAATATCATCTGGACTGATACTGGATACGACCTGATTGGAATTATAGGGAATACGACTTAATGCATCAACATGATTCATAAATTTACCGTTACGATGCTGAATGCTGTAATGATAATTCTCTAGTTCCAATGCCCACCTCGCAATTTTAGCATTAATACTCTTCTTATTTAACGTCATAGCGAGGGAATTACAATCTGTAATAATACGGAATGGAATATCCTCTAGGTAAATTCGGAACTTACGTAAGGAATAAATTATAGCCAACGTTTCCAACTCGAAACTGTGGTACCGAGACTCTGTAGAAGTAGTCCGCTTGGAAAAATATGCAACCGGATGCATCTTACCATCATCTTGTTTTTGCAATAGTATTCCGCCAAAAACCATCGGAACTGGCATCGCAATGTAACTCGGTTTCGCGTGATGGGTTATAAAGGGCCAAAACAGGAGCAGAAATCAACTTATCACGTAACGTAACAAACGCTTTAATGCATTTTTCATCAAATTCAAATTTGGCACCCGGTTTTACCAAATTGCGTAATGGGAGCGAGATAGAAGAAAAGGACGGAACAAATCGACGGAAGTACGAAAAAAGTCCAAGACACTTATTGACCTGTTTAATATCTGTCGGAATTGGCATGCTCTTAATGGCTTCCAAATGCGAATTGTTTGGTCTTATCCCCTTATTACTAACTGCAAAACCTAGAAGTTCGATTTCCGTAAAACAGAACTGACATTTCTTAATTTTGATTTCTAATCGAAAGTCGGCTAATCTCCGGAGAACACACCCTAGTAAAACGAAGTGTTCAGAAATTGTGTTGGTTGCCAGCGTCACGTCATCCATATAAACTACGACAGAACCTTCCTTGATGAACGGATCCAACACCATATTTATAAAACGTTGAAAAACCGCTGGTGCATTGCGTAACCCAAACGGCATTTTGAGGTACTCATACTGTCCACTTGGTGTTACAAATGCAGTGTACGGAATAGAATCAGGGTCCATATTCACTTGATGGAAACCATTTTTCAAGTCTAGTACCGAGAAATATGTTTTCCCTTCAACTCGTTCCAAACAGTCATCAATGAGCGGAATTGGATAACTGTCACGTACAGTTATTTTGTTTAGCGAACGATAATCAACACACATTCTTCGATCACCGGATTTTTTGGTCCTTAAAACAATCGGAAACGAATACGGAGAATTGCTGGGCCGGATGATACCAGCTGCCAATAATTCATCAACAATGCGATCTACCTCCACCTTATCGGAATAGGACAGGCGTCTTGGGCCATAACTGATGGGATTGTCAGACGTCAATCTTAACCTCATTGCATATGAATGTTCTTTTTCCGGAATTCTAGTAGTGTCCAGGTAATTTCCTTTAATAACAGTCAACAACTGTCGTTTGTGATTGGGTTCCAATTTTGGATTGATAGGAAACTCATTATCTAACTCAATGGCATAAATATCTGGAATGAAGGAATCTCCAACAGGGTCATTAAACTGTTCATTACAAAAATAAGACGAACATAAGGGGCAACAGTTGAGAACTCTAGCTCTTCCTTCTTGAAATAAATCATACACACAATGTAACAGGTTATCTGAAATTTGGATTTCATTGTAGTTCATTACTTCAATTTTATACTGGCTTGATCGTGTATTGAATAGGATAATACCAAAAGCCTTCAAAAATTCACGTCCCAACAAAACGGGATGGACCATGACATGATCTGGAACAACATAAAACTTTAACTTCTCGGAATGAGTACCATAAGTGACACGAGCTGGGATGACAGCGTAAGCACACTGGGGAAAATTACCAATGCTACGGAATCCGGAAAACTCCTCATTGGGAGGAATCAATTCACTGGGTACTGCGGATCGCTTCATCCTTATTGCGTGGCGATGGTTTGGGACAGTTCTTGATGATGTGTTCTCTAGAACCACAACGGAAGCAGGATCCTGGCTCTCGGCGAGGCTCTGGACAGCGAGCGGAAACGTGTCCTTTGCCGGAACAATTGTAGCATCGTAATTCGGAATCGGAACCACCCTTAGCCTTCGATTTGTTGCGTGCCGGAACAGATAGAGTATCACGAACGGAACTGGAACGTATTTCACGGAGCTGCGTATATCGTCGGGCTAGTTGTTTCAGTTGCATCATGTGCTTGGCCGGATAGAGGACGGAAATATCGGCGGAACGATCACGGAATCCGTCGACGATCATCTGTACGGTCTGGGCCTCGTCAATGTCTGCACGTGAAGCAATCTCTTGCATCTTGAGGATGTATCCCATAACCGAGGTCTTGCTGTTGATGTACGTAGTTTTCTTGAGCTTGTTGACGATTTCTGCCACCGTGAATGGGTGACCGAAATTTTGTAGAAAATTTGCACGAAATTCGGCGTAAGTGACAGACCGGTCCACACGCAAGAACCATTCTGCCTCTGTGCCCGGCTCCATTAGTCTGCGGATGCATTTCAATCGGAAATCCTCGAACTGAATCACAAGCCCGTTCAAAATCATTCAGCCAACTCTGTGGAACGTAGGAGTCGCTGCCAGCAAACAGTGGAACCAGGCATTTTACATCCTGGAAATCTGGTGGTCGGGCATACAGAAATTCGTTGCTGGCCAGCTCCCGACGCAGGTCTGCGATCTTCTTCTTCTTCTGCAAAATCCAGATTTCTTCATCCAGTGCCTCTTCCGCGTTGTCCTCCTCCTCGTTGTCCTCTTCTTCATTGTACTCCTCCTCGTTTGCAGCGCGATTATCCGGATGGCTGTCATAGAGATCTCGCAGGTGTCTTGAGCCGGAACCTCAATGTCGTGTGTCTGCAACCCTTCCTGAAGCTCTTGCTTGTTCATCCGGTTTTCCATACTCACTTCCACAGGAATCACCGAAAATTCTTCTAAACAGATCGAATCCCACTTCTGAAGTTGTGGAGTCAATCAAACAATTAAAACACGCGGTTCGCTTTTCTTTAACTTTATATTTTCCCGTCCAAACGTGGTGAGCGTTGAGAGACAATTGATTCTCCTTTTTTTCTGACTCACGCTCGTACCTACTTTACCATTCATACTTCACACACACAACCATATATACCGGAAGTCAGTCGCGTTCACACTCACATTCGCTCGATGCAACAGTGCTGCCAGCGGACCACAAATCACAAAACAACACACATAAATCTAAATACTCACCCTGTAGTATGCGTGACGAATTTTTGCAGTAAATGGCATATTTGAGAAAAAATACACCAGTTAGTTATTCTAGCAATGAATTTTTTGCGATTTATTTTCTTTCGCAACATATGGAAGTTGTAAGTAAATTTATTCAAAAACAAATTGCCTTCCCTTTCGACGACTGTAGTTAGACGCTTCCGGAAACTGCAATATGCACATTTTAAAATGTTTCGATCCATAGATGTCATCACTGCCTTGATTTTAGCTTTTAGCGACTTAAGTGTGGTGTGAGGGGTTCTATTGGTATCCCGTTGGACGACGCCCTATACAAAATAATCCAACGGATTGATATCGGGATTGCTTGGGGGCCAAATTTCTTCCTACCAAATTTACGAAATATTTTCCGTAAGCCATTTCTGTGCTTTATTAGCAGTATGAGCAGGTGCTCCGTCTTATCACTTTCCCAAGCCTTTTTTAATATTATACACTGTTCTTTCAGACACATTTACCGACCGAATTATTTCTTTCATGCAGATTGCTCTCTTGTTTCGACATCTTTACGTTTACTCAACATTGTTTGTTTAAATCTTACACCTAACAGTATAAGCTATCCAGTGCTGCCAAATATATCTAAATCATGATGCACAAGCATGAGAAATTACTATTTGAAATTTACTGCAAAAATTCGTCACGCACCCTGTACATGGAATGGTGACAGTTCTAGGACAAAAAAGTTGAAATCGCGCATAACTTTTCATAAAGGTTAATGTACCATTCAAAACTTTTCCAAATGTTTGTAAAATTCATCGGTTGCACCCGTAGAATAGGAATATACATTTGCCCTGAAATTAAAAAAATGAATTGCTCTTGTAAAAAGAAAATAGTGCTCGTAATAAAATCATGCATTATACTTTTCTGTTCTGCTTTCATTCAATGCACACTGAAACTGGGCCAGGAATGCAACCTAGCGGAGCAAAATTAATAACTCCGAAACGAAGCATTTCCGCGACTTGGTGCCTTCGGCAAAGTTTCTCATCATAATAAGGACCATCTATTGACATAAACAAATAGTTCAAAACTCTTCCGCAAAGATGGCGCCACAATCTAACTTCATTCTCTGACATTTTGGAGACATGATGTCTTGGGCATAGTTGTTTATCTTGACAAAATGAACAGCTCCACAGCCTACTGGTTCCAAGTTAAATGGAGTTAAAGAAAAAAATCCTCACAAGAAATTTGACAAATATTATTCTACAAAGGACAAGGCATGTTTTTGCCATGACGTAAACGGCTTGTTTGAAGAGTTTGGTGAGCCATATGATCCAGCTGAATGGCGTTTATTCATCGATAGCAGCAAGTTGAGCTTGAAAGCCGTTTTACTGCATCAAGGGAATGAGAAACCTTCTATTCCATTAGCTCATGCCGTTAATATGAAGGAAACGTATGAATCAATGGCTCTATTGCTCAATTTGATAAATTACAATCAACACAATTGGAAAATTTGTTCCGATCTTAAAGTGGTTGCCATGTTGACTGGATTGCAACAGGGATACACAAAATATATGTGTTTTTTGTGTAAATGGGACAGTTGAGCTCGTAAGGAACACTACGTCCGAAAAGATTGGCCAAAACGGGATAATTTCACAATTGGTAAAGACAACGTTAAAAATGATCCTCTTGTGGTAAAAGAACGCATAATACTTCCACCACTACATATAAAACTTGGGCTATTCAAAAATTTCGTCAAAGCGTTGCAAGAAGAAGGGCCGGCATTCCAGTACTTGAAATCAGTATTTCCAAATTTATCTGACGCAAAGATAAAGGAAGGTGTATTTGTTGGTCCACAGATCAAAAAACTGCTCAATGATTCCGCATTCAATACAGTTTTGACACCAGATGAGGAAGAAGCGTGGAAATCGTTCCAGCGTGTTGTCACAACCTTTTTAGGAAATTTCAGAAGCCCAGATTATGAGGAAGCCGTCGATGAATTGCTCAAAAATTATGAGAAAATAGGTTTAAATCAAAAATATTGTGTTTGTTACTTATAATTAATTTCAAATCCTTTTATTTCACTAAACACAGGTGTGAATATGTCTTTGAAGATACATTTCCTACATTCTCACATGGATTTTTTCCCGGAAAATCTTGGTGACGAGAGTGATGAGCACGGCGAACGTTTTCACCAACAAATGAAGATGATGGAACGTCGTTACCAAGGGTTTTGGGATGAAGCAATGATGGGTGACTATTGTTGGTTTCTGATTCGAGAAACAAGTTCAAAACATCGAAGACAAAGTCATTCGATTCTCAATCATTTTTAATAAAACCTAAATAAATTTCTTTTGTATCAACTCGGTTTTAAATCCTGATATGTCTTAATCAAATTGATATGTAGAGAAAAGAATCTCCCATGAAAACTTTACATGCGATTTGGATGCTTACAACGACACCTAGAAAAGGAACTCTAAAGCTGTTGTATTTCAGCAACATTTTTAAGTGTTTTACAAAAAATTTCATAACTTCGACAATTTCCAACCGATTTCATCCATTAAAGGCTCATTTTCTCCAGTTTTTAATGGACTTTAAGAATAAATTATGGAATGATTTTTTGAATCTTTTTATCCCATTAAAAATGTTGATTAAAACAAGATTTTTATGGAAAATTCGCAGGAAAAATAAAAAAAATGCTGTAAATTTTTAAATGACTTCAAAGTTAAATTTTTATTCAAGACATAATATTCTAGTGAACGATAGCAAATTTATTTAGCTTCATTTTCATAAAAAAAGATTTAAAATTGCTGCACGAGTTCCAAAGATATTGACATTTTAGTAATCGTACTTTTGTCCAAAATTCAAAAAATCAAAATTTTTGTATATCTCAAAAATGGCTCTACTTTAATTTTTTCTGACCACGGCATTGAATTCAGCGTAGGATTTTGCATTAGAAACGTTGGTCAACCACTAAAGTTCACACTTTTTATGTTGTTTTGTAAACTAGTGATATCGCTAGAGTGATGCAAATTTTGAAATTTTCGCTCCACAATACTTAAACGATTCCAAATCGGATCCTGACTAACCTCTCAAAATTTGAACCCATTTGGTGAGAAACTGAGATGGCACAAACCATTTGAAGTTTGTATGGGAATTACTATGGTAAAACCAAGATTTTTGTTCATGTCTACCTAATAATTCACCATATAAGTCTGCTTCAAAAAATTTCAACTGTGCTTGTAGGAAATTTTCCCAGCTACAACTTTGCTGACGACCACATTTTGATTAAATGCAAGGATCGAAAGTTATCAATGATTCAATGCGCTGATGTCTTATGATCATGCTCAATCAACTGCTCAGCAGGCAACATTGGTGTTTCTGGGGCGTTGAATAGGACACAAAAATCATGGCTACTATGTCACACTGCAAAATGCAGTGTTGCCTACAGAGCAGCTGCTTGATCATGTCATAAGTTTACCAACCTCTTAAATAATTAATCACTTTTTCCTGTCTCGTTTTACATAGAAACGGTCTCCAGCAAAGTTGTAGCTGAGAAAATTGTTTATAAGAATGGCTATCGAACTGTTTCGTAGCTCAATATGGAAAAAGACTAGAAGGCAATGAACAGAAAGTTGAGATTTCCCATAGTAATTTACAAGTAAACTTCAAATGGCTTGTGCGAAGTCTGTTTCTAACCAAATGAGTTGTAACTTTGGGAGGCTAATCAGGACCCGATTTGAAACCATTTAAGCACTGTGGAGCGAAAAAGTCAAATTTTGCATCAGTCTAATATATCGCCTATGTGAGGTCAATACTGGAATATTGCAGCATTGTATGGTCTCCTTTTTCAATCACGCACTAAGAAAGATTAGAATCAGTACAAAAACAATTTCTATTATACGCTCTTCGTAAATTAGGTTAGACATCATTTCCTCTTCCATCATATGAAGCACGCTGCATGCTTATAAACATACAAACATTAAAAGAGCGTCGTGAATATGCAATGGTTTCATTTGTAAACGATATCGTTTCGCAGCGCATTGACTCCACAGAACTTTTATCAAAATTAAATTTCCATGCACCCACTCGGCAACTCCGAAATCGAAATGTATTTGCCATAAAACATCATCGCACAAATATGGGCCATTAAACCGGATGATGGCCTCTTACAATCAATACTGCGAAACCATTGTCTTTACAATGTCTCGGCATAAATTAAAACAATATTTTTACTCCATAAGGCATTATAACTCATAAAAAATAGGAAAGCTGACACTGCTTAATTTTTATTAAAGAAAAAAAAATATACTTTTAACCTTTTGTCCAAAGTTGACGAAATAAATAAATAAATTTAAGAAAACAAAACTGTATTCGAATATGTACTAGTCTACGTTGGTTGACGAAATAAATAAATAAATAAATAAAATAAATATTGTTTCGATCCAATAAGATACGTGTTCATGGCAGATCGATTAGTTGAAGTGGAGGCGGAAAACTTAAAACTAAAACGAGAACTTCGAAAGAACAAACAATCTGCGAGCAAGAAGAATGCCCTCATTCACTAACTACGGTTGGAATTGAAGAAAGTTAAGGATAAATTAACCGCATTTCTTACCAACCCACTTCAGGATCCTATTCTTGTTGAGTTGCAAAAGAATAGGAATAGAAAGTGTCGTGGAGCTCGATATTCTGTACTTCAGTACTGCTCAACGAAGGCGTACCGGCAAATGCGACAGTTTATGACATTGCCCGGTTTGAGTACCGTGCGCAAATGGTTGTGGCTTCTCGACAGCGGTATCCCAGTTGCTAAAGCTGAAAGCATCCACCATGAAGGACGATGAGAAGCTTGTTACTCTTTTCCTGGATGAAATGGTGGTATCTGAAAGACTAACGTACTTTTATCAATCAAAACCGGACTATTTCAGTGGATTTCCAACAAAATTACCTGGACAGGACACGACGAATACCGGATTCATTCCAAAGGTCATAACATGCGACCAGAACAGTGTCAATCGGAACATGTTTTCGGAACGGAGCTACCATGGAGGCTTCTTATTTTGATATGCGAGTCAGAGAAGGAACGAACCGTATATACTGCATGTTTGACGCTCCACATCTAATTAAGTCGTGCAGAAATAACCTGCCTAAAAGAAACGTGGTTTGGGATGGCCAACTCTGTAGCTTCAATGATACTGTCGATCTTTACTGGGAAGACGTGAAACACGTGCCACGAGTCGTTCCTGGATTATCCAGTTCAGCGAAATGAATGTTGGCTTGGCTGTAGCTGGCCTTAAAGATTATGTAAGAACGGGAAAACTATCAGAGCGAGCTTTGAACACAGCTAATTTTTGTGAAGACTTCGATACGTTGTTCGATATCGCGAACAGATCGAGCCTTAAAGAGAAAAAGGTAAATGTTCAATTACTACAGGTAAAACCAATTACTTAAATTTTTACTTAACAGGAACTCAAGCGACCTCTGAAATCGGGCTCTCCACACTGGGCGTTTTTCGATACAGTATCCGAAAAATTGCGTAAGCTATACTTCGTAGACAAAGCCTGCCTGGATCTTACAATGGTACAATATGTTTACTTAAATTTAAAAATATTATATATTAAATCAATCTTCTATTTTCAGGAAAACAAATTCACGCCGTAAACAAAGAATTCGAAAACCCCGTTCTTCATTGGTGGGTGGCTTTCTTACATTTCAGCACTTAAACTATTGTGGGAGGAACTGAAAACACAACATGATTTCAGATTCCTAGGTACTCGAAATTGGTCACAAGACTGCCTTGAGCATTTTTTTTCGATTATACGCTGGAAAAACGGAAATAATACACACCCCGATTCTTCTCAGTTTTCATCCGCGTACAAAACTGTCGTAATTAACCATCAACTTGTACCTAAAAAGGTTGGCAACGTGCAAGCTGACATAAACAAATATATTATTGCAAATGACGAATTACGACAGCTTAACGTAGAACAGAAGCAACATTCACGTAATGATTGTGATAAGCACGTGGAAACTCTACAAGATTTTGAGGATGAATCATTCGACGAGAACTGACTTTCAAGCATACACTGGACTACAGGTTGGGCATGTAGTAAGCTGAACCATGCTGAATGCATCGATAGAATTACCTCTGAAAGTGAAAATTTCCCAGAAGAACAAACATTTCTGGCTGGTTATTAAAAATACATTGATAGAGTTAACATTCAAACACCCGGTGACAAGATATTCACATACTGTAAAGGTTAACTGTAAACATTTCGAAATTTTGTTGGGAGCAGATACCGTATGCGTGATAATGTTTGCACCATTGAGCAATGTCAAAAGTAAAAAAATTGTCAAAAATTTCGTTTTTGAGTAATTATTCAAAGGGGAGATGTTTCTCAGAGTCTTAAACTATGTTAATCGAGTTTTCACTTGCTGCAATTACGGCCTCCACACGCTTCCGGAATGTACGGCAGGTTCTAATAATGTAGCCTGGATCCATTTCTCTCCAGGTACGGGTCAATGTTTGTCTGAGGCTTGCTGTACTCGGGTGGCGTTGGCCTTCATGACGCGCCATATTGAGTAATCCAGCGGATTAAGATCGGGGTTGGATGGCGGCCACATATCCTTCGCCCAGAACGGAAGATGTTCCTGCAACCACTTCTGAGTTCGGCTCGAGGTGTGGCACGGAGCCCCATCTTGTTGAAATACAACATTTGGCTTCGGACCGTACTGTTCTTTGATCCATGGAAGAACGTACTTACTTAAAATCTCGATGTAGACCTCCGTGTTGACCTTGTCGCCTTCTGGAATGAACACCGGTGTAGTAGATAGAGTAGCAGCAACAGTAGCAGCAGGAACTGCTGCACAGCAGTCAAGGAGAGAGCAGCCGAGAACATCGCGGATTTGTGTAGCCGTGACCGAGGCTGGAAACCTCGGTCCGGTCACGCCAACCGGGTCCATTTTTTTTGCCATCAGAAGCCACCAATCCAAACACCATAACGCTAGCAGGATGCTTGGTCAGATACACGTTCTTGTGCTCGTCGGCCACGTCTTTTACCGGAAGAGAACTAATGTACCGGTCGGTTCTGGAATTTGATATGGGATCGACGGTAAACATGCTCTCGTTGGTGAACAGGGTTACCGGATTTTTTCGCTAAAGGAAGTTCAAGATTTTCTTGCATCGTTCGACTCGTAGCTCCCAGATGCGGTTGGTAATCATGTGAGTTTTTTTTCCGTGCCCTCGACTTCGCCCGCAATCTTCCTTTACGATCTTCCGTGCCGTAAAGTCACTGATCCTGTGTTCCTTTGCAATTTTCCTTATTGAACGCACTGGACTCACCCGAATCTTCCTTTTGATAGCAGTGATAACCCTCGGAACCCGAGCTGACCTCGGACGACCTGTGGCCACCTTCGCGGATAGTTGCCCTTTCTTTTCTCGGTCTAAAACCCTTTTGAAAGTCCACCGGGACACTCCCACGGCGATTAAAATGTCTATGAATACGCTGCCGCTTCGTCATGGTGCAACTGTCAAACTAAGTAAATCATTTTCTTCTATACACAGCCTACTACGGTATGAGCAATAGGTTACGTGCATGCAAAGAAAACCAAGGCATTGTATGCACAGGTGAAACGGGAACCTTATGTGTACGATGGTGCAAACATTATCACGCATACGATACAGTAGTGGTAAAAGAGGAAGTTGGACCTTATTCAGATACTCTTCAAGTATCCCACCGTATCCACTGATGAAATACAGGAAGTAGATGAGTAACTCGTCATGGACATACTCTGCATCCCATGTGCATTAAAAGTAACCGAAAAGTATTTGAACATGCTCATCTGCTGCTAACTCAGTAAAATAAACAATGGATTTAGAGCAAGTGTTGACCAAAAGAAAAAAAAAGCAGAAGAAGTGAAAAACAGTGATGCAAAATATCATGACACTCACGTGACACTCGTCTTCGCACCAACCGACTATCGCTGACAGATCGTTATGTCAGTGAGAGTTAGAGCCATGGCAAACAACAATCACCAGTAATGGTCGCTGCTCACAAGCAAAACGTTACACTCGCTGCTGATAATGAAAAGCACAACGGAAACAGTGAAGACTTCTGCAGTACGATCATGAGAAAAAGCGAAACGACAGAAGAAAATTAAAACAATGCCTACGCATTCCAAGTTCATCTCGGCAGGCGCGACTGTGTGAGTTACAAACAAAGCAGGCAACATGAAACGGAAGCTGTTTGGTTCACTCACCAACACACTCAAATAAGCAAGTAAAGCAGCAACTGCTTCAAAACGAGCACAGATGAGTCACAGAGAACAGACATGGAGGCTCGAACAAAATTTCTCTAAAAACTTGTGTAATGATTTCTATTCGACTTAAGCGCCACTAACGGCGACTTCCCCACTTAAAAACCCTCTTTGACAACACGATGGCGCCGTCGTTGCACAAATTATACTAGACACTAAGTGCTAGTAGCGCCAAGTGGCAATTTGCAACAGAATTTTGTTTCGATACTAGCGCCAAATTGGTCGAAAGTGGAAAATTTATAGAGAAAATCAGGAGATGCTAACACCACGTAACGGCGACGTTCCCACTTATTTTACACAAGTTTTTGACCGAACTTGAACGTCTGTTCTCTGTGGATGAGTGTCGTGATTGTCGGGAATGACCAGATCGGTGACGGGTCACAACAGAAGACGACATTCACCAGTTGCTTTTTACTTCTTTCGTCAGAGAGAGCTTCGACGAGCGCATTGATAGGAATGTACAAAGCGTTACTACCATCAGCTGTTTGGTGATCGTGATTGTGATAAGGCAAAAAAGCTTAATATTTCGCGCTTATCACAGTTGATGGTGGATATGCCCACAATACAGTTAGAGCCTAAAATGAAGTGTTCCAGAAAGCAGGAAGACCATTAAGCCACGTTACCCGCATCCTTCGATTTATCCAGCATCCGCATGTTTACCATGAAATTGTTCGTAAGGTGTTCAGCTTCATCCTTTAGAAGCTGCTCTTCATCAGTGAAATTATCACAACTGAATCGATTTCGCACTTCATTGTTTATGTCGAGGTTTATGTTAATTCCAGTTAATCTGCCTTTCGGATTCTTTCGAGAGAAATGCACCAGAATGTAAAAATGAGAACCAATAAAATAATAAACCATAATATGATACTATATTACGTATTTTATGATTGAACACAGCTATTAAAAAGCAAAACAAAACTAATGTGACATAAAAAATGACATTGCAATAGGTCCTAAGTAACATTGACAGATTCTCTTCGTCGACTTTCTCTTTGAATCCCCACGGCCATGTAAAAACATTCCCAGCTATTTTCAGTACACAGATCGATAAAAGAAGCTTTTATGTAGCATCTAATACGACAAACATAACAAAAAACGGTTCTGTGCTCAAGTTATTAACGAAAGAGAAAGTCAATGAAGAGAATCGATCAATGCTACTTAGAACCTAATTCAATGTTGAGCTTGAATTTTCAACGTCAGACGTGGAATGCGCCATTCAAAACATTAATGTACGCAGAGCAGTTTTGATTCAAAATGCGCACCCATTTCGGCTGCTAAACTTAGCTCACCCGTTGGCCGACAGATAGCGCGCTATCAGATGTTACTTTTCAAGTAAAAGCAGGGATGCCCGACTGAGCAATCTGTTTTAATTATTGTGTGTGGCATGATCATTTCTCAAAATGGGATTATACCATCAGTTCTCTGTTTATAGCCGTATGACTGCGCCCATTGATTTAACACACGGTGGCTCTTTATCCAGGATTTGCTCCTCAAGCCGTTGCCATAAAAAACATAAACACACCTGTGTAGAATCGAGGACAACATATCAAGAAGACTGGCAACTTTGCCTGAATCCGAGCGACAGACACAGTAGCGCTGTGCTCGAGCAAAGGTGGGAGCAACGCATAGAAAAATGAGCAAATGCACAAACCTTTCTTCTGAGGATGGAACCTTTGCTATCCAATTCGTTCGGAGCATTTACCTTTGAGCGGCAGATGACGTGATTGTGCCTGTATCATGCCGGTTGTTTGAGAAAATGGAAGAGTTGCCAGTCTTCTTGATATGTTGTCTTTGGTAAAATCCTTATGGGCGGGGTATCTCGAAAACCATGGACTCTAGAGGTTTGACATTTTCGAAAGAATTTGTCTACAAAAAAAATCCTTTTGGCGTAGGTTAAGACTAGGGTGGTCCACTTTTTTCAAAAATAAATTTTAACTTTTTTTTAAGTGAAGAGGAATTTTTGCTTCTACAGCTTATACAAATTAATCATCTCTTCTTATCTAGACTTTTCTCTTCCATTTTATTTCTGGGCAATGAAACACAAATATCGAGATTACAGTGCTTGCAGAATAAAATAATACGTTTGATTTTGAGATGTAATAGATTCACTTCCTCAACTTTGATGCTAGACGCCTTACAATGGTTGTCGATGAAGCAAATATTTGTTCTATTTAATATAATTTGACTATGGTGTTCAATTTAAAAGTAGCTACCGGCAGGCTTTCAATTGCTCCTTCCAGCTAAAATGCTATTTTTCGTAATTATGAAACTATAAGAAACTATGATGATAATTTTTATTTATAAGAAGCAAGAAGAGGATGTAGAGTTTATACAACTTTTCAATTTTGCTTTCAGAAGGTCACAACTAGCGATTTTATGATCGCTGATTGCTCGCTCGTCGCGTTGCTCATCGTTAGAGCTGATCACTAGTGTGACCCTCTGAAAGCTAAATTGACAGGTTTTATGTGTCATACACACACTTTACCTTCTCTTCTTGGATCTTGCAAATAAGAATTATCATTAATATATCTCATAACTTCAAAAATTCGAAAAATAGCATTTTAGCTGTAATGGGCATTTGCAAGCTTGGTTAACGGTTTGCTGCCTCGATATTTGAGTGATCTAATTGAAAGAAGAAGTGACTTTCATAGATATAATACTAGAAACGCGGTTGAAATAAGAACACCACATTTCTTGACTTGTGCTTCAAAAAATTCATTATATTATAAAGGAATAAATGTTTTCAATTCGATGCCTAGACATATCAAACGTTCAGCAACACTTACAGAATTTAAAAGACACTGCATTTCATACGTTAAAACTGTCTTTTGAACAGTTATTCAGTGATTTTTTTTATGAATTGACAAATTATGTATCTTGATATAGTTATCTCTAACGGATTATTTTAGATGGATAGCTGTCATAACGGCTTTTTAATAATTATTGTAGCACTGCAGAAACTATTTCGGTTCACAACGATGGTGATGATGGATTTTTAATATTTGATTTAATAGTAGTAGATTAAAAAAAAAAGTTGTCTACAAAGGTTTGAGCCTCGTGCGCGTATTATGGATTTAGAGGACTGAATCAAGGGGTGATCACTCTACACACTTATTTTGTACCAAATTTTTATCAGTGTGTCTCACGTTTGCCGCAGCTGTGCCAGCAGTGCCGAGAGTGCCAGTCATCGTACTGACATTTATTTGCTTGTGAATAATGGCATGCTTGGCAACCCGTTTAATTTGGCAGTACGAATGTATTGTTTTGAAGGAAGAACACAATAAGCAGTGGAATCCGAACCAAGACTATGATCCAGAGGCTGGACAAAATGAACCGATTGGAGGATCCCGTCGAAAAGGTGATGGAATTTCAAGGCAAAGACAGCATCGAAACGCGTCTGATGGTATTAGGAATTCGCAGCCACCAGGGAAAGCTGCTGCGAATGTTGAAATCGCTGGAACTCTTTCTGGGATCGAAATCGGCTGCGGAGATCAGAAGGCTAACTGGCATCGAACCGGTACAACGTGGATACACGATTTGAGGAGGCCAAGAATGCGACGAAAGTGGTGTAGTGGTAAGCGTGATTGCCTCTCACCCCAGCAGGCCTGGGTTCAATCCCAGTCGGCGCCGCCGGGATGTTCTGAGACATAACATCTCTGATCACGCCTTCCTTCGGGAAGTAAAGCCGTTGGTCCCCGGTTCATGAGTTTGATGGGTCCAGGTGTGAGAGCTGCCTCCCTGGTGTCGGTAGCATTGATGCTCAGCACGAAAAACAAGATTGACGGAACAAAAATCAAGAAAAAAAAAGAAAGCATTCCGCTGCTAAAGATTGACTTCGTCAGTGGTTTCATGTGCCCGTGGAGCGACAGTCGGCGAAACTAAACTAATACTAGCATATACGAAACAAGACAGAGTAGCTAGTTGTGACGAGCCGTTTATATTCCTTATATCTTCCTTGGCCATTTCTAATCTGCCACATAACTTAGTTTATTTCCATTTCGTCAAGCCAGTGTAGACTACATACAATGATTATTACAATGTTTACTTACATACTATGCATTAATTCTATTCTGTTTTAGCTTAGTTTGTATTTGCTGCTTGGACATAGTGATGTCAATAGTTCCGCAATGCAAATTATATAGGCGCATCATTCGATTGATTGGGCTATTTTTTGCATAGTTTGTTCTGTACGATGTTTCTGAAAATAAATTCTGTGTTCTAAGATATCGACAAGGTGTGTAAAAATTTAATTGCGCGAGAATTTCTGCCGAATCTATCCGCATTGAAATAATGTCGTTGATGAAGAAAAGCATTGCAAATTGGCGGCGCTCCTTAAGTGTTTGTATATTGATGAGCATGCAGCGCGCTTCATAAGATGACAAGGTGTGTAAAAATTTAATTGCGCGAGAATTTCTGCCGAATCTATCCGCATTGAAATAATGTCGTTGATGAAGAAAAGCATTGCAAATTGGCGGCGCTCCTTAAGTGTTTGTATATTGATGAGCATGCAGCGCGCTTCATAAGATGGTAATGGAAATGCAGTCCAATTCAATTTACGTAAAGCATATAAAAGGAATTGTTTTTGGACAGATTCTATGCGTTCTTCGTGTATGGAAATGTATGGATTCCATACTAGGTGGCAGTATTCCAGAATTGGCCTTACATATGTGGTATATTAAAGCTTAATAGTGTATGGGTCTTCGAAATTATGACTGAACCTTTTGATGAAGCCTAGCATTCTGTTTGCTTTACTAATGATAGTATTATAATGTTCTATAAAAGTTAGTTTGGAGTCTAGGATTACATCGTCTGCATATACAAGGAATTTTATTTTTTTAAGTATGTAGGAAATGTCGTTTATGTACAAAATAAAAAGAAGTGGGCCTAAATGAGAACCCTGGGGTACCCCAGAGGTGACTGAAATTGGTTCTGAAAGTTTATTTTGAAAGCGAACTATTTGTTTACGATGTGTTAGGTATGATTGAAGCCAATTCAAAAGTCCAGGCTCCATTCCTATTTTCTGCAATTTGAGGATTAATAATGGTATGTCGATGCGGTCAAATGCTTTACTGAAGTCGGTGTAAATATAGCGCTTCAACGTGCTTGCCACTGTCCAACGCTTTAATAATGAAAGATACATATTCTAGAAGATTAGAGGTAGTTGAGCGACCTTTAAAAAAGCCGTGCTGTTTACTTGTAATTAGATTTTTCACCTGCTGAAAAATATTGCCGTTTACGATTGATTCAAAAAGTTTTGGAATGCAAGAAATAATAGCAATTCCACGATAATTTCGAATGTCTGATTTTGCACCTGATTTAAAAATAGGTACCAAATAAGATGATTTCCAAATTTCAGGGAATTTTCCATTTTTCAGAGACATGTTGAAAAGACGCTCTAGAGGAAATGCGAGTTCTTCAGAAAGGTTTTTCAAAAATATGGGTGCGATGCCGTCAGGTCCAGACCCTTTCGACGCGTTTAAGTTTTTTAGTGCATTGAGGACTTCATGTTGAGAAAGTTGGTTGACAGAGATGTTTTTAGAAATTTCAGGAATGAATGCAAAGAAATCGCGGTCACGATCTTCTTCGGAAAATGTGGTGTATACTTCTTGGAAGAAATTTGCAAAGAGACTGCAAATTTCAGAAGAATTTTCACCTACATTTGCATCCAAATTCATTCGCGAAGGAAAATTGCTGCTTTTTAATTTCGTGTTTACATAATTAAAAAAGTTCTTAGGACATGATTTGACTTCATTTTCGACTTTGCGGTTATAGTCCTCATATGCAGAGTTGGTGGCTGTATGTAATTGGCGCAAATTGGTTTCAGTTTTTTCTTTTTTGTATAGTTTATGAGCTTTCTGTTTTTTATTCTTCAAATTTTTCAGTTGTGGATTGAACCATGCGGGTAGTTTATTGTTTTGTGTTCGTCTTCTTTTTTTTGATGGTACAGTTTCTAAGATTAGGTTTTGTAGAATTAAGTGAAATTTTTCTACTTCAGTATCGACATTTCCTTCAATACTTATTAAATTTTGCCAATTTATTGTACATAGTCTACGTTTGGCTTCTTCGTAATTTGCTTTACGGTATTCCGGCACTTCCTCGTATTCCCAGTCGCTGGAGGAAGAAGAATTTTGTACGAAGATTGAGTATTCAATTGCTGTGTGAAACACTTCATTTTTCCATAAAGGTGCTAATGATGTATCCACACAGAAGTCTTCAGTACAATTTGTAAATAAAAGGTCTAAATATGAGTTTTGTTGATTTTTTACATGGTTTATTTGATTAAGACCAAAATAAGATATTTTGTCGAATAATAATTGTAATGCTTCGTCTTCACCTACGACCGGGAGTAAAAATGATTCATTTTCAATGTCTGTAATAAAGTCTGCGTTTCGTTGATTGAAGTCGCCATAAATATGCAGTTTTACTTCTGGTTCCATATTTGACATTATAGTTTCAACAATTTGAAAAAATAGTTCAAAAGACTGCTTGTGGGCATGTTTAGGTGGAAAATACACAGAAGAAAAAATGTGTATTTCACCGGCAATAAGTGCTTTGACCCAGACATTTTCGAATTCCTTGTGCTTATTTGTCAGCATTTATGGCAATGAGCACTCCACCACCAGACTTTTTATTACAGAGTTGAAAATTCCTGTCGTGCCGGAATACATTAAAATTGTTTCCAAAAATTTCTTCGCTTCTGACGCTTTCGTCCCAGCTTGTTTCAGTTCCAAGAATTATTTGAAAAGAAGAAGATAGAATGTTCTGGTGGATTTCTTTCATTTTAGCTGGGCATTTCATGCGATTGAAATTTTGGCAATACACCAAAATTTCAGTCGCATTCTGTTGAGGAAGTGAAGAGATTTTTGGAGGGTCAGTATTACTTACATTAGCAGGGTCTACCTCAGGTAGAGTGTCGTCATTCGATAATAATAATTCCCTTGCATGGGAATAGTCGTCGTTACTTCCTTTAGTAGAGTGCGTCAGTGCCGTTGAAAATTTGGAGGACTGTAAAATTTGCGAGCGGCCTCCCTAGTTTGCTGCAGTCGTTGTGTGCGTTCACTAAGTAGGTTGTGTGCGTTCACTAAGTAGGTCTGCCAAAGCGTCGGTGCGTGGAATTCCGAGTTCTTCGTGAACGTCCAGGAAAATTTCGCGTAAAAGGGCTGTTTCCGTTGGTAGTCCTTCTGCTGCCAGCATTAAAGTTGCACTAGTTTTAGTGATTCCGCGAATACATACTGAAGGTGGCTGGTCGTGCAAGTATGAAAGATAAGTCCGCACAATGTCCATAATTTTGGGGTCCCGCAGCCGTGCCGTTGTTGTTGTTGTTGTTGTTGTTGTTGTTGTTGTTGTTGTTGTTGTTGTTGTTGTTGTTGTTGTTGTTGTTGTTGTTGTTGTTGTTGTTGTTGTTGTTGTTGTTGTTGTTGTTGTTGTTGTTGTTGTTGTTGTTGTTGTTGTTGTTGTTGTTGTTGTTGTTGTTGTTGTTGTTGTTGTTGTTGTTGTTGTTGTTGTTGTTGTTGTTGTTGTTGTTGTTGTTGTTGTTGTTGTTGTTGTTGTTGTTGTTGTTGTTGTTGTTGTTGTTGTTGTTGTTGTTGTTGTTGTTGTTGTTGTTGTTGTTGTTGTTGTTGTTGTTGTTGTTGTTGTTGTTGTTGTTGTTGTTGTTGTTGTTGTTGTTGTTGTTGTTGTTGTTGTTGTTGTTGCTGTTGTTGTTGCTGTTGTTGTTGTTGTTGTTGTTGTTGTTGTTGTTGTTGTTGTTGTTGTTGTTGTTGTTGTTGTTGTTGTTGTTGTTGTTGTTGTTGTTGTTGTTGTTGTTGTTGTTGTTGTTGTTGTTGTTGTTGTTGTTGTTGTTGTTGTTGTTGTTGTTGTTGTTGTTGTTGTTGTTGTTGTTGTTGTTGTTGTTGTTGTTGTTGTTGTTGTTGTTGTTGTTGTTGTTGTTGTTGTTGTTGTTGTTGTTGTTGTTGTTGTTGTTGTTGTTGTTGTTGTTGTTGTTGTTGTTGTTGTTGTTGTTGTTGTTGTTGTTGTTGTTGTTGTTGTTGTTGTTGTTGTTGTTGTTGTTGTTGTTGTTGTTGTTGTTGTTGTTGTTGTTGTTGTTGTTGTTGTTGTTGTTGTTGTTGTTGTTGTTGTTGTTGTTGTTGTTGTTGTTGTTGTTGTTGTTGTTGTTGTTGTTGTTGTTGTTGTTGTTGTTGTTGTTGTTGTTGTTGTTGTTGTTGTTGTTGTTGTTGTTGTTGTTGTTGTTGTTGTTGTTGTTGTTGTTGTTGTTGTTGTTGTTGTTGTTGTTGTTGTTGTTGTTGTTGTTGTTGTTGTTGTTGTTGTTGTTGTTGTTGTTGTTGTTGTTGTTGTTGTTGTTGTTGTTGTTGTTGTTGTTGTTGTTGTTGTTGTTGTTGTTGTTGTTGTTGTTGTTGTTGTTGTTGTTGTTGTTGTTGTTGTTGTTGTTGTTGTTGTTGTTGTTGTTGTTGTTGTTGTTGTTGTTGTTGTTGTTGTTGTTGTTGTTGTTGTTGTTGTTGTTGTTGTTGTTGTTGTTGTTGTTGTTGTTGTTGTTGTTGTTGTTGTTGTTGTTGTTGTTGTTGTTGTTGTTGTTGTTGTTGTTGTTGTTGTTGTTGTTGTTGTTGTTGTTGTTGTTGTTGTTGTTGTTGTTGTTGTTGTTGTTGTTGTTGTTGTTGTTGTTGTTGTTGTTGTTGTTGTTGTTGTTGTTGTTGTTGTTGTTGTTGTTGTTGTTGTTGTTGTTGTTGTTGTTGTTGTTGTTGTTGTTGTTGTTGTTGTTGTTGTTGTTGTTGTTGTTGTTGTTGTTGTTGTTGTTGTTGTTGTTGTTGTTGTTGTTGTTGTTGTTGTTGTTGTTGTTGTTGTTGTTGTTGTTGTTGTTGTTGTTGTTGTTGTTGTTGTTGTTGTTGTTGTTGTTGTTGTTGTTGTTGTTGTTGTTGTTGTTGTTGTTGTTGTTGTTGTTGTTGTTGTTGTTGTTGTTGTTGTTGTTGTTGTTGTTGTTGTTGTTGTTGTTGTTGTTGTTGTTGTTGTTGTTGTTGTTGTTGTTGTTGTTGTTGTTGTTGTTGTTGTTGTTGTTGTTGTTGTTGTTGTTGTTGTTGTTGTTGTTGTTGTTGTTGTTGTTGTTGTTGTTGTTGTTGTTGTTGTTGTTGTTGTTGTTGTTGTTGTTGTTGTTGTTGTTGTTGTTGTTGTTGTTGTTGTTGTTGTTGTTGTTGTTGTTGTTGTTGTTGTTGTTGTTGTTGTTGTTGTTGTTGTTGTTGTTGTTGTTGTTGTTGTTGTTGTTGTTGTTGTTGTTGTTGTTGTTGTTGTTGTTGTTGTTGTTGTTGTTGTTGTTGTTGTTGTTGTTGTTGTTGTAGTTGTTGTTATTGTTATTGTTGTAGTTGTCTGTTTTGTTCTTGTTGTTGTACTGATATGAATTTTCCTGGTGATGTTCCTTTCGTTGCTTTCGCCTACGTCTAGCTTTTTCCTTTGCTTTTTCCTGAAGGCGACGGGAACGCTGTTTGGTGCCAAATGCAGTCCAGTCGCGTTTCCATATTTTTTTATTTCCTAGCATTCGCCAGCTGGGGGCTGGTACGGCACCGACGTTCTGCAGTTCAATTTCTATGTTGTTACATGCAATTGGATTGCCAGTATGTGCTGCTTCAGAAAAGGTTTTTGCCATTTCTTCCATATGTGCTTTTACATCGGAAGCTAGAATAGCATTTGAGTCCGCTAAGTCGTTCTTAATTTCCATAATTAATTGTGGAATTAGGTCAATTGAGTGCACTGTTGCTGTTGTTGTTGATGTGATGGCTTCTACTGCTGCTGTTGCTGCCGAGTTGACCGCCTTTTCTACAGCGATACAGGCGTCTGCTGGAGGTGTGTCCAAAAGTGCTGACAGTTTACTTTTTATTTCAGTGGAACTAGTCTTGCTGCTGCTGGCGAGGTTTGAAATGGCTTGTTTTACGTCGACAAGCATTTTCTCAATGTGGTCGAGCGTTTCGTCATGAGTCGCGCTTAGGCTTTTGAAATTCATGAGGAGTTTGTGGTTTGCTGCCAATGTATGTCCGATGTTTTCCGTGATATTTTGGAAAGACTTGGACAGTTCCTTCATGTTAAGTTCAGCGGTGAACTTTTCCTGACAGTCTTTTCAAAGAGGCAGCATGAAGGTCCGCAAAATTTCTTCATGATTCCGCTGTGCGCCTACGCAAGCTGCGTGGAAAGTCCGATTGCAGGCACCATGGCAGCGCCATAGGAAACGATTGTCATTTTGCACGCAATTCACGATACCGCACTTCATTGCACTCGCGTCGGGTGATAAAAAAAAAGTAAAAATTTGCTACTTGAAAATGCTAACGCGGGGCTCGCGCACGGGTCAGTTATTAAAAGGTATGAAAAATAAAATAAAGTTTGAATGGTAAAATATATACAAGAACGCTGTGAACGCGCGTCCGAACTCAAAGGTGGTTCGTGGTGAAGTGCTACATAAAGCTACAGTGAAACGAACATAACTTTGAATTTTTTTTATATAATATCCGGTGCTTTGTGGAATGTGGGATTGATTGAGTGGAGTCTTTTAAAAAAACCACACCTTTACCCAACGGAACAGCTGTAAAATGACCTGCAGAGCTCGCTTTTACCAATTCCAGCCACACATCACAACATGACAATCACAATGAACCTCTCCGAAAGATCCAGTAGATTCAACGGTAGCATTCGATTGGTCCGACCCCATACAGAACTCGAAAAAAAAAAAGGTTTGGTTACCATGGTGGTAAACTGTACAACGAGATTCCAACAGTAATCAAACAACAGCCATCGATCGATCTGTTCAAGGCGAACATCAAACGACATCTAAAGCTTCGTATCTCGCACTATCTACGTTGACGTAAATTGACAGCGGCCATATCTTGCCTTCGGCTTGGTTGAACACCAGTTCTCTGCCAGATCCACATGATTGATGGTTAGGCATCCTATGCTTCCAACGGTCGTGATCGCCCTAGTAGCACGCGTGTCACAAATCAATTGTAGAAACTTATATACGACTTATTTCAGTCATAAACAAGTTGCTGTGACTTATTGTGATGAAAGTGTGCTACTCGGGCTGCCCATCGATCTGAATGAACACCAGCTCTCTATCAGACCGGTATCCTACGCTTCCAATGTCTAGCTGAGACAACGCTCCCAGCTGCCTTCATCTGTCCTTTGGTCTGGTTCAACACCAGATGTCTGTCAGCTTGGCATCCAAGGCATCCTACGATTTCGACGTCTAGTGGAGTCAATGTTATCATCATTGATAGCATGGCATCCTACGCCCCGACATGTAACTGATTCGACGCTCCTGGCGGCCATCATCTTCGGTCTGGTTGAATACTAGTTCTCTGTCAGGTAACTTAGACTGGTATATATCTGGCTGAAGCCGCCAGTGATACGTCGCCCCTAATCGTTCGTACAACAAATGGTTCCAGATCCGCAATATCTGCTTCTCGGTGACATCGCTAACTTGGCATCCATGGCATCCTACGATTCCGACGTCTAGTGGAGTCGACGCTCCCACCGGCCCTCATCTGTCATTCGATCGGCTTAAATATCAGCTCTCTGTCAGCAACATTGATAGCATGGCATCCTAAGCCCTGACATGTGTAACCGTTCTGTTACAAAGGTCCAATACAATATTTTAAATATGCACCATGTGAGCGAGCATTTAAATAAATTTGTGTAACACTTGCGGTGAAACCCACTGGGCAGATGATACGGCCATGCTTAACGGCCGACTGCTAAATAAGGCACGCATGGCAGCGGCAAAATGGTGACACGGAGTCACGGGTGATGAGCTGAACGGTTCTGCGATGCTTAGAGAACGGCCATCGTTCACTTTATCTCAGGCGAGCGTGTAGACCAGAAGTGTCTGTGGAATACATTTTAACAGAATACAATGCGAGTAGTGAATCAAGGTGAAGTGTAAATCACCAATTCAGCTGATTCATGACCTTTCATTTTCAACCAATCAAATGGTTTTCTGGTTGGCGAGTCAAGGACCGCCATTGTACGCTACGGTCTAGGTGACATTTAGTTACCTTGACCTAAACGTAAAGGACATCGTTCTCGGGCTGAAGGCCCTAAACGCCAAGGAGAATTTCCCTTCCCGGTTCGGCAGAGGGCGGCCTTGCCGTCGTCGACCGGCTTCGTCAGATGGAAGCACCTGTGCTTCGGAACCATCTCCACAAACCGAAACCCCAAATTTTAAATTTGTCAAATTAATATTCATATTCATTTCGCAAACATTTTCAATCTGTTCTGCTTGTCTTTTACTTTCCAAGAAGACGTGGCAGAACCAATTTTTGCAACAGAAGGCAATAATAGGATTTATTCCCGCTCTTCACCCAGTTTTGGCCTCAAATTTCGATAATGTCCACCAAGATCAGTGATGGGTTGCGCGAGGCGTAATTACAGGAAAATCTGCAAGAAGTTCTATCTTCGAAAATCAAATGACAGCGTGCGTCGTCAGAACGGAAGTACGAAAGCAGAATGATTATGATTATGGCTGATGATGGCAGAGAGAACCACTGAGGCAAAGACGAAGAATCCTTATGTTTATGCAATTTACAAATTAACAGGATTATTATTACAACCCCTCCTGCCCTCTGCTGGCACGATGGCGAAGGCGATGATACTTCTGGGCAACCGACGACCGATGATGGCAGTTTCTTCCAAGATGTTGCACTCCGACCGTTTTTCTGGGGGAGAGGATAGACAAATGTATCGTTTCCCTGCGTGTTGCTTCGTTAACTGAGGGTGTAATGAGATTTAAATTAGTATGACAATTTCAATTGGGACGGGTCACCATCTTCTGCTCTCCCCGTATTATGCGGAGGAAGATCTTAAAGATGTCCCATTTGAAGATTCCGGTTGATGGTTGAAAGGGTGAATGAATCGTGTTTCTCAAGCAATAAAGCATCAAAGAAACTGCCATTGCACCCTCGAGAACACCTACCTTTCGCAATAAACTGCTTCCCAGTGCACCTCTCAAGGTTAATTAAATTCCCTTCATTTCACGCATCCCAAGCAGAAAAGCAAATATCCCTCTAAATTGCTGAGTCCCTAACCGAGGAAGCTCCATCAGAGCATACCGATGCCAATCATTTCTCCTCAACCTGGAGGAAAACCACCTGAAGAAAGGATTTTCTTGTTTCCTCGTGGCAGCAATTGCTTTTCCTTCAAGACATCTCCTAAGAACATACCACATACAGCTACGCTCCAACGGAACCGAAGGGATTCGGTTTGATCCATTTATCATAATCGTACATAACCAACCGGAAGCGAGGCAAGAACACTCGCAGAGCAACCCTTTTCCACGCTGCAACTTCAATTTTCCCTCAACAATTCCACTTCTGCCGTGCAGCAATACTCTTATATTGCGTTTGATTTCAGCGAAAAGGCTCAGCTCCCTTCGCATACTGAAGAAGAATTCCAATCTCGCAAAGCGCTTTTCCATCTCGTCGAACGTGCCATTCTGATCCAGCAAAATGTAATAGTCAGACACAATCCTTTCCTCCGACTAACTCCACTAACGATTTATAAATCCTCAAGAGAGTACTTTTGCCATCTTCGGAGGGATCCGGAGCAACAACGTCGTCGTCGTCGTCGTCTTTCTGGCAAAACGGAAGTACCGAAGATATTGCTTTCGGTTTCTTCAATGATACAATACAAACTGCGTTGCTAACTTTAGCTTCTTCACTCGGAGTGCCACCATAAGTGTAAGGGTGTCGAGGGGAAGAAAAAGAACAATCAAATTTTATTGCCCAAAACACAATTTATCAATTAGAAAGTGCGATGGGATGGGGGTTGGGGTAGGATTTGTTCCATGTTTGGTTTTGTACTTGAGAGTAGCTTTCCCTATTTGTTGGTTTCGTCAATTTGTTGAAGAATGGTAAAAGTGTTACCTGTAAGGAAAGAGAAAAAAAAATCAGTTTTCAATGAGTAATTCAATCAAAAGACACGAGAGAAAAGGTACAGATAAAGACAGTAAAAGTTTATTTATAGAACACAAATTTAAAAATATACGCTTCATGTTTATATATATCAAGTTTCATTCAGTTTTCTTTAAACATTTTACATAAATTTGTGATGATTTTTTTTCCTTGATTTGTTTTCCGTCGATCCGTATTGAGTACCAATGCTACCGACGCACAGTGGCACAAATCTGAATAAAGACGGTCAAAAATATTGTCTACCCTTTTTCGACGTTTTAGGGACTAGGTTGAAGTAGGTAGAAGTTGCTCAAAATTATATCCCGCATTTTTTATAAATACATCCCTGAATGATCTATAAGCTAGTATTACACATACAAATTCTAACTTTTTCCAGTTACGAGATAATAGTTCCATGTTGTAGAACAGTTGATTTTGAACATTTGCTCAAGACACCAAATTTCTACATCTTCACTCTGTAGAGCTATAATTGATTTTCTTTTAAGACTACCTTAGTATTGATTTTTTGAGTTAATAAGAGCTTTTTTTTTTCAAATTTGATCAATTTATCATGTTCTAAGAAAGTGTTGGCAGCATTCAAATACACAACTTTGCTGAAACACACAAGTGCTTTTTATTGACGCCAATGTGGTAAACAGCACATCAAGCGTTTTTGTGACGTCATAGTCTACGGCTCGAAAAGAGGGTGGGCGGGCAGTGGCGGGGTCTAAAACTGGTTGTATTTTGAAGATTACCTTATAAAATACTACTTCTGAAAATTTCAGCGTTGAGTACCGAGGGGTATACAGTAGGATGGGTCATCATGATCATTTTTTCAGAGCAATGTTTTTTTGGTTCCATTTGGGGTCCCAAACAACTATGCAAAAGTTGGGGATGATTGGTTGTCACCCAGCTTTCCGGATTGCATTTGAAATTTGTACATGGAAATTACCTTCCATCTTTATTAATAGGGACCAAACCAGACATCTAAATACATAAAAATGTAGCCCAGGAAGTGGCTAACAACTTTGCCAAAGGATGTATTGTTCTATAATGCCCCTAATAAAAGTTATAGATGTTCAAAGATCAATATTTCGAATTAAATGCCAAAAATCCCTTTTTCTGCCAACACTGCCGGTGTACCAATGAAAGTCAAACTCTAAACTGAAATAATTTCGAAGTTGATTATTTTATCGGTTTGGAATGTTCAGATGAAATATTCAAAAACAATAGATCTATCTCATATGCGTAGTCGCAGGGGGGTAGTCACTCATATCAATAGAAATAAAGTTTCAAACTGAAATAACTTCGGAGTTTCTTATCTTATCGATTTGGTATGTTGATATGAATTATTCAAAAATATTTGCTTAATCTCATAAGCGTAGTTAAAAATTGGGGGGGGGGGGGTACTCTATAAGAAGTTTTAAAACAAAAATTAATGTTAGAGACTTTACTTCTTTAAATTTCAGTTTGAGACATTACTTCTATTGATATGAGTGAGGGGGGCGGAGTATATTATTACCCCCCCCCCCCCCCTCTCAAACTACACATATGAGATAGAGCAATTGTTTTTGAATAATTCATAAGAAACTCCGAAAATATTTCAGTTTGGAATATGACTCCCATTGGTACACCGGCAGTGTTGGCAGAAAAAGGGATTTTTGATGTTTAGTTCAAATCATAAATATTTGAATAGTTATAACATTTTTAAGATACATTATAGCTTAAAACTTCCTCTGGCAAAGTTGTTAGGCACTTCCTGGACTATATTTATACATACTGAGTAAAAGTTGTTCTCGATTGGTGAGGTAAAGTTTGCGTTTTTCCATATAACGATGATCCACTCTATTATACAGCCCATCGGACGGTTTTGTGACGTCATATTGAACGGCCCGAAAAGATGGTAGGCGGCCCTTGGCAGGGATTAAAACCGATTGTATTTCGAAGATTACATTATAAAATAGCACTCCTGAAAAAATCAGCGTTGGGTATCGAATTATAAATCAATGATTTTAACCTACACATGTTTGAACTTGCAAATTATTTAAATTATAAACCTTAATCAGGAGATGTATCTAATGAGTTTTTTCTTAATGGGTTTGTTCTTCAGTGTACCTACTTTGATATCATCTAATAAAGTAATCTTCAAAATACAACCAGTTTTAGACCCAACCACTGCCCGCCAACCCTCTTTTCGAGCCATTGAATATGACGTCACAAAAACGCTTGTATACCACATTGGTGTCAATAAAAAGCATTCGTGTGTTCAGCAAAGTTATGTATTTGAATAATGGCAACAATTTCTTAGAGCATGATAAATTGATTAGATTTGAAAAAATCTCATATTAACTCAAAAAACAAATATTAAGGTAGTCTTAAAAGAAAATCAATTATAGCTCTACAGAGTTAAGATGTAGAAATTTGACGTCTTGAGCAAATGTTCATAAAATCAACTGTTCTGCAACTTTGCCAAGGACATGGAACCATTATCTCGTAACTGGAAAAAGTTATAAGTTGGATGTGTAATGTTAGCTTAAAGATTATTCAGGTATGTATTTCAAAAAATGCGGGATATAATTTTGAGCAACTTCTCTCAAGACACCTAGTCTCTAAAACGTTGCAAAAGGGTAGAAAATATTTTTGACCGTGTTTATTCAGTTTTGTGCCACTGTGCGACGCCACGGAGGCAGCTCCCACACCTGGACCCTACCTATCGACCCATCAGCTCATGGACCGGGGACCATCGGCTTTACTTTCCTGATTTTATGCCTCAGAAAATCCCGACGGCACCGACTGGGATTGAAACCAGGCCCTTTGGAGTGAGAGACAGTCAGACTTACCACTTACCTGCACCTCTTTGTGATGTGTTTTTTGTATCTATTTTTCTACAACTTTGTCTCTGTCGATGTATTAGACAAGAAGTTTTAAGAATATTATATAATTTCCAAAATTCTCATGGAACTTATGAGAATGTAACTTCACTCCGTCAAGTTCACCAAACCCCATCGCGATTTAAAATATCACTTTTGACATTAGACTACGTCTTGCGGGAAGGTACAGGGGGTAAATAAAAAATCTTAAATTGAGACCGTCACGAAAAAGTGTTAGGTTTTAAGTGCTTATATCATTATAATTTATAGATGAAATTAAAATCCAAATACATAAATCGATAGGAAATAAATCTATGAATCTACGAAATAAATATTTTCCTTTTGATTTACGGCTTAGCGACTTTGCATTCAATTTAATTGTTTATGAGAAAGATTGAGTGCTTACCTCTCAGTACGTTCAAACTTACTCATAAATAAATATTTTCCAATTTTCCACAATAAGAGAACTGTTGAAAAATGTACAAAAATCAAACTACAAGGGACAACCCTATGGGGATGTACGCAATGGTGACGTATGACTACGTGGTCTAATATAATAAAGATTATTTGTTAACTGCAGCAGGAGCTTGTGTTTTGTGTAGGAATTAGAGATGGGCGATCCGCTCCCGAGCTGTTTTATAGACCCGATTCTCTAAAGTGAGTTGATGACCCGCGGTTCATTTTTAGGAACCGCACCTCATCAGCTCATTGATATCACAAGTCTAAACCATTCAAACCATGACTCATGGACCTGTGTACGGGTGAACTTTAGTTCATCTACTGACATTTTTTTGACACAACAGCGGGGCCCTGTTTACTAAAAATGAACACATGAAGAATGCTCACGTAACATTTGAAAAGGGCCTATCAACTTTTGTAAATAATTTGCTAGGTCGTTTTCACGAGAACCGAAGTACGCCCACGCAAACCAAGAGCACTATCGGGAAGAGGAGAATTTCATCTGCCCGATGGTGTTGTTAGTTTGCGTGAGCGTATTCGGTTCGCGGGAAAAAGGCTTAACAAGTTTTGTGTACATAAGTTGATAGACCCGTTTCAAATGTTACGTGAGTATTATTCATGTGTACATTTTTAGTAAACAGGGCCCCGCTGTTGTGTCAATTTTAGGTCGAGTGAGTGAACTTAAATCCATCCGTGCACTCGTCTATAGCGAAACTTTTCAAAAAAGGACTCATTACTCCACTTAGGCAATGAATAGTCGCCGTCATCATTCTCTGGGGGAGCGGAAGATCCGCACAAAAGCAAATAACGGAAAAGCGAAATGCAGCTCTCCAGCTTAAATATACGCTCAGAGCTGTTTAGGATGACAACTCTCGGACCCGTCCAGCTCTCGAACCCGTCCAGCTCTTCGGATCTTTTTTTTCTCTCTCGATTCTTAACGATTCAGCTCCGAATCCGGATCTGAGCGGACGATCTGGAGCTGAAGCCGAGAATAGTGAGAGAAATTTTGTTGCAGAATTGACATCAGAAATAAAATCTGTCTGGATCGCATAGCTTGAGAGAAGGCGTAACATTGTGTGCCACGATGTGAATCATATGATCGCGTGTGACATAGGTGTAGCTCTCTCGCATACAGTTTTTGCTTTTACTGATATGTTGTTGGCACATTTTGCGCGCATTTTGGTTTACGCAATGGTTGATCAGTTGTTGCGTTAGTGGCGTTTTCCATTGAATATAGTTCCACCATATATTAAGGTACGGATTTATTGGTTTAGACTACTTTTAATTAATTAATTACGGTCATAATTTATATAATTTCAATGTGTAGGTTAATATGATTATACTTAACATTGGGGTCCCACACTTTACTACCCCTGCTTCTCCGTTTTTGACAACAAACTAGTCAAAAATAGGTAAAAGTTAACTAGCCGTTGGGTACTTTTTTCTCACCATGTACGAATGAGTTTTTTTTACGTTTAAGATGCTTTCTCTGTCTGATGCAATTTTCTGTTACTCCCTTTTTTGATTTCGTTTACCGTTCGTCCTTCTCGCACTTGCTTGTTTTTCTTAATTTTTATTGTTAATATTCGCTTATTTTTGAGGGGTACGAATTACTAATATCATTGAACCGATGGCCGTATGACGGATCTCTTTCTGATTACCTTGTGTTTATAAGTAATAGAATTTCGGACACCTAGGAAATCGTATAGGGGAAGTACACCAGTGTTGGCCATAAGTTCCTATTGTGGCCACACCTCAGAACACCGATTAAATTACAAATTCGTGCATTTGACTGTCAACATGTTTATGAATGATGAATGATTTGTACCAACAAACTGAACGCAAATGAACATCTCAAAATTGTAAACAACGTGAAATATCGTCAAAAGGTGGCTAAAATAGGAACATGACTAATACTGGTGTGGTTACCCTATTCAAAAAACATCGGTTCAAAAGTCCGAAATTGCGCGTGATTTGTTTTCGTCAACCACCCCACCCTCTGCTCCTCTCACAAAGGTTGAATGCTGATGACAATTCTAGATAGAGCTGGAACAGCTTTTGTAAATAATGACTTCTCTCGATGATTTCTCGGAAGTCATCGCTCTCCCTGGCAAATCGACATCACCATCGAGTAGAGGAAGACATTCCTACCCGATTGATATGTTGGTTTGTGTACTCGAGAAGCACACTTCGATCGAAATAAGCTGCTGCAACTTGATTGTGACTGGAATAAGTGGCACAAAAGTAACCACAATTGTTCAGTGACATACGTGTGCTGCTAGGGTAGGTATGCCTTGAGTTCCGAGAAATCAACTAGAGAAGCCATTGTTTACAAAGGCTGTTACGCCCTAATTCCAGCTCTATCTAGAATTATCATGAAAAAACAGATATCAGTGCCAAAATTTCAAAGGGGCGTAATTGCTTTTGGAAACAATGGCTTGAGCTATCGATTTTTCGCAAATTAAAGCCCATTTCTTCAAATTAATAATGCTAGCTGTTAAAGGAAACATTTCTCTACCTGCTGGTGTTATTAATCTTCATGAGTAAGCTTTCGCGAGAAATCGATGGCTAAAGCCATTGTTTACAAATGTAATTTGAAATGTTGACACTGATATTATGATGTGAAATTGCAAAAAGCAGTTTTTGGCACTCAACTCAGTGCTGAGAAGTGCCACTTTTCGACACTGTTTTGATGTTTTTAATAACACAACACAGGCCTACTTATCCTTACTAAAATAACAGTGTTGAAAAGTACTACTTGTCAGCACCCAGTACCAAAAAGTTCTACCTTTCGACACTTTTTTGAATGCAAAAATCTGGACTGCAACTCGTGCAAAATTCTATTTTACAGCACTCGAAGCACTTGGCAAGTCTCGTTGCATAAGCGACGACTCGTGCTGGAAAAATCTTCTATCTAATCTAGCTATTTAGAACAGATCATACGCTCCTGATTGGCTGCATATGTAAGCCACTGTTCAGCAACTAGAATTACCCGCTTCACATCTTTCTACTAACTGCTATCAAATTTGTTTATGGATTTAAAGTCTGTTTATAAGGGTTCATAAGTATTACATACACTGTCGCTCTTCGCATGTCGGTCCCATAGTAATTTTTGTCAAAACTGAGTTTTTCAATGCAAATGTTAGCTAATCACCCATATTTTCATAATACTGGATGAACACCAAAACTTGGTTCTGAAAAATTTTGATAAATCAGTCAAATTGGTTGTCTCATCACATAAGCAGAAGTAGGACGAATTGAAATCATACCATGCAACGCTCGACGTGCTATCTGAGTTACGAATTTTCCGCTTCGTTTCTTTCGCCGATACTCCTCGTATACAATTGCATTTGTTTTCCGACGCGTCAGAGTCAACCTGCGGGGCATGTTGATACTGCCGATCCGAGAGCAATGATCGTATCCTCGTACAACTTCTGACGTCTAAATCAAAGGTGGCGCCACTCGCTATGAAGCACTCCATCGGTCAACTCGAACTCTGCACCGCAGTTCTGTCGACCAGACTTTTCCAAAAAGTGTTGAACTTTCTATCTATCTATCTATCTATCTATCTATCTATCTATCTATCTATCTATCTATCTATCTATCTATCTATCTATCTATCTATCTATCTATCTATCTATCTATCTATCTATCTATCTATCTATCTATCTATCTATCTATCTATCTATCTATCTATCTATCTATCTATCTATCTATCTATCTATCTATCTATCTATCTATCTATCTATCTATCTATCTATCTATCTATCTATCTATCTATCTATCTATCTATCTATCTATCTATCTATCTATCTATCTATCTATCTATCTATCTATCTATCTATCTATCTATCTATCTATCTATCTATCTATCTATCTATCTATCTATCTATCTATCTATCTATCTATCTATCTATCTAATGGCTTGGCACCTACCAAACTTCGAAACCAGTAACGATGGTGGAACGGACCGCCATGGTTGTCACAGCCTTCAAACCACTGGCCACATGCGAATTCATCAACCGTAGAAGAAGCACGATGAAAACCAGTTCGTCGATCAGTTGTTCTCCCGCTATTCTTCGTACATCAAGCTGCGCTGAGTAGTTACCTACTACATCAAGTACATTCAATCAATTCGTGCTGTAGTACGGAAGCCCGCCGAAAAATCATAACTACTTCTAACAACAGCTGATCTGATAGCCTTGGCCCGATTGGCTCAATAACAGCTCTATAGGAAGAATTAGCAGATCTCAGCAGCTAAGCAATTGTGAAGAATCCTCCGGTGAAATGGTTGCATCCATATCTCAGCGACGACGGACTTATTCATGTCGGTGGTCGACTAGCCAACATTGATGTTGCAGAAGAAAGCAAACATCCTATCATTCTGTCGGCGAAGCATCAGTTGGCCCGTTTGCTTTCTGAACACTACCATAAGACTCTCCTCCACGCTGGATTATTAGAGCGAGAGATCTTGTTCGCTACAGCTTTCACCGATGCATCAATTGTCTCGGCACCAAGCCGATTCTCATCAAGCAAAGCACTATTGATCTACCAAGGTCTCGTGTTGTACCATCTCATCCATTCTCCATTAGTTGCGTAGATTATTGTGGCCCAATATTTCTCAAGTCCCCAGTGCGTAGCCGTGCACCGATCAAAGCATATATTGCGATCATCGTGTGTTTCACCACAAGAGCCGTTCCTATCGAACTAGTATCACGCCACGCTCCACGCCAGCATTTTTTTTCGTTCTCCGTCACTTCGTCGTTCGTCGTGGCCGCATCCAGGAGCTCCATTCTGACAATCTATTGACCTTCAAGAGAGCAGCGAATTCACTCCGCCGCATCTATGACATGCTGAAGCTCAACGACACTGATCTAGATACCATCTTTAACTGGTGTGTAGGTCAAGAAATCCAGTGGAAGTTTATTCCACCACGCGCTCCACATTTCAAAGGAGCCATCTCCTGCAAGAGATCGGTCAGACGTCACTAAGCCCTGAAGACTTGACAACCTTGCTTGCACAAATCGAAATGTGCTTAAATTCTTGTCCTTTGACTCCGATTCCGATCGGTTCTGTCGACTTCGAGGTTCTAACATCAGCCCATTTTCTTGTTGGCTCGAATTTCCAAGCTGTTCCGGAAGTGAATATCGTTGAAATGCCGAACAATCGTCTAGACCACTGGCAACGCACTCAACAGCTGTTTCAGCGTATCTGGAACCGATGGTTTCCGTAATATCTCGTCCAATGGCAACCACGAGCCAAGAAGGGTAGCGGTTAAAATACAAGTTGGACAGGTCGTCATTGAGAAGGACGAGAGTCTCCCACCATCGCCATGACCTTTGAGTCGTATAACAAAACTCCATCCTGGAAAAACGTTGCCCATTGATTGTTACAGATTTTATAAAAAGATTATTTTTTTCATAAAAAGTAAAGATTTAAATAATGTGGCAACTCTGATGCGAACTGATATAGCTGGGGGGTGGTGGGGTGGAAGAAGGAAATCTTTGGTCCTCGTTTCCCCCTTCGCAGTTTCTCCTTGCAATGAAGAAGGAAAATGGTATGAATCAAGCTTCTCAAATGCGATTTTCTCGGCTTGCTAATTTTCGCTATGGGACGGACATGCGAAGAGCGGCGGCAGTACAGAGTTATTGGCTAATTATAACAAGGCCAAGGCCAAAGCCAAGGCCAAGAAGCTCAATCAGTCAGTAAACAGACAGAAATAATAAAAACAATTGGCTCCAGAGAGGATCGAACTCACGACCTTCGCGTTATTAGCACGACGCTCTAACCAACTGAGCTATGGGGCCTGTTGACAAAGCGATCCGCACCTCTAAATATAAAATCTAAACCTCGCGAAAAATTACCTGATGGCAGACACATTTTATTACGTACCTACGGCATACGAAATAATAGGATAGAAGGTCATCGTTGACCTTTGTTGCAAAAACTCACAAACGTACTGAGTAAATTTAAATAGCACAGCTCGCTACAACACGTAGGTAGGTAAGAATCCAACAAAAGCACATCGAGCGACCAGAGAGATAAAGAGAGAGAGAGAGTGAACGAAGCGATAAGGCAAATCCCCGCAAATCGCTCGCCTTCTTCATCGAATTTAGATTCTTGCTGTGCTATTTAAAGCTGAATAAAGATATTCTCCCGAGTCTCGCTTCCCGGAGCTACCATGCATAGCACCGGCCGGACACATTTTGGAGCTTGTTTCGTAATTTTGGCACGTCTCCGGTGTGAAGAGCCGTCACAAGACAGAGGGCGAACGTGTGCCCTCCCGAAAGCCACACAGTCGAGGAGTCCTACCATTCCCGACGAAGAAAGACCGGGAACGAGAAGGGAAACGGAAATGAGCAACACGGCTTCCTCCCCTGCCAGGAATCATCCAGCCCTTTGTCCTCGCTTCTGAGCCTTGGGACTTGGCTCTTGAAGTCTTGCAAGATTCTATCTCGTTTGTAAGCGCAAGCAACAGTTGGGTTCACCGGTAGCGTTGGTAAAAAAAAGAATAGCGATGCTCCACCAGTTTAACCTTCAAGGGTGGTGCATAAAATGCTAAATATGATTCGACTGGTGTCGAAACAGACGCTTCCGAAAAAAAAAAATGTAAATCGGATGCTGGTGTCTGGAGCCCAAGTTGCTGATATGATAATTTAATCCGTCACTTGGTTTGGTGTGCTCGGGGATGATCAGGAACTTTCGGACATAGTTTGCGTTTATTTTCACTCAGAATGCTCTGATCATCCCTAATTAGCAGAACCCTCGCTATCTTCGCCAGCTGCTGCATCTTATATTGTTATTACTCTCAATCTCAAGTTCTTTCTTTTCTCTGTTCATAGTCCTTTAAGCACTGGAAATGCAGCGAAAAATTCTGATCAAACATTTGTGCTCACGAAAAACTCCACTCGAAAACCAGAATGCGTAAGTCCGTCTTCGTCTGGCAAAGTTAGTACATTTCGCCCGCCGAAGTTGAATGATATGGAAAAGATGTCTTTATTACCCCTTGAAACCGACCAGAAAGCAAAGATATTCACCGGATTTCTCCTTGTCAAACGTTTCCAACGTGGATATGGATCTGCGTGGATTTTACTTCCGTTGCTCGTCACATTTTCGGCGGTCTAATTTGTGTACAGCGTGAAGTCACTCGTGTTCTTGAGCCTTTCCTGACTGTCGGCGGTGTGTATCCGACTGCTGAGCGACACAGAAATGATGAAAGCAAAAAAAAAACATGTTGACGTGTGCCACCGCCGAGGAAGGGAGGTACAGAAACATACGGTGACAGCGAAAATCAATAAGTGTCACCCTCCGTAATCTAAGGGATTCGAAGGTTTTGATGGCTGCATAACTTGGAGAAGTTGGCGGCGGCAATATTGCCGCCGACGCCGTCACCGCCAGAGCAGCCAATTTGTAAAATCTTTATTGGATTTGTTTAGGCAAAGTGGATACATGACAGCTTGATAAGGGAAAATGTTACCTTGCGTGCGGAAGAGCTGACGGTGACAGTAAACTATAAGCCCGGTGCCGATGTATACCTGAAGGTATTAGGATCATTTAATGCACGAAAGAGGAGTAGTTTCAGTTGGTTGTGTAATCAAATCAATTCCAAAGTCTAGTTGAACTATATAGATTTTTGCTATTGCTTCAATACGCGTAAATCAATAATGAATTGTTTTAATTTTTTTAAAGGTTATCAGCTCCGTGAAGTCCTTGTGGACATTTAAGCCATGCAAAAAACAATAAACAATAAACAATAAACAATAAACAATAAACAATAAACAATAAACAATAAACAATAAACAATAAACAATAAACAATAAACAATAAGCAATAAGCAATTAACAATAAACAATAAACAATAAACAATAAACAATAAACATTAAACAATAAACAATAAACAATAAACAATAAACAATAAACAATAAATAATAAACAATAAACAATAAACAATAAACAATAAACAATAAACAATAAACAATAAACAATAAACAATAAACAATAAACAATAAACAATAAACAATAAACAATAAACAATAAGCAATAAACAATAAACAATAAACAATAAACAATAAACAATAAACAATAAACAATAAACAATAAACAATAAACAATAAACAATAAACAATAAACAATAAACAATAAACAATAAACAATAAACAATAAACAATAAACAATAAACAATAAACAATAAACAATAAACAATAAACAATAAACAATAAACAATAAACAATAAACAATAAGCAATAAACAATAAACAATAAACAATAAACAATAAAAAATAAACAATAAACAATAAACAATAAACAATAAACAATAAACAATAAACAATAAACAATAAACAATAAACAATAAACAATAAACAATAAACAATAAACAATAAACAATAAACAATAAACAATAAACAATAAACAATAAACAATAAACAATAAACAATAAACAATAAACAATAAACAATAAACAATAAACAATAAACAATAAACAATAAACAATAAACAATAAACAATAAACAATAAACAATAAACAATAAACAATAAACAATAAACAATAAACAATAAACAATAAACAATAAACAATAAACAATAAACAATAAACAATAAACAATAAACAATAAACAATAAACAATAAACAATAAACAATAAACAATAAACAATAAACAATAAACAATAAACAATAAACAATAAACAATAAACAATAAACAATAAACAATAAACAATAAACAATAAACAATAAACAATAAACAATAAACAATAAACAATAAACAATAAACAATAAACAATAAACAATAAACAATAAACAATAAACAATAAACAATAAACAATAAACAATAAACAATAAACAATAAACAATAAACAATAAACAATAAACAATAAACAATAAACAATAAACAATAAACAATAAACAATAAACAATAAACAATAAACAATAAACAATAAACAATAAACAATAAACAATAAACAATAAACAATAAACAATAAACAATAAACAATAAACAATAAACAATAAACAATAAACAATAAACAATAAACAATAAACAATAAACAATAAGCAATAAGCAATTAACAATAAACAATAAACAATAAACAATAAACGATAAACAATAAACAATAAACGATAAACAATAAACAATAAAAAAACAAAACACATTGAGAAAGATAACAGTTCCACAAATTTAAGATTATCATGTTAATTAATCTCAATCTTTACCAAATCATTAACAATCCTTCGCAATTTCAAGTCCTTGATAGTATAGTGGTCAGTCTCCCGCCTGTCACGCGGGAGACCGGGGTTCAATTCCCCGTCGGGGAGAAAACAGTATTTTGCTCTTCTTTTGCTTGGTTATTCCGTCGGTAACCAGCTCCGAAAACACTAGTTTACAGCATATTTGAACTTTATACGCTGATTGTTATTTTCCATATAAAGCTGAATCCAAAACTGCAGTCAAAAAAAATATCAGTAGGATATAGTTTTCGAGATATATAAAGACATAAAAAAGTAAAATTTCATTTAAAAAAAATGTGTTTGCTAAAAAAAAATATCTCCTATTAAAAAAAGTTTAATTAATTATTTTAACGCCAAATCAAAGGTGGTAAAACTTGCTTTCGATCGTTTGAACACCATTTTTCAGTGAGATTAGTGGTACAACCACTACAAACTACAAACACTACTACACTACTGAAAAACTTATCAGAAATATGTTTTCTTGAAAAATGCAAGAAATAAAAAAAACAGTAATAAACAAACTATTAAATAAAAACAATACCACTAATCTCACTGATAGTTGATGTGATTGGCGTTAAAATAATTGATATAGTCTTATTACAACCGGAGATATATGTATTTTTGTTAACACACTTTTTTAAAGTGAAAATTATTTTTTTAGCTGTATCTCGAAAACATTTTTGGATTCAAGACATGATTTTACAAAAGAATCATGACTTCAAGTTCATTTTTTTTTACTTTTATTTGTAAACTAGTGTTATTGTGTTGACGTAGGACTACGTCTTTAGAGAGAAGGGTGCCAATCCAGGGATATGCAACGAAAATCGGTCAGACTTTAAATTCTATTAACTTGGTCAATAATTAATTGGATTTTGATGATTTGTATGTCCATCGATTCAGCAGTTTTATAAAACTTATGTGGTTTGAATCACATTTTAATGGTTAAATATTAAAATAGCTAAAAAATAAGTTTCATACATTTTCTTTGACCGCAAGGTGCTCACCCCTAGCACAGCCATTAGAAAGTTTGTTCCTAACAACACAAGCCGAAGCCGCATAACCATTTAGCGTTGCTCGTTGGATGAGTCGACTTCGAACTTGTTCGCTGCAGCGTGGACATCGTAGTATTTTGTCTATTCATTCACCTACATCAGAAAAATACAGAAAAAAGGAGGGGCATAGAATGATAATCCAAATTCTTAAGTAAGCGAAACGTTGAAAGTTTGACTGCAGGAGCTGATCTCGGACCACTACCCGGTGGTGGCCGAAGTTGGATCCTCGGTAAACCGATTCGAAGCTTTCCGGCGCAACACCATCGAGTCAACTGGGCGCAATATCAACACTGTGTCGACACAACCATCGACTACGATGTCCAACCGGGGACGTCCGAAGATGTTGACCGGTGTCTACAAACCATCGAGGAGGCGATTTCCCGGGCCAGGCAACAACACGTGCCAGTATCCAGATAGGTGAGTAACACTCTGAACCTTGACAGCCCTACCAAAGATCTCATTGGACTCGGCAACACCATTCGTAGGCAGTACCAGCGTACTGGCCTGCCTAACTTGAAGACCAATTGTAATCGATTAACAAAGATCATTCAGGCCAGGATGGTGGATCTCAGAAATAACGATTTTGCTAGTAAGATCCGCTCTCTCCCAGATTGTGCTAAGCCCTTCTGGAAAGTTTCGAAAATTCTTAAAAACAAGCCTAGGCCCATTCCACCACTGACCCCACTGGATCGTCCCGGCGACCCAGTGGTTCATCTGATAATTCCTGAAAAGAAGGCTGCCGCGATAGGTCAACACTTCGTCAGCTCCCACAATCTCGGACAAAACATCGTCAGCCCTCATGAATCTGAGGTTGCTGAAAATGCAACCAATGTTCTTCAGATTCCTAACATTTTTCCAGAGGAATCCGAGATTACGGCTGACGAACTGTTGGCCTATATCAAATCATCTAAAAACATGAAGGCCCCAGGTTTCGACAACATCCTGAATCTGGAACTCAAACACTTGAGTTCCAGATTCTACAACCATCTGGCACTGATTTTTAATCAGTGCCTCAGACTTGGCTACTTCCCCTCGTGTTGGAAGTCAGCTAAAGTCATACCCATCCGGAAACCTGGGAAGGATCCGTCCTCTCCTTCAAGTTATCGACCAATCAGCCTTCTCTCAGGGTTATCAAAACTGTTCGAAAGAGCAGTGTACACATCTGCCATGGCGTTGTTGGACGTTGAAAAAGCGTTCGACAATGTCTGGCATGATGGCCTGGTGTTCAAATTGCAGCAGTACGGTCTTCCAATCTTCCTAGTGAAGATCATAAACAACTATCTATCAGACAGGACGTTCCGAGTCTCTCTGAATGGCATCACATCGGATGCTTTCAACATCGGTGCTGGGGTTCCACAAGGAAGCATCCTTGGCCCCATCCTATTCAACCTGTTCACCTCCGATATGCCGGTTCTCCCTAATGGTGGATCGTTGTCTCTGTTCGCAGATGACACATCCATCGTCTACAAGGGTAGGGTCATCGGAGCTCTGACTGCCAAACTTCAGAGAGGCCTGGACGCCCTGTCTGAATATTTCAACAGCTGGAAGATCCGTATCAACGCGGCAAAGACCCAGGTCATTATCTTTCTACACTCTAAATCTCCTAGACTTGTTCCGTCGGAGAATAACAAGATCTGCCTGAACGGCACAATGGTGGAATGGTCAAAAGAGGTCGCGTACCTCGGGCTAACACTAGACAGCAAGCTTCTTTTCAGGGAGCACGTTGACAAAACGAAAACCAAGTGCAACATCTTGATAAGATCGTTGTATCCACTTATCAACAGGAAGTCAATCCTGTCCCTGAAAAATAAGTTTGCTGTCTACAAACAAATCGAGTACGATATGCCAATCTGGGAGATTTGCGCTAAATGCCATCACTTTAAACTCCAAAGGATCCAGAACAAGATCCTTAGGATGGTCCTAAAGAATCCCCCGTGGACTAGAAATTCTGAGATCCACCTCCTGGCTGGATTTCAAACATTAGAAGAACGGAGAGTTTTTATCCTGGAAAGGTTCAGAGCCACCTGTCTGAGATCAAGTCACCAGGTCATACGTGATCTAGCACGATAGGTTAAGTTATACTCGTAGTTAGGTAGGTTATCACTTTTTTCAATTCAAATAAAACACATCCCCAAAGGGGTATTCTGTAAACTAGTTGAAAAAAACGCAAATATTAAATTAGAATATCAAATTAAACAAAGATGATAGGCTAATCAATTAATATGATAAATCAATGTACTACCATAATCAACAGAAATAAACATAATTTTACTACTACTACTACTTAGTTTGACTGCATTATCTGCTTGATCGTCAAGCAGTTCAGTTCGGTGTTAGCTCGCTCTCTCGAGTTGTTTGAAAAGTTCGTGGCGATAGTGTTCGCGCTCTCTTTCGCGGTTTGTCGTGCGTGTGTGTGTGCCCCGAAATGGGGAAGCATCGGTCGCGAAGCCCGGCGAAGGTCCAGAACCCCGGGGAAAGAAGCCCCGGTTTGCCTACCTCGAACAGGTTTGCTGTTCTCCCCATGGATGGGAATATCCAGCCAGCTGTGTTGGAAAAACGCAGTAAGAAGAGGAAGAAGAATCGAGGCCAGTCCGATGTCACTGCGACTAACAACAGCGATGTAGATGTCGTCGCCCACCTGAGGACTTCCAAGGTGGAATTCTTTATCCACGACATTCTCGATGAGAAACCGTTCAAAGTCGTCATCTGGGGCCTATCAAACTTCGACCTGAAGTTTATCGAATCAGAAATCAGGGACCGGTACAAGCTGGTCCCAAGTGCCGTGTATCGAATGACAAAAAGAGACGAGAATGTGAAGGCGTATCCGGATAGCCTTTTCCTGGTACACTTCCAGAAGGGAGCGGTGACGCTCAACGCACTGAAAGCCATCCAGTCCATCAATTCCATCATCGTCCGCTGGGAGCCATACCATGGCGGCCATCGCGATATGACTCAGTGCCAGCGGTGTCTGAACTTCGGACACGATACCCGCAACTGCAACATTAAGCCACGCTGCGGAAATTGCGCTCAAGACCATGCCACCTCCGAATGTGCTGCGGATGAAGCTGTGGCGTCCAAATGCGCCAAATGTGGTGGTGCTCACCAAGGATCTGACAAGCAGTGCCCTAAACGCGAGGATTTCAAGCGCATCCGAAAACAGGCGTTCACCAACAATCAATCAGGACGAAGGAAGGATAAGGCTCCGGCTTTCAGGGCGGAGGACTTTCCGCCTCTTCATGGACAAGCGAATCCAAGAAACGTCTGGATCTTCTGTTGGACAAAGCTCTCCATCCCCCTGGATTCTGGAGGCAACCAACAGCTCAACCAAATAATCCCGATCTGTTCTCAGGCGATGAATTGATGGAGATTTTCATCAACATGACCGGTGCTCTACGTAAGTGCCGCAATAAGCCCGAACAGATCCAAGTGCTCGGTAAGTTCATCATCCAGTATGGTGTCTAAACCGCTAACCATCGCTACCTAGAGCGCTTGCTCTGTAAGAGCTAAACAGATTGAGCTTGTCGACTTCATCCGCAAGCATAGCATCGATGTGGGTCTTCTAACCGATACCCACCTAAAGTCCGGTGACAGCTTCTGGTTGCCTGACCACAACATTATCCGGCTTGATCGCACCAGTTCCAGAGGGTTGGGGGGGGGGGGGGGTGTAGGGGTCATCGTCAGAAAGGTAATAAAGTTTTGCACTCTGCCCCACATCCGCACTTCTATCATCGAGGTCGTTAGTGTGGAGGTGGAATCACCAACTGAAAACGTCCGGTTCATCGCTGTTTACTGCCCACGCCAGTGTACCATAAGCAATGGACTAGGAATCCAATTCAAGAAAGACCTGACCGCCATCACCCGTACTAGCTCCCGATTCATCGTCGGGGGCAAACTGAATGCCCGCCATGAAGCGTGGAGGAACTACCAGAGGAACCGGAACGAATATCTATTGTTCGACCACGCACAACATGGACTGTACACTGTGCAATTTCCGGAGTGATGCGTTGTACAAAACGAAACTATCTCAGCGAGTGAATAGCTTTTACTCAGTTGTAAGTCACTTTTATTCATATTTTTTTTCTCAAAGCGTAGGTTATTCAACGCATGAGTAATCTACGATTTAAAAAAATCTCCATACGAATCAGCAAAAGAGACTCATTCTCAGAGTAATTTTCGTTTTCAATGTATTTAGCTTGTCATCTTGGCTAGAAATTGGATATTGGATAGTCAAGCTCAGCGTGCAATTTGCATCAAATTCCAGAAAGTAAGTTTCTGTATTCAGTGCAGTTATTCGGATGGACAATACCTATCGCATGATTGGCGTCTTAGTTCAGAATTCGCTCACCTTGCAGCGCTAGTAGCATTTGATTCAAAAGGCTTGCTTAAGCAGTCTACATTCAATGAAAACTAATCTTATTCAGAGAGTGAGTCACTTTTACGTAGGTTACTCATGCGCTGAGTGACCAACGATTTTAGAAATGTATCCTTACGGATGAGCAAAAGTTACTCAATCTCTGAGCAATTTTCTTTTTCTGTGTTTCGACTAGATAGGAGATTGCTATCTCTAGTAATGTTATTCAGATGAATAAGACCTATTGTATACTGGACACAGGGTGACCTGTGAAAAAGATGGAAATTCTAAATCACCGGGAGAAGTCCGCGAATTTCGATGATGAAATGGGAAAAAATATATGTACTTCGTCCTTTCTTTGGAAAATAATCATCTTCTCAACTACTAGATTTTCCAGATACAATCACCTTGAAGAACTTATTCGATAATTTTGATGAAAATTCCAAAGGAATTTAGAGGAAATTTTAGAATGAAGAGGTAATAAGGTATGTAAGATACAAATTCCAATGGAGTGTTAGGAAGTAATTTTATAGAGTTTTGACAACGTCAAGTCAATTGTATAAGTTTAAAGTAGAATTATTAGGAGTGAAATTACATGCGATTGTAAGGAGGATAACAGGTTAATTTCTACATGAGTTCCGAGGAGAATGTAACGACAGTTCTTAAGAGAACTTCAAATAAATTCCGAGAGTATTGAATTCTGAGGGAATTAGAAAGATGATTTCAAGTGAACTCTAATGTAAGTTCCAAATAACATCCGTGAAAAATATCATGGGGTTCGAATTTTCAGCTCAATTTCTAAACCATTTAGTTTTTCATTTATTTTTTGTTGAATGGAACAGTAAAAAAATCTCATAGTTCTACGTCAACAATGCGGTCGTACTTTGGACACAACCTTCAACTTTTTTTTATTAGAAAACCAAAATAACCATGCAAATGTTATAAATAAATATCTAACTAATAAATAAATGAATAAATAAATAAATGAATAAATAAATAAATAAATACATAAATAAATAAACAAACTAATAAATAAATAAATAAATATATAAATATATCAAAAGATAAATAATTAATATATAAGCAAGTAAATAAATAAATCAATGAATAAATAAATTAATTATTAATTAACTAATTAATTAAACGGATCGCAGAATCAAAACAAAACAGAAACATGCATTTCTGATGATGCTATGGTTACAAGAAGCGCAAATTAAAAATAAACCCCGTTAATTTGCATGAAGTGTCGTTCAGATTGGGCTACAAAATGGTGAGTTGATAACCTGGAAGGAGCGGAACACCTAGCCCTGGTCCTTACAAGTTCCTTCTTCACGCCTCCTCGAGTCAAATGATAACAAAAGACTACCAGCTGAAACATGCACATAGCTGGGTGGCGTAGCCTGGGCAATGTTGTCAGTCCGGCAATAGCAAAGTGAAGAGGTGAGACGCGAACACTGGCGCGGTAACCATAGTACGGTGATAGAGGAAACGCTTCACCAAACCTGAGCGTCTGTTCACCATGGAGGTGCGGCTCAAAACGGCGTCTGTTCTCCATGTTAGGAGCGGCTGATCACCGTCCTAGTGCCAGCGTGGGACTCTAAACAGAGCTGTGCACGATGGTCCCCCGGCGAGATAGCGGGTTGGGGCAGGCCCAAAAAGCCACCCTGAAAAAAAAACAAAGTTGCAAATACTGAAGAAAGAAATACGGATCGGAACAATCGGCACAGACCTACGCGACGAAATAAGGACTACGATTGGAAACTCGGAACATGGAACTGCAAATCGCTCGGCTTCCCGGGTTGCGATAGGCTAATCTATGACGAACTTCAACCACGTAACTTCGAAGTCGTAGCACTGCAGGAGCTTTGCTGGACGGGACAAAAGGTAGGGAAAAGCGGGCATCGAGCGGCTACTTTCTACCAGAGCTGTGGCACCACCAACGAGCTGGGAACCGGCTTTGTAGTGCTGGGTAAGATGCGCCAACGCGTGATTGGTTGGCAGCCGATCAACGCGAAGATGTGCAAGTTGAGGATTAAGGGCCGTTTCTTCAACTACAGTATCATCAACGTGCACTGCCCACACGAAGGAAGACCCGACGACGAGAAAGAAGCTTTCTATGCGCAGCTGGAGCAGGTGTACGACGGCTGTTTGCAACGGGACGTCAAAATCGGCATCGATGACATGAACGCTCAGGTAGGACGGGAGGCAATGTATATACCGGCAATTGGGCCAAACAGCCTGCATGCCGTATCGAACGACAACGGCCAACGATACGTGAACTTTGCAGCCTCCCGGGGTATGGTAGTTCGAAGTACCTTTTTCCCCCGCAAGGATATCCACAAAGCCACCTAGAGATCACCTGACCAACGCACAGAAAACCAAATCGATCACGTTCTAATCGACGGGAAATTCAAATCCGACATTATCAACGTCCGCACGTACCGCAGTGCGAACATAGATACGGACCACTACCTAAATAGTTTCAGTATGCATGCGCTCAAAACTCTCGACGGTGCATAACACCCGTCGAAGTCGAACGCCGCGACCCAACATTGAGCAACTACGGGACGCCGGAGTTGCCCAGGACTACGCGCAGATGCTGGAAGTTGCACTACCCACGGAAAAGCAGCTTGGCGCAGCTTCTCTTGAAGATGGCTGGAGGGACATCCGTTCAGCCATAGGTAGTACTGCTGCAGCGGCACTAGGTACTGCAATCCCGGACCGAAGAAATGACTGGTTTGACGGCGAATGCAAACTGTTAGTAGAGGAGAAGAATGCAGCACGGGCGAGAAAGCTGTAACACCGTACGAGATTGAATGTGGAGCGATACAGACAAGCGCGGAACAGACAAAACTCGGTTTTCCGAAGGAAGAAGCGTCAGCAGGAAGACCGAGATCGCGAGATGATGGAAAATCTGTACCGCGTAAACGACACACGGAAGTTCTATGAGAAGCTAAATAGTTCGCGCAAAGGCTACGTGCCGCAAGCCGATATGTGCAAGGACTTGGACGGTAACCTTCTCACGAACGAGTGTGAGGTGATTGAGAGGTGGAAGCAATACTATGACGAGCACCTCAACGGTGAAGCAGCAGAAAACGAAGGTAGCACGGCAACAGACCTTGGAGCACGCGCAGAAGACGACAGGCTACCGGTCCCTGATCTTCAAGAAGTTGAGGAGGAGATCGATCGGCTCAAGAACAACAAAGCAACTGGTGTAGGTCAACTACCAAGTGAGCTATTAAAATACGATGGTGAAGAACTGGCTAGAGCGCTGCATTGGGTAATTGCCAAGATTTGGGAGGAGGAGATCTTACCGGAGGAGTGGATGGAAGGTGTCGTATGCCCAATCTACAAAAAGGGCGACCAGTTGGATTGCTGCAACTACCGCGCGATCACACTGCTGAGCGCCGCCTACAAGGTACTCTCCCAAATTCTATGCCGCCGTCTGTCACCATATGCAAGAGAGTTCGTGGGGCAATACCAGACGGGATTCAAGGGTGCTCCTGCTACCACGGACCAAATTTTCGCGATTCGGCAGGTTCTGCAGAAATGCCGCGAATACAACGTGCCCACACATCATTTGTTCATCGATTTCAAATCCGCATACGACACAATCGATCGAGATCAGCTATGGCAGATTATGCACGAGTACGGACTTCCGGATAAACTGACGCGATTGGTCAAGGCGACGATGGATCGAGTGATGTGCGTTGTTCGAGTATCGGGGACACTCTCGAGTCCCTTTGAATCTCGAAGGGGGTTACGGCAGGGTGATGGACTTTCGTGTCTGCTGTTCAACATCGCGTTAGAAGGTGTGATCAGAAGAGCTGGGATAGACACGAGTGGCACGATATTCAGAAAGTCCATCCAGCTCCTTGGCTTCGCCGATGACATTGACATTATGGCACGGAACTTTGAGATGATGGCGGAAACTCACATCAGACTGAAGGCTGAAGCTAGACGGATTGGACTTGCCATCAACGCATCAAAGACAAAATACATGAAAGGAAGAGGTTCTAGGGTAGACAGTTTTTCCTCCCACCCCGAGTTCAGATTGACGGTGACGAAATCGAGTTGGTCGATTAGTTCGTGTATTTGGGCTCACTGGTGACCGCCGAAAATGATACCAGCAGAGAAATCCAAAGACGCATTATGGTAGGGAATCGTGCCTACTTTGGACTCAAGAGGACGCTCCGGTCGAATAAAATTCGCCGCCGCACGAAGTTGACTGTCTACAAGACGCTGATTAGACCGGTGGTCCTCTACGGCCACGAGACCTGGACTATGCTCGTGGAAGACCAACGCGTCCTTGGTGTTTTCGAACGGAAGGTGCTGCGTACCATCTACGGTGGAGTGCAGATGGATGACGGAACGTGGAGGAGGCGAATGAACCACGAATTGCACCAGCTGCTGGGAGAACCATCCATCGTCCACATTGCAAAAATTGGGCGACTACGGTGGGCTGGGCACGTCGTAAGATTGCCGCACGACGACCCAGTGAAAATGGTTCTAGAAAGCGACCCAACAGGAACAAGAAGAAGAGGCGCGCAGCGGGCAAGGTGGATCGACCAAGTAGAAGGTGATCTGCGGACCCTTCGCAGACTACGAGGCTGACGAACTGTGGCCATGGATCGAGTAGAGTGGAGACGACTTCTTCGGACAGCAGAGGACAGCAAGGCCTTAGCCTGATTGGTAAGGTAAGTAAGGCACAACAAACTTCGTGTGACCGTCGCTAACCTGAAACAGGCCAATGAAATTGCTGTTTCCCAGTTTTTCACACTGGAATATAGGGTGTACATTCCAGCCTCTGATGTGGAGATCGAAGGCGTGCTCACTGAGGCGAGCCTGAACCCCGAGATACTGGAGAAGCAAGCGGTTGGCCGATTCAAGAACCCCTTGCTTCCTCCGGTAAAGATACTGGCCGTTCATAGAATGAAGTCAGTATCGCTCAGAGAGGGTAAAAAGAGTTTTACCCCCACAGACTCGTTTCGGGTGACCTTTTCTGGATCTGCCCTTCCTCAATACATCGAGCTGGGAAAACTTCGTCTTCCTGTGCGGTTGTTTGTACCTCGGGTCATGAACTGCCAGAATTGCTAGCGGTTTGGACATACGGCCTCCCACTGCGGCAACAAGGCACGCTGCTCCACATGCGGGGAGAAGCATGAGGATGGCGCTTGTGCAGCTACTGCACCAAAATGCGTGTACTGCAACGGAACTCCTCCTCATGCTCTCTCGTCGAGGCCGGCGTACAAACAGCTCGGGGACAAAATGAAACGCTCCCTTAAGGAACGTTCCAGGCGGTCTTTTGCAGAAATGCTTAAGACAGCCACGCCATCGACCAATGACAAAAATCCCTTTTTTTCTTTTGTCAGATGACGATACTGACCCTGACTTGGCTGAGGAGAGAACTTCTTTCAGTTTTCCGGAAGGTTCTGCACGGAAACGAAAGCGCATCCGTTCGCGGATTGTTGCAAATAAAGAACCCCAAATCAGCTTGCCCAAATCAAGGAGTGGTGGAAAAAAGGAGACTTCTACACCTCCTGGATTCCGCAGAACTGACTATACCCAGGATTTTCCACCTCTTCCGGGGACATCCAAAACCCCTGATGCCCCAATTTTAAGAACAGAAACCTCTTCTTCATCTGGGTTGTTCTCATTTGATGACATTGTGGACGGTATTCTCAAATACCTCAACATTTCTGATCCTCTGAAAAGCATTGTCCTCACATTGCTTCTCACTGTGAAATCCTTCTTGAAGCAATTGACTTCAAAATGGCCCCTTCTTGCAGCTATCATCTCCTTCGATGGATAATTTTCCAAACGAGGTCGGGGATTTGATCACTGTTCTACAGTGGAATTGTCGAAGTCTTATTCCGAAATTAGATTCGTTCAAGTATTTAGTCCATAACAATAATTGCGATGCATTTGCCCTCTGTGAAACATGGCTCTCTTCAGAAATTGATCTCCCTTTTTATGATTTTAACATTATTCGATTGGATCGTGAGGATCAAAAAGTGCCATTCCTTCTATAGAGTGAATCTTCCCGAATTCCCCGGTATTGAAGTTGTCGCATGTCAGGCTACCATTAAAGGTAAGAGCCTTTGTATTGCTTCTGTATATATTGCTCCTAGAGTCTCTGTTAATCGTAAACAACTTTTCGACATATGTGCGGTACTTCCCGCTCCATGGTTCATCATGGGAGATTTTAACTCCCACGGTACAGGCTGGGGGGAGCTGTACGATGATAACCGTTCTACTTTGATTTATGATCTCTGCGACAACTTCAACATGACAATACTTAACAATGGAGAAGTAACACGTTTGGCTGGTCCATCCTCGAATGGTAGCAGATTAGACCTCACCTTTTGCTCCAATTCACTATCGTTGGATTGCACTTGGCATGTAATCCAGGATCCGCACGGTAGTGATCATCTGCCGATCAAAATTTCGATTGCCAGTGGGTTCAACTCGTCAGAATCCGTTAACGTCGCGTATGATCTAACCCGTAACATCGATTGGACTAAGTTCCAATCCGCGATAGACGATACAGTATCGTCAGTGGAAGAGCTTCCGCCGTTGGAGGAATATAATTTCCTCTCTAATCTCATCGTCGACAGCGCACTTCAAGCTCAAACACGACCGGTGCCGCGATCGTCAATCCGTAAGAAAACACCATCGCTCTGGTGGGATCAACAATGCACGGAGGTTTACCGTAAAAAGTCCGACGCGTTTAAACTTTTTCGGAAACGCGGAACATACGAGCATTTCGACGCATACACATCTCTTGAACGCGAACTCAAGAGCCTCATCAAGGCCAAAAAAACGGGGTTACTGGTGGCAGTTTGTAGACGGATTGTCGCGCGAAACGTCTATGAATACGCTTTGGAGTACGGCGCGAAGAATGCGTAACCGGTCTACTAACAACGAAAGCGAGGAATGCTCGGATCAATGGATTCTTAAATTCGCGCGAAAAGTGTGTCCGGATTCCGTGCCGTCGCAGTTGATTCCTCGCGAAACCGCGAATTCGGTAGACGAAATCAGTCAGCCTTTTTCAATGGTCGAACTTTCACTCGCTCTCCTTTCGTGTGGGGATCTGATAGAACCAAGTTCAACTTGCTGAAAAACCTCCCAGACGTCGCTAAGAGGCGTATGTTGAACTTGTACAATCAGTTCTTGGAGCTCAATATTGTTCCCGACGATTGGAGACGAGTTAGGGTGATAGCCATTAAAAAGCCTGATAAACCCGCGTCGGATCACAATTCGTATCGGCCCATCGCGATGCTGTCGTGTATTCGGAAATTGATGGAGAAAATGATCCTTCTTCGCCTCGACAAATGGGTTGAGACGAACCACCTTCTTTCAGATACTCAATTTGGTTTCCGTAGGGGTAAGGGAACGAACGACTGTCTCGCGTTGCTTTCCTCGGAAATTCAGTTAGCTTTTGCTAAGAAAGAGCAAATGGCTTCTGTGTTCTTGGATATCAAGGGGGCTTTTGATTCAGTATCCGTTGAAGTTCTTTCAGAGAAACTCCACGTTTGTGGATTGTCTCCATTAATAAATAATTTTTTGTGCAATTTACTGTCAGAAAAACATATGAGCTTTTCTCATGGAAACTCTACAGCTTTTCGATTTAGCTACATGGGTCTCCCCCAAGGCTCATGTTTAAGCCCCCTTTTGTACAATTTCTACGTTAGAGAAATTGATGTCTGTCTTAGTGACAATTGCACGTTGAGACAACTTGCAGATGACGGCGTAGTGTCTATCACAGGGCCAAAAGAGGTTGACCTGCAACGACCCTTACAGGATACCCTGGACAATTTGTCTACTTGGGCTATTCAGCTAGGTATCGAATTCTCCACGGAGAAAACTGAGTTGGTCGGTTTTTCTAGGAAGCATAGCCCAGCACAACCAAAGCTTCAACTTTTGGGTAAACAGATCACTCATTCCATGTCTTTCAAATATCTCGGGGTCTGGTTCGATTCCAAATGCACCTGGAGATCCCACATTGAGTATCTGAGACGAAAATGCCAACTAAGGATCAATTTCCTTCGATCAATTACCGGAACGTGGTGGGGAGCCCATCCACAAGATCTTCTGACGCTGTACCGGACAACGATTTTATCGGTTTTAGAGTACGGTAGGTTTTGCTTCCAGTCGGCGTCTAAAACGCACATCATCAAACTGGAACTGATCCAGTATCGTTGTCTTCGTATCGCGTTAGGATGCATGCACTCGACTCATACTATGAGTCTCGAAGTGCTGGCGGGCATGTTGCCACTATCCGTCCGTTTTTCAGAGTTATCTCTGAGGCTCCTCACCCGTTGCGAATTAATGAACCCACTGGTGATCGAAAACTTTGAGAAGCTTCTGGAGCTAAATCCTCAAACATGTTTTATGACTTTGTACTACCTATATTTAACACAGGATGTCAGCCCTTCAAGAAATATTCCCAATCGTGTAATCTTCTCCGATTTCGGCAATTCAGTGAATTTTGATTTATCTATGACGCAGGAAATCCGCGGAATTCCAGAGCATCATCGTCCTATGATTGCTCCGTCATTATACGCTGCAAAATTTGGCCATATTGATTCTGCAAGAACGTTTTTCACAGATGGATCTCTAATAGAAGAGTCCGCTGGTTTTGGTGTATTTAATGAATTCCATAGCGCCTCTCGAAAACTTGAAGCTCCTTGTTCTGTGTATGTGGCTGAACTGGCAGCAATTCACTACACTTTGGAAACTATTGCTTCACTTCTTCCGCACCACTACTTTATTTTTACGGATAGTCTCAGTTCTGTCGAGGCTATCCGTTCCATTAGGCCGGTAAAGCACTTCTCGTATTTTCTCTTGAAAATATGAGAGTTGTTAAGTGCTTTATCCAGTTCACTCGGCTGTCGACAAAAGCAGGCCACTCTCGATGTGTGCTACGCGATCGTCTGTTTTCTCGGCAGCAACCATTGTGTGGTCCTCCTCATTGTTCTTCATCAGCAGTTCTTTCGGTCGATGCGTCGTCGACTTTGGAAATCAACCGTTTCGTGATGAGTGTGTGAGTGCTGACCACGTTTTGCGTCCATTGCTGCAATGGACGCGCTCTGACCCTCGTTGGCGTACAACAATTTGCCATGCAATGAAACTACTAGAAGCGGCTCCAGTTCTGATCGAGGAGGCTTTTTGGATAGCGGAAGATAAAGTGTTTATTGTGTTGTACCTTTTGACTATAGTTTTAAGATGTATTGTATAGTGACCAAGAATCCTCGGCTCTGTAAAGTTAATTCGGTTGAGCCTTATCAAATAAATTAATAAACATATAAGTGCTTTATCCGTGCGCTCTTTCATCATCACCTTCGCGTGGGTCCCTTCGCATTGCTCAATTTTGGGCAATGAGAAAGCGGATTCACTTGCGAAGGTGGGCGCTATGGAAGGCGACATTTATGATCGACAAATCGCCTATAGTGAATTTTTCTCTATTTATCGTCAGCAGTCACTCGTTAGCTGGCAACATCAATGGAGTGAAGGGAGCTTGGGACGATGGCTACATTCAATTATCCCTAAGGTGTCGAAGTTTGCATGGTTCAAAGGGTTGGACTTGGGTCGAGACTTCATACGCGTGATGTCTCGTCTCATGTCCAATCACTATTGTCTGAGCGCTCACTTGTTCCGTGTGGGGTTGGGAGACAGCAATCTCTGTGAATGTGGACAAGGTTACCAGGACGCTGATCACATCCTTTGGTCTTGTGCGGAGTATCGTGGAGTCAGATCACATTTTTATGATTCCCTTCGGGCTCGAGGTAGACAACCTAATGTTCCAGTTCGGGATATTTTGGCTAGACGCGATCTGAAGTTTATGAAACTCATATATGTTTACTTTAAGGATACTAACCTAAGATTGTTAGTATGATTAACCTTGTGTTTAGTTTGTATTTTGTACGTGTGGGTTTTTTTTTCAACGTTTGTTTTCAAGATGAATAGAAGTAATTTCATGCTTTAGGATTAATTAAATAGTTGTATTGTAAAACACATTTCAAACCTCCTTCTTCCCTTTTCCCATCCAAAAAATTGTAAATATTCACTAACCTCGAGACAACCGCGAGTACTCGGTCCAGTTCCTCTAACTTTAAATATAAGACAGTAATAATGTAGAACGCAAAGGACAGCTCGGCTCTGTAAAGTTTATTCGATTGATCCTGTACAAATAAAGTAATTATAAAAAAAAGAACCTGTCTTTTGTTTAAATTGGCTTAATATTATGAATTGCCTCCTCAGAAATGTTAAGGGGTTCTTTTACCAATTTTTTGAATTTAATTGGGTCAATGAAGCGAGTCATTATAGTAAATGGAATAATTCGGGATTTTGGTTAAAATTATTGACGAAATATTTTTTGTTCTATTCTATAAGTTGATACTCGATGGTCCCTTCTATATCGAGTTATGGAGAGTTGACTGTATTGCCACCTTGAAGTTGGTTGCCATTCAATTACCACCCCTGTAATACACTTTTTTAAAAGCATTGCAGAAAGAATGCATTCATAAAGTTTTGATGCATTGGTGATTTTCTTAGCCATGCTATTGCCGAATTTTACAATATTTATGTTATGGAATGTAATTAACAATATTTATGTTATGGAATGGTATGGGATAATGTTTGTTGATCAAAATGTAAAACCCTTCAACAACTTGCCTATTTTCTCTTTTCTAGATAGGGGAGCCCTACAAGCCGCAGTTTGGGATTCTCAGCATTATATTTTAATCAAATTGAAAGTCCAACGTAATGAAATAAATAATTCAGATGAATTTTTCACAACAGCCCTTTATTGATTTTAATTAGAACAAAAAACGCTACAGTAAAACACGCCGTGCATCCTCGCACCGCAAGTCAGTCAGCTTCTTTAGAATAATCTAATTACAAAAAGGAATTTCTCTCAAATGGTTCAAAAGAAGCAAGGGAGGGAAAACAAGCACAATAGCTTTGCAATAATCATAAAATTTCATTAGGAGCCGCTCTACCTGCTCGGGTTCGCCCTATAAATACTAGCCGTTAAGCTTTTCGGTGGAATGGGGCCCATGGTGATCCGATTTTGCACTCATGCGAGCAAATAGCTCATGGTTTCAACTTGCATGTATATAGATATAGGGTTATTTCCACCTTTAGCAGGTTTGGAAACGCAATAATCCGAATAAGCCAGAGCCGATGATGAGGTTTTTTGTCTCGCCATGCCTCTCCATCGAGACACACAAGAGAGCATAAGTTTTATATTACAGCAATTATTCTTTGACTCTTGCACACGGACGGGGGGGGGGAGGGGGTCGTTGCATACACTCACACATCCCTCTAACGCCATTGTTGCTGTCCTCGGTCGCCTCGTGTTTGTGGTCTGCATACGTATCTCTGAATCACCGAGAGAAGGATATTAAGGCGTTGCGGTTAACCGGCATATAAAGATCTTACAGATCCTTGGCCCCGTGATGTCTAAATAAATTATGTGAATTCGGAGCGCCCATTAATGGGCTACGTAATTAGAAAAAGATGTAGGCAATCATGACTCGGCAACAGGTTATCACATTCGAAATCCGAAAAAATGGGGGAACCAATCCTTTTAGGAATCATTTTCTCGTCGTGATGTAATCTCTCGGATTTACAGTAGCACTGTAGGAAATTCGATACGCGTGTTGTGCGCATATGTCTGTTAGAATGCGTCATCTTTCCTCGCACGTATAAAGTAGGATGGAAGGTTTATTAACAATTGAGGTAATTTATGGCGTCAAGTCAGCACTGGAACTGGTCGGAACGCGTGGCAAACACATATCGTTTGGAATGTTCCTTTTCTGTAGCTGCCAAGCCGAAGCAGAACGTTTCTCACTTTAATCCTTTTGTTCGATAAACAAGAAATCTTATTTTTTTTTCCATGCAGGCACATGTGTGCTCTTCGGAAAGGAGAGCTGGAACGAACGAGTTGATGGATAAAAGGAAATTCTCAAATTGCCTTCATAAATAACCTTAATTATCATGGTGGGCACAGCTGGAGGTGTTCTTCCGAGGAAAAGAAAGAATTCGTTTTATAAGGTGTGATATGTGTGCTTGAAGCAGTGTATTGGCGAAAAGAATGTCCCTGCATACAAAACAAATGGTATGAACATCAAATGTCAGTGTGGATTTCTAACATCATTCTGTATATGTTTCTTGCAACAACTGTAATAGCAGTACCGTAATCCAGGGCAAATTGATCACTTAATAATTTAAATATTGGAATAAACTTCTGCATTAAACGAAATTGACAAACTAATGGTATTAAAATCAGTTGCCATTCTGCATGATTACTTATCATATTGACTGTCTTGTTTATTTTTAGGATTTTTTTTGAATTATAAAATTTGCAAATATTTATATGGGGTTAAATTTATCAACCCCTCACATTACTGTCGAGTAAATTTGTAGTAACTGTTATTATTAAATATGCGGTCCCTGAATCCGGATCAGATGCTAAAATGTTTGTGCAATGTATATTTTCAGCATAAATTATGAAAAAAGATTTCTTACAATTAATAGTTGCACCTAAATGTACAAAATTTCTTTAAAAAGCACCGTATATTTAACGGAAAACCATTGATTTCTCAAAATTGAAAACATTTTACCGTATTTTTGACGTAGGATTACGTCTTTCGGCAACATATTGGGGGTGCAATTTCAAAAAACCAAAATCGACCGCATTACGAAAAGAGGTCAATAGCAGAAGGATTTTAATTCTAAACAAGCCAATCAATTGGCAATTTATCTACCAATCTGCTAAACTGAACACTTTATTAATTTTTAATAGGTCACTATTGAAAAATACACAAATGTCCAACTGTTCTGATCAAATGGTGATCAAAATTACCACCTTAGCCTGCAAACAGCGCATTCCCTAACACAGATTAAAAAATCGAATTCGATCCTGTCTCACTGAACGGTGCTCATTCAATCACCGTGTGTGGTGGTGTCCGGTCGTCGGTGTCAGCAGTAGCAGCATCAGCATCAGCAGCAGCAGTGCTTTCAGCGTGTGGCGTTAACATTGTTCTCCAGGACAAAACGAAAGGCAGCCTGCAAGCAGCGAGCCCACATGAGGATCCATAGAAGGAGGAAGAACCCGCACCGCTATGGATCGAAATCAGTTTCTTCGTGAGTCGCTGTGGGTCATCTAAGCAAAGCGCGTCACCCTTGCTCCAAACAACATACAGCTCGTCAGCCTTATCCGCGTTGAATACCCTAATAGCTCAGCATTACTCAACGATCACGACAAAACGGTCCTTTTCAGGACCACCATAAATTATTGTTGTTTTAGAGTTCATTTTCATTGAACATTCGTTCGCCTTTCTGCCAGCCACATAACCCCCAAAGCTCTTTGATATTGTACCCAGCAACCAAACGTTTGTCGTCAAATGCGTAACAGTATTGAAGTGGTACATAAAAAATCTCGCAATGACCGAATACCACATGACCAATTAACCAGAGACACTTCGTAAGGTTTTCTCCAGGACGCTAGAAAAAGCAAAAAAATCTCGATTTATATGATTGATCGCGATTGGAAAAGTTTGAGCAAGAAATTCCTCCAATCAATATTCGCTTTTTTTTTTTTATTATCTATTGAATAAAACAAAAATTCCGTGCGTTTTGTGCTCGTAAATGCGTAATGTTGTTATAAGAAAACGAGACGTTTCCATGATGGGAAAAGTGGTTTCCCTAACACAGTCACCGAATATTGATACCAAGCACTGAGCATGCCAGACGGTACCGATCTTTATGCCTTTTGGTGCAAATTTTAAGCCCCTCCTATTAAAGGGTGATACGGTCAAAATTTGGTCAATATCAACTTGACGTATTTCTTTCAATTTTGCATTTAAAAAACCTGAACACCCCTCATTTTGAAGGTGTGTTTGTGTAGAATGTTGCTCCTATTTTGATTTTGGAATTCACTCTTCAGTTGTCAAAATGCCGTCCAAGCAAGAAGAGCAGCGTATCAAAATTTTGCTCGCGCATCGCGAAAATCCGAGCTACTCGCACGCAAAGTTGGCAAAATCGCTAAAAGTTGCCAAATCAACCGTTACAAATGTAATTAAAGTGTTTGGGGAACGTTTGTCGACAGCCAGGAAGTCTGGATCGGGGGGGAATCGAAAACCGGAAGCCACTGAGACGACAAAGAGATTTGCCGGTAGTTTCAAGCGAAACCCTAACCTCTCTCTCCGAGATGCCGCAAATAAGCTGGGTGTATCGTCTACAACCGTGCATCGAGCCAAAAAACGAGCCGGACTATCGACTTACAAGAAGGTAGTGACTCCAAATCGCGATGATAAACAAAATACGACGGCCAAAGCGCGATCCCGGAGGCTGTACACGACGATGCTGACGAAGTTTGACTGCGTGGTAATGGACGACGAAACCTACGTCAAAGCCGACTACAAGCAACTTCCGGGACAGGAGTTTTATACGGCAAAAGGAAGGGGAAAGGTAGCAGATGTTTTCAAGCACATGAAACTGTCAAAGTTCGTAAAGAAATATCTGGTTTGGCAAGCCATCTGTACCTGTGGCTTGAAAAGCAGCATTTTCATAGCTTCCGGGACTGTCAACCAAGACATTTACGTGAAAGAGTGTTTGAATAAATGTCTGCTGCCTTTCCTGAAGAAACACGGTTGTTCCGTACTGTTTTGGCCGGATTTGGCATCTTCCATTACGGTAAAAAGGCCATGGAGTGGTACGCCGCCAACAACGTGCAGGTGGTTCCCAAGGACAAGAACCCTCCCAACACGCCAGAGCTCCGCCCAATTGAGAAATACTGGGCTATTGTCAAGCGGAACCTAAAGAAGACCAAAAAAACTGCTAAGGGCGAGCAGCAGTTCAAGGCAAACTGGCTTTCTGCGGCAAAGAAGGTGGACAAGGTGGCTGTACAAAATCTGATGGCAGGGGTCAAGCGTAAGGCCCGGCAATTCGGATTTGGAAAAGCGGAAGCCTAACTGAATATTTTTCCTGAATTTTATACTAATTGAACTTGAAAAAGAAATTTAATTTGATTTTTTAAATAAACGATTTCACCGATTTACACGCGTTTTCCCTTGACCAAATTTTGACCGTATCACCCTTTAAGAGCATTATGCCAAAAAATAACCTTGCAAAATTCTCTTAAAGAAGGGGCTTCAAAATTGCATCAAAAGTATAAACGTAGGTACCGTCCGGTAGGCTCATATTCTGTGATTGATGTGTTTCCCTTAATAGGGGAAATGGCTCTAATGTTGGCCTAGATTGGGTACATCGCTAAAAATCTGCTATTTTCAATTGTATCTAGATGAACGCGTCATTGGGACGGTACTAATGGATATTTTTGGTCGCCATTGAAAATTTCGTCGATTGCAAATTAGGAGCATTTAGGCCGACATTACATCTATTCCCCCTACATATTTAATTTCCGCACCGCTATCATTTCCAAAATTGTTCTTAACTAGCTTCCAATCCATCGGTCCTTTTCAGGACCACAAATTACTACTAAACTAAAGAGTAAGAGCTTGAATCCAAGACATATCGTCCAGGATTGGCTTGTACTACATGAACATCGACAGAGCACCTCACAAACATAACTCTCAAATTGCTTCCGAATTTCAACCTAAGGGAAATGTAAGTAATGTCGGCCTACATGTCCCTAATTTGGGCCCATCGCTAAAAGTCTGCTATTTATCAATTTTATCTAGATGAACGCGTCATTAGGACGGTACTAATGGATATTTTTGATCGCTATTGAAAATTTAGTCAATTGCTGAATTTATGTAAGGGCCCAAATTAGGGACATGTAGGCCGACATTACCTACATTTCCCCAATCTTAATTTTTCACTGACAACGAGTTAAGAAATCAATTTAATATTTACTATACTTTTGCTATGCCATCATAACTACCTTTCGTAATCCTGCGTCAAATCTACGGTCGTGTCTTGGATACAACCTCTTACTTTTTTTTGTAAATTCAGGCTCATTTACACTTAGTTTAATGAAACATACCACTTTAAAGTCAATAACAACAACCGTTTCAACCAGAGCGTGAAATTATTGACTGCTAAGGCTGAGTATGAAAGCACTGCACTATTTCATGAGTCCGCATCGTGCTCTCTTGTCTCTCTTGCTCTTTGCTTAAGGAAGTGTTACTACTACCTAAAGCTACAACAAATTTAAACAGCACTTTTCAGTGCTCAACCTGTAAAAAAAATTCTACCTGGTTCAACTCTTATTCCTCTTCGATCCTTGTTTGGACCCTACCCGAGGTAATCCTTCTTGGATATCGATTTGGAAAATTCCTCTTCGATCCTTCAAATTCTTATAGTAATCAGCTTGGAAGTCGATTTGGATAAAAATTTACTGCCGCCATGGCGCCTAAACGCAAAAGAATAGGGCAAACTCTTGACCCCCCTTCTGATGAAATTAATTTGAGCAATCAATTTGATTTGCTCACGGATGATTAGAATGATCCATCATCCAAGAAAAATTCTAGTAAACTTTCCCGGCTTAATGCCAAGAAGGAAAAGATTCCCCCTATTGTGATAACCACTTCCGATTTCCATGCTCTTCGCATGGAACTTTTGAATTTCGTGAAAGTTAAGTTTTCACTACAAATTGGACGTCGGGGTGAATGCCGTGTATTGGCTGAAACCTTGGACGGATTTAAATGTCTTCTCAAGTATCTTACTTAGAAGAAGCACAAATTTTTTACTTACGACACCAAAACTGAACGTGTGTTCAAGGTTGTCATGAAAGGACTGCCCAGTGGTGAATCCCTGGATCAGATCAAAGATGAACTGGCAAAATTACTTGGAGTTGTGCCACTCCAAGTAATCAAAATGAAAATGAAATCCCGTCCTGGCGATTCGCGCAACGGGATTTCTAATGATTTTTATTTAGTTCACTTCAAGTCTATTGAACTAAACAACCTTAAGGCCTTGGAAAAAGCTAGCCTTATGCTCCATGTCCGAGTGAAGTGGGAACACTTCAGGAAGACTGGAGGAATTTTCCAAAACCTCACTCAGTGCCGTAAGTGCCAGAGATGGGGTCACGGAACTAAAAATTGCTACATGCCAGCTAAATGCATGAATTTTGGTGATCGCTCTCACGCAAAGGACGACTGTCCTGTGAAGGAAGATCCTAAGAAATTTAAATGTTCAAATTGTGGTGAAAACCACAAATCCAATTTTTGGGAATGTAAGACTCGCAAAGCGATCCTACAATCTCGTTCTAACCGACAGGTAAGAAACGCTCCACGCTGTAAACAACGGTCAGCGAAGAACAAATTCTACATTCGTACCCGTAGGTACAAATATCACCCCTGCTTCAAATTTTTCATCTGTACCTACTCCCCTCGCTGCTAACAATGTTCAGCGAGTTAATGGAGCTACTTATGCTGCTATTGCAGCGGGTAGAAATCAAAATACTAGCCAAAGTAATTCTAACGGAAATTTTGACAATTTTGACTTAGGAAGCATTACTGCCCCTAAAATGGAATTTTTACAGAAATCATTAATTGACATGATTTCTGATATGCTTAAATCTAACTCCATGTTTGATGCTATTCAAACTGGAGTAAAATTTGCAAATAATATTGTCATGACTTTAAAATTCAGTAATGGATTTTAAAGCTTTAAATATTTTAAATTGGAATGCCCGATCTCTTAAAAATAATGAAGACGAGCTATTCAACTTTTTGAGAGTTCATAACGTGCATATTGCCGTTATAACTGAAACGTTCCTTAAACCTGACCATAAGGTTAAGAAGGACTCAAATTATTTAATTTATAGAAATGATCGTCTTGATGGACCCTGTGGTGCCGTTGCCATCATTGTTCATAGACGAATCAAACATAAAATTCTTTCTTCATTTGAAACCAAAGTTTTTGAAACTTTGGGAGTTTCTGTTGAAACAAAATTTGGACAACTTACGTTTATAGCTGCCTATTTGCCATTCCAATGCGTAGGCCAGCAAAAGAATTTTCTCAAGGGTGACCTCCAGAAACTTAACCGTCATAGGTCTAAATTCTTCATTATTGGTGATTTTAATGCAAAACACCGCTCATGGAATAATGCTCAAAGCAATTCCAATGGTAATATTCTGTTTGATGATTGTTCTGCAGGTTATTACACTATTCAATATCCAAACAGCCCAACATGCTTTTCTTCTGCAAGAAATCCCTCAACTATTGATTTGGTCTTAACTGATTCATGTCAACTTTGTAGCCAATTGGTTACCCATGCTGACTTCGGTTCTGATCACCTTCCAGTAACTTTTGAAATATCCCAAGAAATAATGTCTAATCCCAACAGCTCTACTTTCAATTACCATAGAGCTGATTGGGAGCAGTATCGAACATTTATGGAATATAACTTCGATCCAAACATTCCTTTGCAAACCAAAGATGAAATTAATTATGCTCTTGAATCTCTGACTACTTCTATAGTTGCAGCAAGAGCTGCCTCAGTACCAAAATGCGAGGTTAAATTCGATTCAATTATAATAGACGACGATCTTCAGCTCTTGATCCGTCTTAAAAATGTCCGTAGGAGACAATATCAAAGAACACGCGATCCTGCCATGAAAGTTATCTGGCGGGATTTGCAAAAACAAATTAAAAAGCGATTCTCTGCCCTGAGGAACAAAACTTTTGAAAATAATGTTTCTAAATTAGACCCGAGTTCCAAACCCTTTTGGAAACTCACAAAAAATTTTAAAAAACCTCAAAAGCCTATTCCAGCGCTTAAAGAAGGTGGTAAAATTTTGATCACATATTTGGAAAAAGCTCAGAAACTTGCTAAACAATTCGAGAGTTCCCATAATTTCAGTTTGGGTCTTACTAGTCCTATTGAGAATCAGGTTGCTCGGGATTATCTGAATATTTTCTCTCGGGAAAATATTTTTAATATTCCTGGGGGACTGATTTGGACGAAGTAAGGTCTATAACTAAAAATTTTCAAAACATGAAAGCTCCAGGTGATGATGGAATTTTCTATATCCTCATCAAAAAACTCCCAGAGAGTACCTTGTCTTTCTTGGTAAAATTATTTAACAGATGTTTCCATTTGGCATACTTTCCTGATAAATGGAAAAATGCAAAAGTTGTTCCAATTTTGAAGCCGGATAAAAATCCAGTTGAAGCTTCTAACTACCGTCCAATAAGTTTGCTTTCTTCAATAAGTAAACTTTTTGAAAAAATAATTTTGAATAGAATGATGCTTCACATCAATACGAACTCAATTTTTGCAGATGAGCAGTTTGGATTTCGCCATGGGCATTCAACTACTCATCAACTCTTAAGAGTTACCAATTTAATTCGTTCAAACAAATCTGAAGGCCACTCAACTGGAGTTGCTCTTCTAGACATAGAAAAAGCATTCGACAGTGTTTGGCATGAAGGTTTGATTGCTAAATTGAAAAAGTTTAATTTTCCACTTTACATTATGAAATTAGTTCAAAATTATTTAACTGACAGAACTCTGCAGGTAAATTACCAACATCCAAATCCAATCGACTACCTGTTAGTGCAGGGGTTCCTCAGGGGAGCATTCTTGTGCCTATATTGTATAACATTTTCACTTCGGACCTCCCTGATTTGCCTCAGGGTTGCCACAAATCTTTGTTCGCTGATGACACAGGCATTTCCGCTAAAAGAAGAAGTCTTCGTGTTATTTGCAGCAGACTGCAGAAAAGTTTAGATATTTTCTCTTCTTATTTACAAAAATGGAAGATTTCTCCCAACGCTTCCAAAACTCAACTTATAATATTTCCACACAAGCCTAGACCTTCGTTTTTGTAACCAAGTAGTAGTCACATAGTCACTATGAACGGAGTTCCAATTTCCTGGTCAAACCAAGTGAAATATCTTGGATTAATACTTGACCATAAATTAACTTTTAAAGATCACATGCCCTCAAGCCAAATGTAACAAATATATAAAATGTTTGTATCCTCTTATAAACAGGAAATCCAAACTTTGCCTGACGAATAAACTTCTAATATTTAAACAAGTTTTTAGACCGGCCATGGCTTAAGCTGTGCCAATATGGTCTATTTGTTGCACTACCAGGAAAAAAGCACTTCAAAGGATTCAGAACAAAGTTCTGAAAATGATTTTGAAGTTGCCTCCGTGGTACAGTACTACCGAAGTACATAGAATTTCGAATATTGAGACTTTAGAACAAATGTCCAACAAAAATCGTTGCAATCCTCAATTGCAACACGACTAATTCCCTTTATACTTAGATAAGATTTAGATTTAGTTTTTAGTTTTAAGATATCAATTGTTATACTGACATGCAGGTTTAAAAAACCTGTTTAAAATGCTGAATGTCCAAGACAGGAACAACGTAAAAATACTTAGATATATATCATAACAATTGAGGCTGGTAAGTTACTGTAGTAACTGGAGCACCTAGGTTAAAATGAAATGTAATTTATTTTGAATTTGGAACAAATAAAGAGTTTAAAAAAAAACTGCACTATTCAATCCATTGCTCTGTGGAAACCGTTTGTACCAAACGGCAAAGGACAAGGCAATGAAAGAGTCAACAAAAACATTCAGTCACCCACGAATTGGTGACTCACACCGCTTGCCTTCGCTCACACAGCATGTAATTGAGGGATTTTTCCATACAAAACTTGTACGCTCAGTCATTCAAAACAAGTATTGGGTACCATCACGGAAGAATAAACGTGCTGACAGAGCTACTGACTGAGTGCTCGGCTGTCAGTGACTCGTTTACCTCTCTATCATTCAGACCATGGTGGGTATATAAATGGTGATACAGCTTTGTCACTATATAGGCGAGGAGGTCGCGGGGGGGAGGGGAGTGCGGTTTTAGAGCAAATTGTAAACAAACTCGGTCGCTATCCCATACAAAAATCCAACATAGTTGAATCATGAATTTGACACATTAGAACACCTATATGTAGTCACCTTGATTCAGACTATCACGAGGCAGTGAATGATGAAGCAGATGGCAGTTCATTTCATATGAAAATGACTCATTGAACCTGACTGTTTTGCGCACTGGTTTCAAAACATCCACCTACCGTTGAATGAAATCTCATTCAGCGTCAAGCAAAACTAATGATTCCTGAGATTGAATGAAAAACACGTCGAATGATTTTATGATCAACAATAAGTGATTTTTGTTTACTTTTCAAACAATTTTTGTTTTTCATGTCGTCCGATAATCAGTCACACACTGCCCATAAATGAGAAATTGGCTAATGTGCCTGAAGCACGAAATCGAGAAAAATGCAATTTTAACATTTTTGTTGGTTGAATAAGTTTTACTAGATAAAATTGTCTTTTAAAATATACATAACAGTATTTGCCTATGCCGGAAACATGCCGTTGAATAAAAACAACGAAACTAATAGCCATTTTCTATAAAGGCTGATTTTTAATCATAGTAGCCATTTTTTCAATTACAATCTCAGGGAAATTCGCCAAACGGTCATTTGTTTTGGCTAACGTGCATACGTTCTCGTTTATTGTGGTGTAAATTCCAGCTAGATATGGCTTTAAATTATCTACAACAATACGGAACCACTAGTGAAAGTGAGCAGGAGCCAGATGACAGTATTCCGCGTCGTAAACCCACAAAGCGAGAAGCAGTAGCTCTGGAGACTAAAACGATTAAGCGAATAAAACACACAGTGGTGCCTGGAAATTGTGCAGCATGTCCTCTGGATTGTGAATCTAAAATAGATAGAGAAATGCGGCTATTAGAACAAGACGCCTGCCGATCAAAAAGGTTTTATCCGGGTTCTGCAGATCGAAGTTAAACGTAGACGCATACGTGCCGTTGTGCATGGGAAATGTTTTACATATAAATATCATTTGAAAAATTCCTTTTTCAGTTCGCAGAACGTTTGTGCAACATTTTTTCTGAACACAATTGGGTATGAAAAATCTTGCAGGTATGAATTCTGTTCTTAATAGGCGTAGTATTTGTTTGTAGTACATCAATTGTAAATTTTAGTAATACTATCTCTCGCGCGTTCACGAAAGAAGCATCGCATGACTGGAATATTGATAAGAGGGGTATGCTTCAAAAATTAAAGAGCAGAGATCTGAAAAAGATGGTCACGGAAGACATACTATTACATAATCCTACGATATCTCACTATCGACGGATCCATGCTCCAAATGTTAAATACTTGCCTTCGGACCTTTCAGCCAGACGCTTGTTTGATGCATATATTGCAAAGCAGACCGATGAAAATACGAAGTGTTCATACCAATATTACTGCGGGTATGTTTTCTTGTATAAATCTGTGGACATTTAAAAAATTATATTTTTTACTACAGCATACTTCGAGCTATGAACATCAAATTCACCAAGCTTGGACTAGAAGAATGCGAAGTATGTGAAATTCACCATCAGCATGTAGCTGAGACTGGCCATAATCATGATTCACCAACAAACGAACCAGCAATTGATCTTTGTGAAGCCTGCAAAATGTGGCACGATCATAATCTACGGGCACGCACATCTCGCGAAGAATATCAAAAGGATAAAACCAATAAGAAAGCAATAATTATGTCCGTTGATCTGCAAAAGGTATTTTTTTGCATTCAATAACAACACATGAATATTTATTGAGTATTGATGTTTATTACAGGTGGTTCAAATACCAAGGATGGACTCTTATAAAACCGTCATATTCACGAAGCGAATAAACATTTTGCACCAAACGTTTGCTCCAGTTGGAGGAGCAAAGCATGGTTTAGTTTATGGTTTCGTTTGGGATGAATCCATTAGCGGAAGAAAGGCATCAGACATCACGAGCTGCTTTCTAAAATATCTGCAAATTGAGCGGAGCGCTAAGCATATTGTGCTTTGGCTAGATAATTGTAGTAGTCAGAATAAGAACTGGAATCTGTTCTTATTTATGATCCTTCTTGTAAATTCAACGTTGCTTGAGACTAACGTTATTGAACTTAAGTATTTTGAACCTGGACACACCTTTATGTCCGCTGATTTGTTCCATCATGCTGTTGAAAAACGAATGAAATCAGCTGATAAAGGGGAAGTTCATACATTTGAAGATTTTTATACTTGTGTCAACATTGCTCAAGAAAATTCCGTCGCAGTGAAAATGCAGGCATTTGATTTTTTTACCTGTGATATGACATGCAAACCGGCAACCAAGCTGAGACCTCGACCGAAACTTAATGAGGTGAGCTTATCATATTTTCAAGAGGATCGTATAATTTTACGTACGCCAATGAATTTTCTGGAGCAACAAAATCGTGCAACTTCTTCACCAGAGAACAAATCAGGAAAGTTCAATCAGCTGATTTCGACATTTCATCTACGATGCATTTCCGGATGTTACCAAAAGGAGTCGAACTTACACGTAAGCAAGGAATAATACAAAAAATTCTACCGTTGTTGCCTCCCGACAAAAAAATGTACTGGTATAACCTTCCAACCCACGATGACATATCGGATAAAGAATCATAATACCAATGAAGGAGCATAATAATAATGTGTGATTATATTGTAACATTTACCATTTTCATTTCCCTTGCTCTTTCCATTTATTATACATCAATAAAGCTGTTATAAATAAATAAAAACATTCTTTCCATAATAAATTTAATTAAAGAGTCTTGCGATAAGCTGTAAAACCGAAAAATTTCTGAATCTTTAACATTTATTTAAAAAAAAAATTATAAAGGTTTAACATAAAACAAGTTTTGAATCCTGAATCTTCCGATTTTCAACTTAATGCCTGTGACCACTTGACTATAAAACCATCTTACTTGATGTTAAAAAAAATTCCCTATTAAAAACACACTGGTTGCTGCGCTCGGTTTCAGACTGATCATGCACATTAGACAATTTCTCATTTATATTGCACATTAGCCATCTAGTTTTTCAAGTCGTTTATCCGCACGAATCAATTTTTTCAAAATTGTATGCAGTGGGGACCTTGACAAAAGTGCCACATATCAACTAACACCATTTTCTCGATTTTGACAAAAATGGCTTATTAGCCAATTTCTCATTTATGGGCAGCACAGTCTTCAAGGTGGAGCATGGCACTTGTGAGCAAAGAGGTTTTCGTACTCAGAAGAACATTCTTTCTGTGTTCACGCATGCACTCAGTCAAATGAACATGAGCTCGAGCATATGTTTGAAGTTTATGCACGCACTTCGTGTTTTTCGGTGCTCAAACATCAATGTTCACACCCAAGCGCAGACCGAGATGAGAAATGACAGGTGGGCAGGAACTCACGGTCTCCCAGTATTGGTGAGTTCTTTGCCGTTAATTTTCACGAAAAGTTCACTATTTTGCTATACAGAAATTCAAAACAAAAATTTTTATCTGCGGATTTGGACAGTTTTTGACCTGTTTCATACGACTGGAAGGTGTATGCTGGTCACAAATGCCGTGCCAAAGCTGATTTCCTACGCAATTAATCAATCTTTGATGTGAATTTTGCTAATAAACACGAGGAGCATTTCTTATAGCAAAACTTGCCATATCAAAATGGGCGGTTCATTTTAGTAAACAAACTAACACTTCTTCCGACTGTGTCACCTCTCTTACTCGCCTAGAGCGCAGACGTTGGTTTCCCTTTCAACATTTTGTTTTCGAGTAAACGTGTGGTGTTACTGTGATGAACGCGAAAATATTTAAGTGGTTATTTAGAAGCAATTTTGCACATTTTTTGCATCAATAAAAACTCAGTACCAGTATTTGAGAGATACAACTCAAAATGTTCATTTTCCAACCAGGCTCTCACTACGAATAGGACAGAGGCAATAACAAAAATATTCCAACTCAACTCAGCGGGAGAACAGACAAATGCTGAGAATGTGTTTATCTAACCCGAGACTGGAAATTACAGGTGGGCAGGAACTCACGGTCTCCCAGTGTTGGTGAGTTCTTTGCCGTTAATGTTCACGAAAAGTTCACTATTTTGCCATACAGAAATTCAAAACAAAAAAATTATCTTCGGATTTGGACAGTTTTTGACCTGTTTCATACGACCGGAAGATGTATGCTGGTCACAAATGCCGTGCCACACTGATTTCCTACGCAATTAATCAATCTTTGATGTGAATTTTGCTAATAAACACGAGGAGCATTTCATATAGCAAAACTTGCCATAACAAAATGGGCGGTTCATTTTAGTAAACAAACTAACACTTCTTCCGACTGTGGCACCTCTCTTACTCGCCTATGGCCAATACTGGAACCTATGGCCAATACTGGTGCACTTCCCCTAGTTTCAGATAGAAATACATTTTTAATAGAGAACTGATTACATATCGACAAATAATACGAAGCTTATGTATTATCTCATTGATACCACATCAATGTAAACAGTGAGCTAAGTTTGTTGGCCCCATCAGTACAACGAATAATTACGTTCAGAGTAAAACCCCTGTTACTAATTGAATTATTAACGTTATTCTAGTTGTAATATGTAATCATTAAACATAAATCTTAATTTGTTTATTTCATAACTTAAGCATCAAGCCGAAATAGCTCAGTTGGGAGAGCGTTAGACTGAAGATCTAAATGTCCCCGGTTCAATCCCGGGTTTCGGCATTAGCACTTTTTTTTTTGCCTTGCTTGCCATATAATAAACGACATTGAAGTAATCCCCTCCTTATCAATAAACGACATTGAAGTAATCCCCTCCTTATCATCAACGCCAAGTTCTAGCGGACGTGACTATCTACCTTCTAAAAAATGGCGCAATATCATTGCTTCGCCTCGCCACATGCTTGGAGCACTATACCTCTTCGACGTCAACGCTGCTGCTGGTGTCGTTTTCGTGACACCAGTCATTAAGGGAATTATTGTTTCCACCCAAATGCATTGCGTCCGTTGCGAAGCGAGCATAGGAAGGGTTGCAAATTTATTGCATGGTAGTTCAAATTTACGGGTCTGATTAACCGGGCTTCCATTACTTTCGATCGGAGAAAAATATGTTCCCAAAAGGGTTGTTTCTCAAAAAACTTTGCGGGAAGAAAACCATCCACGTACCCAGGAAGAAAGGGGTGTGGCCAGAGTAATTTTTTCATTTCGAAAATTAATGGCTTCACCGCCGTGGCGGTTCGGATTCAACCAACGAACAAACGCAACGAACCGCTGCGTGCAGAAATTGAGACAAAAGGTGCTCATTTTTCACACCCCTTTTATTTCGCTGATTGTCATCGTGCATCGTGATTGTGCTTAGATGTTATCCCTTGTAGGATAATCAGTTATGTGTCACTATAGATGAGCCAAGATAAATGAGTTTTGCTTGCAGAATAATTTGTAATAATTTATTTATGGATAGAGGAGCAGGTGACAGTGCCGCGTTGCTCTGAAGAGATGTTACCGTTTTGAACATGATGAGAAATTATTCGAAATTAAATGATGTTATGAACTGAAATAGTAAATTCGCATTGCATTAATGGAGGATTATTTTTTAATTCAATACGATCAAATTCACATCTACAAAAAATACGCTATCTCCCCGACGGGGAATTGAACCCCGGTCTCCCGCGTGACAGGCGGGGATACTGACCACTATACTATCGAGGACTTGTATAATTAGCAACCAGTGCCGAGAATTGTGATTGTCATTGAAAGTTTGCACGCGATATTGACAGAATTATTTTTGGCAATGTCACAGGAAGAATAGACCCTCACATAAACCTTCAACAAAGTCTAATTAATTTTTTCGTCACAGATGTAATTTCATGCAATATTATTCACATTAATGTTATTGTTATGAACGTAGATGCTAGTTCACTTTGACAGCTTCATGGATTTATTTTGCATCATTAATTTAATTTCGTAACTAATTTAGGCGATAACAAAAACTGCACATGTTCGTCGCTGACTACATTGTACTGTTGGGACTATCCGGATAAAAATATCCGGCAGGTATCCATCATCCGGATCAACCGGATATCTACGGTTTAACAATTTCAGGATATCCGGCTTTTTAATGGTATCGGATCAAGGGGTATTCAACTCTGCCCATCTAAATCGGTACCGAGTGATTGAGCTGTGCCGAACATGTCTATCAAGGGTCAATCAAAGTGTGCCTATCAAGGTGTCAATAATCCATGAGTTTGGCAACCCCGAAAGCTACGACTTTTGTGATGATGTTTACATTTTCAATTTCTCTGATGGATCATGGAAAGCAATCAGCTTCCCTTCGGGAAGTGGAAGAGGAAGTGAACGCCATCAAACCTATACAGTGTTCAAGCAAATTGAACCCGTTCACCATATTCCGGATCGATGAAGTGCTGATTCCTTGCAGATGTACAGAAACGAAGGCGTAGCTTGATCAATGATGGATCAAATTGATACCTGCTGCATATCAAATTCTCTCGATCCTAGGAGCAACATTTTTTTTTCAGTAATGACCAAGGGTAAGCAACCCATCGCACTGAGGACCCTTCATACGAGCTCGTTCTACAGAAGGATAGTGCCAACGATGCATCTGCAAAATAACCGGATCTGGTGACGGGGATGTGCTTGATAGAGTAGAATGTAATTGCATTTTTTACTGCAATGATCCGTTCCAATAAATCTTATGCTATTGCGCTAAGGCAATCGTACACCAGTCCAGGTCTGATGGAATAGGTATGTGGGGTTAATACGTATTGACTTCCCACAGCAGTACTGGAACTTCTTTCAAAATTATATGGACATCCTTTTGCTTAGCATACACAGTTTTGGTCACGAACTGCTCATTTGCTAATAACTTTGCACATAGTTGCCGAAACATAGTTTTTTTTTTGAAGCAGTAGATAGAATAGAGTTTAAGCTTCCCAAGTAACATTTTAAGTTTTATGAAATACTACAAAGCAACTATAAAACAACATTCATAAAACTCTGGTCAATGCTGTTTTGTCATTAATGCATCCACCAAAACTTCATTAAGACTAGAATATGTATAGTTGACCCACCCTGGAGAAGGTTCTGAAGGGTGTATTCTCGAAGCACTTTAAGATTGATTTACTGCAAAAGGTTGTATGACGAACGCATTGAGAAACATTTGAAAGCTACAACAAAAGCTATTTAGCAACAATAAAACCCCTTTGCGAGGCATTTCCCCTAGCTTCTTGCTGAATCCACTAGGAAAGCATCAATCAAGATAGAAATGGATTTATGAATCCAATCTTATCAAAATAATTAAAATAGAAACTGATGGTATGAAAATCTTGTTGAATATCCAAATTTATTACAATAGTTCTCATTAAATGGTCTAGTTTTATGTGCCTTCTTAAATGTTATGTGAAATGTAGGTGAAAACATCGAAAATATTAAGTCCGCCCTCGTAAAACTTCGATTTGACTAATTATTTTACAATGAAAAAAAAAATGATTGGTCAGATCGGGCTTGGCCGAGATTTTTTTATGAGTTTCGCATTTAAATGTTTGCTCATTGCTAAATTTACAAAAATATAGGGAATATAGATTGAAAATCGAAGATTGTAAAAAACAAGCAAACTAATTGTAACATGGTGGTGGCATAACAGTTGATTTTCATGGGTCATTTATGAAAAAGTTGTTTTGCTTTCAAGAAATCCTTAACAAACTCATAAGGTTTTAAAATGGCTTTTATGAAGAAAACTTGCAGGCTGAATTGAATTTATCTAAAGCCATTTTGCTTGATGCTAACCCGTTCAGATTTATCGCAGCATTTATGAAGGCAAAGTAGCCTGCAAAAAGTTGATCGTCAAAGTTTGTTTATCTTTCGATAGTTGCGCTGGGTGATCCAGGATTCTTCCAGGCGGTTTTCTCCCGATGGATAGGGAGCTGTTACTCAGATAGTTTGCGATACTTTTTTACAACATTTCGCAATTCATACAGCTGGAAGCGCAATCGGTCCCGAAAAGATCCCCTTCCGGATGGTGACAGAAGTGCACCATCCAACGATGCAGGGATGTACGCTTGAATGAAGTTTTCGAAGAGTTGATTCTTTCGCCGAATAAAATCGCTGCTATGGATCAGAAACCAGGTAATCTCCGCTTACTAACAGTTTCAGTGGTTTGCTGTCGGTTGTTATTTCGATTGTCATCTTTTCGCAAGATCTGGAAAAGGCTGATATGTTTTTCAACTTTCGACAATGTTTTATGAACTCGAGGGCCCGGGGTTACTTTACTCTTCTCCGCCAGATGGTCAGTTGTTGATGGTGTGCTGGTTCTTCTAAGGAAGTGAATTTTTCTGAAATCGACTTGAATTTTTCATCCTACCTCGTCTATCCTTCGAGTTTTCCTTGTCATAAATTTGGCTTTTATTAACTATGAGGAACCATATTTAAGCTCAATGTAAACATGGTAATTGAGGAGTTTATGATGCACTATAAAAAGCCTAAAAAGCAACAATAAATGCTTTTTGCTCTAATGCAAAACCTAATGGTTTTATGGTTGCTTTTATAATGATAGAACACGTTAATAAATAATTTTATCTAGACATTCATAAACAATTGCTAATGACGTTTATGCTTGAATTACAGAGCAGTTTTAAGGAGGGATTGAGAAGTGTTTTAAATTTATTTTTAAAACAAGGCAGTTGTTGACTTTCTTGCCAGACTATAAAAGGTTTTTAAAACAGCAAAAAACTGAATTATTCAGCATGAATGTTTTACACTTTGAAATGCTGTATTTATACTAAATGGATTGTTCGTTATAAAACCATCAAAAATCAGAGTGGATGCCAAATGGTTACTGAATTGTTACTTGGGTTGTTATAGATACTTTAAAAAAAAAAGTCAATTTCAATTCTAGTAATAAACTATATTTGTTTTTGCGTTGTAAAACTGAAGTGAGAAATGCACATCTTGGACCTTAAGTGTAAAAATTCATTGGTGTTGATTCAAATGATAAGATTTACCTACTCTTTGCATATTTATAGTAAACTATGATCATAATCTATGAATTATTTTAAAGAAAAACAAATTTCAACTACTAAGTGAAAAGCTATTAACAAATGAGCACTTGGTGTGTACAACTGTGTGCCAAGCATGGACATCCTAATAAAGTCCTGTGGTTATCCTATTGAAGTCCATACCAATTGCGACTGGCCAGAATAATCGAGAGAAAACGCAGGTGAAAATGTGAAAATGTGCATTGTGGATGATCCTTGGCAAGACCGGTATTCGAATCAGGCCACCCTCGTTTGATAAGCTCTTATTTATTTATTGATTGTTCTGCATAACAAACTTGTAAATGTACCTCAATTCTCGCAGAAAATCCTGGTCTGATCCTTCGTTGTACGCTTCGAGATTGGCTGCCCACGGTGGAATAAAACCTGAGTGACCTTTGGTGAAAGAATGTGAGGGTTTTTCGAGGTTAATCCCTGCCATATAGGGAATCCATTTGTTTGATATTGATGAGATTGTTTGCAAATTAATCACCAAAAGCAACTGGCGGGCATTTTTCTCTATGATTCCATCCTCAATCGTGAAAACGTGTCGGTCGGTAAGCCCCAGTTTGGGCAGCTTCTAATTTCCATAGCATTACTCAGCCAGACTTCTTCAAAATTTCCTCCGCAGCCGGCTTAATTTTGCTTTGAGTTGATATGTACTGCGAACGTGCATTGGTTTTGATTTTCATGATTATGGGATCCAACCAGTCTGCACCATAGGAAGACTCAACGACTTCGCCGATCGCATTCCGAACTGTACCGTCGTATTGGATGACCGGATCTTCCAAACTTTTGACCAATTGTCGCTGGAGGTAACCCGTTTCAGCCGTCTTGACTGCCGTATTAACACTGATGATGACATTGAAGTAACTAAGTTAGTTCCCAAAGGCAAAAATCTTAACGAACTTACTTTTGTTTCCTTCAAAGTCGGAATTGGTTTGCAGGAACAAGCCCTCTTTGCATCGACGAGGCAACAAGGAATAGTATTTCGTCCATTCGATTCCAAGCAATCATCGTCGGATCGGCCTATTTTTCGCTTCGGACCCACAACACAGTAGTTCACTGGGCGCCCTAGATATCGTTGCAGCCTCACAGATGATCAGCTGTTCAACTGATATGGCAATAACCACAACAACACAGTCCCGAAACACAACTACTCCTTTACATCCAGACTCCACTGATAGCCAGCAGCAATTCACTAACAATATACATTGTACGTCCACGCTGTACTACCAGAATGTACGTGGGTTACGCACCAAAACAAACCAAGTACTGCTAGCACTATCCCAATCTGACTACGATGTGATAGCTTTCACCGAAACCTAGCTCGGTGCTGATATTTCAAATTCTGAATTATCGCACAACTATACAATCTATCGCTGTGATCGCAACGCTACAACAAGCCAATTTCGACGAGGTGGTGGTGTTTTGGTCGGCGTCCGTAATGCATTGAACAGTGCCGCTGTTTCGATTGCTGGTACCGAGTGTCTGGAGCAAATAATCGTTCGGATCAAGCTGCCTACATTTGAACTCGTCGTCTGTCGTCTGTTGTTTATCTCCCTCCCAACAGCGACAATGCATTGTATGAACAGCACTGTTCATGTGTTCATAGACTGATGGATCAAGCGGGTGATCGTGGTTTGGTTGTTGTTGTTGGTGACTACAATCTACCCTTCTTGAATTGGGACCATGATGATGAATTGCGAACTTTGCTACCCACAAATACGTCTTCTGAGCAGGAGTTCACTGTGGTTGAATCGTTCATCGCTAATGGTCTGCATCAGTTGAATCCTTATGGTAATGCGAATGGAAGGATACTAGCAACCGGTGAACACTCGTGTTTATTTCAGTTACCATGGAGACGTAATTTGTGATTAGCCCCGGTCCCTTTCAAATTGTATCATTATTTATGAACGGCTTTATATTTGAAATGACGTTTCACATTCATCTACTGATGTCCGATTTTCATTCGAATAATCGTTTAATCGATTAACGAACCGAAAAGTAAACTATTAATAATCGGTTAGATCATGCCGATATAAGCATTAACATCTCCACAGGATCATCACCGATCGTTTCAAACATGTGCTGCACTCTCATTGGTGGAAAAATGGCAGCACAGCGAACAAAAAATAATCGATTAGTTGTTAATCGAGTAATTAAAAAATGGGACATCTCTGATTTTAGTGTGATTGTTTTGATAAAAATGAGCGCAAAATTTCATCTCTTCCGAGGGGGCAGCAAAACCACAAAATTACCTTGAATACGAAGGGGTTCTCATTGGATGAAAGGGACCGTGAAAGAAGACACTAAAATAGAAAGTTTTTCTTCCGACAGTTTCATCTTAGTATTCATCTTTGATACTAGATTTGGATTTCTCTTCTGATATCAATGTACTCGAGCTTGTGGAGCCCCCGTCACCGCTACTGCGTGTTGATGAACATAATAAACCATTGCGAGCGAATGTGAAATTTCCCGAGCAACTGATCCGTTAGATTTTGACTTCAAGCGATGTGATTTTGCAGTTTTGAGCTCAATGATTTCGGACGTTGGATGGGTGAATCTTCTAATTGGTTGCAGTGTCGACGAAGCGGTATCGATATTCTACGACAAGCTTTATGGAATCATCAGCGAAGTTGTGCCTCTAAAACAACGAATCGACACCCACAGGAAGAAACAACCATGGTGGAACAATGAACTGCAACGGCTGCGAAATCGTCTACGCAGGGCAAGGAAACGTTACTTTCGGTCTAGGAATGAACAGCATAAGGCTGAGCTGTGACTTAGAGAGCGAATATAACTCTTTGCATGCACAATGCTTTCGCTGCTACATTCATCGTACTGAAGCAAGTTTGAAACAGGACCCCCAACAATTCTGGCAATATGTGAAGACCCGTAAGCGATCCAACGGAATGCCTCGACATCTTCGTTACCAAGGTGAGGCAGCTGAATCTCCATCAGAATCTGCAAATCTGTTCTCGGCGTTCTTTCGAAGTGTGCAAAGTAATAACCGATCACCTTTAACTGAATCGTACTTGAGCAATATGCCGCACTACGACTTGAACGTGACCGTCTACAACTTCTCTCGGCAAGATGTTTTTGCTAAGCTGGTTTCTATCGACACTTCTAAAGGAGCAGGTCCAGATCGTCTGTCATCAATCGGTGTGCGGAGTCAATCGCTTTGCCTGTGAGCATACTCTTCAACAGATCTCTTTCGGAGGGCATATTTCCCAACAAATGGAAAACTGGAGCCATCACTCCCATTCATAAAAGTGGTAATGTTAATGACGTCGAAAATTATCGTGCAATTTCGATTTTGAGTTGCTTTCCTAAAGTCTTGGAGAGTCTTGTCCATGATTCTTTGTATCGTAACTTTCAACATGTGATATCAGAGAGTCAGCATGGATTTGTCAGGAAGCGGTCAACAACAACCAACCTGATGTGCTACGTTTCTTCTCTTGTGGACAGCCTTGAAAAGCGACAACAGGTCGATGTAGTTTATGTCGACTTTTCCAAAGCATTCGACAAAGTGCCGCATGCACTGGCAGTGGAAAAACTCAAACGCATGGGATTCCCTCAGTGGCTTACTCAATGAATTGAATCGTACTTGTCTGAGCGTTGGGCTTTTGTACGCCTCAGTGGAACCTCATCTGAAACGTTCTCAATTACTTCCGGGGTTCCCCAAGGAAGTCATTTGGGACCATTACTTTTCGTGCTGTTTGTTAACGATCTGTGCGGACCCATCAGATCACCGAAGTACATGTTCGCTGATGACCTGAAATTCTTCCGCCTGATAACCTCCATGGTCGATTGTTGCGCTCTTCAGATGGATATCGACTCGCTTCTTGAATGGTGCTCATTAAACGGAATGGAAGTGGATATTCGTAAATGTAACATCATCTCGTTCAACCGATCTAGGGCAACTACCATTTTCGATTATAAGATGAACGCTTCAAGTGTCAACCGTGTGTCATCAATCAAGGATCTTGGATTAATACTGGACAGTAAGCTGAAATTCACCGAGCACATTGCAACAACCACCGCCAAAGCATATGCGATACTAGGATTCATCAAGCGCAACACGCAGCAATTTGAGGATGTATACTGTCTAAAAACATTATATTGTTCGCTAGTGCGTAGCACACTAGAATATGGGCACCGTATCACGTCACGCTTTGCTTTTGCATTGAAAAGATTCAACGTAACTTTGTCCGCTACGCTCTACGACTGTTACCATGGAACGATCCGGTTGTTCTTCCGCCGTACGAGGATCGCTGTGCTTTAATTCGTCTTTCAACATTGGCTGATAGAAGGATTCTTCTGCAACGGCTGTTCATATTCGACATTTAGGACAACAATGTAGATTGTGCTGAACTTCTAGGGAAAATCCAGTTCAATGCACCGGCTAGGCAGACGCGACAAAATGACCTTCTCCGTATTCCTCAGCATCGTACAGTCTACGGTCAAAACAATCCACTGGATGTTTGCTGCCGTCGTTTTAACGAATCGCGTGAAGATTATGATTTTAATATTTCGAAAACCATGTGTAAAAATAGGATTAGTTCTTTAACTAGACATTAATAATTCTGTCTGCGCGTTTTTATTATGCGAAGACAAGTAAATAAATACATAAAATAAAAAAACACACTCTCAACCGGTCACGGTTCAGAGAATACTTATAGATTTTTTCGAACGATCCTCGAAACCGGTTAACACAGTATTCATCCGAGTAGCCAACCGAGTAGTCAACCGAGTAGTCAACCGAGTAGGCAACGATTGGCTAAACGTCAACACTCAACAGTGATGCCATTTTATATTATATTGTTTGTGTCCTACTTGTCAAAGTGTGCCCTATCGTGTCGAACAGTGTTTCGGCACAGTGTACAGAGTTGATTACCCCTTATATCGGATAGTGTAATGAATATTAATAAAATAATTATAAATATATTTCAAGCACTGAATCATTATTATTTTTTTGTATTCCAATAAGTAATCTTTGCATTTAAATCACCTGGCTTTTCACCTACAACTTCAACTAATGAGTAAATCTCTTAAAACATTACGAGCATGAAATTTGCACATCCATACTTGCTTCAGCCATAGCTAAAATATTTATTGGGTTGACACTTAAATCTTCTGAAGTTGACTTATAACCAAGGGGTTGGTCACTCTACACAGTGTGCCAAAATCAGACTGGGGCACATCGGGGTGCAGTCATTGACTTTGTTTGGCACCCATGGTTACAATTTTTATGATCTTCAAAGTTACTGGCAACGCTGAACTTTTTCTGCGCCTGCGCAGTGTGCATGTGTCAAAATTTGTTATTGACGTTGCCACTCCTATTCAAATTATTTTCAAAACAACCGTGAATCTCCACCAAGTCTCGCCATGGATTCTCAAAATCGTTACACCCGTGACGGCAGTCGCATCCACATTTCCTCTCAGACGAAGAACAGCTGACAGCGGTATCTTGACCTGACCGAGGTTTCCGGCCTTGGCTACACGAACTAGCGATGTAGCTCCCACGACTGCGGCTGCTTCCAATGCTGCTGCTGGTCCGTCTTTTTTTTTTTATGAATTTTAGAGGAGACGGACCAGCAAAAGGCACAGCATTGGAAGCAGCAGCACCATTGGAAGCAGCAGCAGCATTGGAAGCAGCAGCAGCATTGGAAGCAGCAGCAGCATTGGAAGCAGCAGCAGCATTGGAAGCAGCCGCAGCCGTGGGAGCTGCATCGCTAATTCGTGTGGCCGACGCTGGAAATCTCGGTACGGTCAATCCAAGCGATGCCACCAAATCCAAACCAAACAAAAACTATACCATCCGACCATTTGAACTGCTCGAATACATCCATGGTGGTGGCTGCTATACCAACCAGAGATGCCAGATTTATTTCTATGCAATTCCGTAGACTTGTTCAAATCTACGGATTTCTACGGATTTTTTTAGTCGGAGGTGATATTTTTTTTTTGTTTACGTTCAATGATAAATCGATGAAAGAACTTTTGAATAACTAGGGACAGCCCTTTGGGTTGTACGCAATGGTGACTTAGGACTACGTGGTCTTATATAATAAATGTTATTTGCAGGAATTTGTGTTTTGTGTTGGAATAGGAATTTGAGCGGGGTTCTCTCTGTTTATACTATAGTATGACCACAAACGAAGTGACAGACGGAGCGGCTCGAAAACTTTGGTGACTAACCTGCTATTTCAATTTTTCAGTGTACTACATGGCAACACCACTACTGTTTGCGACCGAACCGTTCGCTCCGGAAAGACTGCCAAATGAAACCGAACGACGCACACCAACAGAAGCAGCGGCAGCAGTAGAAGCGACGCACACCAACAAAGGCAACCTACAAGAAGAAAACGTAGAATAGCGCGCAACGCTCCGCCCATTATACGTTGTCGGATCGGTGAATGAGTGTAAATAAAGCAGCCCATTCGTGAATGAGCTCAGTTAATTTTTGTATTGCACACGGTTAATATCGGAGAATAAAAGATTAAAAGTTAAAACTTGTCCTCCTTTTATTCTGCCGCTTTCGAAACCGCATTCGCTGGACTGGTCGACCAACTGACTCGATTCTGCTTGTTGTCCGCCTTGACGAGGAGAATTCAACGCCTTGGTGCCAAGGAGCGCGCCAACATATGGTCCTTCGAGCCGGATAACCAACCAGTGTCGTGTCGACATTGAATTCTAGTGTGGAAAAAGTGGATCAAAATGCCGAAAACGAGAAAGTCTACCAAGCAGGAGGCAGAAGATGATGCCAAGGCAGCATTAGTTCACCAGCGTCGCCAAATTCAGGCAAAGGTGACAACGATAAGTCGCACACTTGAAGAAGCTGAGGATACTCCAAGTAAAATTTGTGCATCGCTCTTGAAAGTGTTTTCGAAAAAGCTTGAACTTCATTACAACGAGTTCATTTCAATTCACCAATCAATAGTTGCTTCCACACCCTCCAATGAGATTGAACTGGAAGATGATGCTTTGGATATTTTCGACGCTCTCCATACCAACACGCTTGCCTTGCTTGAACTGCTCACCGAAACCATTTCCCCTCCCGGTGCTAGAGGTGTAAATCAATCCGTGATCATCCAGCAGCAATCACTGCGAGCTCCAGTTCCCACATTCGACGGGAAGGTAGAGAATTGGCCGAAATTTCGGATGATGTTTGAGGATATTGTCGGACGGAGCGCCGATTCGGATGCAGTTAAGCTGCATCATCTCGATAAGGCGCTAACGGGTGATGCCTCCGGTTGGATTACGGCAAAAATGATCGTTGACAACAACTTCAAGCAAACCTGGCAACAGCTCAGTGACCAGTACGAAAACCCACGAGTAATCGTCGATACGCATCTCGAAGGTTTGCTCGAGATGAAACCGATGACCACCCGCAACCATAAAGATTTACTCGAGCTAGTGAAGACATTCATCCGTCATGTTGGCGGTCTCGAGTACCAGGGACTGGAAGTTGATGAACTATCTGGTCTCATCCTCACGAAGATCCTCACTTCACGATTGGACGATCAAACACTCCAGTTATGGGAGAGGACACAGCAGCATGCCAAGCTGCCCCAGTACCAAGAAACTGTGGCCTTTCTTCGAAGCGAATGCCAGGTGTTGGAAAGGTTCCAAAACCGGCACCAGATGACGGCAAAAGAGCCATTTCCAAGGCAACAACAGGGTTCGAAACCAACTAACCAGAAAGCCCACGCTGCAACGACTGTGACCTCCAGCAGTTCCTGCCAGGTATGTAGTGGCTACCATCGCCATTTCGAATGCCCGAAGTTCCATCAAATGTCACCGGCTCAACGGAGTGAAAAAGTGAAGGAGTTGAGAATCTGTTTCAACTGCCTTCGCCCTGGTCATCGAGCCATTGATTGTTCATCCAAAAAGACGTGCTCTCGCTGCCAGAGAAGACACCACACTCTGTTGCATGAAGAAGCAGATTCGAATACAGTGGAGGTAGCACCAACCATCCAAAATGAAGAACCAGCTTGCCAAACCTCTTCCGAGAACCACTCGGAGTCTCAACGAGTCACCGAAACTGTTGCGTCGTGTAACCATTCTAAAGCTGCCAAAACCGTTATGCTCATGACCGCTGTGGTGCGAATCAAGGATTCTCGTGGATGGACAACTCCCTGCCGTGTTCTGTTGGATAGCGGCTCGCAAGTCAACTTCCTATCCAAGGCAATGGCTGACCGCTTGGCCACCGAAAGACGACCTGCACATGTACCCATCGCTGGAATAGGTGGGTCCAAAACCTACGCCAAGGAGAAGATGATGGTGAAAGTGGAGTCCAGGCATTCCGATTTCTGTACTACTATCGAATGCCTCGTAGTTCCTGAGATAACGGGAGCGATTCCAGCAACGAAAATCAACGTTTCGGCGTGGCCAATCGACACCGATCTACTTATGGCAGACCCCAACTTCCACACTCCTTCCGATATCGATATGCTAATCGGTATCTCCCATTTTTTGCAATTGCTAAAGACGGGCCGTATTCAACTGAGTGATAAGTTACCTGAACTACAAGAAACCCATTTAGGATGGGTAGTTGCAGGAGACATCGACGACGTGTCAACCTCCCAGCAGTGTCTAGCTGCCCTGACGGATCCTATTTCTGAAGTCCTTCGCCAATTCTGGGAGCTGGAAGAGATCTCTGAGTCAGTAACACAACCCAGCGAGCAAGATGAGTGCGAAAAAGTATTCCAGTCTACCCATCGTCGAGATGAGACCGGCAGATATGAGGTGAGTTTGCCATTCCGCGAATCGGTGCACGAGCTAGGAGACAACCGAAACTTGGCCATGCATCGGTTCCTTTCGTTAGAGCGAAGATTCAAGAAAAATCCGGAGCTAAAGCAACAGTATTGTCGATTCATCGATGAGTATGAAGCATTGGGGCATTGTCAAGAGGTGAACGAAGCCGATGATATTCCCAATCAACGAGTGTATTATCTCCCGCATCAAGCCATCCTACGTCCATCGAGTTCGACAACTAAAATTCGAGTTGTTTTCGACGCCTCTGCCAAGGCATCCCGGTCCGAGAAGTCATCGAACGACGTTCTTCTAGTTGGAGCAACACTGCAAAGCGACATCTTCAGTATCCTGTTACGTTTTCGGAAATATAGGATAGTATTCACTGCTGACGTTTCAAAAATGTTTCGACAGATACGCATGGCACTACTTCACGCGTGTTTCCAACGAATTTTCTGGCGGTCAAGCCCGGAAGAACCCCTCCGTGTCCTGGAACTCACAACCGTTACTTACGGGACAGCTGCAGCCCCATTCTTGGCGACCAGATGTTTGATACAGCTCTGTGACGATGAAGGCGACTCATTTCCACTCGCTGCACGAATCATCCGCCTAGATTGTTACGTCGATGATGTCATCTCAGGTGCGAACACCGTAGAGGAAGCCATCGCAAGTCAAACCCAAATTCAACAGCTACTTGAACGAGGTGGATTCCCGGTCCACAAATGGAGTTCTAACACAACAGAAGTTCTGGAAAACGTTCCAGAAGCCGACCGTGAGAAATTAGTACGTCTGGACAACACCTCAATCGACGTTATGAAGACATTGGGATTGATCTGGAGCCCACAACGAGATGAATTTGTGTTCAGCACCAATCAAACCGATCGAGAAGCAAGCCATCCTACGAAGCGAACGGTGTTATCTGAAATTGGCAGACTGTTCGATCCACTGGGTCTTGTGACGCCGGTAACCATTATCGCCAAAATGATCATGCAGAAGATTTGGAGATCCGGTCTCCCGTGGGATACCCCGTTGGAAGGAGAACTTCTACAATCCTGGAAACAATTCCGTGAAGCCCTACTCCTGGTAAGCGAAATCAAGATTCCTCGATGCACCATTTCTTCTGATGCCACCACCATCGAAATCCATGGCTTCTCCGACGCCTCGGCGGCTGCTTACGGAGCGGTCATTTATATTCGCTGTATCCTACCGAATGGTAAGGCTCGACTCAACATGCTGTGCAGCAAGTCCAAGGTCACCCCGATAGCTGAATTGAGCATTCCACGCAAAGAATTACTCGGTGCCCGGCTACTTGCCCGGCTGCTCGTAAAAGTGCTGGACTCCCTTCAACTAGATGTATCGCAAGTTGTTCTGTGGTGCGACAGTCAGGTGGTACTTGCCTGGTTGCGGAAGCCGTTATCATCCCTTGAAGTGTTTGTGCGCAACCGCGTAGCAGAGATTTTGAAGAGCACCGAAGGCTACACGTGGAAGTACATCAAATCGAAACAAAACCCAGCAGATTTAGTATCCAGAGGTCAATTTCCACACGCCCTGAGCACCAATGAACTTTGGTGGAATGGGCCGACATTTCTAAGCACCGCCCAGTACCAGTCGGAACTTCCCGATGACATCGCAGATGAAGATCTTCCGGAGTTGAAAAAGGTAAATGTAACCGCCATTCCAGTCGTTAACGAGGAGAAGATGGAAGTATTTTCTAGGTTCAGCTCGTTCAGAAAGCTTCAACGGGTAATCGCGTTGGTCCAGCGATTTATCCGTAACTGTCGACTGAAATCTCGCAACGAACGAGTCCTCCAACGTCATCCTACAATCCAAGAACTACGCTCGGCTTTACAGCTGATTGTAAGGTTCATTCAGCTTGAATCTCTGGGTGACGAAATTCATCGTGTGACATCCAACGAACCGTGTAAGAAAATTGCTGCTCTGAATCCGATTTACAACGATGGAGTGCTGCGCGTTGGAGGAAGGCTTCAACATTCCCTGCTACCTTTTGAAACCAAGCATCCACTATTACTTCCTAAACATCCGATCACCGATCAAATCATCCGTACATACCACGAAGAGAACCTGCATGTTGGTCCAACTGCCCTATTAGCCGCTCTCCGATCACGTTTTTGGTTGCTGGATGGAAGGTCGTCCGTCAGGAAGATTACCAGGAGCTGCATCACATGTTTCCGGTCGAAGCCTAAAGGTTCTATTCAACTGATGGGAAATCTGCCGCCCTGCCGAGTAACACCCGCTGAACCGTTTTTGAAAACTGGCATTGACTATGCCGGACCAGTATTTGTCAAGGAAGGTCGTCACAAACCGAAAATTGTCAAGGCCTACATCGCGGTGTTTATCTGCATGTCAACGAAAGCTGTCCATTTGGAATTAGTTTCCGACATCTCTACCGCCGCGTTCCTAGCTGCACTTCAGCGCTTCGTCAGCCGACGGGGCATTTGCCGAGAGGTCTATTCAGATAATGGCTCCAACTTTAAGGGAGCCAAATCCGAATTACATGATCTATATCTCCTCTTTCGCAGCCGCAATGCCGTTGACGAGATAGCATCCTTCTGCCAGCCAAAAGAGATCTCCTGGAAATTTATCCCACCGGAAGCTCCTAATTTTGGCGGCCTCTGGGAGAGCGCAGTGAAGACCGCTAAGTATCACCTGAAGAGGACTCTAAAAAACGCCAAATTGACTTTTGAAGAGTATGCTACAGTCCTTAGCCAAGTGGAGGCTATAATGAATTCCCGGCCTCTCTGTTCAACACCAGATCCAGACGACGAAATTTTGACACCTGGCCATTTTTTGATTGGCCGTCCTCTGATAGCCACGCCGGAGCCTAGCTACAATGAGATACCAACCAATCGCCTGTCAAGATGGCAGTATCTACAGTACCTCCGTGAGCAGTTCTGGAGACAATGGAGCCGGGACTACTTGTTGAACCTGCAACTGAGGGGGAAAAACCGCCAAAGACAACCAAACATTCGCCCTGGTATGATCGTGCTGCTTGAGCAGAAGGATATCCCACCGCAATGTTGGAAGATGGGAAAGGTCGTCCAGATTTACCCAGGTTCCGACAATTTGGTGCGAGCGGTAGACATCAACGTCGAAGGTTCCATCTATAGACGAGCGGTATCCAAATTATCCGTCCTTCCGATTGCTGACAATGACGACCAAAACATCGATTCAGTGAATTCTTCCCAGCCTGGGGGGAATATGTTCGCGACCGAACCGTTCGCTCCGGAAAGACTGCCAAATGAAACCAAACGACGCACACCAACAGAAGCAGCGGCAGCAGTAGAAGCGACGCACACCAACAAAGGCAACCTACAAGAAGAAACCGTAGAATAGCGCGCAACGCTCCTCCCATTGTACGTTGTCGGATCGGTGAATAAGTATAAATAAAGCAGCCCATTCGTGAATGAGCTCAGTTAATTTTTGTATTGCACACGGTTAATATCGGAGAATAAAAGATAAAAAGTTAAAACTTGTCCTCCTTTTATTCTGCCGCTTTCGAAACCGCATTCGCTGGACTGGTCGACCAACTGACTCGATTCTGCTTGTTTTCCGCCTTGACGAGGAGAATTCACCGCCTTGGTGCCAAGGAGCGCGCCAACAACTACTACTGGATTGTACCACATGGCAACACTACTACTAGATTGAACTAGCATTTTCACCAAATTTACTAGAATATTTTGGTTCTATCTCTTTCACTCTACTCAAAACTGAAATGCATAAAAAAAATGACAAAATGATACGCACTCTTTGCACAGTGTCAAAGAATCATTGTACACAAAATCAACTTTGTTCAAATCAAAACAAAAAAACTAACCCATCTGTTGGATGATGGCACAAGCTTCCAAGAAAATTCTATTACAGTGAACCACATTATTTAAATGGATTTCTTCGCCAGTTAGTCGTCTGTCATTTCTTTTGTGGTATGACTATGATTGCCCTGAAAAGAAGCCTTTGATATGAATTTTAGTTGGGACATGTTCAGAAACTTAACTCTTTTGGAAAATCTTGGTGGCCCTGAAAAGGGCCGATGGTAGTACAGGCATGAATACCATGATACTGTTGCACCTGTAGTTTTTGGCATACTTTCACAGATTGCTTCCCGGGGATCCTTGTTCAGCTATAGCAAGATGTGCGCGTGAGGACTTCCACGGTGCTGAAATTCAATCGTGTCAACCAGCATACTGGATCATCATTGACCAGAGTTGCTCTTTGTAGTGCAGTCAATTCCTGGGTAGGATCTGTTAAGTCATTGCCATTGTGTCCTTCTGACAATCGATGTAGGAGATTCAAAAAATGGTGCCACTTTATCTCATTTGCACTGAGTGTGAGGAACATCGTAGGCTTTCCTAATTGTCGCATCATGGTGAATAAATTTCTCTTCCTTTGTTGCCAATTTTGTACTGAAATCGGTATTGATTTGAGGAAGGATAGATTTCGCTCAATGCACTTCTCGATGAATAAGGCGGTCCTTAAGGTTGACACGTATAAAGTTTGCGGTCCCCGTGCACTTAAAAGTGAATTGCAAGCCTTCGGAAACTCTAAGGCGATGAACTTTCATTGTCATATACAACAAATGTTGTGGTTTGGCCACACGCCTGTCTTGACGACGAGTTTCACTGGATGCCATCATGAAATATGTCACCCGAACCCCTGACTTGAATTTCCGTACATGGCCGAGACATATGGCAGGCAAAGCTATCTCTTCACCGTGCTCGTCATAAATTAATGACAGAGGAACCCTGTTTTGCGCGGGAGCGATCTCCAGGCATTTGTCCTCATTCCAAAGGAGCGTTTCCTCGGTGCTCAAGCAGCAATTCTGTCTCATTATCCACGGCAATGGTTTCCAGCTCAATTTGAGGATCCACTGCAGGGGTTTCAAGACCATCTATGGCAATCTGATCAATTGTGATCCTGTAGCGGTGGTACAGTGAGGTGCCATTTGATGAACAAGTTGAAGGCCTGATCATCATCAAGCTGACGGGGCGTCTTTCTTACACAACGCAAACGGTAGAACAACATTCGAGCAAAAAGAAGATTATCAAAAAACTATCATATGACATATGTGATTTCGTTCTAATTCCTCAATTTGGTGTAAATTAAACCATTTCTGATCAAAAATTTTTATTACTATGACATCGTTGCTTGTTATTTTCAGAATTCACACAAGCACACCATCAGCAGCTCTTATTACGAGAAAAATTAAAATACATACATTCGTGATGCCCTTGGTCGACAGTGTGGTATGACAGATAATTGAGCAAGAAAACGGTTGACAAGTTTCAGAGGTGTATTTTACTTTATGCTTCTTTCCTTTCAGAATCAGATTATGCTCTAGACTGTAAAATTCGATACTGAAGGGAGACGTACACTGAAGAGAAAAATCCGTAGAAACTGTACCGAATTCCGTAGATGTTGCCTACGGATCCGTATTTCCGCAAAAAATTGTAAAATCCGTAGATCTACGGAGATTTCCGTAAATCTGGCATCTCTGATACCAACCATTCCATCGTCCAACATTGTTGCAGTAATGTGTAATGTTGCAGAACCGTCTTGGTAAAATCTCAAATAGTTCAACACATTATTTTTACTCTCCTGCCTTTTTGCACTTCCAACTAACACAATAAGAAATTATAATAACGAATTATAACATTAATTACACAGAAACAGGAAAATCCTTTCTTTTCTCAGAAAAAGAAGCTTCCGCTCTTTCCAAGCTTACGTCTTTTCGATGTTCTCGATGCTCCACGCACCGTTCTTCGTCAGCTTCATAATGAGCGGGAATTTGTGCCTTTGTGATCGATCGCGCTGTGGTTGCACTTCATGATGGCGTTCACCGTCAGGGTTACGCTCGGGAACTCGACCAATCCGGAGGAGGAACTTTCCGATTTCAGCGGGAACATTCGGGTGGCAGTCCTTGGTGGTGAATGCAGTCAGCAGCAGATCCTCGGACGGCATACGGGTAGGGTATTGAAGAAGTGGAGAATGCGTTTTTTGCTGGCCTGGGAAGCGATTGTTCTTGGAGGCGCTGTAGACCTTGAAGCTGATCGAATAGTCCGGCTGTGCTGTTATCGAGTCTGTTGACCATCATCACTGCGCCCTGTTGCTGTCCCGGTTGAATGAAGTTGACTGGTCCGTTTCTGGTCAGCGGTGCGTCCTTCATCAGTCCTACGTGTGTTCCGGCCGGGTTGGTTTCCAGCTTTCCGACGGATGATACTCGGGCGGTGAAAAATTCGGTGCAAATCCGTTTCCTCCGCCAGTTCCCAGAAGAGTTGGTTGACTAATGATTGACGTTCGTTGTGCAGGGTCGGCCTTCCGCCGAAGATGGAAGGATCGTGTAGCAACGGAGCTCGTCCGTTGCAGGCATCCTTGGAGACGGATGCATCCAGCGTGTAGTCCCAACTGGAGTCCGTGTCGTTGAAACATTGAAACATTGAAAAACAAAACAAAAACAAGAGCTGTTAAAATACCGGGTTGCCAAACAAGGCATTATTTACAAGTCTACACACACATAGTCTAGTCTACACATACACAGCCAGTACTTGAAAGAATCCTGGAAAATGATACATCTATCATTTTTCTTGTCATTATTAATGCCTGCTGCACATCAAGGATGTGAAACAAACAATAAAGCGGCCAGGCCTACTGTGTAGCGTTTAGTTAATTTTTGTGGAAGTGAATGTTTACCATGTCTACTTAATAAGTATAGACAGTGGTTAACATTTAATCCACAGGTAATCAAAGAGCGGGGACATACCGTACCAAGCGCTCCGTATGCAGGATTTGAAAATAGGCTATATAAATCGTTGGGAGTGACAGAGCTAAGAAAGTTAATGTACACTCCTTGGTTGTCCGATCTCCTGGGATGGAACACAGGTATTTACCCCTTGTGTTCGAGCGTACAGTCCTCCCTCCGTACAAGCGTGGACGGCACCGCCAACCCACTGCCATCCCTCAATCGATCCAGCCGACCTCAGTCGAAGGACAACAGAGAGCGGTGTGCGGACGTAACCTATACGGAGGGAATGCTGTATTCGCCTAGGTTATAGCGCCCTTGCTCGCTACCATTTTCTTCTAGCGGTTGGGACCTGAGCACAAACTCTTGTCCTAGCCCTATATGGCATATGGTTATAGCGCCATTACTCGCTTTCTGAAAAGAGAAGAAGGGAAGGGAAGGAGAGGAAAAGGACTTGGGAAAAGGAAATGCGGAATTCCTTTCCTCATTAGTATTGGTATCGTCAACTTTTATGAAAACTATATAAATCATTTTTCCTTGGTCAGAGGTATTATTACGACATTTGAATAAGATTGTCTTATCATTTGTTATTCAAAATTTAATGTTATAATGATCAACATTACTTTGGATTATCCAATATAAATCGGTAACACTGTCCTGCAACCGATGATTTTTCAAATCCGAAAACTAAAAGTTACGAAAAAGCACTGATGCCTTCATTAAGTTCCACTTTCACGCGACGTTTAATGGTTAAACAAGTAAACAAGTTATTAAAATGAAATCACGTTCCCGAAAGCAGTCAACAATGTATCTTAAACCGGATCAAGCGTGCGCCCTATTTTTCTAAACATTCCGACGCGTTCCGCCCAATATCTATCAATTACGTTTTTCTACAATAGTAGCCTGGGATAAATCCTAATTCGACCGACACGTGTTTGTTGAAAAATTATATTCATATTTGTTTTACGAACATGATCTAACACAACCTTTTTCTATGACAAAACTATATTCTGATAAAATTGGATCATTGCCTAGACCAACTATTGAAACTAAAGAACAAAACAATTGGCCACGTGTCTGGAATAATATTAACTTAAAGAACCTGAACTCAAATGAAAAATCTATTCTTTATTTACTTTATAATAGGAAAATTGATCACAGAGCTCATTTGTATCGCATAGGTATTGCTGACAACCCTAATTGCTTATCATGCGGATTCCTCGAAGATCTTGAGCATATATTTTGTAAACGTTTTTCGGTCAATCAGTCATGGAACTATTTTATTAGACATTTACTAAACAGATTTGATCCTCGTTTAATGCGCTTTTTAACCTTTTCCAGTTTGATAGCTCCAACCTTAGAAGAGTTTAGCAGGGATGACAAAATTATGATTCTAAGAAAATTTGTTCAGTTTAGTCAATATATTTTGGAAACAGAACGACATATGATCTCCTTGCCTAGCTTCAAATTCTTCTTGGAAATAAATGCCTGTAATTAGTTTAGAATAGCTTAGCTTGTAAGACATGTTTATATGTTAGGAAGACAGAATAAAGATTTTATAAAAAAAAAACAGACTAATTTTGACACATTCGACTGATGCAATTTTTCATTCGTTCATTTATTGTATGTACTGTATGTATCTACAATCACACTCCTGTCTGGCAGTGGTATTATGCATAAAATCTACCTGTAACCATTTTTTATGACTGCAAAAAGTTTGAACTCTGGAGTTCGAAGGTGATAGCTTTACCGTATACCCATTAGCCCATTTCAAGATCGCATGCTTCCGAAGATTTTGCTTACAATAAGCCCCGCTCCGGTACAGTATCGATGCTGATAATGTACTGAAACTTTCTATAAAACAGTAGCGCAAAATTTGATTGACGCGTATTTAATGATTTAAAAAAAATATTTACGATAGAATTAACACAAAAATTAAGGAACGAGCTCACCAAATTAGTATCCAGAAAAGAACGGCATGGCTTAACAGGGTTTAACCAATGGGAATCTATTCTTTCCATGCTGATTTCACGGTCTAAATCACTAACACTGGTACAACACGGTTACTGAATACGTAAAAACTGAACTGGACTATACATTTGGAAATAATTCAAACGAAAATTCTTCCGGATGGCGTAGCGCCACCAGCCAAAACGCTGACAGAAGATTATCGCAAAAAAAATCCCGACAATAGAAAACAAACACGTTTAATCGCGGTCAAGGCACACTTCCTTTCCTGTACTCGTAATCTTTAATACAAAATGTGTATGAAATGAAATTCATTTCACGGAATTCCACGAAATGGAACATACCGCGAAATCGACTTGCGGCTTTCCGCAAAATGTTGTACAATTGAGAATTTTATCCGCTAATCAAATTTTAATCAGTTAATTGAATATTTCTAAATATTTTTTAGAACGCTACAAACTTAGGATCATTGTTGTAAGGTCTCGTATGAGTAGTTTAAACATATTTAAGATTATAGATGTTCATTTAAAGGGTGCTTATCTTGCCCCGTCTATCTATAGATACATTTTTTTTTTCCATTAAATAATATACCTGCCACAAAATGCTGATTTTTTCATTAAAAAGGAGTCCTTCCGGCACGCCGTTATCGATTATATCTTTTCAGGTTAGATTTATTTTATCCATCAATAGCAAGTGTTTGCCTTTGTTCAATGCAATCACTATTTTGTTACAGATCACCGCAATTCAAGGAACACTTCCGGTGAAACTCGAGTACCTACTTCCGTCGTTTCCAAAACCACACAAAACGTTTTATAAGCACTTTACTATGCTACCGCGAACGCGAAACACGAACTCCAAACAAGGCATTATTTACAAGCAAACAAAAGTCAGTTCAATGATTTCTTGGCACTGCCGGTACAGCTGCGGCACACTGAGGTACACTGAGAAAAATGTTCGCGCAAAATAAGTGTGTAGAGTGACCACCCCTGGCTTATAACCCAACAAACATTGAAAGCTGAATGTGGGCGTATTCCGAGGGGGGCGACTCTATCTAAGATGCAAAAAAGATTGTGTTTTGCTGTGGCTAGCTGCGCGCACGCTGAGTAGATAGAAAGAAGATTGATGACGATTCTGAAGATTTCCTGCAAAAAATTGATGAGCGATGCAAGTAGATGTGACAAATGAAAGAAGATTGTTCGAAGATTGATTCGCTAGAGTGAGATTTGTTGACTATCTAAACTTGAGATTAAGATGTGTCGCCCCCCTCGGCGTATTCAGCGAAACATTTGCTTCTTTAGCTTAAAAAAAGACTAATTCAGATTTTTATCAACTCGAATTGTTTGTTGGGAATGGCCTCTTAAGTCGTCTGGTAAAAGCTGACTAAAAGTAAATTGGTACGCCCCTCGCGCGCCGCTAGCACGTCTCTAGTATTGGAAATCGAAAACATTTGACAGTGGTTTGTTTACACTTCTATAGAGAACAACTGGTGCAAGTTTGATCAAAGTAGTCGATCGCGTTCAGAAATTACGTCAAATGGAACTCGAAAGAAGAAAAAATATTGTGCACAAACACCTGGAAAATCCGTTGCTGAATTGCTGAAGATGCCGAAAACAACAATTTGTCAAGTGCTCAAAACTTACAAGGAAACCCTGAGTGTGGAAAGGAATCACCGGACCTACGAAAAAACTGTAACCAGGGATCGTCAGCTGCGTAGCAAGGTGTTGAGGTACGTTAACGACCCCCCCCCCCGTCTTTCGAGCCGAGATGTGGCCAGAAGGTTCAACGCCAACTTTCAAACGGTGCAGAACAAGGATACAAGTCGTACAAAGCCAGTAAACATCCGAACCGGCACATGAAGCAAAATTCCGTGGCCAAAAAGCGTGCAAGGCTCTTGTACGACCGTGTTTTGAAGAAACACAAGAGCTGCACTTTGAACGATGACGAAACATACGTCAAACACGATTTTAAGCAGCTTCCCGGTCAAATGTTTTACATCGCGACTGGACGTTGGATGTGCCGGGAAGATTCAAGTTCGTGTTTTCCGACAAGTTCCATGATTTGGAAAGCGATTTGCAGTTGTGGCCTGAAAACGGAACCATTCATCACATCCTTGACGATGACATCCTAAGTTTGCATCGAAGAATGCCTGAAAAAGCGTGTATTGCTATTCATCCGCAAGCATAGGGGCAAAATCATCTTTTGGCCCGATTGGCCAGCTGCCACTACTCCAAGGTGGTTCTGGAGTGGTATGCTACCACCAAGATCGATTCTGTCCCCAAGCTTATGAATCCTCCGAATTTCCCGGAATTTCAACCAATCGAAAAATACTGGGCAATTTCAAAGAAGCGACTTCAACGAAGCGGCGGGGCAGTCAAGGACATCCAGGACATATGCGGGCAAAATGGAAGAAATGCGCTGATTCCGTGTCCGTTTCCACTGTGCGGGCGCTGATGAGCTCCATCAAGAGGAAGGTTAGAGATTTCGTTCGAACTGGAGAAATTTAACCATCTAACTTAACGTTAAAGTTTTAAAAAAAGTACTGAAAAGCAACCATTAATGGACTTTTTAAACTTGTTGAATCACGAATTACAGGTCTTTTGTGGGTACCAATTTACTTTTAGTCAGCCTTTACTCTATGCGCAGCTCTATGAATTCAACTCATCAGCCCCGTCTTGATTGGCCCAAGAGATATCTGATATAAGGCCTTTTCAGTTGGCTCATGAGATGAAGTTAAACTTAAAGCCACCTCGTAATATCTTTATTTATTTATTTATTTATTTATTTATTTATTTATTCTATATATTTTATTGAACGGCTACGCAGTCTTTGTTAAATTGAACGAGTTCTGGTTCGTTCTGGAACATATATATTCAATTCAGCGAGAATATCTCGGGCGTCAATATCGTTGATCAACACCTTAGCCACGAATACAGCTTGCATAGTCGATCTTCTTTGTTCCAGGGTATCAATTCCCAGCAGCATACAGCGATGTTCATATGGAGGAAGATTCAGTGCGTCGTGCCAGGGTAAGTGTCGGAGGGCTAAGCGCACAAACTTTTTCTGTACAGCCTCGAAGCGATCGATCCAATTTCTATTGTATGGACACCATACTACTACGGCAGATTCCCCAATAGAGCATACTAGGGCACAGTAGAGGGACTTCAGGCAGAGAGGATCGCGAAATCCATCAGCAAGCTTAAAGATGAACCCGAGCTGCTTGTTAGTTTTTGCTAACACATCTTCACAATGCGGTCGGAAAGTGAGTTCACGGTCCAATATCACACCAAGGTCCCTCACCTGATCCATGCGTTCGAGAGTTTGCCCAGATAGCTTGTAGTTGAAATATAACGGTTGACGCTTTCTACTAAATGAGATCGTGTTGCATTTGGCTATACACAAATCAAGATGATTACGCTTGCTCCAGTCCTCAAATCCTAAATCCAATAACCATTGCAACTCCAAGCAGTCTTCAATACAAATGATTACCATAAATATCTTAACGTCATCTGCATAGAATATTCGCTGTCCGCGTGGCAGAATAAATGAAACATCATTTATGAATAACGAGAAGAGAAGCGGACCTAGATTACTTCCTTGCGGTACGCCGGAAGGAATGAAAAATTCATCTGAATATGAAGAGCCGATTCTTACTTTCACAGACCTTCCAGTCAGGTACGATCTAAACCAGTTTACTAGGTCGGAGGAAAGTCCAAGTTTCTCAAGTTTTCCAAGTAGGATATCATGGTTCACTCGGTCGAATGCAGCTTTGAAATCTGTGTACACGGCATCTCCTTGCGTACCAGCGTCCATCGAGCGTATGCAGAGTGAAGTAAACTTGTGAGATTTGTAGTGACGAATCGTTTCGGGAAGAATCCATGCTGAGAACAGGATATGTAGTTCGTGCTAGCCTCAAACAGAATATATTTAACGATAATCTCAAAAAGTTTAGAGCAGGCACTCAACGAAGTAATTCCCCGGTAGTTGGCAACATTACATTTGTCCCCCTTTTTGTGAATCGGAGGCAGGAATGAAGTTTTTCATCCAGCAGGAAATGTTTTCCTTTGAAACAAGAGGTTCAACAGTTTTACTAATGGTTTCAGCAGTGCACTTGAACATTTTTTCAGTACGGTTGAAGGAATCCCACCAGGACCAGGGGATACCGAATTTTTTAACTTACGTGGAGCATTTTGGACGTGCTCCTCAGTGATTTGAAAAATACCAAGTTCAAAGCTGTGCGACGGATTATTACTGAGGGCCGCATCGATCTGCGTTTGCGTGGTCAATGTGTTCGAGAAGGCATTCTTGAAGTGATCGGCAAATATCTCACATTTACTAGACAAGGTCTAGGTACTAGACCTAGATCAAAGTACATGGATGTAGGTAATCCATCTTCCTTACGTTTAGTACGAACAAACGACCAGAATTTTTTCGGATACACACGCAAGTTCCTTTGCGTTCGATCAATGTACCGAGCATACAGAATACGATTGTACCGAGCATACTTGTTACTAGCAAGAACAAAGCGATGCTTCAACTGTTGAGACCTATTGCGAAGCGCAGATCGTGTACGGCGCTTCAATTGGCGAAGGCTGGAGTTTGACCAAGGCGGCTTCAATGGAGGACGTTGAAGAGGCACGTTAGCTTCGATGACGTGACGTATTTCCGTGTTGAAAACACCAACGATTTCATCCAGATCCAGCTCAGAATCCACAAATTCCCAATCGATTGAGGACAGTGCATCGTTTAGCAGGTCGTAGTCTACCCGACGAAAATCAAACTGGTTAGAATTACGAAGTGGCTTGTGAATCACCGGTAACGATATATATACGGTGACATCAATAGCAGGGTGTGCGGTGTCAGTATCAACGAGTCATTCGGCTGCATCGGTAACACAACAAGTTTTGTAACCCAGTATCGTTAACGAGTACCAAATCGAGAATCCGTGAATTGGAATACACAACGCCATTTACCTGTGTCAGGCTATGGAAGCAGAATGCATCGTACAACATACTACTAGATGTCGTCAGTCGAGACCTACTTTGCGACCTCCATCTTCTGAAAGTATGCAATGCAATTGAGGGTGATTATAGCCACCGAGCTGGAAAGCGGCATCATGAGCCTTCAAGCACGATAAAACGGAATCGATAGATGTAATATGCTGCTGGATGAGAAACAGATCATCTCTACGATCTGGTGGCAGATAAAGCACTCCAACGCTGACGACATGGGAAGCATGATTTTAACCAAAAGCTGTTCAAGAGCCTTACTAATCGGAGCCGGACCAATATAACAGCACAAACTAGATGATATGGCTATCAGCAATCCGCCGCCCCTAGTTTTTCGACTTTTCAATGGGCTTCGATCTGTTCTGAATACCGTGTATGATCCGTTGAATAATTGAGTAGATAGGATGCAATCGTCGAGCCAAGTTTCAGTTAATACGATAACATCATACTCTGAATCATCCGCAGCTAGAATGAAGGAGTCGATCTTCGTCCGCAGTTCGAAGCGGTTCCAGTAGCATTTAGTCCGTCACATGGCAAAGATGCATTTTGAGTGATTGTGGGTGTTGAGCAGAAAGCCAGACAATCGTCAGTAGAAGAATTACAATTCGGGAGACCCTCGCCCTATCTCTGACCACAGGGCCAGAACGACTTTGATGCCAGGATGCGATAGATGCTTGGTGAGAGTAGGAAATTGACTCGACTGGATCAGAGAGAACGAGGGCTCCCATGATGCCTTGTTGCTAGCGTTCCGGGGTGATGCCATCTGTCAGTTGTTGTCTTATTGAAGAGCTGGACGCTGAACTCGGCTCACTAATGAGTGGCGATAACTCATTTGTAGCCGCGATCTCCCGTAACTATGGAGCTTAAACAAATCAGGAAGAGAATTGCCCATAATGGATCAATACTTGCCTGAAGTAGAAGGTTGGAAGAACCCGTCACCATTCTCAACCACATGGCCAGAACGACTTCGACGGCAGGAACCAGCAAGCATGACTGGGTTGAGAGGTTCAGGGACTTCCTTGAGGTGGCAGGCAGTGCGTTCTGGTTTGGCAGATTCAGAACAGTCACATACTGGAGGCGTAATGCTGCAACGTGGACACGGATTAGGCGAAGAATTTGATTGAAAACATGTATACTTGCCTGAGGTAGAAGGTTGGAAGACCCCGTCACTCGTACACTCATAAGGCATAAGGTCTTTACATCCTTTGAACCATTCTGAACGGCCATCCCGTTTTGGTTATATCACATCATTGCTATTAATGTATATATGCATATCTTTTCCGGTACCATGGAGTCAACAAAGTAAAAGTGAAAGAAGAGATGCAAGATGGAGCACATGCGATACGACAATGAAATGTTCCAGCGGAACTAACAACAGCGGAAAACCGAAACACAGCTCAAACGAGTGAAATTGCATCGAAAATATACTTCCATCGATTAAGATCAACAGTGTGTGTGTATGTGTATTAGACTGCCAGCGAAAATGGTTATTTTTAATTTCGCTAACAAACTATATACAAAATGTTTATTGCCTCGAAAAATGACCCTATGCCAAATTTGAGCTCAATCGGACATGATTTAGGGGTGGCGCAAACGCGTCAAAGATTGACTTTTTTCACTCTCGAAAATCCCCCAAGGAAATCAAAATTTTTTTTGATGCCAAATGTCTTAAAAATGCATGAAACGTCGATATTTGGTGTTATCTCGAAAAAATGTTTTTTTTTTCAAAAATCGACTTTCTGGGACTTTGAATTTTTTTCATGAGTTCTATATGGAATATAGAAGATTGATGAGTCGGCTTCTAAAACTGTTCACAATTGCCTCCAACCTGCTTATATATCGGATTAAACCACCATTTAGGATCTAATACGAAATTATTTTACTAGGGTGGTCCAATTATTCTTCATTAGGGTGGTCCAAAATTCAAAAATATATGAAAACCACAACTTTTCATCAGAAATTCCGAAAATCAATTGTAAAAATATCTTGAATTGTGTTAATCTGTTTTTTTTTTGGGAATCATGAGTTTTACACAAGAAGAACATTTGCCGGAAAAGATGAACAAATACTTGTTTTATACTTTGCCATATATTTCCTTATTAGCTACACCAAATCAGATTTCCTGGTACTCTTATAATTTTTTCGATGATCTTCAACTAATTGTTAAATGCACTGCTTTTGATCTTCATCCGTTGATAGTTTTGAATTGTATGTTTTAATAAATCCTTTACCACGCTCTGCATTATCATTAACTACTTCCAAACATTGAACCCGTCTTTTGGCATTTTTTAAACTCGATGGAACTACTCCACTGCTCCATATCGACATTCAGCAACGACTTCGGAATTTGGAGAGCTTTGAATAAGTTTTCAATACCACTGCTGCCTTGTACAAACGAGTGTAGTTCAATCGTTGAAATATCGTTGGATTCACCAATGGATCTGGCTGTAATATTTTTATAAGTATCTGTAAAAAAAAAATCATTAGAAAATTAAATGCAAATGTATCAATTAAATCATTTACCTGATAGAAGTAAGGCTTCGATGACCTTTTTCTTAACCGGGAGGTCTACATTTTCGTCGAACAGACATAGTCCGATAAGGCTGTTGTCCAAATATTGCAAGCGAGTTAAAATTCCTTTACGTACTGCTTTCGCAACGTCTTCATCAACAGTTTCATATTCCTTCAATATTTTTAACAGGTTCAGATCGTTGTTGAGTGCCATCGCAGCACACGGAAAAAGAAACCAACTTTTCAAATAAATTTTTACAATGAACACACAAAATCGAGCTAGTTGATTTTTAGTTTTATCTGGTAAAGCAAATTCATGCCGAAGAATAAACATTTTCAAAGAATAAATGATTTTGGCCATCCACCTTGCATTGTGGAACGCACCAGGAGCTCTTATTTGTAATTTTTCATCGATTTTTCCACCCAAATATAAAATGGCAAGTTGTAGAACCTCTCGGTAATCACCACGGTGGTGTTGCTCTCGAATTTGTTTTTCATAAAACTCCAATAACGCCAATCTTTATATTTCCGAAAAAGCTATTTAAAAAAAATCATCATCCATACCTGAGTGGAATGAAGTCCTTTCCAAAATGTGCCATTTTGATTGGAATTCCTTAAAAATCTCAACATTCAAATTTCAGAATTTTAAAAGCTTTGCCAAGTAGCAGTTCATGTATGTGATGTCTACAAGGGAGGCCTATAAGCTGCCTCTTAAACAATTTGTCCAGGTACTGACACGCACCTTTTTTTCTACCGGTGTTTGATGCAGTAGTATCAAAAGATGTAAACATAATTCTGAAAACAAACGATAAAATAGTCAGAATTCTGAGGTGAACATACAAGATTTAAGATCATACCTGTCCGCAAGCCCCCATTCGACGACTGCATTGTACACCGCTTCTGCTTGTTGTGCCCCCGTAGAGTTTTTGATTGGTGGAACAGCCAATAATTTGCTAATGCCTTCGCCTGATACAACTATGGCCAAGCGCTCGGTTTTTGGTAGAGATTTGGATGGTAATATGTTAGGTATCAGCTTAGAATCCCAATGTACTGTTAAATTTATATCTGGCTTAAACGACACTTTTAAATCATGTTGCATTTGTAAGCGAATTCCTGCTCTGGCGATTCTGACATATTCCTTGTTCAACAATAATGATGAAACATCGTGCCCTAAAGCTTTAGCGATCGATGATATTAGAAACACAGCATTTCGATCACTCACTTTACAGCGGTCCAATGCAGCAGCTACTTCAACTGTAACAACTCGTATCAGTTGCGATTTTGGTGTCAAAGCTTGTTTTGGAGAACCTGGAACGTTCAAAATATATTAATATGGGTGTAGGGTAGAGAACTACTTCGGCCTAATCGCCCATTTTGGGCCTATCGAGCAGAAAACTTCAAATAAATCCATGATTTCAGAGTCAACAAGTCAATTATGCGTTTGGTACGATACTTTAGTTAAAAAGCTACCGAACGAAGTTGTGCTTAATAGGCCGGAAATGGGGTAGTTAACCCTATAACCGAAAAGAAAAAAAAACATTAGTAAAACATCACAACGTACCTGTTTTTGGAGAAGCTCTTTCGGATGTACTAGGCGAGTACACTGACCCAGCCTGGCTGTCGTTTTGTGATGATGTTTCAATTGAGGTTGCACTACAAATTTGATCCGGTCTTTGGCTTGACTCTTCTTCCTCAAAATCGCTACACGAAATTGTTTCATTGGTAGGGAGAACCTCAGTTTCTTCTTGAAGATGAGCTTGTTCCCGCTGTTTTTGCAAATATTGCATCGCCTGCTTTTCTTCACGGGTTTTTGCCTTAAAATTCTTCCCGATATCAAACAAACTCCGCAATGATCCATGAAATGTGTTCCTTTTTTCGACGTCTTTCTTAGCCATTCTAAGTTTGCATTTTAATAAGGCTTTCCAGGTATTGAAAAATAGCAACAGTTTTTTCTTTATGCTTATGTCATTTACCAAATGTGTTAAGTTTTTGACGTAGGACTACGTCTTTGATTTCTATATGGGGGTACACTTTGTTAAAACCGAAAATGGAACATGTAACAAATTAAGAAAGATTTTGAACGTTAATAACTCAGCTGCCCCTGGTCCAATTTCAATAATTTTATCACCAATCGATCAGAAATATGGCTACGCATCGATATTAATGCTTCTGAATGTTGATTTTCAACAATAAACTATTGAAAAACTGGTAAATGTCTAGCATTGTCCAAAAGCGTCGAATTAAGTAACAAATCTACCAATTACCTACATGCATATGCTGCTTCCCCAGCACAGTCGTCAGAGAGTAGTAAGTAGACTAAACAAGTCGAAGTGGCATTCGCCTCCGATCCTCGGGCGCGTGCGAATAGGGAGGATGGAATTGCGTAATATTTTGCACACTCATCGCCGTACTCAGAACCACACGCTCCCAACGACCGCACCACTGTGTGGTGGTGTTCGGTCGTCGAAATTAGTAGCAGTAGCAGTGCTTTCGGCGTGTGGCGTTGAAAATTGTTCTCCAGTAACAACGAAAGGCTGCCAGCAAACAGTGAGCTGCAGAGCTCACATAAGCAACCATCAAAGGAGAAAGAAGCTGCACCGCTATGCTATGAATCGGAATCAGTAGCTCTTCGTGAGTCGCTGCGGGTCGGTCATCTATGCCAAGCGTGTCACCCTCGCTCCAAACGACATACAGCTCGACAGCCTTATCCGTATTGAACACCCAGCTCAACCAGAACTACAAAACGGTCCTTTTCAGGGCCACCAAAAATGTGTTAAAGAGTATTATTTGGACATTGGTCAAGGTCATCAGTTCACGCAAGCAGCTAGCAATCAAGGCTCAACCTGTCTATAGAAGGTGTGGAATTGTAATCCTGAATATATTGGTGCAATTAGTTTTTCCTCGGCTTTCATTGCGCACGATTCGTTTCTTTCGTTTAATCAATCGCCCTTGTAGTGACGTCGAAAAGATTGTTTCAATCGGCGCTTACATATGAAATTTAATTTGGATTGTAGATTTTTTTTGTATGTTACCAAAATTTATGAATGGTTTGCCACTAAATGTTCGATACCATGATAAAGCAGCCTGTTTGTGAGTGTTTGCCTGTTTTCAAGTAAGGAGTAATCATAAAAAACAAATCGCCCGCTGGTATTTCCCGGCGACTTTACAAATAAATAAGTGAAATTGCTTTTCGAGTGTTAAGACATCGTCTCCCGCAAAGTTTACATTTTTCCCTCTACCAACACATACATCAGGGTTAGATAGATCTCCACAGGATCTATAGAATCCACGCAATTTCAAAAAAACCAAAATGCACAGCATTACGAAAAGAGGTCAGGTTTCGATCAATAGCAGATAGATTTTCATTCTAAACAAGCCTAACGGTTGAAAATATATCTACCAACCTGCTTAAATGAAGATTTAGTTAATTTTCAATAGGTCACTATTGAAAAATACCATACGTCCAACTGTTGCAATGGTGATCAAAATTTTCACCAAATGTCTGAAAACAGCGCATTCCCTAACACAGACTTAAAAATCGAATTCGATGCGGTTCCACTGAACGTAAGTGGTGGTGTCCAGTCCAGTAGCAGCAGCAGCAGGAGTGCTTTCAACAACAACAACAACGAAAGGCTGCCTGCAAGCAGCGAGCTGCAGAGCTCATATGAGCAACCATAGAGAAGGAGGAAGAAGTCCCACCACTAGGCTAGGATCGGAATCAGTTAGCTCGTCGTGCTCAGCTCAGCATTACTCAACCATCACTACAAAACGGTCCTTTTCAGGACCACCATAAATTTGTTAAGAGTATTATTTGGACATTTGTCAAGGTCATCAGTTCCCGCAAGCAGCTAGCTATCAAGGCTCAACCTGGTCTCTATATAAGGTGTGGAATTGTAGGCCCAAATGTATTGGTGAGATTAATCATCTTCCGACCATTTTCCAGAACACGCTGGTAGGAAGTGTTGAAAATCCATATAGAATTTGAGAGAAGTGGGAATAATTCGCTTTGGGTGTATATTCAGTCCCCAGAAAGCCAATAAAATCAAATTTGTGAGAAAATAAGCTCCCACGAGTTCAATCTCTCGAAGTTCCTCCTTTTTTACATATTCTGCACAAACGATACTTTCCGCCCAGCCACATTCATATAATTCGGAAGGAAATCCTGTGAGGGGTGAATTGAATACACTTTAATACCAAAATGCACAAAACTTAAAAATTCATAAATAACAAAAAATCAAAATACACCTTTTAAAGTCGGGGTAGATGAATCGAAAATACTCAAGTTGACAGTCCCTTGGATTCTCTTAATCAACTATCTCTTTGAAATAAATACTACAAATTTGATACGCTTACAAATAAAAAACAGAAAGAGTTAAGATAATTGATGATTGAATCAATTAAAAAACTAAATGTTCACATTTGTTCCGTCCACTAGTGGTCCTACGTCAAGCTTCCGTTGGTGCTCCTAGGCACAGACCCTTCTACTTTTTTTCTTCTAAGCATCCTTTAATTCCTTTATTGTTAGGAAGGCACTAAGCTTACAACTTTTTTTTTCAGCACGCAAAGAAACATATATTTACGAAAAAACTTCACTATACGTCGACAAGTTAACAGAATGGCCGAACGACGGCAGATATTCTCCAACTAGCCAAATGTCAACCATTTTTAACAAACTGTCGTACTATTCTCTATCAGTTCTCTGCTTGTTGTCTTCTTCAAACGCACTACTGTTTGATCATACATCCTCAGATCGCATCCTTTTTTATACTACAGCATAGTTTACGTAGAAATAAGTACTTGAGACCGTTGCTTGCCTGTAGGAGAACACTGTTAGTGTGTGTTTTTTAATTAATACTAAAAAGGAAGCCAGATAAACAATATGCTTTATGCGGGTACTTTTTTGGCACCTCTATAGGGTAGGAATTAAAAAGAAACACATTTAAAGGGTTGTCCCGTATTAGGTAGATATGTTAAAAAGTCATTGTACTTTCGTCAGATTGTACTGTAAACTAAACAGCACTAACGGTTGTCCTGTACAATTTTCGGAATTATTCTACGATTTATGTCTGTCTATGCTTCTATTTTACGTGGTCTCAGATACTCAGATTACTCATCAAATGTTTTGAAGTTTGGATTCTTAAAAATTCCAAAACACAACATGATGATATTTTCAGATGCATGCGTTTGGTAAAAAGTAATGGTTTTTACATACTGATGAAACATAATGTTAAGTTTTTGGTAGCATCATCATTTATTTAGATCAGTCAGTCATTATCAGTAGCTCGAAGTGAATAAACCTAAACTAAATTAAATTAAAGATTTTTCTGGTGAAATAAAAGGTGTGGAAGAACTCTTGTTTGTTCAATTTTGTGCAATCCAAAAACTGCAAGTGTGTGTATCGCTCTGGTCGTCTTGTCAGTGACATTCGGATTACTGGCATCTCTGCTATTCTGAAGTGCATCGTATGCACTTTCTTCTCTGTGCGCACACTGGGCCGTGCTGTGGCCACAATTAGAAAAGTGACACACAACGTAGGAGTAAGTTTGAACACATACCTATTTTGATTTTTGGACCACCCTAATGAAGAATAATTGGACGACCCTAGTGAATTATTTCGTATTAGATCCTAAATGGTGGTTTAATTCGATATATAAGCAGTAGACTGATGCAAATTTTGACATTTTCGCTCCACAGTGCTCAAACGGTTCCAAATCGGGTCCTGATAAGTCTCCCAATATTTGAACTCCTTTGATAAGAAACTGACTTGGCACAAACCATTTGAAATTTATATGGAAATTACTATGGGAAATCCAAACTTTTTGTTCATTGTCTTCTTACCTTTTTCCATATTGCACTGTTCAAAAATTCAAAAACTATACTTATGGAAAATTTTCTCAGCTACAACTTTGCAGAATATAGTTGATGAGCCAAACGTCAAATAAAACAGTTATTAATTGCTTAAGAGATTGATAATCTTATGGCATGATCAAGCAGCTGTTTTGTGAGCAACACTGTATCTTGCAGTGTGACATAGTAGCCATGATTTTTGTGCTGTATTCTATGCGCCAGAAACACCAAAAAAAAAATTGATAACTTTTGATGCTTACATTATATTGAAAAGTGGTTTTGCACAAAGTTGTAGCTGAGAAAATTTGCTGCTATCATTTTTAAAAGCAGAGCGATATGGTAAATTGTTTGATGGATATGAACAAAACATTAGGTTTTCCCATAGTTATTTCCATATAAACGTCAAATGGTTTGTGCCAAGTCAGTTTCTTATTGAATGAGTTCAAATTTTGGGAGGCTAGTCAGAACCCGATTTTGAACCGTATGAGCACTGTGGAGCGAAAATGTCAAAATTTGCATCAGTCTAATAAGCAGGTTGGAGACAATTGTGAACAGTTTTAAAAGCCGACTCATCAATCTTCTATATTCCATATAGAACTCATGAAAAAAATTCCAAGTCCCAGAAAGTCGATTTTCGAAAAAAAAAAAACATTTTTTCGAGATAACACCAAATCTCGACGTTTCATGCATTTTTAAGACATTTGGGAGATTTTCGAGAGTGAAAAAGTCAAACTTTGACGCGTTTGCGCCACCCCTAAATCATGTCCGATTGAGCTCAAATTTTGCATAGGGTCATTTTTCGAGGCAATAAACATTTTTTATATGGTTTGTTAGCAAAATTTGATGGTCAAATATTTCCCATACATTCATTGGCAGTCTAATGTGTATGTATTCAATCTAACCCCCACTGGCCGGCAGCGGTATTATGGAAGAAATTTGCTTACAACAATCCTTGATGTCATAATTTAAAGCAAGCAAAGTCCGGGAGTTCCAGATTTCGAAATGTGATGTTTCGAAAGCTAGCACGTATTTAGTTATATATGCATACATAATTGATTTATAATCAGATGGATCTCACCAAATTCTGCCACCGAAAAAGCACTCGCGGTAATCGAAAAAATCTTCCGCATTGTTTTTACAACCGAACACCGAACATTTTGAAACACATGCGAAGTAATTCATTTGTACCGAATTTTTGTCTAACCCCTCATTCGCGTGCATCCTCCGGAAGGCAGAACGCCAGCACCAAGTAAAGAAAAAAAATACCCGGTAAAACTCTTCTTGTGAGGGAGGCAAAGCACCAAAAACAAGGGAAAAGAAAAACCGACCAACGCGACACCACAGCAACACAGTTACTCGAAAAAAAAATTCTTGCCCCAGAGTATTCACGTTAATTACAATATCACTAGAAAGCTTCTTAAAACGTGATCGATCTTAATGTTCACTTATCCACGTGCGAAATCAAATATTTTTGTTGACTTGTTGACACCAGTTGAGACTATTAAAATACTTTGAAAATTTAAGGGTTTCAAACGGAAAATAAATGACAGTTTAAATAAAACAAACACTTCCACTCGTGACCATAGCCTACTTCGATCTTCCCATGAGCCTTGACATTTTTTAAGGTACAAAATCTTAAATTAATAATCTTGGAAATTGTTAACGGTTTGGCATCTTAATTATGTTTCCCTACCAGAATTTTGGAAAATTCTTCAAATCAAGTCAAAATGTTAAAAAAATGTTTCTTAGTCCCAATAAGAAAAGATTAAGCGATGATCCACACAGTCATTAAAGTCACCAGTTCTCCCCTCAAGTAAAAATGTTGTTTATTTGTCTCGGAGGTGAATGACTCACCATTGAAAACAAACCGTCAATATGCTTTATGACGACTCCCTCCCCCAAAAGGGGATTTGCTTGCGTGTAAGAAATATTGTCTCATGTTCCAATTTTCCGGAGAGCAAAAAGAGGCCAGCAAACCCATCAAATTCAGTTCGATGGGAACGTCAAGACATTGTCAGTATGCCCAAAAGAGATCTCCAACACATCGAATAACCGAGAGGGGCCAATTTCTTCTTCAATTTTCAATTACCCCCACATCACTTCCAATTTGGATTAGCGCGAGTGAACTGTTGTGACAAACGCCGAGAATACGACGAGCGAGAGTGATGAACTTCTTTTTTTCTGCGGTCATTGACGCCGCATTTCGCAGGGCAATGAATCAGATTCTGAACTCTGAATGCGAGCACTGTTTCGGGAGGGGGGAATTTCCACTTTTTCCCTGGGGGAAAGCAAACCGCACTTTCACGGCCGACCAAATCCATGTTTGCTGCTGGAAAGTTCATGTGGCAAAAATTTAATTTAAATGTCACACTCCGCAGAGGACGCGTGAAATGATTTGGGCGGAGTTGCACCGTGACAGCTGACTGATTGAGGGACGGAAGTTGATTCCCTTGGGGAGTTTATGCTCTTTGATGGTCTATGTTGTTTGGGATGTGGAATTCCATTACGGCGGAAAGCAACAGCCATTTGATGAGTAAATGCAACAACTTTGAGATGAAACAACGAGCAGCGGGGAATCAATTTACCCCCACCAGGTCAATGCAGTCGTAAACCAAACTCTGCAAAAAGATACACTCAACGCTAATTGCACAAATTGCATCATCACCAACCGCGAAGACATCGGCACCATGAACAGATGCAAACGCAGCAAAAAAGAAAAGAGCAACATCACACATGTAGTTAAAACTGTTCACTTTATTTTTACGACAATTCCTAATGCACTATAGTCTCTTGAGCTTGACGGCACAGCCATCTGTTATGTGTTAAAGAGTGGCTTCCTTGAATGTCCCGACCACTTCGAATCCCGAGTCAAACGATGATTCTGCTTCCTCTGCTGCTGCCACCGCCGCAGCCTCCGCCGCAGTTCGACGAACCATCCGGATGGAATTCTCTTTGGGCGGAGCAAACGCAGGAAGAGGCAGATCACGCTTCAAGAAGTCCACCTTAGTCGGCGCTCCACTTGGCAGCGGCTTGGCATTGATTCTAGTGCTAGACACGGGGACTGCCACTGGCTTCCTACTTTCTAATTGCCGTTCGGTTGATTCCAGGTAATTTGAATCACTTTCCTTGCGCAATTCCTCCGAATATTCCGGACAGGTAGTCGAGGTGGGCGCCGTCGTCGGCGTCTCCGTCGTTGTCGTCGATGGGAACGTCGCCTCAAGCGTTGTGGATTTAAGTTCGTCAGTTTCAGTTGCTTCGCCGGACGATTCTTCAGATGCTTCAACAGCTTGAAACACGCGGATCTCCTTATTGGCACAGGTTCGATTCGATGGCGTCCGAACTTCGATCACTATGTGGATTTTGCTGACTTCCGATGAGCTAGTGCAATTGATATTCTCCATTGGAAACGACCATGTTCCAATAAAGAACAGCGGAATTACTACGAAAAGCTCCCGGAACATGTTGACCGAATTGAATACACTTGAATACTGAAATTTGACTCCAGCTGGGTAGCTGTTTCTATTTATACCAAAGAGGTTCTGCAAATGGAAATTTTTGGGGCTTGAAAAAGCACGTGACTTATCAGAAGCGAATTCGGTCAACGAACTGCATCCTGCGTAGGCACGTAGCACGGGCAGTTTCGGACGCGTTAATTACGGTTGATTGTTTTGATGTTAAGTTTTGTGGCCAACGAATGTTATTGAAAGATAAACATGTTGCATGGCTTGCAGCCCTGACGATAGTGGGGGGTTTTGCAATTCATGTTCGGTGTGCTATTAAAGTCGATCATAATTAGTATCGGCGAGCTTTAAATTTCACTTAGAACGTCGATTCTGCTCTAGACTCAACGCAGAGTGGAGAATTATTTTCCCCTCGACTCGATCCTGACCCAATCGCTCCCCATAAGATCCAAACCTAGACTATTTTTTCGAAGCGACGTATCAGCTTTTGTAAATTATGCATTTGATCGTCGGTTTGGCGTAACTGGTAGCTCACCCACAAATACTAAATAACACCACTATCAGGTAGGGGAAATTTCCCCTATCTGATGGTATTGCTAGCATGCATGGCCGAGCTACCAGTTACGTCCCTTCGAAAAAGTAATCAAGAAACAGTTATATTTTATTCATAATCGCTCATGCGCTCCTAGATGGGTTTGGTGTTTCAGAGTATCTGTCAAACGAGCAGACGGTCGTGAGTTCAATTTCAGGTTACAGCCACTTGAGAGAATTGTAACTTTGTGAAATTGCCAATAACGTTTAACAATTGGCTTATTCTTTCTGGATACCAACAAACATCCAGCCTTCCCATGACCCTTATGAGCGATCGTTTGGGTGAGCAATTCCAATAACTTCAGGAAAATTGCAGGAATTTTATAAAAATTCTTAGAAATTCGGGTAAGTCCTGAAATAATCAAGAAAGGTCCGAAGAATATTCAACTTGCTGTTGACATTATCCTTCTCCAACTTGACGTGCTTAACTAATCGGAGTTTGTTATCAATAGTCACACAAAGCAGTTTCATCTCGCGCACGGCCTCGACCGCATGCTCACCGATGCTAACGAATGGCAGACTCGGTCTGTGATGGTGACCAAAGCAGACGTGCAACAGTTTGGATTTCTTGGGGGAAATCACAAACCCAACATTATTTGCCCTGTCAACGACAGACTGCACTGCATCCTGTATTTTATGCCTAACCACCCTAACGTACTTAGCACAGTTCGCGTTTGGGTTTCAACGTTAGCAGTGCTGGCGTTCCGCCTCCCGGACGAATGTTGTCATCGTCGTGTTAGTGCGTTGAGGTTGTGTTTCAGAAATGCAATCGAAGTGTGCCGTGGTCGCTATTAGACGCGTGGGTTTTCGGTCGCTGGAGCCAACCATCATCATTCTCTGCTTGAACGTCAAGCAGTACAGTTCGGTCTTTGCTCGCTCTGTCGAGTAGTGTCGGTCGCTTCGTGTGATGGGAAGACAGCGCTCCCGGAGCAGGCTCCGAGAGAAAACGGAGAAGAAGAACAGCGGTGAGGGTAGCTTGAGTGTACCTATTTCGAATAGGTACGCTACTCTTCCCACCGATGTAGGGAATCCCACCTCAGCCACGGTGAAACGGTCTAAGAAGAGGAAGAAAAATCAAGGCCAGTCCGATGGTGCGAGTGGACGGGACGATGCCACCGCGACGAACGTCAGCGTCATTGGTGATTTTGCCGACGCCGTCGACAACGAAACTGCTGCCACCCCGAGTGCAGCAAAAATGAAGCTTCCTCCACTGGTGGTGAAGCAAGTCCCACTCAACACGCTGATTGGCGATCTTTCATCGCTGGGCGTTGCAGCTGAGTTTAAGCTCGGCAGGATCGGCACCAAGGTGATGCTCCGAACAAAAGCGGAGTACGAAGTGGCCGTGAAACATCTGAAGGATACCAAGGCGGAATTCTTCACGCACGACATCCCCGGTGAGAAGCCCTTCAAGGTAGTCATCAGGGGTCTACCAAACTTCGACCCCAAGATGGTCGAAGCTGAAATCAACCGGTACAAGCTTGCCCCAATCGCTGTCTTCCGAATGACAAGGAGAGACGAAAACGTGAAGACGTACCCGGATTGTCTTTTCCTGGTGCACTTCCAGAAAGGGACAGTGACGCTCAATGCGCTACAAGCCATCCGATCAATCTGCTCCATCATCGTACGGTGGGAGCCATACCGTGGCGGCCATCGTGACGTAACGCAGTGTATGAGGTGCCTCAATTTTGGACACGGTACCCGCAACTGCAACATCAAGCCACGCTGCAGCAACTGCGCTCAAGAACACGCCACTTCCAACTGCCCTGCGGATGGAGCCGTGGCGATAAAATGCGCTAACTGTGGTGGTGCACATCAAGGTTCCGACAGACAGTGCTCCAAACGCGAGGACTTCAAACGCATCCGAAAACAGGCGTCAAGCAACAATCAACCAGGACGCAAGAAGGACAAAACCCCATTATTCAGGACGGAGGATTTTCCGCCTCTTCGTGCTCCCCAGCAAAGGCAAGCGAATTCGCGGGTGCAACCCGCCCCCCCTCAAGAAGCTTCCGGTGATTTTGCTGGCCAAAGCTCTCCATCCCCCCCTGGATTCTGGAGACAACCAACAGCGCAAAACAACAACCCCGATCTGTTCTCAGCGGATGAACTGATGGAAATTTTCGTCAACATGTCCGGTGCTCTTCGTAAGTGCCGCAATAAGCCCGAACAGATCCAGGTGCTCGGTAAGTTCATCATCCAGTATGGCGTCTAAACCGCTAACTATCGTCACCTGGAATGCTTGCTCTGTAAGAGCAAAAGAGATTGAGCTTGCCGACTTCCTCCGCAAGCACAGCATCGACGTGGGCCTTCTAACCGAGACCCATCTAAAGTCCGGCGACAGCTTCTGGTTGCCTGACCACAACATTATCCGGCTTGATCGCACCAGCTCCAGGGGGGGTGGTGTTGCGGTCGTCGTCAAGAAAGGAATAAAATACCACACTCTGTCCCATATTCGCACCTCTATCATCGAGGCCCTTGGTGTGGAGGTGGAGTCGTCGACTGGATACGTCCAGTTCATCGCCGTCTACTGCCCTCGACAGTGTGCCGCCAGCAGTGGACTAGCGGCTAAATTTAAGAAGGACCTGTCCACCATCACCCGTACCGGTTCCCGCTTCGTTGTTGGAGGAGATCTGAATGCTCGTCATGAGGCATGGCGGAACTACCAGCAGAACCAGAACGGTCGTCTGCTGTTCGACCATTCGCAGCATGGGCTGTACTCCGTTTGGTTCTCGGACGAGCCAACATTCATCTCACCGGCAGGCAACCCATCGACGCTAGACCTGTTTCTTTCAAATACCGGCTTGTCCAAGCCGGTAGCCTTAAACGAACTCAGCTCCGACCATCAACCGGTGGTGGCTGAACTGGGATACAACGTAGCTGCTGCTCCAAGCCTGCGCAAGGACTACCATCGCGTAAACTGGGCCCAGTTTGGACGCGTGGTAGACAGGCACATCATCGACAACCCGCCGCTTGACTCCGTGGAGGACATCGACCGAGCGTTGGAAGTACTCCACCAAGCCATAACCGTGGCTGACGAGGCGTGCGTCCGACGAGTTCCTGTGAGGGGTAAGTTTATTGCTATTGATTCCCACACCCAACTCTTAATTCGCCTGAGAAATGTTCGTAGACGCCAGTTTCAGAGGACTGGAGATCTAGCGAGGAAAAGTGAAATGGCCAATCTGAACAAGGAGATTGCTTCCAGAATGGTCTCACTCCGGAACTAAAGTTTCGGGCGGCTTGTCCAGAATCTGGACGACCGCTCCAGACCATTCTGGAAAGTTGCCAAGGTCTTAAAGACGCACCCTAAACCCATTCCGCCACTAAAAGATGAAAATGATGACGATCGGCTCATAATCACCCCTCAGGAGAAAGCAAATGCGATTGGTGAGCATATTGCCAAATCGCACTTGCTTGGCTCCAACATCCAAAGTCCGCTCGAAGTTCAGGTTGAGCAATGCGTACTCAACCTTGATTCCTCCCCTTGTGCCATCCCTCCGGAGGATAGAATCACAGTGGAACAGATTTGCTCAGCGCTGAAATGCACCAAAAACATGAAGGCCCCCGGGTTTGACGGAATATTCAACCTAGTGTTGAAAAATCTCAGCATGAAGGTTCACTCTCTGCTGGCTGCTGTCTTCAACAGATGCTTGGAACTGCACTACTTTCCAAGTATCTGGAAGACAGCGAAAATCATACCTATCCGCAAACCCGGGAAGGACCCAACGCTAGCTTCAAGCTACAGACCAATCAGCCTCCTTTCAGCGCTGAGCAAATTGTTCGAGAAACTCATTCTCAATTGTTTGCTCAAGTTTGTCGAGGAAAATAACATTCTCCTTCCGGAACAGTTTGGGTTCAGAAAGGGGCACTCCACCAATCACCAGCTAGTGCGGGTGATGAATAACATCCGAAGTAACAAAGCTGTATCCAAGTCCACAGCCATGGCCTTGTTAGACGTTGAGAAAGCGTTTGATAATGTCTGGCACAATGGGCTTGTATACAAGCTTTGTAACTTCAACTTTCCATTACATCTGGTTAAAATCACCCGTAGCTACCTCCAGCAAAGGTCGTTTAAGGTATCGTTGAATGGTTGTCTTTCCGACACGTTTTCCATCCCAGCAGGAGTCCCGCAAGGCAGTCTGCTGGGACCCTTGCTTTACAGCATTTACACTTCCGACATTCCTCCCCTTGGAGACGGTTGCGTGTTTTTCCTGTTCGCAGATGATACCGCAATAGCCGTCAAAGGAAGGATGCCTCGCGAAATAACGAACAAACTTCAACGATGCCTTAACGCCTTTGCTGATTATGCCACCACGTGGAAAATCAAAATCAATGCTTCCAAAACACAAACAATCATGTTCCTCCATCGGCAATCACCCAAACTAAAACCGACTCCCTCTTGTACTGTAATCATGGATGGCACAAGGGTTGAGTGGTCCGCCGAAGTAACCTATCTCGGGATGTTGTTTGACGAAAAGCTTCTATTCCGCTCGCATGTGGAGAAAACCGTAGTCAAGTGTTCCGCCTTGGTTAGGAGTCTGTATCCGCTGATTTGCCGCAGATCCCGCCTCTCAAGGGTGAACAAACTGGCCGTCTACAAACAAATCGTAGCACCTGCGATCCTCTACGCAGCTCCGGTGTGGGAATCATGTGCACAGACTCACAGGAACAAAATTCAGGTCGCTCAGAATAGAGTGCTGAGGATGGTTCTTGATCGTCCTTTCGACACTAGAATAACAAATTTACATGAAGAGGCAGGCATTGCCAAAATAGATTCCAAAATTAACGAAATTAAGACTAAATTTACACAAAAATGTAATTTATCAGAACATGCTTTGATAAGCAATTTGTATATAGTAGGTTAGGTGTATATAGTAGTTGTAGGTTAGTTGTAGTTGTAAATAGTAGTTATAAGTAGTCTCCTTTTTCCAATTCAAATCAAACCAATCCCACCAAGGTGGTCATACTTTAAAATAGGCCTGATAGGACTAGGAACTGTAAATAATAATTAAAATCTCAAATGTACCAAAGTTGAAAAGACGCATCTGTGTCACTTAACAAATTCATACATGTAAACCACACAATCACTAGAAATAAAGATCATTTAAATGGCAAAAAAAAAAACGGTCGCTGGAGTTTTTGGTTCTGATTTCGGCGTTTGTCGCGAGTTGATTCGGCCGGTGAGGAGCTGGCGTCACGAGTGATTGCTGATGGAAAGTGGATGCAGTCTTTTTTTTTCTCTGCTGAGATCCCTCTAGTTGGAGCAGCTAGAGTGTATTTCGTGGTTGATGGGGTTTGCGCTGCTGTGTGAGAACCGAACGACGAGAGTGCTGTTTTAACACCGGTTGAAGAAGTAGCGGCAGCATATCTATTGGAGCTCTTTGAAATCATCGTGATGCCATTGATTCCTTTGCAACATATCGGGTGAGATCTTTCCTTTATTTTTCTCGTAATCCCATTTTATTGTAAGTCATATTAGTCATACATCACTCTTTATATTTTACATCTACATCCTTACATTATTAGTAATTAGAGCTAAAAATATAAATTTGCTTAATATAACCTTGAAATTTCAATGTTACATCCACTTGATATTGTATATTATATTATATTATATATTATATTATTGTATTGTACATAGAGCTGTATCTTATTATATGTAAATAATTATTATTTTCATTGCCCAAGATCAACTATTTTATCTATATAAATTTATATTCATTATTTCATATTTAATGTTCTGATATATTTCAATTCTCCATAACATATATTTTCATTATATAAATAAATACTGGGTTGGGAGGGAGCATCAGGGTATCATTTGACCTGGAACTGGACGATGGAGTGGTATGATAACCGGAGTCTAGGGGGGAATAAACACTATAATTTTTTTTATCCTACCGATTCGATTGTGGTGGTGTGAATTCTACTTCAACAGTTTCAGTGAGATTGACGCCCCCTTCTTTACAATCCATCCTATAGGAAGGGACATAAGGGACAGGCAGCTACAAGATGAGATCTTGCAGTTTACCGATGACGTTAACTTCTTTACCAACCCTACTCGTCGGAGCCATGTATAAGCTAATATGTTGAAATTTCGATAGGAATTTTGTAATTTACCAATAAACCGGAACTCGGAACGGAATCTTTACAAATTTGCTCAACCACCACCCAACATCTTACAAAATTCTTTAAGAACATCGAGAAATGTCTGGCAAGGCGTCAACTACTGGTTCCAGGTCGGAATTGAGTTCTGCCACGGGTGCTGTGAGTCGACTCTTTGCTGAAAGTACCACTGGTGGTGCGACAGACAAGAACACGGGAGTTCCAACAACCGATACAGATGTAGTTACCGGGATCAACAGTCTCACAATCGTGACCAACGCGAAACGCGGAGCGAAGGACTCGACGAAAACGGTAGCCAGTGCAAAAAGCCATGCGTCTGCGGTAAAGGAAGTACCTCCCCACCCAAGTTCTCAGGTAAATGTTGACGTTGCCAATCATATGAAGGCTCATGTAAAGGGAGCCAAACCCAAAATAAAGGCTGGTGCTAATATTAATGTCAAACCCGTCCGGTCAACGAATATCGCCATAAACACGAGACCCAACGCGCGACTAGATGTGAACCAACGCATTCACATAACTCGGTACAATCATTGCGAATTGTGTAGTGAACGTGATTCTAGTAGAATGGTGCAGTGTGATGGTTGCGATAAGTGGTATCATTTGTCTTGTGTGGAAGTGACTGGTGGCGTAGCAAACCAAAGTTGGATATGTCCAAAGTGTCCATATATGCATTTCGGTGCCAGTAATCAAGTGGAGCATACACCAATACCCCAACAGGCTCAACCGGTTGTGACTATGGCATAACCAGACACTCCCGGGTAACTAGCTCAGTAGCATGAGACCCTTGAACTGTGTCGCAGGGCCGGCATGTTACTGGGTATTCGGAGGGGCTACGCGGACAAAGTATGAAACACAGGAATCTTCACATTTTCTAACATATTTATTTGCCCTTTTCTGTGGCGTGTGGGTGTGGGTTTTCACATGAATGTGGCGTGTATGCGAGAGTTAACGGTACGGTACTCACTGTTGCAGCAGATTCTCCTTCGGCGTCGCGACGCTGGCGTTGGCCCACACGGCTGCTCCTGCACTACCGTGTGGCCGGAAACTTGCGGCGCGGGCTGCAGACAGTGTAGTTGCCGCTTTGGGAGAATGGCGGATCTGGTGGCGTTCATCAGCCACATACGGCTCAGCAGGCGTTGCTGGCTCGTTTGGCTGGCAGGCGTCTTCCGTCGTTGACAAAATCGGCTGACCGTGGCATGGCCACCTTGGTCGAGCCGAGACGGGACCCTCCTTGGCAATTAAGGCCACCGGCCTGAGGGAATCGTCCCTGACGGACGATCGAGGATCATTTACTATTAGGCTCGGAAGCCATCTTGACTTCCGAGCCGAGCCGTGTAAAACCGTTTTGCTTACGGTACGAGGTGTACATGTTGTACAAAAGCACAAGAGGTCCTGAACGGAGGTAGGCTTTCTAGCCCAAACCCCACAAGGGGGGGGGGGGGGTGTTGTATTAAATATGCACTACACTTAACACTCAACTGGTCTACACGGACGCCTGGTTACTTCTCCCAATTAGAAGGTTTTTTTCTTTTACAACATGGCCACTCGCATGCCTTTTGTCGATCATTCTCCATTTTTAGCTTAATTGTCCTCCCTTTAGTATCGTTCGAGTGTTTTTGCAGCGGTACTAACCCTCTCGCTGCTGTGTGTTGCCTTCTGTCTTTTAAATTAAAATACGTGAATTTTCCAAACAACAACAACTCATACAAACGAAAATCCACGGATTGTAACCAACTGGTTACACGGTAGATCCACCCCCAAATCTATTCAACTCAAGGAAGTCTACTGGAAAGTCCACCAGCAATCGGAGTAATCAACGGAAGGTCGATCGACTGTTGCAGAAGCTAGAAGAGCAGAAGCAGTTGGAGCAGAAATTTTTGGATGAAAAATACCGGATTTTGGATGAAGTGGATGACGGCGATGAAACTGTGGTTAGTGATGATGACGTGGAATCCGAAGAGATTTCCAAAGTACGAGGATGGCTGAGAGATACCGATAATTGTGGTGAAGATTATGACTCAGGGCTTGTTGAAGAAGACATGAACGACGATCTGTTGCAGCCCAACGTTCAACAGGCACCGATTGCTAAGCAGGCAGAACCGCGATCAACTCTACACGGTTTTGCTCCCAATCAACGGTCGACACCTCAAGAGGCGGCCCAACAAACAATTTTAGCTGCAGACTAGCTTATACAGGCAAAAATTAGCTGTATAAGCCAATTTTTGGCTGCATAAGCTAATCTGCAGCTAAAATTGTTAGTTGGGGGTTCTAATGGATTCTAGAATGAGAAACCGAGTATTTCAAGCTCCAGGTAAATCACCAATTTCCGAAGGCCTGTTCCACAAACCACCGGCACCAGTTCCAGAGAAGCAATTTCATCAGCCTGCTGTTCCAAATGATCAGTTATATCGGCCACCAGCACCTATTCCAGAAGGTCTGTTTCGAAGGCCCCCACTTGCTGTTCCAGAAAACCAGTTCTACCAATCTCAGGTTCCACTGCCAGCTCCAGCGTCAGGAAACCAGTTCCTCCAGCCGCAAGCTCCTCGAGCTGCTTCAGCGCAAAATTATCAGCGACAGGACCCTCGGTCGATTCCAAATCAAAGAGTCCAATTCCATCATTCGACTGCTCCTCAAGTAGCTACAGCTGCAGGAATCCAGGGTACTCGACTGGTAGCTGCTGCTCCAAATAGCCATTTCTGCCCTGAACCGTCATTCACCACGGAAAACCAGTATCGAAATCCTTCAGTGCCAGCGAATTAAATTCATCATGGAGATTCAACTTCACACCACAATTTCAGAAATCCTAACGAAGACTATCGCGATGTTGAAGAGAATATATGCATCCTCAACCGTAGTCAGGTGGCAGCACGTCAGGCTGTATCCAAGGATTTACCGGAGTTTTACGGAAATCCTGAAGATTGGCCGTTATTCTTTTCCATGTACACTTCCTCAACGCAAATGTGCGGCTTCTCTAACGAGGAAAACATGCTTCGGCTTCGGAAATGTCTGAAGGGAAAGGCTTTAGAGGCCGTTCGATGCCGACTACTACATCCGTCAAACGTTTGTAGTGTAATGTCCACATTGAAAATGCTCTATGATAGACCAGAAGCAATCGTTCAGGCATCAATCAGCAAGATCCGTTCGTTACCATCGCCACAAGTAGAGAAGCTTGACATGGTGGTCAATTTTGCATTAACGGTTGAAAACTTGGTAGCTACGATTGAGGCATGTGGAGTCGAGGATTTCATCTACAATGTGGCTTTGAAAGTTGAACTGGTGGAACGCCTTCCCCCCAGGTTGAAGCTGGATTGGGCAAAATATTCTAGGAATAACCCAGCACCAAACCTATTACACTTCAGTCAGTGGCTGTATTCAATAGCGGAAGATGCTAGTGCAGTTATGCCAATTGTATCCAGCACGCAAAGAAGTCGTGGAGCAAAGAATGACGGATTTATAAACGTTCACTCTGACGCAGAACCAGAACGATCCCGATCAATACCAGCAAAGACACGGGCTGTCCAAGGATCATCTTTGGTGCCAATCACAGAATGCGCCACATGCAAAGGTAGCTGTACCACAGTTGCCAAGTGTAAACGATTTGCCGAACTAAGTCTAGATGCTAAATGGGCAGTTGTACGTTAGGCAAAGCTATGCCGTAAATGCCTGCGGAAGCAGAATGGTTCATGCAGGCAGCAGAAACCTTGCGGAATTAAAGGATGCACTTTTTTGCACCATCCGTTGTTGCACAACGAAAAGCAGGAGGCACCAGCTACTGGAAGCTGCAACGTCCATCAAGCTCAAACCAACGAAGTGCTGTTTAGAATCGTTCCCGTGTTGCTCCATGGTCCATTGAAGGTTGTCCGGACGTACGCGTTTATAGACGACGGTTGTGAGCTGACGCTGATGGAGGATAGCCTTGCAGAGGAGTTAGGCGTGAAAGGACCTCGATCGCCACTGTGCTTAAAATGGACAGGTGGTACCAAAAGAGTGGAGAACGAAAGTAGAGGTGCAAATATCAGCCATCGGAAAAAGCCGCACAGGATGTCTAACGTACATACGATTCAGAACCTACAACTTCGGCCGCAGACATTAGTGTATTCAGAATTGCTGCTACGGTTTCAACACCTCAGCGGACTACCTGTCGAATCCTACAGCAACATCTGTCCACGAATCCTGATTGGTCTTGACCATGCATCGCTTGGGCATGCTATGAAAAGTCGAGAAGGAAAGCCTTACGAACCTATCGCAGTCAAAACACGGTTGGGATGGATAGTTTACGGGAGTTGTTCACGAACACAGCAACAGCCAAGCTACGTGAATGTCCACACGATTAAAGTTTGTGAATGCAACCTCGAGTCTGATGAAAACCTGCACGCTGCTATGAAGAACTACTTCACGCTGGATAGTCTTGGCGTTTTCAAACCAGAGAAAATTCTGCGATCAACGGAGGATCAACGTGCCATGGAGATGCTTGAGAAGCTGACAATCCCAAAAGAAGGGCGGTACGAATCGGGTCTCCTCTGGAAGTACGATAATGTTCGCTTTACATGCAGTAAAGGAATGGCTTTTAGAAGGTGGCAGTGCTTAGACCGACGTATGCAGCGGGATAAGGAGTATTCGGAAACTGTGATGGTGAAGATGAGTGAATATGTGGCTAAATGATACGTTCGAAAGCTAACGGAGGACGAACTCAACGCACATCGGTCTCAGGAATGGTATCTGCCCGTATTTCCTGTTGTGAACCCCAACAAACCAAGTAAGGTGCGGCTAGTATGGGACGCAGCTGCTCCCGCGTATGGCGTTTCTCTCAATTCGCTGTTACTCAAAGGCCCTGACCTCTTGACTTCACTACTTGCAGTTCTTGTCCAATTTCGAGAGTTCCGGATCGCAATTTGTGGGGACATCCGGGAGATGTATCTACAGGTTTTACTGAAGCAAGATGTTCGACTGTGCTTCTTCTGGAAAGACAATCAAGTCAATGCGGATCCGAGTGTGTACATCATGACGGTGTTACCGTTTGGAGTATCGTGCGCTCCAAGCATTGCGCAATATGTAAAAAATACAAACGCTCAGCGATTCGAGAAAGATCATCCGGCAGCCGTTCGAGCCATCGTTGATCAGCATTACGTCGATGACATGCTCGCAAGTGTCGAAAGTGAACAAGAAGCTATAGACCTTGCACGGAATGTTAAGAAAATTCATGCGGAAGGCGGATTTGAAATGAGAAGTAGGATTTCGAACAGCCCGGCTGTTTTGGAGGCGTTACACGAGCGAACGACAGAAGAGAAGGACCTTAATATGGGAGAAGGATTGACAACCGAGAAAGTACTCGGAATGTGGTGGAACACGGCCACTGACTGCTTCACCTTCAAAATCTCTCCACGATATGATCCTGAGCTTATGTCGGGACATCGAAAACCAACGAAGCGTGAAGTGCTCAGAACGTTAATGATGATCTTAGACCCTTTAGGGCTCATTTGTCACTTCTTGATGTTCCTGAAGGTGGTACTGCAAGAAATTTGGAGAACGTCTGTCGGTTGGGATGACCCCATCGAAGAAGCACAATTCGAGTTGTGGATACAATGGCTGAAGGTCCTTCCTGAAGTGGCGAAAGTGGAAATCTCGCGGTGCTACAGGACGACCACATCTGCTGGAGACACCAACGAAGTACAGATGCACACCTTCGTCGACGCTAGTGAGAAGGGCTTCGCCGCAGTGGTCTATCTGCGATATAAGGAGGGACTCACCATCGAAACAGCGTTGGTTGGATCGAAGACTCGTGTGGCACCAATCAAATTTCTGTCCATCCCCCGTTCGGAGCTTCAAGCTAGTGTAATCGGAGTCAGATTGGCGAACAGCATAGAGCAGTCCATGTCCATCAAGGTGAACAGGCGCTTCTTTTGGACCGATTCAAGTGACGTCATCAGCTGGCTCAAATCTGATCATCGTAGGTATAGTCAGTTTGTCGCTTTCCGAGTGAGTGAGATACTAGAAGCTTCGGAGGTCAGCGAATGGCAGTGGATCCAGACAATGAAGAACGTCACGGATGATGGAACTAAGTGGAAACGGGCGCCAGACATGAGTAGAACTAGTCGATGTGTTAACGGGCCGGAATTTCTCAAGACCCCTGAGGGAGAATGGCCTATGAAACTACACATCGATAGCACCACCATGGAAGAACTGCGTCCCCATTTACTCGTTCATGTTAAACAACCGGAGCCAATCATCGATCCTCAAAACTACTCTAAATGGACTCCACTTCTACGTCGGACCGCATACGTGTTTCGATTCATCAGAAACGTGAGTACAACCAAACCAGAAGAAAGAACCACTGGACCACTGACGAATTCAGAGCTGACCATGGCTGAAAACTATCTGTTCCGGTGTGCTCAATGTAGTGCTTACGCAGATGAGATAGCGATACTTTTAGATATACGAGCGTCCAAACACTCAACTATACCCAGAAGCAGTCCAATATATCACCTTTGTCCGTTTTTAGATGAGCATGATGTACTCCGTGTTCGTGGTAGGACCAGCGCTTGTCCATTTGTTCAGCAGGATACGGTGAATCCAATCATCCTTCCACGAGATCATCAGATTGCACATCTCATCATATCGCATTACCACAGCAAGTATCATCATCAGAACCACAACACAGTGATCAACGAGTTGCGGCAGCGATACAGCATCCCTCGTCTAAAGGCTGCCTACAACAGTATTCGTCGATGCTGTCAGCAATGCAAGCACGACCGTGCTCAACCACAACCACCGGTCATGAGTGACTTGCCACTGCCTCGTCTGGCTGCCTACGCTCGTCTGTTTACTTATATGGGGGTGGACTACTTTGGTCCATTTATGATCATCCTTGGACGCCGTCTCGAGAAGCGTTGGGTACTTCTCGCCACTTGTCTTACCACTCGCGCCATCCACTTGCAAATCGTTCACACCATGACTACCGATTCATGTATTATGGCATTAAGAAACGTCATGGCTAGGAGAGGCGTACCAGCAGTCATATATAGTGACAGAGGTACAAACTTCCAGAGGGCCAACAGACATTAGCTGCTTGAACGTCAAGCAGTACAGTTCGGTCTTTGCTCGCTCTGTCGAGTTGTTCGATTAACATATAGTTTGTTACAAACGTTCGCAGATATACTGCACGTCGCGTCGTCAGTAGTGTCGGTCGCATAGCGTGATGGGAAGACAGCGCTCTCGAAGCAGACTTCGTGACCAAGCGGAGAAGAAGAACAGTGGTGAGGGTAGCTCGGTACCTACCTCAAACAGGTACGCTACTCTGCCCACCGATGTTGGAAATACCAACCCAGTCCCGGTGAAGCGGACGAAAAGAGGAAGAAGAATCAAGGACAATCCGATGGTACGAGCGGACGCGACGATGTTACCGCGACGAACGCCAGCGACATCGGTGATTTCGGCGACGCCGTCGAAACCGAGAATTCTGCCGGCCCGAGTGCGGTGAAAATCAAGCTTCCTCCACTGGTGGTGAAGCAAGTACCACTCAACACGCTGATTGGCGATCTCTCATCGCTGGGCGTTGCCGCTGAGTTTAAGCTCGGCAGGATCGGCACCAAGGTGATGCTGCGAACAAAAGCGGAGTACGAAGTGGCCGTGAAATATCTGAAGGATTCCAAGGCGGAATTCTTCACGCACGACATCCCCGGTGAGAAGCCCTTCAAGGTAGTCATCAGGGGTCTACCAAATTTCGACCCCAAGATGGTCGAAGCTGAAATCAACCGGTACAAGCTAGCCCCAATCGCTGTATTCCGAATGACAAGGAGAGACGAAAACGTGAAGACGTACCCGGATTGCCTCTTCCTGGTGCACTTCCAGAAAGGGACGGTGACTCTCAATGCGCTGCAAGCCATCCGATCGATCTACTCCATCATCGTACGATGGGAGCCATACCGTGGCGGCCATCGTGACGTAACGCAGTGCCAGCGGTGCCTCAATTTTGGTCACGGTACCCGCAACTGCAACATCAAGCCACGCTGCAGCAACTGCGCTCAAGAACACGCCACTTCCAACTGCCCTGCGGATGGAGCCGTGGCGTTAAAATGCGCCAACTGTGGTGGTGCACATCAAGGTTCCGACAGACAGTGCTCCAAACGCGAGGACTTCAAACGCATCCGAAAGCAGGCGTCAAGCAACAATCAACCAGGACGCAAGAAGGACAAAACCCCAGCATTCAGGACGGAGGATTTTCCGGCTCTTCGTGCTCCCCAGCAAAGGCAAGCGAATTCGCGGGTGCAACCCGCCCCTCCTCAAGAAGCTTTCGGTGATTCTGCTGGCCAAAGCTCTCCATCCCCCCCTGGATTCTGGAGACAACCAACAACGCAAAACAACAACCCCGATCTGTTCTCAGCGGATGAACTGATGGAAATTTTCGTCAACATGTCCGGTGCTCTTCGTAAGTGCCGCAATAAGCCCGAACAGATCCAAGTGCTCGGTAAGTTCATCATCCAGTATGGCGTCTAAACCGCTAACTATCGTCACCTGGAATGCTTGCTCCATAAGAGCAAAAAGGATTGAGCTTGCTGACTTCCTCCGCAAGCACAGCATCGACGTGGGCCTTCTAACCGAGACCCATCTAAAGTCCGGCGACAGCTTCTGGTTGCCTGACCACAACATTATCCGGCTTGATCGCACCAGCTCCAGGGGGGTGGTGTTGCGGTCGTCGTCAAGAAAGGAATAAAATACCACACTCTGTCCCATATCCGCACCTCTATCATCAAGGCCCTTGGTGTGGAGGTGGAGTCGTCGACTGGATACGTCCAGTTCATCGCCGTCTACTGCCCTCGACAGTGTGCCGCCAGCAGTGGACTAGCGGCTAAATTCAAGAAGGACCTGTCCACCATCACCCGTACCGGTTCCCGCTTCGTAGTTGGAGGAGATCTGAATGCTCGCCATGAGGCCTGGCGGAACTACCAGCAGAACCAGAACGGTCGTCTCCTGTTCGACCACTCACAGCATGGGCTGTACTCCGTTTGGTTTTCGGATGAACCAACATTCATCTCACCGGCGGGCAACCCATCGACGCTAGACCTGTTCCTGACAAATATCGGCTTGTCCAAGCCGGTAGCCTTGAACGAACTCAGCTCCGACCACCAACCGGTGGTGGCTGAGCTGGGCTGCAACGTGGCTCCTGCTTCAAGCCTGCGCAAGGACTATCATCACGTAAACTGGGCCCAGTTTGGACGCATGGTAGACAGGCACATCATCGACAACCCGCCGCTTGACACCGTGGAGGACATCGACCGAGCGTTGGAGGGACTCCACCAAGCCATAACCGTGGCTGACGAGACGTGCGTCCGACGAGTTCCTGTGAGGGGTAAGTTTATTGCTATTGATTCCCACACCCAACTCTTAATTCGCTTGAGAAATGTTCGTAGACGCCAGTTTCAGAGGACTGGAGATCAAGCGAGAAACGTGAAATGGCCGATCTGAACAAGGAGATTGCTTCCAGAATGGTCTCACTCCGGAACGAAAGTTTCGGGCGGCTTGTCCAGAATCTGGACGACCGCTCCAGACCATTCTGGAAAGTTGCCAAGGTCTTAAAGACGCACCCTAAACCCATTCCGCCACTAAAAGCTGAAAATGATGACGATCGGCTCATAATCACCCCTCAGGAGAAAGCAAATGCGATTGGTGAGCATATTGCCAAATCGCACATGCTTGGCTCCAACATCCAAAGTCCGCTCGAAGTTCAGGTTGAGCAATGCGTACTCAACCTTGATTCCTCCCCTTGTGCCAGCCCTACGGAGGATAGAATCACAGTGGAACAGATTTACTCAGCGCTGAAACGTACCAAAAACATGAAGGCCCCCGGGTTTGACGGAATATTCAACCTAGTGTTGAAAAATCTCAGCATGAAGGTTCACTCTCTGCTGGCTGCTGTCTTCAACAGATGCTTGGAACTGCACTACTTTCCAAGCATCTGGAAGACAGCGAAAATCATACCTATCCGCAAACCCGGGAAGGACCCAACGCTAGCTTCAAGCTACAGACCAATCAGCCTCCTTTCAGCGCTGAGCAAATTGTTCGAGAAACTCATTCTCAATCGTTTGCTCAAGTTTATCGAGGAAAATAACATTCTCCTTCCGGAACAGTTTGGGTTCAGAAAGGGGCACTCCACCAATCACCAGCTAGTGCGGGTGATGAATAACATCCGAAGTAACAAAGCTGTATCCAAGTCCACAGCCATGGCCTTGTTAGACGTTGAGAAAGCGTTTGATAATGTCTGGCACAATGGGCTTGTATACAAGCTTTGTAACTTCAACTTTCCATTACATCTGGTTAAAATCACCCGTAGCTACCTCCAGCAAAGGTCGTTTAAGGTATCGTTGAATGGTTGTCGTTCAGACACGTTTTCCATCCCAGCAGGAGTCCCGCAAGGCAGTCTGCTGGGCCCCTTGCTCTACAGCATTTACACTTCCGACATTCCTCCCCTTGGAGACGGTTGCGTGTTTTTCCTGTTCGCAGATGATACCGCAATAGCCGTCAAAGGAAGGATGCCTCGCGAAATAACGAACAAACGCCTTTGCTGATTATGCCACCACGTGGAAAATCAAAATCAATGCTTCCAAAACACAAACAATCATGTTCCTCCATCGGCAATCGCCCAAACTAAAACCGGCTCCCTCTTGTACTGTAATCATGGATGGCACAAGGGTTGAGTGGTCCGCCGAAGTAACCTATCTCGGGATGTTGTTCGATGAAAAGCTCCTCTTCCGTTCGCATGTGGAGAAAACCGTAATCAAGTGTTCTGCCTTGGTTAGGTGTCTCTATCCGCTGATTTGCCGCAGATCCCGCCTCTCAAGGGTGAACAAACTGGCTGTCTACAAACAAATAATAGCACCTGCGATCCTCTACGCAGCTCCGGTGTGGGAATCATGTGCACAGACTCACAGGAACAAAATTCAGGTCGCACAGAATAGAGTGCTGAGGATGGTTCTTGATCGTCCTTTCGACACTAGAATAACAAATTTACACGAAGAGGCAGGAATTGCCAAAATAGATTCAAGAATTAACGAAATTAAGAATAAATTTGCACAAAAATGTAATTTATCAGAACATGCTTTGATAAGCAATTTGTATATAGTAGGTTAGGTGTACATAGTAGTTGTAGGTTAGTTGTAGTTGTAAATAGTAGTTATAAGTAGTATCCTTTTTCCAATTCAAATCAAACCAATCCCACCAAGGTGGTCATACTTTAAAATAGGCCTGATAGGACTAGGAACTGTAAATAATAATTAAAATCTCAAATGTACTAAAGTTGAAAAGACGCATCTGTTTCACTTGAAAATTCATACATGTAAACCACACAATCACAAGAAATAAAGATCATTTAAATGGCAAAAAAACTTCCAGGGGGCAAGTAAAGAACTCGCAGAAGCTATGGCGAATTTAGATCGAGAGCGGCTTGCAGCGGAGTTCACCTCCTCACATACTTCCTGGAACTTTATTCCTCCCGCCTCACCACACATGGGTGGAGCATGGGAGCGACTCATACGAACCGTCAAACAAAACCTTGGGAAGCTGAAAGCCAACAGAACGTTATCCCATGAAGTCCTCGAAAACATGCTACTGGAGGTTGAGAATATTGTCAACTCTCGCCTATTAACCAGTATTCCTCTCGACAATGACCAGTCACCAGTGCTAACTCCCAACCACTTTTTACTGGGATCAAGCAACGGGTTGAGACCTTGGGTACCGTTCGACGACAGCTCAGAAGTACTCAAGAATTGCTGGGAACTTTCTCAAGCCTTAGCCAACCAATTTTGGAAACAGTGGCTCCGAGACTATCTTCCTTCCATCACTCGTCGGACGACATGGTATACGGAGGTGAAGCCCATCAAAATCAACGACATCGTTGTCATCGTGGACCCGAAACTTCCTCGGAACACCTGGCCTAAAGGCCGAGTTATTGGGATCAAGCAAGGTTCGGATGGACAGGTGCGAAGCGCTACTGTGCAGACTTCCGGAGGTATCTACGAGCGCCCAACTGTGAAGCTTGCCGTGCTCGACGTAGGCGTTGGAAGCAATGCACATCAGGATGACCAGAAGCGCATTACGGGGGGGAGTGTTGATTACGCTACGTCGAATAGCCCGTCGGACCCCATGCGCCCCGATGGTAACGGTGCTGAACATCCCACGTCAACAGCGACCCGGACGAATATGAAGCTAGTGAAGAAACTACCAAAACAAACATCAAGGGAACAATAGACGTAAAAGAGAAAAGGTGGACTGAGTGAAAAATTACTAGACGTGACGAACGGCGTGCTAAAATTTATCCTGCTATTTACACATTATTAAACTATCTTAATATTAAACCTTCTTATAGTTGAACTTATCTACTCACGAGCGATCGGCTTATATAGAAATTCATTAGGTACTAGTTGTAAAAGTGAATTCTTAACGATAAAAGTAAATCATGGATTCTAACCTAAAAACTATTATTACAGCTAAACGGTTTTGCTAGATAAATTTGGTGAACTTAGTATATTTAACTTACCTATCTATTTAAAACTTAGTGACCTCAAAAGGTGAGAAGAATTGAACTATGTGCACCTCATAAACCTAATCGATCATTCTTACATCTAGCCAAATTATCTACTACAAAGATTAGATGTACGGCACGGTGCCAACGAACAGAATATCAAGTTTGAGTGGTAGTGAACACTAAAGTAAGAAATTAAAATCTATCATAAACATAGTCTTAAAACTAATATGTTGAAATTTCGATAGGAATTTTGTAGTTTACCAATAAACCGGAACTCGGAACGGAATCTTTACAAATTTGCTCAACTACCACCCAACACAGCTTTTACGGAAACTGAATGGTGTCCGCGGTGGCCTCCAGTTCAGAATCCAACTGCTCTACCTGATGTGGTATATCTTCTCTAACAGCCAATCCAGTGCCGTGGATGTAGGCGTTAATGTGAGGCTTGATATACCACTTATATCTACCTACCACCGAGATAGTTTGGGGGTAGATCTGCTACCTTGGCCTTCGTTTCCTGGAGGGCGATGACACAAGGGTTCAGTTTCAATGTCAATAGTTGGATCTCAAATAACTTTGATCGAAACCCATGGACATTCCATTGAAGTATTACGTTCGATGGCTCTTTACCATTATGTTGTGGAACATCAGATATGGTAACTACTTATTACCGGTAACAGCATCGCATTCGCGCTCCGATACCGAGTCCATAGGGGGAGAAGGTGCTTCGTTTTCTCCTTTTTTACGGCTTTTCTGGCCACGAGTGTCATCGAGGCCGGCAGTCTGTTTCCTTTTCCTACGGGTCATGGGAACAGTAACTTCGCTCCCATCGGAGTCGAGGTTAACGCCTACTCTTTCGAGTTGTCGAACAAGGGAAGCACATTCCAGCTCAAGGCGAGTTTTCGTCTCCTTGAGCTGTTTGATTTTTCCCTTGCCAAGGACGACCTCCTTTCGCAGGCTTTCCACCAACTTTTCCAGGAGCTGTTTATCCTTTGTCAGTTGGTGTTTCGGCATCAGACAAGGGGTCGGTACCAACCTCTTGAGTTAGCACGTCGCCCTCCCTACCAGTAGCCTTACCACTCGTATCAGTTACTCGCGCAAGACCGGCAGGCGGACTAGCACCAACCCCAGTACTCTTGCACTGGGTAGTTCCCTTTTTACCGGTCTTGGCACCCTTAGCAGACGAGGCTGCATCTGTCCCTTTCCCCTGAGGGATAGATTTCACAGCCCCCTGCTTAGCCTTCTTCTTCTTCATTTTTATTTTTTTGAGGCAAAAATAACGCCAGGACCCTTGCCAGAGTCAACAGGCGCAGCCCTAGCAACCTCTGCATACGACTTCCCACTTTTGTCAGCGCTATAAACCCACTTGGCATCCCCATAGGAGACACGAAGGTTGGTTGTAATCCGCAGTACATCAGCCTCCTTCACGTAGGTAGGGCACCTACGGTTAGTCGGCTGATGATTGCCTTGACAATTGGAGCAGAAGGCTTTTGCTCCACATTTCTCGGCAACCGAGTGGACCCCTGAATAGACCCTGCACCTGGTCTTGTTCTTACAACCCGCGCGACCATGCCCATATCCATAGCAATTGTAACACTGCAAGGGCAAGGCGTAGTACGCTCGGGTTCTAATACTGAGGAGACCAAACTTAACCGTTTCCGGAATGCTGGTCCCCTCGAAAGTGAACACCACAGATGAGGTGTTAACCTTTCCCTCGCCACTACCCTTGCAGATTATGTGAACATCTACTACACGTTGTGTAGAAAAATGCTCCTTCAGAGTCTGCTCCGATTCGTTGATGATATCAACGCTTGATACCACACAACGAATTTGTTCAAAGTAGGGTGTGCAGTGCACACTGTGCACCCACCCTCCGCTAAGTTCAGTGATCTGCTTCAACTTTTCAGCGTCAGCAGGATCACTAACCTCTAGCACGTAACGTGCACCACCCCGATCTGTATGGACCTTAATGGTATGCCCAGCAGAACGCTGAACCGCGAAGCCACATCGAGATGGTCCAACGCTACCTTATCACCTCCATAGATTGCCTCCATGAGGAGAACAATCGTCCCGCTAGGTTTATTTTTCGCCAAGGTTCATCGACCCTCACTATAGCTGATTGTATTTTTCATCAATCAACTATTTCGTACGGGAGAGACCCTCTCGGGCAGAAGCCGCCAGAGAAAAAATATACGACAATGCCCCATCCCTGTCACACTGAACGGAAGCACTTAAGACGGGAGGTTCCATCTACCAGCCCGAATCGCTCCGTTACTTCAAACGTGGACGATAGAAGTAGGTCCATACACTTTACCTACAGAATGTATTCATCCTGAACAAACTTAAGCCACACGAAATCCACTATTGTTTAAAATCCAGTAGACAGCTGACTGCCGCCAGAAAGGCTGAGCACGGTAGTCAGATGGGCCTAAGACATGACTAGGTCCCATCCTGCACACACTCAAAACCTTCGGACTCCTCCGTACTTGTTCGCGTTACTGGCTACAACGTTTCATAGCCAGCAACCCCACCGAGCAACGCGTAGAGGTTAGAATCGGAGTACAAATGCACAGAAATCACAAGCCGATCGTCTGGCAGAGCCCGACAACCATTCACAAGTGTTTTTATGCACCTGCTTTGCCTGGCCAAGGGACTCGGGAATTATTCGGGTTGGTCCAAATTCCAACATGAACACGTGATGTTTAGCATATTGAGCAATGTTGTTCTTAAGTGTAATATTATATTGTTTAAGGAAAATAAAGTGTCTTTATAAATGTTTTTACCATGCTGTAACCATTTTAGCTGGGCAAAATTTCAACATCATATGAATTATGTAAATTTCGCCCGGTTTTAAGCTTATTTTCATTAAAATAACTGATGAATTTTGGTTTGGTTTTCAGATAGCTAACATTTTAAAATTGTATTCTAGTATTCCAAAATCAGAATAACATGCATAAGATGGGGTAAGATATTCATACGAATATCGAATGATTAGTGTTATAGGGCTCCATCGAATCAACAATCGTACAATATTTGGCGAAGGTTTTCCTTCAGTGTATAAGCGAAGCAGTTAGCCGAAAGTATAAATTATTTTTACACAGCAGTCAAATTGGTGTGTGGTCCTTGACAAAGTTGTTTTTTGATTTTTTGACAAGGAAATGAAAAATTTCATTCCGATTCCAATTAATAAAAATTATGTAAGGATTTCCGGATGAAAAACCACGACGCGTACTCAACGGTTAAAAATTTTACTCCGCACGCTTTACTTGCTTTTACACGAATGAAATCAAAACGGATCTAGATGAACCCATAAAGGTGGTTTCAATTTTTAGAACGGAAATACACTGTCAAAACATAGAACACAATCTGGACAGAAAATACACACTCAAACATAAAACACAATATCTGGCTTAAAACTAGAAAATGGATTACACACTAATCATAACAGGCACATAATTATACAGGGCGGACTCGATTATCCGGAGTCTTGAAAAAAATTTCACTCCGGATAATCGAGCCCTCCGGATAATCGAGCCATCCAAATGCCAATTAAATGTCTCATTTAATGTTTTTAGTGGTCCCATTGAACGCTATTGAAGGATTATGGAATCGGACCACTGTTTTTGTAGATATGGCCGGATCAAGTTCCGGCGTTTATGGGCGTATAAGGCTAAATTTGACTTGAAAGGAACAAAACCCATTAAGCGACACATCAAATTAAATCAAAATTTGATATCAAGATCACTGGTGGCAAAAATTAAGTACCTTGGACAATATTGGCCACTTCCGGGCAAGTTCTGGGTGCCTCCGGAAAAGTGGCCAGAACCAGACTTGAATAATAACATATCATGGGGCACATTAAAATACATCAAAATTCGATAAGAAGATCAATGGAATTGAACCCATGGACCATCCGCTTGAGAAGCAAACGTGTAGCCAACCACGCCATGGGACCCCTCAACTTGAGAAAAATCGTAGTCTCGCGACTCTCACGAGTGTGTAGAGACAAAGTTGAGCTTGGCTAAAAATCACGGCTACCGTGAAGGCACCATATTTGACGCGGTTCCTAACTTGACGCACTCGATCAATTTCGACCATTTTCCATGAATATTTTTAAAATGTTAACATTGCAAATATTAGTTCCGGTCCTCTAGGGATGATAGTGTAACAATTCAACTGATGGTTGTTGATAAAGCGGCTGCAGGCGAAAATGAAGACGAGAATGCGGAATTCGATGTCATGTCTGATGTTGACATAGTCAATGCTGTTCTTAACCATGATTCACATTTTTTTGAAGGAGAAAGCGTGACGAGCACCACTCTGAATGAAACTGCAAACATTTCTACAGCAGATGACAACCAAGATGAAGAGTACGAACCAGTTCCAGATCAATCAGCGCTGAACAGTATTGACACTATCATCACATGGGCTGAGGAAAACCAATTGCCGTTGGAACGGCAGTTTTTACTTCGTGAAATCAGGGGAAATATTCTTGATAAAATCGTCAATAAGGATTGATTTATGATCAAATTTGCAATTCTCTTTGTTTTTACTGAATCACTTTACTGATGAACTGCTGTTTTTACTGAAATGATGAATAAATGAATTGAACTACAAAATAAGATAAGAAAATTGATATAAATTCTCAGGTATGAAGCCACCAAAAGACCAATTCTCACGAAATCCCCCTTTAACCTTCCGTTTACTCGCGCCAACTTTTATAACACGAGTACTCGCGCGTTGTACTTTGTACAACAGTGTGAGCTTTCCATTGCCATTTTGCAGCCGAGCTACCAATCGATATGAAACCAACGGGTATTCATTAAAAAACTTATTTTTAACTAAACAAGCTAAAATTTTATCACAGTTAACCCACAAAAATGCGGATAATAGAGAAAATGTGAATGGAAACCGCGTAAACGGTGTCCGTACTACGTGGGATTTGACTTAATTGGTTACAACATGGAAAATCTCAAGATCCTGACCAGATAGCAAATTACTGTCTTCGGCAAAGTTGTTCTAGAGATCATAATATTTTCGCTGGTGGAGAGTAGTTCAGAATTTTCTCACTATGTAGCGCTAGAATACATGTGAAATTATCGCATGTGATATATCTCGAGATCATGACCAGATAGAAAATTACTGTCGTCGACAAAGTTGTTCAGAAGGTCAAGGCCTTTTCGTTGGTGGACAGTAGTTCAGCGTTTTCTCACTTCGTGGCACTAGTATACATGTAAAATTCTCGCAATTATACAATATTTCTAGTTCCTTACCATATAAAAAGTTACTGTTTTCGGCAAAGTTTTTCAGGAAGTTCAGATCTTTTCGTAGGTGAAGTAGTTCAGAAAATTCTCACTACGTGGCGCTAGTATGTACATGCAATTTTCGCATATACAATAGCTCGAGATCCTGAGCAGATAGAAGTTACTGTCTTCGGCAAACTTGTTCAGGGTGTCAAGTAGTTTTGGCTGGTGGACAGTATTTCAGAATTTTCTCACTACACGGCGCTAGTATAATATAATAAATATCTCGAGATCCTGACCAGATAGAAAGTTACTGCCTTAGGCAAAGCTGTTCAGGAGATCATAGCTTTTTTGCTGATTAACAGTAGTTCAAAATCTTCTCACTAGGTAGTGCTCGTATACATGTTAAGCTCTCGCATGTGATACATCACTAGATCCTGACGAGATAAAGAATAAGAATTTTCTCACCACGTGGCATAGATGTACATTTCTCGCATATGCTATATCTCGAGATCCTAATCAGATAGAAAGTTACTGTCTGCAACAAAGTTATTCAGGAGGTCAAAGTCTTTTGGCTGGTGAACAAAAGTTTAGAATTTTCTCATAAACTCTAGGCTTTAAACTCCTGAACAACTTTGTTCAAGACAGTAACTTTCTATCTGGTCAAGAACGTGAGATATTTTATATGCGAGAATTTCACATGTATACTAGCATCATGAAGTGAGAAAATTCTGAACTACTGTCCACCAACCAAAAGACCTTGACCTCCTGAACAACTTTCTATCTGATGAGGATCTCGAGATATAGCATATGCGAGAAGTGTACATGAATACTAACGCCACGTGGTGAGAAAATTATTAACTACTGTTTACCAGCCAAAAAATCTTGACCCCCTAAACAACTTTGCCGAAGACAGCAACTTTCTAGCTGATCAAGATCACGAGCTATTGAATATGGGAGAAAGGCACGTATATACTAGCACCGCATAGTGAGAAAATTCTAAACTATTGTCACCCAACAAAAAGATCTTGACTTCCTGAAAAACTTTGCCGAATACATTTACTTTCTATCTGGTCAGGATCTAGAGATATTTTATATGCAAGAGTTTCACATCTATAGTAGCGCCGCAAAGTGAGAAAACTCTGAACTACTGTCCACCTGCGAAAAAGCCTTGACATCCTGAACAACTATGCCGAAGACAGTACCTTTCTATCTGGTTGGGAACTCGAGATATTTTATATGAGAATTTGACGTGTATACTAGCGTCGCGTAGTGAGCAAATTCTGAACTATTGAGCACCAAGCAATAGGCTTTGATCTCCTGAAAAACTTTGTGAAAGACAGTAACTTTTTATCTGGTCAGGATCTCGAGATATATCACATGCGAGAATTTCACATGTATACTAGCGCTACGTAGTGAGAAAATTCTGAACTACTGTCCACCAGCGACAAGGCTATGATCTCCTGAACAACTTTGGCAGAGACAGTAACTTTCTATCTTGTCAAAATCTTGATATATTCCATGCTGTAATCAATTAAGTCAAATCCCACTTAGTATGGTCACAGTTTTTTTTTAGGTGTTTACTGTTATCAAAGTTTAGCTTGTTTAGATCAAAACAAGTTTTTTGATGAATACTCGTTGGTTTCAGGTCGATTGGTAACTCAGCAACAAAATGGCAATGGAAAACTCATGTGTGTTGTACAAAGTACAACAGCGCGAGTAACGGAGGGTTAAAGGCCCTTTGGTACATTTTTTTTACTGATCTTCCAAAATGTTGTTCGGTTGCCATTCCCCCCCCCCCTCTGAAACGTGACATAATTAGTGAATGGACCATCATGGAATTCAGGTTTTGTATGTTGTTTTTTTTTTTTTTTTCCTTTAAGTTGTTTTTTCCGTCGATCTTGTTTTCCGTGCTGAGCACCAATGCTACCGACGTGCCAGGAAGGCAGCTCCCACACCTGGACCCTACCTATCGACCCATCAACTCATGAACCGGGGACCAACGTTTTGTATGTTGTTGTGGCACATGACATGTTTGATTCCTTTCAGGTCAAAGTTAATCCCAAACCCCTTAACGCCGGATTTTGTAACAAAGGCACACAAACACTTAAATATAGACATTTCCCAATATTGTCAGACTGAGTCGAACGATGTATGTTACTCGTCCTCGGATCGAAAGTCGGTTTTCCAAGCGGTTTATGAAAAATAATTTGCAAGATAGGTAAAAAAAATATGACTCCGGATAATTGAGCCATTTTCTCCGGATAATCGAGCCCCGGATAATCGAGCCTCCGGTTAATCGAGCCTCCGGATAATCGAGTCCGGCCTGTACTACAATTACAAGAAATTTTCTAATCGTCAAACAAATGTTGTGAATGACAAAAAGATTTCGTTTGGGAAAAACCAGAAAATGTCAGAGTCCCAAACAATCTTAAACATTTATTAAAAAATACCAAAATCCGCAATTCCTAATGCAGTTCAATAGAAATCATGACGACTGAGGAAAGTTCAATAATCAACAGATCAGCAATTGCGCTGTTCTTCGAACAAAAATCATGACACTCCAGGAAGTAACCTCTTCCCTTCGTTGGTCACGTGCGTGGTCTCATCCGTCGCGGTTGTCTTCGTATGTATAATACCTACCCATCAAATAATGCATTTCACAATCCAGATCTACATTCCCTGCGGACGTTTCGGGCATGAATTGAATTATATTCCTTATTCTTCCTGCGGTCTCCTCGAATCTACAATGCACAATATTTACCATATATAAAAAGACAAACCGACTCTTACCCTCTCTCTCTCCACCCACCACCGATGTCTGTCTCGTGGCCATGCATGGCTTGTTCCCTTTAGCCTGCGGTCAATCAACTGCAGCTCATCCTACTCGGGTTGGTTGGCTCTACTCGAATAACTCGGATGAATTATCAAGGGAACTCGAACCTGGCCCGGGATTGGGGAAGGAGGAGGAGGAGGGAGTTTCGATCGCTTATCTTGGCATGTTGAACCGTCCGTAGGTTGTTCGGCTCAGTGTTGTATGCATTAAATGCTCGAAAAAAAAAACCACTGCTTGCTCGCGCTGTCATGTCCGTGTAAAGATTCAACTAAGAATAGCCAAACCCACTGCGTCCCCATTAGTTGCGAGTTCAGTTACTTAATAATGCACAGTCAGTGAAAGGTAGGGATGCATAATTCAATGTAGAGGTTTCGAAATGGGAAGATATGGACTGTAATCGATTACCTACTACGGTGCGCTGATCCGTGGATGACGTAGCTGAACGAACAACGTCCCGTTTGCGTGCTCTCCAGTCTTGATGAGATGCAAGTTTGTTGCCCCGATTTACATAATCTGAGAGAAACAATCATGGTTGAAATGCACTTCGAATACAGCTCATGTTTATTTTCGAAACTCCTGAGCAGTCATCATTCATCCCGGATAATCATCACGTTCTGGCAAACGGGAACGCGCAAGTGACAGTTCTAATTAACATTTATTTGTTTTGTCTATTGCTCGCGAAACATCTCCAAACACACCTAACCTGTCACTCGACATTAGCTCGCTGCGAGTTTAAGCGAAGCATTATGTTTGCATTCACTCACACTCTCGAAACGACCAGTTCTTTCAAAGCAAAAGAGTGTGACAAAGATGAGACAGCTGTTTTACTCCCCCCTGGAGACTGCGGTAATGAGAACGTCCGCCGATAGAGAGCGCGCACCCGTTTATCGCGCTGTCACTCAACATTTTTGACAGCTTCATGCGACGCGAACAGAGACGCATTGACGGCGGTAACAATAGTTGAAATATAACACCAGAACCATTCACGACTGCTGATAATCATCATCATTATTGTTCTCTTTCAATAATTCATAAACTTTAGGTCCAGTGTGACACTTCTCCCAAATATCACGAGGCAATATAGTTTTAACACGCAAAATCCGTCTCTCTCGCGCAACCCGTGGAATGATTAACCGTTATTTAATGCGATTTTTCTCATCTTTTATGCGGACCTCGTTGTTCTATATTGGCCCGTCCTAATGGACTCTTTTTCGGAGATGTGGTGCGTCTAACGAAATGGTAATCATCATTTATCTTCACTTCTAGCGTGACGTCACTTCCTGTCCTGAGTGAATGTGTGTGTGTGTGTGTGTGTATGTATGTTCTCTGTTCTAGCTGCTCCATCATTCGCACCAAATCTTCTTGATAATCTGGGACATTTTCCGAAGTGCCATTAATCACAAAACTTGCCGGGGGTAAGATTTAGTCTCCGTTTTAGGAAACTTTCACCGATGGAAGTTTTTCCCAGGGAAGATTTGGAATCTCCGCTTTGAGGGACAAAGAAAAAAAAAATCTTTAATTGATGAAATCTGAGATAGTAAGTTCTGCTAGCTGTCGGTACAGCTGTTTTCGATTTATATGAAATGTAAATAAGTAAATGGGTAAGGTGGGTCAGCTACGACATTTTTCGAATTTGCTTGTCAATTTTATTTTGATATGGTTGATATTTTGCGTTTACAACCAGCATTGGGGCTACATTGAGCCTATTAATGTTGACAAACAAAAATATAAACAAATCAAATAGTCCCATCTTGCTCAGGGCTGAAAAAAAAATCACTAAAATTCATCCAAGTTCACTATGGATGGAACATTCATTTCACAGTGAATGCTGGTGAATTTTTCAAGATTCTTGCCCCATCAAAATATCAAATTGCAATTAGTCGTAGATTGTTTTGATACCGTTGCCCGGCATGCGAATTACAACAAACAAATTTGGCGCTTAGACAGGATATCCACTCCGCATACCATGGGTCAACTGAAACTATGACGGATAATGGCTGACGATAAACTGAAACGCCACTATTTGAGAACACTCAAAATTTACTCAGGTTCCACCGTTGGTCTCAACGGTGAACTTGAAAGCTTACCCCTGCTATGGGAAGCTGTGCATGACATTTACAAATCCATTCTGGAGCTCTGTCCGAATATCAAATCCTTTGAACCCCACGTGGATGACGAGGGAGTTTTGAAATGGCCATACCTCAATCCCAAGACTAGTTCGTTCGCTAGTTAGTGGTGTTTTCCCCCACAATGCGGAAGGTTGCGTCTATCACACCTATTCACAAAGCTGGAAACATCCACAACGTTGAAAATTATCGCGGAATTTCGATTCTAAGCTGCCTCCCAAAAGCTCTGGAGAAGATCGTATATGAGGTCGTATATCAAGCGGTTAGGCCAATAATTACCGAACATCAGCACGGCTTCGTGAGGAAACGCTCTACAACAACCAACTTAATGGTGTTTGTCAACTCGTTGATCAACTCCATTGAAAAACGACGACAAGTTGATGCGATCTACGTGGACTTCAGTAAGGCGTTCGATAGGGTTCCACATGTGCTTGCAGTGGACAAAATGAGGTGTATGGGATTACCTAATTGGGCCACGAAGTGGTTACAGTCTTACTTAACTGACCGCTCAGTCTATGTGAGCACTAACGGTGTTAATTCGCCTAGTTTCGAGATACCCTCTGGTGTTCCCCAAGGTGGCCATTTGGGGCCTTTAATTTTCATCCTGTTCGTGAACGATCTGTGTAGTCTACATTGTTCTTCGAAACTTATGTTCGCCGATGACTTAAAGATCTTTCGTACAATTAAGTCAAGACTTGACTGTTGCGCACTCAAGAAGGATATTGATTCCCTTTTGCGCTGGTGTACATTGAACGGTATCAAAGAAAGGAACATCAACTTTATGCAAACGCTGATCCAGAAAGTGTTTACTCTGACGATTGAAAAATCAACATCGATTATTTCTTCCTCTAATCATTTTATATTTAGCGTGTTCGTTTATGCCAACTTAATCTTACATAAAACGGTATAATTTCTGACTACGTTTTGAAATGACCGTTAGCTTAACAGTTCATCCTGCTTAATACGAACTGTTGTTTTAAAGCTCACAAAAGTGAGTTCAAAAAAGTTTTTTGTATTTATACATATGCTGGCCATATCTAGATTAACATTTCAAGAGGTCCTGTCTACATTTATCTATTCATTTCAAGATTCAATCGATATTCTAATTGAGTAACGACAGTTTTGCAAACATGCTTCATGCTATTTGTGCCAAATAGTTTAAAGAAAAAATGTAATCTTCTTCTTTTTCTTCTTTGGCTATTGTGCCCCAACTAGAAGTTTACGCTTGCTCTCAACTAGAGGGACTAGAGACAACAGGGTGCAAGCAACAATCAATACGAAACTAACGATTTTAAATTGGCTCACCACTTTAGTAGCCTATTGGTCCCAAGCAAACGATTAACGTACCCTATTCTAGTTGAAATTCTATTACTACACTATGTTTGTTTTGATTCGCTATGAAAGTTTGACAGATAACATCAGGGGTGTGTGGATTCATGCAGAACATGCAGGGGTGAGTGAAATAGCTTGGGACTGCTTGGGACCGTTGTTCTGGTACTGAG